>NW_027093981.1:15000-709264 GCF_014636115.1 Clavispora lusitaniae
TGGGCCAAAGCCAATATAGCTTTGGGAGCATGAAGCGTAAGACAAGCGCATCCAGCAGCATGGTTTTGGCGTGGACCATGGTCCCCCATGTGATGAAGCAGTTTGACTGAAAGATTATCAAGCGAGTGTTCATTCAACGCTGCTTCTTGCACCAAGTACTCCAAGAGCTTCAAGAGGCGGGCCATTGACACATTAACTTGACAATGCGACCGAGGTTCTTGTCCCTGTCCGCCTCCACAATCACCAATGCGCCCACTTCCAAGGACTTGAGATTGGGATGCTCGTCAAATGGAACACGTCAGCACACCCGACTTGAAAGCCACCAAAACCAATGGTGCTCGTGCGATGTGCTGCCCAGAGGGAATTTTGAAAGCTGGTACAGACTGTCCAAGTATTTTTCCTCGTCGAAAAACCGCTTTTCCAAGAACTCGGCTGTAACCTTGATCCATTTATGCGGTCTGCCGAAAAGTACTCGAGAACTGCTGCATCAGATTAAAGGATTTTCACATTAAAATAATATCACATTCTAGGAAGTTAAATAATAATTCGGAGTTCCTTCTTTTTAGTAAGGACAATAAATTACGGATGACTTATAGACTTTGTGTATCGAACACTTGGTATTGTTCCGAAAGGCTTATCTCTGCATTAGGTTCATATTGAAATATTATCTTGAAAAGTTTCAGTGCGTAAAGGGTAACTCTAGCTGATTCAACGAAAATCATAATTACTTTCCTTTTAACTCCCAAAGCTCTCTTATGGTAACCCAGCAGGCCTGAAATTGGACGTTCGCTTCTAGCGGCTCACAAAATGCAACGGGGTACTATCGCTTACAGTCATTATGAGGAGATTTACACTCAAATATTTGGTTAGAACATATCGATGACCACAAGGCTCCATAAGGATTAAAATAAAGGGTGGCACTCCCATTAAGACTCAACTTTTGCAAATGGCCACTCCAAGGCTTGGGATGTCGCGTCCCAGTTGCCCTTAAATCTTCCTCCGCAATCAGCTTTCCAAGCATCTCTGCTGGGTCCAACAAGTAGAGTTCCAATCCAACCATTAGCCTCATTCGACATGGTGATACAATGGTTTTCCTCCCATTTCCCGTCCAATTTGGCGTTAATGGCGGCTATAGCCTGATCAATGATAGATCTTTCTGGGGTGCCAGTATAAGTTTCATAAAACTTCCAGTAGAAGCTTGCTGTTTTTCCCCTTTTACCACCATCTGCTTGGATAACAGACCAAAAGAGTGACAGGATGATATCTGTTATAGATTCCTTCATGCCACACCCACTGTTTCCATTCATGACCCGGGTGTTCACTGGCTCGCTCGTTCCCTGTGCCTCTTCTTTTTCGTATTCAATGGCATTAATGACTTGGACATTTAACACTTCGTTTACTTCAAGCTTCACATCTGGGACAGCCTGACTTTCAACAGCAACATTCATTTTGCTACCGGATACACGAGGAAGCCCAACCTCCTCCTCGAGAGATAATCCGGCCATTGTTGCCAAACAGACACCGAATATAGGGTAAACTAAGAAATATTTCACTTGCATTGATGAGCGGCAATTAGTGGAACTAACATCGTATTTATAACTTTCGATCCTCAAAAGGTACAGGAGACATCTGCAGCTGCGTCTTCTTGTTATCTTCGAATAGCCACAGGTACAACGCATTCCCTGTTTAGTTATGAGGTGGCTTTCAACATTACCATTACATCAGATGAAATATTCTGCATTGGCTTCAGTTTGTACCAATGAAGTACTCCTCCGAAAGCTTCCCAAGCATGCGGCTCCTTTTCATGCGGCTCCTTGTCATGCACTATCGCGTACTCGAAATGGATGAATAGCGCGACTAAATCTGCAAGAGGTGCCGATGACATAAATCGAAGTATGCTATAGATTGTATGGATCTATCCATTCCCTAAACCTGAAATTAAAGTGCTGGTGGTAATTCAGTAAGAAGTTCTCTGATTTGTCAACGTTGTGCTCGAAAATTTTGCTTGCGGGGTACGTTAAAGCCACTCAGAGGAACACAAGGTGGAGGTAAATACACAACGTGACAGTACATATGATATGAGCTGGAATCCATAGAAGGGTAGAAGCATTTAATTCACTCATATCAACACAAGGCTGGGGAATATTCTACCAGAAGTTGCCGTGATATGTTTCTTTGAACCGCAATTACTATCACAATAAGAAAAGCTCAGGTTTTCAAACTCACGGTTAGCGTTTATTGTACCTTCAATCAGCCAACTTGCTAAAACTAGGTAGAAGTAGACTTTCTTGATTTTCTTGTAATGACTTAAACGCTGGATAAAGGCTGATTTCAATTATATTTTCATCCATAATGACATGGAGTACATCCTATTAGGCTAAGCTTATTAAAAGTAAAAAAGGGAAGTCTATCATCAGTTGCAGGATATATGTGCCGTGAAAGAACGGATGTACATGTAATTGATATCAATTTTCGGTTTTTCCTGCGATTGTTATACGAAACGGAAATAAAAGAGTTGTTTTTCGCTATGTGATAATGAGTAAGCAAATATAAGTCTTGTCTACTCTATCTTAACATTTGCAATCAGTCCATTTCAATTCTAAAAGCTTTATTCTTAACAGAAAAAAAAAAAAATTAAAACGTAAATTTTTAGTATTCGCATACTTTCAACAATTAGCAACGAAAGTCCTCCCTATATTTGGAAATATCATTGGGAAGGTACGATATTTTCGACGTCATTAAAATAAATGACTTCAAAGTAATTGAAGATATCAGTAAATAATTGATCGTAAAACAAGACAGTTGAGTTGAAAAATGTAATTTACACGTCATCTTTTGTATAAACAGAAAGAATAAAGCAAAACATAAGTATATATACGACCCTCATAGTACACGGCATCTTATAAATGACAAGTGAACTGTTCTAACTGATGTTATTTATTCGAACAAAAAGCGCTTACATATTTGATGAGCAAATGACAGGCTTCCTCGCGCTTATGTCAATACATATTGAGTTACACATTAAACCAAGAATATATTGAATAGAACGAAATAATAAAAATACATCACTTGCGATTAAACTTATCATGATAAATCGAAAAACCGATCATTTTTAGGGCATAGACATCAGTTCAAAAAATCATTGTTGTGATAAAGTTCCATTTCGAAATCAGGTTGGAATTCAGTGTAAAGGGTCTCAGGGTCAGCAGCCATATACTCAGTGTAGGCCGCCTCTTCATCACCGCAAATTTTCAATTTCTCGCCTGGTCTCAACGCAGCATCAGCTAATAATTGTGCTTCGCAGCTTCTCTCCATTAAAGTAAAAAGATACGCAGCTTCATCCACGGTCTGACCAACGGTCAAAAGCCCGTGATTTTGCAAGATAACACCTTTTCCGTCTCCAAGAGAAGCAGCAATAGCCTTACCTTCTTCCGCCTCCAATGCAACTCCACCAAAGTCAGAGTAAACAGAGTGGCTCTTGTAGAACGTACAAACGTCTTGGCTGATCATGTCCAAGGGTCTACCCATGGCACTGAAAGTTTTTCCATAGATAGAGTGCGTATGGCAAGCAGCAATGACATCTGGTCTTGCCTTATGAACAGCAGAATGAATAGCGAAGCCAGCGGCGTTGATCGCCAGTTGAGGACCATCCGGCAAGACATTGCCATGTTCATCACAATGAACCAAGTCACTAGCTTTGATTAAGCCAAAGTGCTTTGCCAACGGATTAATCCAGAATGTGGTTGGATCGACAGGGTCACGCAAAGAAATATGACCAGCAGTTCCTTCAGTGTACCCTTTTCTGGCAAAAACACGGAACGCGCCTGCCATATGTTGCTTTGCCCATTTTCTTTCCTCGTGTTTGTCGGTGAACTTAGGTACGGGATATGGATGAGGCATACCTTTGGCGATATTGTGTGAACCTCTTTCTCCAAGTGTGTAACCTCTGGAGGAGGTCACCGTCACTGAAGAAGGAACGGCTGTCGTGTTTGTCTCGGTAGAAATTTGCGAGGGAGGGCTCATATTGAGAAAAACAGGGGAGTAGGTAGAAAAAAGTGAAGAATTTATACGCCCGATATATAGATATCGGACCCCACCTGAAAAGGAAGTTGACGCGGAATTACAGTGCAAGATAATATGGTGTACTGCACAGCTTGCGCTTACATCCATTTTAAATGACAGATGACTTATAGGGCTACCGTATTTGGCTGTTAACGCTCATACATGTGAAAACACTAAAAGGAATATCAAAAATTCCTTTTTTATCATGCAACTATACTCACTCTACTTACCTCATTGACCGACAAAGAACCATCTCAAAAGTTAATACAAAACCCTTCGAAGATTCAATAAAATAGATAAACTGAGTCAGAGTAAAAAAGAATATTGCAGAAAAGAAAAAGGAACCATATCCAGAGAATACTTTCTCGTCGCAACAAGGGGATTCACAACAGTGCTAAACAGTAATATCTCTGGAGACACAAATATGAGAATCAATTGGTGTTCCATTGGTTTACGTTAAATCATGTTGCGTATAAGGGAAGAGATTACGCTGATTATCTTGAACTGAAAGCTTTAGAGATTCCAGAGCAGTAAAAATGCTTGTAAAGGACTACCATGCAGAGAAGATGCAAAGAAGCCTCGAATTAAGTTCGGAGTTGAAAGGGCACACATCTGTTTGTTTGTAAAAGAAATGAATAAAGCAACTCTATAAAGTAGCTTCTATTAAAGACCGTTGTAACCATGATGAGATTATGATTGTGGCAAGCCCAAAAAGCATTTCGTGCCATACGACATTACTGTCATACCTGCACTTTATTTTTCGTTTGGGTCCAAGTGCAATCTCATCTTGGTATGTGCACCCTGGAAGTTCTATCAACTCGACAGCTGGCCATTGAAAAAGATGCTTATTGGAAACACACTCATATGGTTCTTTGTGGTCCAACTCTTCGGTTTCACAGTGGGATCTCCAGGAGATAATTTGGATGAGTTTGATGATTGTCTCTTTCAGTGTCGGCAAATAGCATGTTACAACAACCCATACCATATTCTACAAGAGGAGTACAAGGACATTTGGGCAACACAAGATTTAGAGTACCACAGATACGAGCCACTGTGGCATTTTGACTCAAGTTTACCATGGTATCTCAAGCTATTATTGTGGAATTGCCCATCCAATTGCGATTACACATGCCAGAGAATTATAACTAAGGAACGAAAAGAAAACCATGATGAGGTTTACCAGTTCCATGGGAAATGGCCTTTCCTCAGAGTCTTTGGTATTCAAGAGTTCGCTTCAATGGTATTTTCCCTCTGCAACTTTATCCCACATTACCTTGGTTATAAAAAGATTAAGAAAACAGCAAATGAGAATCCACAAAGCAAGCAAATCCTTAGCAGAGCGTTCTTCAACCTTAAGCTTATGGCAGTAATCACACAGATGGCTTGGATATTTTCAGCTATTTTTCACGTCAGAGATTTCGATATTACAGAAAAGTTGGACTATTATTTTGCGGGCCTTACTGTCCTATCTGGTTTCTACAACCTTGGCTTCAGATACTTCAAGTTATACTTGCACTCACGCAGGTTTTATGGTATCATTTTCACATTCCTTTGCATTGCCGCTTACGCAGGCCACATTTATCGCCTTGTCACCGATTGGCTGTATACTTACAACATGAGGGCAAACATCTTCGTGGGAGTCTTACAGAATATTTTTTGGGGGCTTTCATGCTACTCGCTTTACACCAAATACTACGAAGAAGAGAAGGAGGAAAAAAGCCTCAACTTAAGTCACCTAGATTACGTTGTACCAGGTCGCACAATCTTGGGAAAATTCTACAAGAAGTCACCAAAACTCTACTCATTATATCCACTAATGATGTGCTTCATAGTTATCTGTGGCATGGCCCTCGAGATTTTTGATTTCCCGCCTTTCTTTTTCGATTTGATTGATGCTCATTCATTATGGCATTTGGTTACAATTATACCTCCGGTCATGGGATGGTACGATTGGCTAATATGGGATGTCAATGAAAACGTTTACAAAGATATCAAAGCAGAGATCGATAAGAAAGAACAATAGTTACGAAACCGTATGTTAGTATTTGTTCTTTCAACTTAATATGATTTAATCGCTAAATTCTTCTTCTTCGGGTGGCACGTATGGAGGTGGCTTGAAAAATTCTTGATCAGCAGCAACCTTCTCTCTGAAAGTCTTTTCATCGTCACAAAATTGTAACAAATACTCCAATTCCAAGTCATGCACTTGTCTTCCTAACATAACTAACGAATGTAAAGGAGCGCCAGCATCGTATTCGGACAACTCTTTCAAAGTACCAGCCTTGAATGTTTGTGTTGGAGATCCAAGACGGGAAACGGCAACACATGGCGTTTCGGGAGTGTAAGCCTGTTCTTTTCTGATTTCTTCGATTTCAAGTAACTGTTTGGCTGCAGTCAGAATGTCCATGTATCTTGGTGGCTCATAGATCAATCTTCCTCTAGCCATGTTTTCGATGCTTTGCTCCTTAACTTTGATATCCAACAACAATAAAGTGTGCAAGCCAATCTTTCTATTCTCCATGATTTTAGCATAGAACGAATCTGGCTTCCAAGTTTCAGTGAAAAACACCAAAGACACAGTTTGTCCAAATTGATACAACTGCAAGCCACATGCACCAACTGCGTTCATCACAGAAGCATTGTGAATGGACTCATATTTGATTCCCAATTCTTTTGCTCTGAGAACCAAGTCTGTATGAGTAGTCGCACCAAAGACATCACCAACAACCAAAAAAGCAATGTCGTCCTTGTCAGCGCCTTCCAATATTTCGTCAGCGCCTGTCTCAACCAACTCCCTGTCAGCGAGAATGATTTCCTTGCCGTAAAACTTTTCCAAGCTCAGCTTATCAGCTGCCATCAAAATCGACGTGTATGCCTCCAAGTAAACTCTCTTACATTTTTTCACCGTCTCAAGACCCCGAACTGTGATATCGGTCTCATGCGATAAACCCAATCCAATTAAGTACAACATGGGAATGTTTCCGGTTCGTCCTGTTTGAATGTACTTTAAACGAGATGAGATGCCCGTCTTATGTATGGACCATGCAGGTTTGTCACTTTTGAACTCTAGCCACCTTAAACAAAAGACAGGCGATGTCTGAATTGCGTCTCCGTGAGAGGAATACGCTTCAGGATTTGAAAGAATATGAGGAAATAATCAAAAGATCAACGGAGTTGGAAAAAGATATTCCGCCACGGCGCAAGCATAACGAACCATTCAAACCAGGAAGAAAGCGCACTCCAGTGAAGATCAAAAAAGAAAAGAAAGACAAACATTTACTCAAAAAGCCGGCTTTTAAACCTATACGGAAGCAAAGCATATTTCCTCATGCTCCAATTCCAGATTCTGCCTCCTTTGTTCAGAAAAAAGTAGCTACGTTTGAACAGCACGTCATGATACACAATTCATACGAGAAAATGATTCAGATGGCCAAAGACCTCTCTGCATCGAAAAAGATAGACTTTGGCCTTCTGTCGAGGCTACTTCCCAAAAATCTTGACAAGGAAAAGAGCAGGTACACTATTGAAAACCGAGAAGGCGATAAGCTATTGTTAGAGGCAGAGAAAAGAGGAGCACTATTCAGCAACGATATTGATATGTTTTTCAGGAAGTTAAGCGACTCACCTTTTCTCCAGGAGCCAGACATGCATTCAATTCCCTTTATTTAAAACTCCTCGCCACTAGGGCTCCATCACATTACTAAACAGCACTACTATTTCCCGAAGTTTGCACGCATCATCAGGCTCTGGAAAAGAGCCCAACATCTGCAAAGCTTTTGAAACATATTCTTGCAAGAGATCATACGTGAACTTAAGAGAGCCACTTTCCTTGATGAACAAGATCGCCTTTGCAATACTGTCGGGATCGTTTTTCCTATCCTCACTGGTTTTGAGGTCAAGTAAAACATAGTGGAGGGCAGACTTCTCTTCATTGTAGAGCAAGCAATGCAATACAGGTAATGACAACTTGCCCTCGATAAGATCTTCCCCAGCCACGCCTTTCATTCCAAAATATCGCTCATCAATTAAATTCAAATAGTCGTCACGGATTTGGTATATTATTCCCAAAAGATTTGCAAGCGGTATGAGGGTCTCCACTTGAAGAGGAGACGGGGAGAAAAGTGCTAGCAATTTCACAGAGAGACGAAATAACCCGCCTGTTTTGTTCATCACCATGCTTAAATATTCTTCAATAGTAGGTAGGTTCTCCATAATCTCATGGAGAGAATCACGCCAATATATATCAAGGCCTTGCCCCTGGTGCAAGTTCAACATTTCGTCAACCAAAATGCGATTGGTTTTGCATTCAATATCGGAGGGATTCACAACGCTTAAATCCGTGTCACTTTGAGCATATTCAATACCCTTTCGTTCCTGTAATTCAAGCCATAAATTCGGGAGTGCAGTTATAGCACGTTGTAGGGCTACGAAATACATCAAGTTGCCGCTGTTAATAGTCAAGGGAACACCGTATTTCGTATGGGCACATGGATGCCCGCGTCGAAGCTCCAGGCTGTCTTCAATGTCATCAATGAGTAATGAGGCATTGTGGAAAATGGCGATAATGTCGCCAATCTCAGACAATACCTGGGTATTGTCGATCTTGAAGAAACGCATATTGAACGCCACTAGGAACCGGTAGCGCATATTATTGTTATTTCCCGCTAGCTGGGCAAGATACAGATACGGTGCAAGCACATTGGACGAAATTGAATCTTGTTTGTCGGTGGAAATCACCCGGTCGATATCAAGCAACATGGCTTTCCATGGAACAGAACTTCACCACTTCAGATTAGGCGTGAGGCATGTAGATCTTTGTGCGCGCTCTAAATGCCACCGCATGAAAATACAAGAAGCGGTCTTCACTTGAACAAAGACCTACATAAACAAGAAGCCTTCCATCATGGATAACTTCTTTCAAGCTGCGGTAAACATTCCACCCAACACATGCATTTGGCTTGGTCTAATATGCGCACTGTCGCTAGCTACCAGCAACCAGCTTATACCACAAGCAAAGTTGGTTTTCGTTCGAAACAAGATGTGGGACGAGCCTTGGCGAATTATAACGCTGTTTGTTTATTTTGGCAACACCCTGTGGAATCTAGTACAGATGGTCATTCTGATATCACGATACCTGTCGTTATTTGAGACAAACTACATGCTCCATCCGAGCGTGATACCCAAACCACTTTCGGCCAGGCTCGATACACAGCTGCGGGAAAACTTGCGGAAGGCAATGCATTCGCTTCACTACTTTGACTACAGTTACTTTGTCGTTATTCTTCTGGCTGCTCTATTTGCAGCTGTATGCGTGGTGGAAAAAACTTTGCCTGTGCAAATTTTCATATTGGGACCCATGTTGAACCGGTGTATCATCTACATCTATTGCCGAATGTATCCCAACGAGAACTTTTTCTATTTTGGCTTCCCAATGCGGGCACGTTACAGCCCATGGATATCAGCCATGTTCGATTTACTCATGGCCTCAGACTACGATACGTGGCTCAAATTTCGGTACGGAGGTTTTTACGTTGCCGCTACACTGTTCCTAACTTCGGAATACTTTTGCTCCACCGCCATTTCCTTCATTGTTGGTCACATATTGTGGTTCCTCCAGTATTTCCTCATGCGCGACGTTTACGGTGCTTGGGTATCACAATTTGACAAGTATACCCACAATTCTTCGGTTATAAAAACTTGCATAGACGATTCTCCGAGAGTGTTGTTGCAGCTTCTTTTCACCCCACCATGGTACTACTACGTGATGTTTCAGATTTTGAGGGACCAGAGACAAAGACAGCGAACCGAGCAGGTCTCGAATACCGATAATGGAGCACAGTGAAGGATACACCAAACAACCGCTTTGGACACACGCATTAAACAGGCAATGCAGTTTGTACTTCCTTTCTTTTTTTTTCCTACTTCATGTTGCAGGAAGATCACGCACTAGGTGCGTTTTTTCCGATATCAACTCAGCCATGGGGAAAGGAGGTGCGACCGCGTACAAGCGCAAAACGCAGAAATACGTCGGTACGTAGAAACCATGCCAATCATATTAATTTCTTTTACTTTTTCTTTTTCTTTCTCGTGTTTGTATGTTGTATTCTCTGGGATTCATGTATGTACCCCTTTGGGATCTCTCGTCTCGCAAGTGGACACTCAAAATCTATGGTGTAAGGATTCACCGCACACATGATCGCACTTCCATCAAAGCCGAAAACCGCAAAAAAGGACGGGGCTGTGTGGAGACGAGTAAACGACGTAATTTGTATATTTCACACTCCAAATTCTCATCCGAAAGCATTCCGAATTAGTTCCTTTTTATTCCGTTTCAAGACGCAAAACATTGCCTCGAGAAATCAATTATTATTAGCGTGCCTGCAGACACTAAAACCCTGTAATACACCCCCAGGCGTAATCTCTCATATCTACGCATTTGTCCCGCTTTCCTTTCCTAACCCGACCGACAACTAAAAGTAAAGAGGCGGCAACCTTCTTTTGAAATATGTCCACTTTGCATCAGGTGACTCAAGAAGTCACCGATAATATAGCGAAGGAAATTCATCCAACCGTTTCCGCTTTAGTGGAGAGCTTTACTATCTACCTCAAAGAACCCCGTTACCAGAACCCACTCACATTGAAAGAGTTGGCCATTCTTTTCCAGGCTTTCTACGCTGATCTTAATTCCTTGTGCATCCAGATATATACGCAGCTGAATACTAACAAGCGCCTGCTTCTCCGAAAGTCTGCATTCTTCAATGATCGGCCTGACGTGTACGATTATTTAATTGCCATTGCGAACTACTCTGCGTCATCTATAAAGTTGGTTAGGCGATCAGATGCCAAGGCCCTATTCCAACTTCGAGTTTTTGCTTACTACAAATTCCTTACCATCATCAACACAATCGAAAAGGCCACATATGACTTGTTCACTTCTCGAAACCCCGGTGACAAGTTTACATTGTACGATAAGATTTTCCGCTTTGATCGGAACGATATTTTGACACAAAAATTGTTGTCAGAGAAAATTCATGTTTTTCGCCAATTGAAAATGCCACTCAGTTACTTCTTCGAGCATCCTAGTTCAGAAAAGAGTCTAAAACTAGATGCTTTTTTCGCAGACCTAGATAAGAATGATAACATCATGTTGAGGAAAATCCAACACAGCTTCAAACTGCTCGATGAAGTTAGGACTCCATCAGCGAAGTTGAAACATATCGTGAAGGTGCAAAAATTTTTGATCGTTTTATTATCTTCATTTTATGATGACGACAGTTCTAAAGTCAACAACGATATTCTTCTACCGGCACTCATCTACATCATCATATATTATCTTCCCGAAAGCAGTCATGGCTGCGGTCTTGATCTCTTCTTGAACTTCACCTTCGTGAAAAACTTTGTCAATTTGCTTTCTCCTTACGAAGTTGATTGCACTTTGCTCACGCTCGGATCTTCCTTGTATGCATACGATCCCACTAACAAGAACCGAACATTTACGAAAAGTTCCAAAAAACCAAGCTCAAACTTGTATGAATTGTTGAATTTGACGGATGCTGGACCACAAGAAGAAGATTCTGATCCAGATTTCCACATTGATGAGAAGTTGTTCGAGTCAGACATACAGGTTACCAATTACATTCAGACCAAATTCTTGAATAACGGCGAATTACAATACTACTTGACCAACTTCGAGGCTATACTCTACTTTCTTATGAACACTACGATCAAGGAAATCGTTCCAGAAGATTTTGATTTGCCTGATTCGTATGTGAATTACGAACCAATAATGAAACCATTGCATAAAATTGTCGAAGAGACGAATAAGCGCAGAAACTCACATTTAGATGCGACCCAGCATGAACAAGAACATCTGCAAGCACAAGAATCGGAAGCCTTAAATGCAGAGTTAAGAAGTAATAGGTCGCGTTCATCATCTCTTCTTAACACCATCACTAGTGCTGTTTCACAGTCTGTCTCAAGGTCAAGATCCAACTCCACGGCACTCAAATCTCCGTCCCGTGACTCATATCCATATGGAACTGACTTTGAAGCGTCGCTAAATGGATCATTGGGCAATGATGGTTATGGCTTAGGACGCATGAGGAATATTCTCGGTAGAATAGGTCTGGTATCAAGCATGCAGTTAAAACCCCACTCGCCTGATGAAGCCGAAGGACATGCTTCGGGAGATGGAAATGCGGGCGATTATTTTCGCTTTAAGGGCTCTCTGTCATTTTTGGAGAGAATGTCCCCTTCTCCTACAAGAACGAGGTCTGCCTCTTTGGGAAGTCAACTAGGTACTCCAAATTCATCTAGAAGAGCTACCTTGACCACTAAATTTTCTAGTGGAGTGACTGATTTCATGAACAAACTCGGTGCAGTTGCGTCGGCTGCCACTACCCAAAATCTGTCGGAAACAGTCGTGGAACTGCCTCTTTTAGCCAATCAAGCTACAGCTCCAGCACAGCAGTGCAATGGCGTTACCAACTAAATACTCCTCTTATACGCGCATCTAGGATCTTGTGTATGACATGCTGTAAAATACAGAGCCCTTATCGGAACACATTATGTAAACCTCTTTTTACTGGAAGAAGTGCTTAAAAAAGTGAAGGTTATGCGAATGCGCAAAGTTCACATACGCGATAAAACAACCGCGATAGTATTCTCATGATTACTGTGCATGCCGAACAAATGCGCTTAAAAGAGGGAGATAAGACCATTTGAAGTAGTTTTTTCTTTCATGGTAATCAAGATGAATTTGTGGCCATATGGTAGAAAACTAGAGTAGTTTTTCTCTTCTATGGTTTTCTGGAATGGACATTAGATGAACCATAGTTGGTTCCTGCATGAATTTAAAGTTTCCAGAACAATCTGTAGATAGGGATATAAACCGAACAACATCATCTATTGCCCACCACTTCCATCTATATCCTATATGTATGTTTATGTGCTATGACATCTAGAGTTGAAAGCACGATGCCGTTTCCTCCAGGTTTTGAAGGAAGACAGAGAAGAAAACATCGCATGACTGATGACTTAGAACCACCACATCGTTCGACTAAAAGAGTCAGAATTGACCAGCTTCTTCTGCAGCTTAGTCTAGATGGAAAGCCCGTACCAAAAGAGCCAATTGCAGAGTTCTCTATCAACCCTTTGGTGGAAACATTTGAAAATGACAAGCGCAAGAAACCGTCGCTAGAATCTTACATCTCGGGGAAAATGATGGACGAATACTGCGAACAAATCAAGAGTAATATGGCGATTTCCCGATATTTCCAACCGCGTGCTTTGGTTGTGTACCACTTCCAATTATGGGTTCGCCGTCTTTTCAATGCATTTGTTCGTCTGTATAACCTGAGTAACAAAACACGCAAACCTGTCAAACTATTCAAAAGTTACTTCAGCATCGTATGGTTGGTGCAAGACCCCACTGTCCAATTCACAATGGAGGATTTATGCAACATATTACAGCAGCAAAACCTAATTGAACAGCAGAAACTAGCACTCAAAAAAGATAAGCGCATGAGTGACAAACGTCTAGAGGAAATATATGATGAGCAAAAAATCCTGCAAGAGTGCAACTATCTGTACTGGAACAGATTTGCCAAGATACATCAAGACACAGAAATGGAAGATGTCGACTCTGAGGTGCTGGACACCAAAATGTATGTCGATACTGATAGTTACGCAGGAACACCGGCTGGGGAGAGTCCGATGGGCTTTGAGGCTAATTACGGTTCTTATTACGGGACAGAAGCAAAGTGTTGATGAGGAATAAACGGTTGGTTGTAACCGTTCGTCAATCAGTTTCACAAGGAAAAATAAATCAGAAAGGTTCAACTGAGAATCATGCGATGTCCCATCGAACCAGCATCATTGATGTTCTGTAATGCAACTAACGTGTAGAATAATCGAACGGTGTTAAGTGTATTCCTAGAGTGTGAGTAGCCCAGCAATGATTATTGATCCTACATTGGAAGGCCAACGTAACGACTAATATGCGATTTTCAGAACCATTGTCTCCTCAATTTCACTCAAAATACGCATGTGGGGCTTCAATTACAAAGTCACCTTAATAGCTACATATCCATTACATCGTTCTATTTTTTGCGTTTAGATATCTCGCCAATAAGTTCGATTGAATTAATTTGACTGAGAAGCGTAACAAAATTGCCTGCACACAAAACATCCAACCCTCTGAACTACGGCGATTTTTCACACTAAAACAATATCATAAAACCAACTCCATCCTTTGACCTGCTGTGCCTGTCTTGTGTTGTGGGTGATTTTTTTAAATACACGTCAGCAAGCATAACACATCTTCCAGGATGTCCCAAGAGTTTGATGAGGAAGAGATCCGCACGAGAGATCCGGTGGACGACCAAAATTCGTCTGAAGAAGGTGACGACGTGATGGAAGACTCTTCGGAAGAAGAAGACGACGATAATGATGAAGAGGCTATCCGTAAAGTGAGGGAAGGATTCATTGTTGATGATGACGAGGAGGATTCTGTTGAAGGAGTCAAGAAAAGAAGAAGAAAACACAAAAGAAGAAGAGAAAAGGAAACACAGGAAGAAACAGTGGACGATGCGTTGGACGAAGATGATTTGGAACTTTTAAGAGAGAACTCCGGTGCAGCGCCTCGTCCATCAAGCAGCAAGTTCAAGAGACTCAAAAGAGCCCTGCCCGACGATGATGAATCGCTGGAAACTGAAACAATACAAAAACCAAAAAGTGGTCTCACGGATTTTTTTTCGGACAACGAAGATGCAGCGGAGGACGACCGTGCTCCTGGCGATGAAGAAAGAAACATTCTCGATGAGTTTGAAGACTTCATTGAAGAAGACGAGTTTTCTGATGAAGAAGAGGCTCGTGCTCATAAAGCTCAACAACAACGCGAACGGGCAAAAAGAACTGGTCCCAAGTTGGACACCTCCAAATTGTCAAGTGTCGACAGAGAAAGTTTGCAGCAGTTATTTGAAGTTTTTGGAAATGGCGCTGAATACGAGTGGGCTTTAGAAGCACAGGAAATCGAAGATGAAGGCAATAACGAACAAGAGCCAACTGCATTGGATGAAGTGTTTGAGCACGCGGAATTGAAAGATCGGATGCTCACAGAGGAAGACAACATGATTCGTATCATTGACATTCCGGAAAGATTTCAGAAATACCGAGCGAACTTGAATTACATGGACTTGGAGGGTGCAGAATTGGAAAAAGAAAAGCTCTGGATTGGCAAGATTCTTTTTACCGAAAAGCAAAGTACGTTCCAAGGGCCATTGGAAGCTCCATTCTTTGAGGCGGTAGGCAAGGTTGTCGAATTCATTTCCAAGGATAACTGGGAAGTTCCCTTCATTTGGGCACATCGTCGTGATTTCTTAATTCATACTGAGGAAATTGTGAGCCCAGAGGGTACGGTCAAGACAAATGTACACAAGTTGTTGTTTGAGGACGATTTGTGGAGAATCGTGCATCTTGATATTGAGTACCATTCTCTTTATGAGAAAAGGGTGAACACTGAGAAGATCATCAAAGCCTTACTGGTCGATGATGAATCCTTGAATGACATTGAACTGTTGGAGACTATGGTCGCTATTCAAGATTTACAGGATTACATTCATTTCACCTACTCAGCGGAGCTCAAGAAGATCGAAGATTCTAAGGACCAGGAGGACGCTCAGGAAGAATATGAAGATAAGAAAGGCACCAAAAAACATTCAAAGTATGCTATTTTCGAAAGAATCCGTGAGAATGTGCTTTATGATGCTGTCAAGGGATTTGGAATCTCTGCTAAGGAATTCGGTGAAAACGTGCAAGATCAATCCACTAAAAACTACGAAGTGCCTTACAGAATTCATGCCACTGATGACCCATATGAATCACCTGAAGATATGATTGGTAGATTAGTTGAGGATGACGAGGTGTTGTTCAAAGACCCCAAAAATGCTTTGAGTGCTGTCAGGAAAACCTTCGCTGAAGAAATTTTCCACAATCCTAAAATCAGACATGAAGTGAGACAAGTTTTCAAGAATTTTGCGTCTGTCAGCGTGGCCTTGACGGAAAAGGGACGTAATACCATTGATAACCACAGTGTCTATGCGGACATTAAATATGCAAAAGACAGAACACCTGCTGATTTGGTGAGCAAACCAGATGTCTTGTTGCGCATGCTTGAGGCTGAAGCGAATGGATTGATCGTTGTGAAAGTCAGAACTAGTGATTACGAGAGCTGGTATCAATCCATTTTCAACTGTTTGAAGTCAGACGGTACATCCGAAATTTCTGAGTTGTGGAACTCTGAGAGAGACTTAGCATTGTCTATGGCTTTCAAAAGATTGACGTCAATGGTGTCTCTTAACACGAAGGAAGACTTGCGTCGTGAGTGTGAGAGATTGATTGGCGTCGAGCTAAGAACAAGATTCTTGGCGAAAGTGGACCAAGCCCCATTCACTCCCTTTGGTTATGATAAAGGAACAAAGCCAAATGTCTTAGCCTTGTCGTTCGGTAAAGGAGATTTTGACAGCGCCGTTGTGGGTGCTTTTGTGAGGGATTCAGGCAAAATTGATGAGTTCTTCAAGTCGGACAACAACCCTTCGAGAGACAGAGAAAGTGAAGAAAAGTTTTCTGGTCAATTAAGAGAATTCTTCGACCGCACTCTTCGAAACCGCAAACCGGACGTCATTGTTGTGTCGGGGTATAGTGCTGCGACAAAAAGACTTTTTGACATTGTCAAAAATTTTGTCATGAAGGAGAACTTGTTGGCTAATGTTGACGACTTGCCCAATATTTCTGATCCTCCATTACTTCCAGTAATTTGGGGCCAGGACGAGACTGCTCGGTTGTATCAAAATTCTGAAAGAGCGCTCATTGAGCTTTCAGATAAGCCAACCTTAGTCAAGTACTGTGTTGGCTTGGCTCGTTACGTACAGAGTCCATTAATGGAGTATGTGTCATTAAAGGATGATATTTTATCTTTGTCTTTCTACGAGCACCAAAAGCTTCTTTCTCATGATATGATCAAGGACATATTTGAAACAGTCTTTGTTGATATTGTCAATATGGTTGGTGTTGAGATAAATGAGGCTCTTCGTGATCCCCAAGTTGCTCAACTTTTATCTTATGTGGCTGGTCTTGGTCCAAGGAAAGCTTCTGGATTGATTAGGAACATCAGCGCGAAATTGGGTACCTTATCAACTAGAAGCGACTTGATTGAGAATGAACTTTCTACAGCAAACATCTTTTTTAACTGCTCTTCATTCTTGAACTTTCCATATGACGAAGGGTTATCTGTTAGAGACTCCTCTATCGAATTATTGGACGCAACAAGAATTCACCCAGAAGACTACAGTTTGGCCAGAAAAATGGCTGCCGATGCCCTTGACTTGGATGAGGAAGACATGGCTCATATTGAAGAACAAGGTGGTATAATCTATCAGTTGATGCAAGAGGGTGTTAGTAAAGTGGATGATTTGAACTTGACTGCTTTTGGTAAAGAGTTGGAATCCAACTTTGGCAAGAAAAAGTATGCCACTCTTCAAAGTATCAAGGAAGAGCTTGTCAACAACTATGAGGAGCTTAGGCGATCTTTCCATTTATTGGACAGTTCAGAAGTGTTCAAAATGTTGACGGGTGAAACAACTGAAAGCTTCTCAAGAGGTAGTATTGTTCCTGTCACAATCAATAGAGTTGGTAAGAACTACCGGGATGAAAATGCTAAGATCAAATTTTTGAGGGTATCGACATCTTCTCAAATTAATGGTACAGTGGAGGAAGGTTACATTTTGCGTGACGCAGACTACGTTCAAGGGCAAGTCATTCAAGTTGTTGTTTTGGATGTTAACTACGAAAGTTTTGTTGCGTCTTTCAGCACCTTACCTGAAGACATTGAGAAGGCCGGAGTACCCACGTTCTTTAAGGACCCGTTGAAATGGGATTTTGCTTTGGAAGAAGAAGACAAGCAAAAAGAAAGAGCGAAGGAAAACACTAAGCTCGCAAGAACAAGAAATATCCAGCATCCTTTGTTTCACAATTTCAACCACAAGCAAGCTGAGGAGTTTTTGGCACCTCAAGCTGTGGGTGATTGTGTTATAAGACCTTCTTCTAGAGGCCAGAATTACTTGACTGTAACCTGGAAAGTAGCTAACAACTTGTTCCAACACCTTAGTGTCGAGGAGGTTACGAATAGCAACGGCAAGGAGTACATTGTTGATCGCAAGAGATACTCGGACTTGGATCAAATGATTTTCCAGCATGTTCAAGCTATTGCGAAGCATGTGAATGAAATGTGCCGTCATCCAAAATTCCGTGAGGGTACACTTGGTGAGGTGAATGAATGGTTGGAATCTTACACAAGGGCGAACCCCAAGAACAGTGCCTATGTTTTCTGTTATGATCACAAGGCCCCGGGTTGGTTCTTGTTACTATTCAAAGTGAATGTCAACACTCCAATCACAACGTGGCATGTTAAAACAGAATGTAACGGTTTTGTTTTAAAGGGTTTTTCGTATCCTAACATGATGCGTTTGTGTAACGGCTTCAAGCAAACCTTCAAGAGTCTTATGAATGATAATTCCAGATCTGCAAGACAGGGTCAACCATCTTCATACAATGGTGGTTATGGATACTAGAAACTCTTCGAACTACCGCATACTTTCCCACCTACTATCATGTTTTATTAATATCATATATTTCAGACTTTATGTAGTATTACATTTTTCTTTCTCAGCGGTTAAGTACGCGTAATTTCGATCTGAAGCTATCGCCATCCACGTAACAACCCATCAACCAACGATCACCTCCATTGGAGTCAGAAAATTGAAGTCTGGAATGAAGGACCCGTCTATTGTCAAAAATAACGCAAGTGTTTTCAGGCATTTTCACGACGTACTGATTTTTGGGATCATTGATGAACTCTTCAAATTTGACCATTCCTCTCATAAAATCTTTAAACAACTCGGGATTCTCATCTTTAGTCACCCCAAACTCAAAATTGCCTTGAAAAGGAGGGGAATAGTTTACTTCTTTAATCCTGGCCTCGCCTGTCGTGAAGTCTGGAATGTAAGGGTCTTCCACAATCAAAGGTCGCAAATAGTAGTAGTACTCGCCATTGTTATCATAATGATATGTGATTGGAACTTTCTTCAAGGCTTCATATGCAACTCTATCATTTTGTCGAATGTGTTTCACGGCTGCGAAGGAATCGCTGAAGACATTCTCTCCTCCCAATGTTGAATTTTTGATGAAATGCAAAAGTTGGAGCCCTGGAGGGGACTCATAGTAGCACAAGTCCATATGTAGAGGTAAGAACACGTTCGTGTTGGCAATGTTCTTTGCCTTCTTTTCATTTTTCACATCAAAGAGCGTGCCGTAAAAAGTTTTTTTGATGTAACCAAAACGTTGGGCCAACTTTGCCACAGGCCAGAGCAACTCATTATGGGGAGTAATATGATGCGTTTGCGGATTGTCCAATGGATCCTCCATGTTATCGACAAAGAAAATTCCATATTTATTTAGGCCATTTACAACTTTCCTAAAGTCGTCAACTCCTTCAAAATAGTCCTTATACTCCACGTGGAGGTTGTGGAGGTCCTCAACGATTTCTTCATTTGTCCAAAATACCTGCCTCTCTGGAAAGAATTTGCCCTTCATACGAGATGGGAGACTCGCATGCTTTTTCAAAAAGGCTTCAGGGTAGGTGGAAACATGAACTGATCCATCTGCTTGCTTCCATTTGATCTGAAGAGCATTCCCATTTTCAGTATCGACAATGGTCGGGTCCTCGGCAAGCTTATGATTCAAAGCCACTTGTGCCGTGGTAAATGACTTTTGTCTTGTATCAACATCAACAGACTCTGGAGCATTACAGGAATCTCTCAAGAATGCCGTCTTGAACGAAACTCGGATAGGCTTTTGGTCGTCCAAATCCACCGTTACCGAGGAATTATCGTGGGAAACAAGAGACAACGACCGCGTTGCATAGCTTGGGGAGCAGCGAGAAATGCGAAGAAAAGAACGACAAGAAAGCATCAGCAATAGGACACGCGAAAGTGGGGTTGATTCCAGCGCTTTCAGAAACGTGGAAAATGTGGGGGAACGATACGTTCGAAAATGTGGGGCGACTCGCGAAACCGCATAGAACATGGAAAAAAATAATGACACCCACGAGGTTCGAACTCGTGCCTCCGAAGAGACCAGGAATATATGGTAAGGTAACCTTACCCTGGCGCCTTAGACCACTCGGCCAGAGTGCCAATTACATGGTGGCTAGAGTGAAGACAAAATATGTTCTTTTATTAACTGCACTAATTTCAAGATGTGTTCTACAAGTTATTTGTTGCTGATATTTATTGATATCAAGTCTATAAAGTGAATAAACCTGTTCTCCTTTTTCCAAACGGATAGACCACGAGCGCCGCAGCGAACAATCCAACACTAATACCAATAGACACTTCCACCATCGTAGCACCGAAACTCAAGGAGCTCAAATCCGTCGTTCCAGAACTATCCTTAGTGGAGTTCGTGATCTTGTTAGCGGTGTTAACACCGGCAAGAAGTGTGCTTTTGGAGGCAATACCAGATGGCACTTGCACAAAAATAGCAGGTAACATGGCACTAACTGCCATTCCTCTCCCCACACGGGAGTACATATTGCCTAATATCCCAATGATAAAAGCACCAATGGCAGCCGTAAATTCTGTCACATTTGAGAAGTGTTTTCCGGCAAAATACGTCCCAATATATGCAATTGAGGAAATCAAGATCATTATCGGAAGCTGAGTGTATCTAGCCTGATTGATAAGGCCCAAAACGAGGGAAAATAAGGGCACAAACAAAATTCTCCACTTGTCATCTATGCTATGGCCCAGTGGACATTGCGCTGCGTCTGTGGCATTTTTATCGACCCATCCGTATAATGCAGCACCCAAAGTGATGCCAAAACCCAAAAAGAGAGAGTAAATAATGGCATAAAACATTCTGACCGAGCCTGCAACAAGGTTTTTGGCCTGAAGCTCAAGCGAGCCGCACAAAATAATATAGCCGGGCAAAATTAAAGCGAGTGAACCTTGAGCAATTGCTCCGAAGCAGAAAAGATTACCACTCCCGCCTCTGATAGAGCCGATCGCTCGAGAAATGAAGGAAACGACAATTGACGCTGCAACCTCAAAGAATGAGGAGTACAAGTTTGATTTGGAAGAGACAATGAATTGCAAGTATCCAATGCACAATCCGACGGCAAAAGAAGTAGGGACATCCCACCAGCCACCGCCAAAACTCCATGTGCAAACAGAAGCAGATCCAATGCCATAGAGGAAAACACAAACCCATGGGGAGTACATGTTTTTCCTACTCATCAAAGCCTCCAACTTTTTAATGGCCTCTTCAACACCCGTCAAATCGTGGATCACATCCTTATAAATCTTGTGAGTGTCAGACAATTTGGACAAGTTTAATCCCTGGGCGCACCGCACCAAGTGGACTTCGGAAGTTCTCGTAGCTGCATCACCAAATGCCACAATCATGGTACCCGGAAAATATACAAACTGGCCATCAATCTCAAGCACACGGCTAGTCATCACCATGTACTCCTCTAACCGATGTGTTGGGGCTCCGTACAACATCAATGCACGACACATACGAATGATAAACCGTTGCCGCTGAAGTATGTCTGCAATATGAACAGTAATACGCAACTTTTGGTCTTGCCTTTTCTTGAACTTCCTACCCAATCTTTGTGGAACTTTGGACTCTGGACGCGGTGCTTTGGGCCTAGCATTCTGGAACGACGGAAGATTAGCTGCGTCTCCATCCAAAGTAGCCGTGGCTTCATCACTTTCCGATCCAAAATCATCTGGTGGATTCGATGAATCACGCTTGTGCTTATGACCGGTGAATTTGTTGGCAAGACGACGCGGACCATGGCGTAAATTGCTCTTAAGCTGTGTGAAATCATGTGTAGAGGTGTTCTTTGCGCTGTATGGGTCAGGTACGGACTGTTCGTCTGCTAAAGTGGTGAGTCCTGATCCTAATGTTGTCAGTGACTTAGACGCGGGCTCATTCTGATAAAGCTTCAATAAAGAAGAGAGCACGCCTGCGTGCACCTGTTTCGGCGGCGCCACATACGTGTCGTTTTCGAAAATATCTTCTTCATGGTAGTCATCGTTAGCGTTTTCTCGAACCAAGTCAGGGTTAGGTTGGTAGAAAGTACCTGTGTGCGAGCTTGGTGTTGCATCCGGTGGAGTCAGAGTCGGTTTCTCCTCGTTTTCCATTAAAAGAGCCGTCAGATCGTCGTTCGGGTCCACTTCTGGTATGGATTCCATTTTCCTTCGACTAGTCTCTGGTACATGCAAAGAGATTAAGTTTTGTGCCTCATCATTGAGCTGCGCAAAATCTAATCGCTGCATCTCGATGTTGTGGTCCTCGGGCATGCCGCCGGCCCTTTTTTCCTCGTCGTCCGCGCCCGATTCTGCATGCGATGCGCCCGGCGCCAAGCCACCGCCGCTGAGGCCGCCGCCCGAAAAACTCAAAACGCGCCCCAAGAATGTGTCTGAGCGCGAAGGCGCACCCGGGTCGCCTTCCATCAGGTCGGCCAACGACATTTTGCGGAAAATGTTCTTAAAGCCCTTTTTCTCACTCTCACCTGATTTGACAGACCGCAGTCCGGACGACTGGCGATGGAGATCTGTTACATCGGCCTCGGCATCGGAATTCATTTGTCTCCGCTTGGGCAGTGCCGATTCATGATACTCTTGCGGCGCGTATTCACCTTCATCTGAAGATTCTTCATTATATGTGCGCAGTGGATTTATAACGTGTTGCATGTCCAACGAGTTAATGTCCTCGTCATCTTCCAGGGAGAGTGTTTCTGTAGTGTAGGGCACTTTGAATGAAAAATGTGGGAGATCCTTAGAGCTTCCTTCAGGTGTCGGGTCGTCGTCTGAGTGTTCGAGCCGGCTATGGTCCGAATCAAGCTCCGACAGAAATGACGACATGTTGGATGAGTTGCTTATAGCCGATGCGGGTCGTGTTGGATTATCTGGGAACCGAACCGATTTGTTATGGGATGTGAATTTTTTCCTAGCCTTCGCCAAATTGTCTTTGGCATTCAGCTTCTGGTTTTTCTTGCGGAGGTTAGCCAAGTTCACCGTGGGGACGCTGATCTTGGGCTTGTACTGGGCCTCATCGTCAGAAGAAGACAAATCGGACATTCGGTACGTTGTTGAAATTCGGTGATTTCTTCGCTTTCTGGAAACACTCGGGTGTTATAGTGTGCCTGGAAGCTATCATTACATCATAGGGTGCACTCATACATCTCGCACAGCGAATATCCTTCACATAAACGCGCATGCGACATGCGACCTGTTTGTGCCTCAGGCCAGTGTCCGCCCCGTTTCGATATAAAGCCGCGTCGAACAAAATAAGAGAGAAAAAAATCGCAACATTGAAAGAAGATTCTATTCCAGGGCACACAATCAACCCAGATGTAACCGTCTACGCATGTTTAGTGCTCAGGTGAAACCTGCTCGGCCTTTTTACAACTGTTTGTCCGCACTTTGTCTTTTTCTGCACGCAGATTGCTACTCCTGCGCCTACATGCAAGTTCCGCTTCGATACAACGGCCCTTTGTTAAAACCTAAACACTCTCCTCCCATTGGACTCCACAATACTCCTGGACGTAGCCAACGTGATGCTCATCCAATTTGGGCATGTAGTCCTCCACATCAGTTGCCAC
Source organism: Clavispora lusitaniae (assembly GCF_014636115.1). Taxonomy (NCBI): domain Eukaryota; kingdom Fungi; phylum Ascomycota; class Pichiomycetes; order Serinales; family Metschnikowiaceae; genus Clavispora; species Clavispora lusitaniae. The sequence continues at coordinate 38,792 of NW_027093981.1, forward strand.
CACGATAGTGCCCCATGCCATGCCGTTCAAAATATCAGCAACCGATGTTTGCGCCAGTTGCTCAAGGTCCATGATGGCCTTCGGCATAAGCTGAAGCTCAAATTGCCGGCGCGAAGACGGGTTGTACGCCGGATCTGGGATTCCGCCCGTAGAAAATGCCTTGGCCACATCGTCTTTTCCGTTGTAGAGAAGAGGTTTCCCTCCCAAATCGTACCGAAGAACTTGTGATGGGTTGTGGCCTACCACGCTAGAGAAGTTTTCAAAGTGCTTGTCGTTAAGCATGCTGGCGATCTGGCTGTGTTGAGCATTGACGCTGCCGCTGGACATGCTTCTTTCGCGTGGCTCGTCACTCTCTGCGCTTTCTATCAAGTGCTTGTACTTCTCCAACTCGGGCTCCGTCGTCTTTTTAAACTTCTCTTGCTCGGTGAAAACAAAGAATCCAGGGTACTCTGGCAATTTCGTAGAATTTTTGACTTCAGTAGCAACCGTGGGTACATTAATCTTGGACGCTTCAGCATATGTGGGCACTTTAGTTGTTGGCTCTTCGATGCGCTCGGGCTGTTTCTCCGTATCATTCGTGTTTGTCGCAAATGGATTCGATTCCTTATTTGACTCAAACGGAGTTGCAGATCCAAATGGATTTCCAGAACCAAATGGGTTTGCAGACCCAAACGGGTTCTCATCTTTTTTCGTAGGCTTTGTCGCATCGAACAAGTCCTTAGTCATTTCAATCTGCAATTTCTTCTTCTCTTCAAGCTGCAATTTCTCACTCAATAACCGCTGTGTCTCCTCCTCTTGCTCGTGCTCAATCTCCGCCATCCGTTGCGGGTCTTTGTTCACTGCCCGAATAGCTTTCACCGATCCCTTTTGTCTCGAGCAGTGCTGAGTGTTCTTGCACGCAAAGATATAAATTACTCTATCATATGGCTTGCTTTCAATCGGGGCAAACGCTTGTAATAACAATGCCATGTTTTGTTGGCAGTTGTCGCATTGAAGCATTTTCGCTGGTGGTTCAGATTGCGGATGAAGCCAGATGGGTTGGCCACCAATAAACGTATCTTCTATCGTAGGCGCTTCATCCTCCTCTGCGAAAGCGACATCGGTGAAACCCAAATAAACGTTGGATTTGTCGTCAAAAACGTCTTCTTCGTCTGAAGAATACTCGTCGTGGCTGGACATGATGAGATGAGTTGGTGATTTTTCGCACTATCTGATGAATGGAATGGGAAAGAGGCAGGATGAGATGTAATACTGGGAATAACGAAAAGCTCTGTAAATGCAGAAATTAGTTTGTAGTCATTCTCTTTACGGGTTCTTTTTGTTGGCTTTATGATAAATGACCTTTATTTATCATCGACATAACTATTTACAAGAACCGGGGCACTTCGATTTCCTCGAACGCCTCCACCTTATCACCTTCTTCGAACTTGTCCCAATTTTCGAACGAGAGTCCACATTCTGTTCCCTTCTTTGCTTCACTAACATCCTGTTTCACGTGTTTCAAGGACGAAAGATGTCCATTGAAAACCTCTTCACCTTTCCTCATGACCCTCACTTTATTTGCCCGCTTCAAATTACCGGATGCCACCTTGCATCCAGCAATTTTGAAAGTGGATTTATTCTTACCTGTGATTTTAAACACATTCTTAATTTCAATCTCGGCTAACACTTTGATCTCGATATGAGGTGCCAATTTAGACGTGAGCTTTTCTGTCACCCCCTCAATCAAACGGTAGATTATATTATGCTCTTGCAAATTCACGCCAATCCGATCGGCTTTGGCCTGAATGGTTTTGGGAACCTTCACATTGAAACACAAAATCTCTGCCCCTAGTGCTTCTGCAGTATCTAAATCGGACTCCGTAGGAGTGCCAGCTTCGAAAGAAATCACTTTTGCCTTAACTTCTTCATTACCGAGTCCATCTATACTCTCCTTGATGGCCTCAGCAGATCCAAAAACGTCAGATTTAACAATATAGTTCACAGTTGTACACTTGGACTGTTCGCTGCTCTCGTCGAAAAAATCGCTAACATCTAAACCGGCCATCTTGAGCTCATTGATCTTTTCCTGTTTTTTGAGCTCCTTGACTTCTTCCTGACGTTTCTCGTTGATAGTTTCAATGTCCTTCGCGGCTTGAATTTGCTTCTTCCTGCTTTCACGATTCTGTATAACTTTACGACAAACCTGCTCTGTCTTTGCTTCTAAAATTTGGTCTCCCCCCTGAGGAAGTTCTTTCCATCCCCACACTTGAACAGGAGTAGAAGGTCCTGCCAGCTTTAACGGCTTGCCGTGTTCGTCCTTCATGCCTCTCACTTTACAGTATGTGGTTCCAGCCACTAAAAAGCTTCCTACTTTCACAGTTCCCCGCCGAACTAAGACAGTAGAAACATTACCTAATCCTTTCACCACTTGAGATTCGATAATCCAACCTTCAGCAGGCACTCCTGTTGGTTCCGCTTTGAACTCGCTTAGTTCGCTTAAAGTGATGACAGCTTCCTCCAATTTATCCATATTCATTCCCGTTTTCCCACTTACTTGAACAGTTTGAGTTTCTCCGCCATAATCTTCAATGTCAATCTCGTGCCGGGCAAGATCAGACAAAACTTTGTCAATCTTGATTCCGGGCTTATCACATTTGTTTATCGCGATAATCATCGGTACACCAGCCTTCTTGGCATGTTTAATGGCCTCGATAGTTTGGGGCATCACTGAATCATCTGCAGCAACGACCAAAATGACAATATCTGTCACAATTGCACCTCTTTCTCTCATACTCAAAAAGGCCGCATGTCCAGGGGTATCCAAGAATGTAATCTTCTTTTTCGATATGGGTGTCAAAACCGAAAAAGCACCAATATGTTGCGTGATTCCGCCAAACTCACCTTGCACGATACTGGATTTCCGCAAATAATCCAAAATTGTAGTTTTGCCGTGGTCCACATGACCCATTATAGTCACAACTGGTGGACGCGCTTTCATTTTCAGAGGATCCTCTGGTGCTGGAAATAAATCCATTCCTGTCTCATCGCTCATGGTCACATCAAATCCATACTCATCGGCGATCAAAGCTGCGTTTTCCTTGTCTAGAATATAGTTGTGCGACATTCCTTCGAACCCAAGGTCCTCCAATTTCTTCAAAAGTGGTGAAAGAGGCACGTTCATAATAGTGGCTAAATTGGAAACTGTAACAAATGTCGGAATGCTAATCTTGATGTTCTCTGTTTGTTTCACGTTCTTTTTTGAAGCTTGGCCCGATTTCTTGGGTGGTTGCTTTTGTGCCTGTTGATTGTGAGGCTTATTTTGCTGTTTTTGAAGACTTTGTTGCCTTGAGCGCTCGTTAAGCCTTTGTCTGATTTTGGTATATTGTTCATATTGGCTTTCCTTCAGTACCTGTGGCGACACAATTCCATCTGGAGCCTTAGGCACTTTAAGGCTAGTTCCTTCATCTATCGGGCTGTGCTTGCGGCCCTGGTGAATCTTTGAATTCCGCTGCTGATTATGGTTTGGCTTCTTCAGATACATTTCAGCAAAGCGATTCGGTTTTTTTGAATCGCCTGTCGTTTTTTCCTTCGGTGCCACCTTAGGTAAGTTCCGAAGGCTCAGGGAATACATTCGACACCATAGTGGAATGCGGGCTAATTGAAAACAGCCGTATATTCTCGATTCCATAGTAGTATTGTCACCTATAAACTCACTTTCGTGCGCGACTTCGCATTTTTTTCGGGTCTAGTCAAATACAGTCTTCACAGATGCTTAAATTTAGTATATGAAAGAGGTGGGGATTAAAAGCAGTTTTGTTGTGCCATTCCAGTGATGACACTGCTTCGATCTGGATGCTTGTGTACTATAAAAATTTCCTCCTTATCTTCCTATGATGTGAATACCTAGTTGGCGAAACTGTAATCGCCATTGGAGATGACGTAGCCCATCGATTTGCTTTCGTTTAAAGTAGCAATAAGCTCGTCAATATCCTTGAAGTTCTCGTCATTGCAAGCAAAGTTGCGATGCCTATTAGAGTTGATGTGGTCTTCAAAGTTGTCGTACTTGACTCTGCAATTCTCACAGTAACCCGGTTTTTGCTCCCGCTCCCTTTCGCGGCCTTCAGCCTTCTGGATCTGACGTTTCATGAATATGCGCCTTTTCAAATTATTGATGTTCTTTGAGGGAACTTGCGAAACTGTTGGTCCCAATCCATTTCCTTGTTGGTTCTGCTGCTGTGCCACGCTGTTCAAAGTTGAGTCCATGGAAAACTGCATGGCATTTGATGCTCCGTTATAGCCGGAAGCTGCAACATCATAAAACTTGGACGTTGAGTTATTGCCGCCAGGTTGTACGACAGATGAGAGTCGCATCAACGTAGCAGGAGCTTTAAAATTATATGATGTCAAAGTTGTGCTGAAAACCTGGTCCCGAGACTCAGACGCTGCCTCTTTCTCTTCTGCGGTCTCGTCTTTGACAGTTGACCCACTCGCTGCTGTAGTAGTGCCGTCACTATGCACAGAGTCGGTGCTGGTGCTAGTACCACTAAACATGGAGTTGGAAATGGTGACGCCATCTCTAGCGTAATTGATTATGTCGTACGAGATCTTCTTGAGAAGCTCGCGATAGCTCTTTGTAGCCTCGAACTTTTGTAGTCTCCGCGCTTTTTTCTTCTCCAGGTTGTCAGATGTATCTGGAATGAATGGGCACTTCCCATCCATAGTCAAGTGCAATGAAGGATACGAGTCACTGGCCCATTCGCGAACAGCAATTGGGCGAACAGCTTGCGATAGGTCGTAAACGTAGATGAATTTCTTTTCGAGGTAATGCAAGTCATCCCTTCTAGCATGGGGATCACGGTCTGTCGAGCCGAATATCTTTTCTTCTTTCAATAGATTCGACAAGTTGCCACTCCTCTCCAGACCTGCAGACTCGGAGAAACCCAAGTTCTTTAAAAATCGGAACACCTTGTCGTAGTCCCACACTTTGATCTTGAGGTTAACTGCATCGTGGAAAATGTCATTCGACGAATACACTTTAGAGCTACTGAACGGTCTTCTGCTGACTATTATGCTCACGTCACGATCATAGAATGGCACTATTTCGCATCCCACGGCTTTTAGAGCTCGCTGCGCTCTCTTCTGTTCCTGGCGCTGAGTTTGGTTGTTGGTATCACATCCCTGGGTATCGAAGTACACTACGCTCTCGCGCATGATCTTTCGCCATGATGCTTGCCAGCTCTTCAACTCCTCACCTACTAGGCGAGCAGCTTTGTGTGGTTTCTCCTCAACTTTTTTGCGGGCCTCCTGGGCCTCTTGAAGATTTTCTTGCTCCTGGTTTTCCGGAGGGACGGAGAGGGCAGAGGGCGTGGCCAATTTTACGAGCTTGGCCTTTTTTAAAACTGGCAGAGGTACATTGCCGCTCGTTTCTGCCAATGGCACTCGCTTCCCATTGACAAGCGCCGGAAGATGTCTTTTTCTCGAGTTGTTGTCCATCTCAAAAGGACATGCTTTTAATGCTAAAATGTGTACGATAGGTTAATATCGGATGTGAAGAGTGTGGTTTCGCAGTTGATAAAGTGCTGTGATGTGATGGGTTCGTGGGTTTCGGATTCCCTAGTTTTCGATGGTGAAGGAAAGACGCCAAACAAAGCAGGCAAAGTACGCATAGTCGCGTTTCGGTGGTAGTGCAGGAAAACTAGTCCCCAACAACCGTGCAGTCGTGATCCAAGATCGTGACTATTAAGCTTAAGTGTTCTATTGCTTAAATGATAAACAAGCTCAATGTTTGAACAATCAGCATGTAAATATAGTGCTACAGTCATTTTGTGTTCCCGACTAAGAAACGTACGCTTGACTGGTTTAAATATCAACCAAACTATTGCCCAGGACTGGGCGATATTCCTAATTCTTTTACAACGCCAATGAAGTATGCTTGGTGCATGTTTTAATAGTTTAATTTCAAGCAAAAAGTGGTAGAATATATTTTTATCTTCTTCATGTGCATTAATTTGCTTGCTGACATTTATTATGTCTTCGTCCCATTTAGTAGCTTGTGTGAGATTTGAGACATTTTTTAAAAATACGCGATTGTCCGAGAATTTTCTTATTTCTGCAACGTACCGGTTGAACAACGGAAGGACGAAAAGGTTAACATCAGAAATATAAAGTCAACGAAAAGAAGTTTGCACTTCTTTGGTATTCTAATAAATCTGAAGCATCATAGCTTTGTGTTAATCAAGCCATCTCTCCCCATTTTAACTTCTATACATACATGTTAGTGGAAGCCGACTTATAGAGGTTGTAATCTACAGCCAAGTGAGAAGCTTCAGTAACACGTATTAATAACCGGTAATCACTAAGTATACCCGGCATATTCCATAGGTGTAACCCATGCTTCTCTTACAATCCTTGATGCGCACGTGACCAACTACATTATCGGGCATATACTATCAACCGATACATACTCAACACTGGCGTAATCTAAAGCCGACATCTAAAGCCGACATTTCTCGCGCAGCATTCCCTTATTCTAATCAAAAGCAATCACAATGTTACAACCCAAACAGATCTTGCGAGTGTTGTCACAGGTTATAACTGATAAGCCATTGTCCACATCAAGCAAGAGCCCGCTTTCAGTTGTTCTTCTTTCCAACAAGGGCCTACCTTTAGCCACAGCCAATGTTCCGGACCTTGTAGACCCGGACCAGCTCAAAATATACTCACTTTGGGCACTTAATTCTTTACGCCAACAAGACAAATCGGGGAACAAAGACTTGGACTGTTGGTCCGTGTTGGAATTGGACGAAAACTTGAGGGCCATGGTGAAAGCATTCACTACCTTCGAGGCAAACGATATGCGTGAGGAAATGTATGCCATGCTTTTCTACGAAGCAGACTACGATGATGCCTTGGCCAAAGCGCAGCTAGATGCTGTCACAGATGCATTAAGCCAGGGCCTTGCCGGCTACGTACCAAATTGATTTCTCTATGCTGTTATGCAATAAACAAAATATAGGAATGAAAGAGAATAGAGCTGGGCCATAGGAGGAGAAAATTAGCGCTCCTTCGTAAGCACAGGCTATGCAGAAAACGAAGCATCTAACAATAATTAGTAGCGCAACAATGCCAAGTGTACACCTTACTTGACCATTTCGACGTCGCTGTCCTCTTCCTCCTCGACATCGTCTTCGTCATCAATGTCATCCATTAGGCTTTCTTCGTCGAAGCTCTCTTCTTCGCTGTCATACCAAAAATCCTCGTCGATGGGCTCCTGATCGAGTTCCTTGTTCGACGAGTTACCGTTACCGTAGGCATGAACTTCGCTTTCAGGAATGACAAAGCCTTCAGGGATATCAGCTTTCGAGCGGGTCACCTCTTGCATGACCTTCTTTTTGTACGCCTCTGGATTTTTTCTCAACTCGACAGAAGCGTCTATGTTGGCTGGCGAGTTAACGTTAGGGTCTTCCAAAAGCGACACGATGGAGATCAAGACCGACTCAACTGTCTGCGCTGGCGACCACGTTTCGCTGTCCGGCTCGTCCGATGTAGGGTCACCACCCTGGTGGAGAATGGAAATGCACAATCTCCCGTCTCGGTACACATTGGGATGGTAGATGGCAGGGGTGAAGCGGAAGGTTGGCGGTGAGAAGGGGAAGTCGGAAGGAAAACGCATCTGTCCCTTGAAGTAGCCGCCATGGTACATGGATTCCTTGTTGAGCACCATGATGCCGATGTTCCACAAAAAAATGTTATCGTCATCAAGCTCAATGTGAAAGGACGGAATGCCCTTTTTGGGGTCGGTAAGATCTTTAAACTGCCGCTGTAAGATAGCTGCAGCGGACTTCGAGCTCATTTCTAGTTTTATTCAGTCGAGCAAAATAAAGGGGGCCAGAGGAAATTATGGGATTCTGGTGGTAGCAAGACGCCTGGGGTCGAATAAACAAAAACTCCAATATTAAAGCACACAAATTCTAGATGGGAATGTGAACGGCGCTAAGACACTGGGATGCGAGAGTAGCTGTTTTTTTTTTTTTATTCTAAAGCGAAATGGGAAAAGAGGTGTGTTTGTGGAGAGTGTGGGAATTATGCGACTTGGTGAGGTGGTTGTGATTTGTAAGGAGAGGCCATTTTCTTTTTTCCCTTCGCATTTCTTTTTCGTATGCGGCGGGCCACTGTCACTGGAATTTGCGTCGGACGCCGAACTTCGAAATGAATGGGAATGTCAACATAAAGACAGTAGCACACATTCAAATGACTTTGAGTAGTTAGTTTGCCTGGATGTATTTTTGGGGACGACGAAAGGGCCGGTTTTGCTGTTTTGTTTTTTTGAACGCTAGGGCCACATGCATTTCTGCCCGCACTGTGTTTGTTGGCGCAAACTCCGAATGGAGTCGCATTGGTTATTTACTCAACAGACTCGCCTCGCTTTATCTGTCATTCGTCTTCCTACTTTGTACTGTTTGTATTACTTTCTATTGTCTTGACCGTTACCGTGCGTCTCTATAGTATTTTGCCCTTCTCAAGTAACTGTGCTTAGATTAATTCTCTAGTAATTTGCTCTATTGTACTCAGTCGCATGGGCTTGTCTAGTGCTTGAGCTCCTTTCTATTGCCCTACCGTTTCTCCAATATGCCAGCCGTTTCCGCTATTTCATTCTGGATAATCTGCTCTGTAGGTTTGATGCAGTTTACTATGCCTCAAGCGAGGTGCTACACTACTAGAGCAGCAAAATGTTGACCGCATTCAGATGTTTCGAATCCGCACCTCGATACGATCAAACACAAAACATACTGCTTGAAATGCATTCAGGAAATGCACAAAAATTACGAAAGTCAATCAGGAGTAAACACCGCAAATTATTCTCACACTACCCAGCAGCACGCTTAGAAGACGAGCATCTGTTTCGTTCCTTGTTTCTGCTGTTGCTTCGTACTTCGTGTCTTCCTTCATCACCATCATCTTCATTATTCTTCCGTTCTGTAATGTAGTATATCATGCCCCTCGTCATTCCCTTCCACCAAGAAATATCTCGTACAAAATGCCTGTCGGACATGTGCGAATCTCTTATCAGGAAATGCCGCAGTGGACACCCGCCTCATCAACCACAAAATAGAGCAAACAAGTCCATGAAAGCGTTTTGAAAACCCCGCCAAGGCCGTCCCCTCAAGGAGAAGGAACAATACCGCCACATTTGCTATTAAAAATTTCCAATTGCCAAAGCCCAAAATTAAATTTCTGGGTACAAGATAAGCACTCGCACTGAGGTCACATGAGGGTAGGTTGCTGACATTCGGGACTGCACACAAAGCCGGGGTCTCCGCCAATCTACTTCCTTCCCCAATATTTCACTCCACTGTGCAACCAAAAAGTCGACAAGTTGTCTTTGTCACTGGTTGAAAAGAATTGAAACGCTATGGATTTCGAAGAACAGTTGGAAAAAGCCGAGAAATTGGATTCTCCCTCTTTAGTAGGGTCCTCCTTGAGATCGGCTGACGACTCTGCCCACCAAAATTACATTCACCCTGAAAAATACAAAGGTGTGAACAAACAAAAGGCCTCTAGGCGCTCCATCTTAAACTCCTCTATTGGCGCGTCTTTGGATGATTTGATCAGCGAGGGCGCTTTATTGGGTTCTGAGGAGGATTTCGACAAGTTTTTGGACGATAAGGGTAACGTCAAGTCCAACGCCAAGTTCCTGGGGAAAAAGGACAAAGATTCGGGCGAAAATGCCGACAGCGACGGCGCCTCTGCAGAAGCAACAACTCCAGAGGAATCTTCGGACAAGGTTGATTCCCACGAGTCCGAAGCCAAAAAGGAGCCTGAATCTACTTCACACAATTCACCTCCAGAAGTGGTTGTCTCGAATGACCTGGTGCCTGTACTGAAGTCCTTCTACGAGGCAGAAAATTACTCGACACCAAACTTGTCAGAATATCAGCTTGACCACCAGATCTCAGACCATTCAGAGCTTTTGAACTCTGTTCAATCTTATGACTTATCCAAATTGCCGTCTTCTAACGACAGGGAAAAGTCCAAGTCCAACGAGCTCTATGCTGCAAATGAAAGAGTGCCAAGAGGAGCGTCGCAATCGTCGCAACCAAATCGTAGCTCTGTCTTTTCCAGATCTGAGGACGATTCGGATAGTGCTAGATTGGTTGAGGCTGATTCAATGCACACTCCTTATTTGCCACGTGACGGCAGATCTACCAGTAGATCTAGAGCAAGTGTGAGAGATGGAAGTGCCAGATCTAGATCGAGATCTTCCTCCGCTATCAAGCCTCACTTGGCTCGCGGAGATTCGTATAAGAGTACACATGAGGAATCACCAACGAAGTACGAGCTCCCTCCCGATATGGCTCTTGAAGAAGAAGAAGACGACTCTTTGGACCGCAGAACCAGACAATCGAGACCTACTTTGGGAGATTCCATTGCTGCTGCTGAAGCTGAGGATGCATCTTTCCATAGCGATTCTATCACTCGTGAGCCATCTTTGGTTACAACCGGAGACTACACTAACTTCAATGCAGACATGCCTTCCCAAAGATTGGATGAGCGTACCTTGTTTTCTGTCCGTTCTGAATCGTCCACAAACTATTTGAGAACTATCTCCAGATCAAGATCAAGACAACCTGCTTCCCGCGAACCGAAACCAGCTGTGAATGAGAAGTTGGATTCTAATCCTGAAGAGTTGGTAGAAGAAGGTGCCTTGGTGTCGGATGACCCATATGGACAAGTGTCAAATCTTGACAATATGCTTCAAAAGGTATTGAAGAAGCCTCTGGAAGAATCCGGAACTACAAGGGAGTCAAAAAACTTAGTCAATGATGTGTCAGCTGAAGAAAAGGAAACTGAGACTAAGGAACAGCTTTTGGCCGAAAAAGGCCCCTCGCTCACTTCTGAGGATATTAAAGTGGAAACCGCTGAAGCAGAGAGTGCTTCAAAGCCCAGCGATTATGTGGAATATGCTGAGGATCTTCGCAAAGATGTAACCGAGGAGGAAAAAGAAGAGGAACCCAGAGTCGACCAGCCTGCTGAAAGTTTAATTAAAGAGGCACACGAACAGTTGGTTGCAGAAAAAGCGCCTCTTGTTACGGGTGAAGACATCAAGGTTGGGCTAACCGAAGGGGATGAGAAGAAAGAGTTAACGACCGGGGCAGATGAGAATGAAACCATTGATAAAGCTTGCGAAACATCCGAAGAAAATGATGACTCACCAGCGCTCAAGCAAACCGAAAACGATGCAAATGTTGAGAAAGCTGAGGAAACCTCCGATTCCCAAGAGGACAAGGTTGAGAATCTCACGAACGATGACGCCGTGTCCGAAGAGAAGGAAGAAGGTGAAAAAGTGGTGACTTCTGCAAAGGATGATGATAACGTCTTAGAAGGAAAAGAAACTTCAGAAACTGCCGCAGAAGAAGAGGCCGAAACAAATGCAACAAAGGGTCTTGAAGACTTGGCTGCTGAAACCGTGAAAGAACAAAGCCAGTTAACCGACAAAGTAATTGAGGACCTTCTGGAATCAGCAGTTGAGGAAAAGGAATCAGAGAAAGCTGAAGATGAGATAGACGCCTCTGAAACTTTAGAAGGCAAAGATGTGACTACTTCAACTGAAACTTCAAGCAACACAAAAGCTGAAGTCGAAGCCACCTCGAAAGCTTCTGAGGAGGATGACGATGATATTGATGTATCGCCTGAAGAGTTACGTAAGCATTTACAAAGTTTGCCTATTTACCTTTTCACATCTCTTGCTGGAGGAATGCAGATTGTTCAAAGAACGAACCGTTTGGCGACGATCTTGCAAGGCAATGGCATCAAGTTTGAGTTCCGTGACTTGGGCACAGATGAAGAGGCTAAGAAAATCTGGAGAAGACATGCACAGGGCAAAGCATTGCCTGGCGTTGTTAGAGGGGATGATTTCATCGGCGACTGGAAATACATCGACGACGTTAACGAAGAATACCGTTTGCACGAAGTATTATACGAGACGCTCTAGAGTTTGAGAGAGTGTCACATGTGCAATGATGGGATTTATAGAATAAGTCCAGTCATCTTAAAGTTAGCATATGCAAGACGTAGGACCCGTAGTCATGGTTGGAGAAAGTATGATGTGCAATCAAATTAATTAAGCTGAATCCTCAATCAGCGAAACAGTTGGACCGTTTGTCTCTATCGGTGAGACTAGTCAACGCGCAAATGAATCTGACTCTTTTGTTGGCCAATCTGTCTTTAAAATTAGAGCAAAGAGAAGATTAGCGTAATGGAAGAAGAAAAGCTTTACAGTGCTCTTGATCATATCACAGAGTGAATAGTAAGCTTTAGCTTTAGCCAAGCTCATTATCGCAACAGTGATATACATAGTAAAGTACACTGCTCGAGTACAGGCACATGGTTACGAATACTAGCGCATAGGAAGTACATTTACACATGGAGAAGCGTAATGGGATGGCACAAGGATCCCCAAAATGAATGAACTCAACACAATAGCCAACATAGTTTTGCAACTTTCTCGAAAGTGGCTTCACCCATTTAGCTCAAATGCATGCGTTTAGGCGACGTAGACAATGCGTCCGCGAGTAAATTACGAGGGGGCGCGACCAAAAAGCCAACGCACTCTATGCCGTCCTATAGCCGGGTTGAAGTTGGTGTGGCCTGAAAAATTCTGTTCCGTTACCACAAGTCTCTCCAACTGACAACGCACACCCGCAAAAAATCGGCATCTTTCTCCGTGCTCGTGTGATTTTTCTGAGTTCTTCGGCTTTTCCTCCGTCTGCTTTCCCGTCCCGCTGCTGTTTTCAGCATTGTCCATTTGTCTCCTCCTACTGAATTGTTTCTAGAATCTTTCAATCATGGCTACCCCTGCTGAAATTATCGCTGCCCGTGTCAATGGCACGTATGTTTCTGAGCCTTATCAAGAGTCTGTTACACCTGTTTCCGAAACCACCGCCTCGACTGACAGCCCTCGTTCCTTGAATGACGAATCGGCTTTCCCGGTATTAGGTGGCCTGTCCAAGGCATCTTCTCCTGCTGCTATTTCTAGCTCCGCTTCTTCCTGGGGGCCCAACTCTACTGGATCCGTTTCCGCTCCCGTGTCTGCGCCTTCTTCCTCGGGCTCGGCCCCCAAAAAGAGATCCTCTGGTATTGTGCAAGAGGCCTTTTCCTTGGACGCCGAAGACCAATTGAACGTGGCCCGTCCCAACTTCATCAAGATCATGACCTCCATTAAGACTAACACTGCCACGAACATCGAGTGTACCACTTCGCAACACACCAAGAAGAGAACATTTTTGATCACAGGTAAACGTGCGGACGTCAAACAAGCCAAACGTCTTGTTATCCAGAAATTGACCAAGCCTACTTCCATCTCCTTTATCATCCCAGCTAAAGTTAGATCTAAGGTAATTGGCGCTCAGGGCCGCAATTTAAAACCAATCATTGAAGAGAACGAAGTCAAAATTACCATTGGCCACTTGGAGGACGAAAACAAGAATGAAGGATCGTCTGATGACGAAGATGAAGCCATGGATATCTACTTGAAGACCGTGGCTGTAGAAATTGTCGGTGACATTGAAGGAACCAAGAATGCCCATGACCAAATCATGGCAATCGTCAAGGAAGAAACCAAAAACTTAGAAGTCCGTATTGCCGTTGACGACAAGATCAAAGCCTTCGCCGGTAAAGCAATTGAAAATATCATTGCCAGATATCCTGAGCTCAATGTGTCTATTCCACCATTTGATTCAGCTTTCAAGTCTATTATCGTTGGTGGTAAAAGGGAAGATACTTTGGCAGCTAGAACTGAGATCCAGCAACGTCTTCGCGACTTGGAATCCGAAATTGTGGAAGTTAAGGTTCCCATTCCGCAAGTGAAGCATCAATTCTTGCCTATCGAACAGATTTTGAAGGAAGAAAATGTTTTGATAAAATTACCTGAAGAGGGCAAGACCGAGGTCAGTTTCATTGGCGAAGAGAAGCAAATTCCAATTGCTCAAGAAAAGGCTAGAAAGACTACTTCCCAGTATAAGGTGGAAGTTTTAGACATGAGCAAGGCTCACAAGGGTAACTTGGTGCATGTTAAGGCGGTTGCTGCATTGTTGACGAAAAACGGCACATTCAGCCGCATTTCCTCGGAGTATGGCGTATCAGTGCATGCCACTCCAATTGAAAAATTAGAAGATGAAGCGCAGACATCGATCCCTATTGAAATTGTGGTGAAGAACGACGAAGTTGAAAACGCTAAAAATGCCAAGAAAGCTATCGTTTCTACTGTCAACAAGATCACACCACTGCAGACGAAAATTGTTTCCGACATTGACTATTTCTTAATGGACAAGGTCCCGGAAACCCTTGATACAGTGGAAGGTATTCAGTACGTCGTCTTTAAGAACACTATTGTGTTGTTTGACGTCAACGAAGAGGATGGCGAGGATTTCGAGGATTTTGAAGAGTCTGGGTCTGTGTTGGATACAGCAGACAAGGCCCTTGATTCTTTGAGGGAAATTCTGTCTTCATTAGCCACAAAAGTCATCTCTATCCCCTCCAAAGAACAACACGGGATTGAAGGACCAAATGGTACGACTATAAGAATTCTCTTGGACTCGTTAAAACCAGGTACTGTTGAGGTGATATTACACCTGAATGGAAAAGAGCAGTCTCCGGATGAGGTGTATATACACGGATACAAGGCTGAGGTGGATCAGGTTGAAAAGGACATGCACACCATCGTAAGCGAGAACAAAAGGTTTGATGAAACCCTCAAGTACAAGACAACATTTGCTATCCCCACTTCGGCTGTACCTCGTTTAATTGGTAAGAATGGAGCCAACCTCAAGAAATTGAGACACGACTTTGGGGTCAAGATTGACATTGCCGATCAAAAGGATAGCGAGAGTGCAACAGACAAGACACTGAAGTCAGAGGTTGTCATTTCGGGAATCAAATGGAATGCTGATCGTGCCAAAATTGCAATTGCCGAGGCCGCAAAGAAATTGGCTGACGACACTTTGGTTCGTATCCGTATTGAGGCGGAGTACCACCGCCGTATAATTGGCCCTAACTTCAGTACCATCAACAGATTGCAAGACAAGTACAATGTGCGGATCGGCTTTCCATCAGAAGGTAAGAGCGACAGCACTGACGCAAAGAGAAATGAGGTGACGATCCGCGGTCCTTCAAAGGGAGTATCCAAGGCCGAAGAAGAATTGAACGAGTTGTACAAGTTCGAAAAGGAGAATGGACACAAGACCACTCTTCATGTTCCAACTAAGGCTATTGCCAGGGTGATTGGCCGCAATGGTGAAACCATCAGAGATATCGCCGACAGCACTGGTGTCGACTACAGATTCAAACGCGACAGAGAACAAGAGGATGAAACCGGCAATGCCGAAATTGAACTCACTGGTTCAAGAACTGCATTGAAGGAGGCAAGTGAAAAAATCAAGGAAATTGTTTCTGAAGTTGAAAACACCGTCACTATCACCGTGAATGTCCCACCAAAGTACCACCGCGATTTAGTGGGCCCTAGCGGATCAGTCATGCGTGGAATTATTTCCAAAGCAGGTGGTGACAGCTTGTCGACTCAACAATATTCCCGCTTATTGCGGATTCCTCATGAAGGCTCAGATCTGGATGAGGTCGTGTGCCAGGGCAATCTGAAGATAGTTGAGAGCATTGTGGAACAAATCAAGCAACTTGTTGCAGAAAAAGAGGCCACAGTAACGGAGAAGTATGACTTAGCAAAAGAAAAGCACAAGTTGGTTGTCGGTCCTGGTGGCAGTGTCAGACTGCAATTGCAAGAAGAATTCGGTGTGCAGATCCACATTCCAAGACCCAATGAGCCATCCACTGATATCAAATTAGTTGGCTTGCCAGAGAAGATCTCTGCTTTGAGAGCAAAGTTGGACGAGCTTACCAAGGATAACTGGAGCCGCAGTATTGATGTTCCTGAAGCATTCCATGCCTGGGTTTCCGAGAGGGGTGCCATTTTGAAGCGCTTGCGTACTGAAGTTGGTGTCGATGTGACACATGGCAACTTAACACGTAAAGCGACCAACTTATCCAATGCGGCTATCCCTGCACCACCAGCGAATGCTGTACCTGAAGACGAGACTTCTAGCAAATTCACCACAACAGAATTTGTGGTGAGTGGGTCCGAAAAATCCATTCCATGGCGTTTTATTGGCGAGGAATCAGCGGCGAAGAAAGCTGAGCTGATGATTGTTGAGCAATTGAATAAAGCCCAGAATGTTACACATGTGGCGTGGTTCTACTCTCCAAAGGCATCGAGCGACTTCCCAAAGATTGTGGGTCCTCAAGGTTCCCGAATCAACAAGATCCGTAAGAGCACAGGTGCTTTCATCACAGTTCCACGTGCAAATGAAGCTCACCACGACTTTATCTACTTGGCTGGTACAGAAGAGAGTTTGCAAAAGGCGCAAGAGGCGTTCGCCAAATTGCTTTAGGCTATGTATATAATCAGATCTTCATAAAAGAAAACAAAAATAAACTTCAGATGTTATAAAATGACTTAAGATTATTTATAATAGATGCACCTTGAAGAACACAAGGTCAATTAAAAAAATGAGTGACAGTTAACGAACGCACCACACAAAATTTTTAGATTAAGCAGAAGGCTGCTACTTTATTAGTTTTTACAACTACTTATAGTGCCCGTATTTTGCAACAGGTGCCGAAAAACTTCCTTCATCACCATACAAGGTACAAGAGCGCTTTTTTTTTTTTCAGTCAAAAGAATTGTGACCTGAGCATGAGAAACACGAACAATCCTCGGTTAGAAACAAGTGTACTGAGCACCAAAGATCGTATTATAATAATTCTTACTAGCAAAGTGAGTTGAAAAAAAATGATTACGTGATCATTTGCATATGAACCAACTCTGCAAACTATGTAAGGACTAAAACGACTGATTCTTTGGTTACCAATAACTTTTGATATGTTCGGTTCATGTATGAGATTTCATAATAATCCTATAGGTACTTGCAAATCCACTTATTAAGATAATCATCAATAAATAAGTTATTTTATCATCAATTAACAACACTAATGGAATTAGTACTTTGTACAGAGGCTTAATCAACTGACATGCACATCGATAACGGATAACAATTACGGTACTTTACAAGTCTAGATGTCTCTGACAAATTCGATGAATGCAGATACGAACTAGATGAACAAGAGCTGCACTGTCCATAGCAGTTTAATTGTATGTCCCCGAATGATGACGCCAAAAAGGGTTAACAAATGTTATCGCGTGAAAAGTAAAAAAAAAAAAAAAACAGGAAGAAAGAAAAAAGAAAGAAAAAAATAATAATAGAAGTATAATAGAAGAAAAACCAAGAAAAAAAAAAATGACAATGGAGCACCTATGAGCTATCCGACGATAGATTGCCCTAGTAGCACTAAACCGGCACTTTTATGCACTAGTCTTCGAGATGAAAATGATATGTTCCGATGTGATTAATTTTAGACAGGTTTGACTTAAACAGATGCACTCCAGTAGATTTCGATATGCCATACCTTGACATTGCGCACGTCTCGAATTAGTTAGATTGATACCTTCGCCATACGGCTTTTAGGCTCGTAAAAGGCGCCACATAAGAAAAAAAATAAGAGGCGCCTATACGCCTAGCATGGATAGCCTTCGTACATTGAAGTAAAGAAGATTTTGATTTGTTCTCTACTGTGGCTCATGTAATGCAAGGTCGCGTTATTAGGGCGAAATGGTCAGGAGCGGTTTCGGCATATAAAGAACGGCGTAGCGATATTCCCACAGTCACGTGAAATGACATAGATGGCCACTTCGTTTGGTGTCAGTTACTTAGCGAAGTGTTTGAACTACTTGCTTTTCTGCTCTGGAAGGTCGAGACCAAGTCCACAATTGAGCTTTTGTTTCAGCAGTTTTCCTTTTGTCCCGAAAACAAAGATGCAATCACGGATTATGTACGATAACTGATAAGAGGGTGTGGCTGGACAAGAAAAGCAACAGCAAAAGAAACGCCTTTGGTCTTGTGCGAACGCCGCGCCCAGAGACAAAAAGCCGTTCTAGTCCGAGGCCGACCGGGGTTCTTCACGTGATGCGCTGGGCATTAAGCTATGAACTTCCGAGGGATTCTTTGGCGATTGCCGGCCCGATGACCGCTTTTCGCCATCTTGCAGAAACTAGGTGTGGAACGTAACCTGAACATATAAAATATGTGAAAGTTCCCTACTACTTGCAGCCAAACCGAAAAATGTCTTCTCTGGTTGAAGTCAAATCCGAAAGTACCTTCCAGAATAAGGACATTCCTGACCTCCAGGTTTCCTCAGACAATGAATCCAATGTCGCTGTGGTCAACATAGATCAGAACAAGAAGCAGATTGGCGTGGTGTCTGCCATCTTTTTGTGCACAAATAGAATTGTTGGTGCTGGTGTCTTCTCTACTGCCAGTACAATTCTCAACCTTTCAGGTTCTGTGGGCACTTCGATGGTTATGTGGGCTGTCGGATCTATTATCGCTTTTACCGGTCTTCTTACTTATATGGAGTTGGGTTCTGCCATTCCAAGAAACGGTGGTGAAAAGAACTATTTGGAGTACATCTACCAAAAGCCAAAGTTTTTCGTCACAGCCATGTATGCATCTTACGTTTTCTTTTTGGGTTGGGCTGCTGGTAACTCGATTGTGACTGGTGAATTTCTCTTGAACGCTGCCGGCAAAGAAATCACCAAGTGGAACTCAAGAGGTATTGGTGTGGCAGTCATCACTTTTGCCTTTTTGATTAACTCCTTGCATGTGAAGTCCGGTTTGCTTTTAGCAAATGCGTTGGGTGTCTTTAAAGTGGGTGTCATTGTCTTCATTAGTGTCACTGGCTGGGTCGCTTTAGGCGGAGGTATCAAGAGCAAAAACTACTCAGACCCACACAACTTCACTGACTCTTTCAAAGGCACCACTCCAACCGGCTATGGTATTGTTAATGCCTTGTACAATGTCATTTGGTCGTATGTTGGTTACTCCAATGCTAACTACGCCTTGGGTGAAATCAAAAACCCCGTGAGAGTTTTGCGAATTGCTGCTCCTAGTGCTTTGTGCATCATCGCCATTCTCTATATTTTTGTGAATGTTGCATACTATGCGGTTATCCCAGCAGACGAGATCAGAAAGTCCGAAAGAATCGTGGTTGCTTTGTTCTTCAAGCATGCTTTTGGTAACAAGGCCGAGAAGGCTGCCTCCGTCATTGTTGCATTGTCAACTTTGGGTAATGTCTTATCCGTTATCTTCTCCCAAGGAAGAATCATTCAGCAATTGGGCCGTGAAGGAAGTTTGCCATTTTCCAAGTTCTTTGCTTCCCAAAGACCATTCAATTCTCCTTTCGTTGGATTGTTCCAGCACTGGATTGTTTGTATTGTCACCATTCTTGCTCCACCTCCAGGTGACGCATACAACTTTGTTTTGAACTTGATTTCTTATCCATTGAATGTTGTCAATACCTTTGTTGCGCTTGGCTTGTTGTACCTTAAGTACGAAACTTATAAAGGAAGACGCCAATGGAAAGCGCCTATTACTGCTCCATGGCCTGTGGTAGCATTTTTCTTCCTTTGCTCCATTTACTTGGTGGTTGCTCCTTACATCCCTCCTTCTCACGGCCAGTCGGTTTACAAAAGCTTGCCATACTACATCCACTGTGTTGTCACGTGGGGTGTTTTTGCTATTGGCGCTATTTACTGGCTTTGTTGGACAAGAATCATGCCTCGTATTGGCCATTACACTTTGATTTCAAAGGAAGTTCTCGGCTCCGACGGTTTCTGGAGAAATAAGTTCTTCAAAGTTCCTCATGGTGTGGATCCTGACAGACATACCGAGGAGATTCTTAATGAGGAAGCTCTCAAGGAGTAGCGGTTCTCCCCGACATTCAGTTCTCGTGTATAATAAGTGGCGATGCAAGCCTATAATGGAAATTCTAATTGTGAAGATAACGTAGGACCTATAATTTGATGGCCGATGGTAGACAAAATTGTACATCGTACTAACAAGGAAATGTAAAGAAAAACTGTCAACCCGGTGACATATTACGAATGCCATGAAAGATGAAATAAAAACCACTTTCATAATAAATGCAAGAAACAAAAAACAAACCTCTATTCAACGTGCTAGTTTTACGTAGACATAACGCACTGAAGATAGTGAACAAAGAAAAAAAAAAGAAAAAAAAAGTTGTGACATCAATAGTAATTTATGAGGAGACTAGGACTCATGATAACGAGTCGAATGAGACAGAACCAAAGGAAAAACTAAACCGAATAGTGCCCTCTAGATCTATTTTTTACAATTGGGATCTTCAAATAATTAATGCTTGGTCTGAATAATTACGTCAGCTTGAGACGGGTTTCTTGTGGTATTAGCAGGGAAATCTAGCAAAAGAAAGGAAAGAATAAAGCAAAGAAGATCGAAAACATTAGAATTCATTGTTTGCAAAAAATACTGTATCAAGTATCCCTCTTTTAAAGAAATCTAGGATGTGTCTGCGGAAAGAATCCTTCGTGATAGTGGTGTGCACACACATTTCGAGCCTGAAAAGATCAAGAAAAAATTCATTCACTAGTGCCCCATCCAAAATATGCCAGTCAAAGCTATTCCCAAGGTCTCATTGGCCCGCAATGGTGTAGCTTCATTTGTCAAGCCATGCTATAGAATCAGCATTCAGTACTGCAACTGGGGTGGTTCTTCCCAAGGAGTAAGAGACTTTTTGACCCAATCGAAGCACAACCTCGGAACTTTTGCCCAGAAGAACAAGGATACAGTTTTGGAGATTGTTCAAAGAAATGGACACCCACAAGTCACATTCCACTACAACAACGGAGCGAAAAATGTTGTTGACGTGAGAAACTTATCTGCATTGGATTTGGCCAAGAAATTGGTTGAGCACAGCCAAAAGAGTGGAAACGCTCCATTCAAGTTCAACCACAAGGTCATGTCGAGTAACGAGTCTGTTAGAGGGATCTGGTCTCCTTTGCATGCTGCCAAGGAAAACAGACATAGAATTTAAGTTCCCTGGGAGGAACACGATGTACATAGGAATAAGGACAAATGCTGAAGAATTGAAATGACATGTAGTAGGTAGACTAGATGAGATTACTAGCATAAGACTGTCTTGCACGAAGAAGTGAATGACAGTGTTTCCAAATCACAGGACCAGAAGTCATTAATGTAAGATAAGTTAGGAACACCAAAATCTATGAGCTATTACACTAGGCAGATTCTAATTGGCGCTGAAGCAAATGCTGAATGATGTTACTGGGTACTAGGATCAGGCACTATCATTCTTCGAGACTAGATCAGTTCCTCAGAAGAAAGAGTCTATGTATACAGTGAAACACAAACAACTTCATCGAGAAGGGAAAGGCATAGATGGCAATTGTGGAAAATCAAACTACGAGACTTCAAACACGCAAGCAGACTAGAAACTAACTGGGATACTCATTTGTAACACACCTGACATGAAATGCGCAATCACAAACCCTAATGGTAACAATTGAAGTTCAATACAACGGTTGTTAGTACTACTTTGGTAGCCTTGGGAGAAAGCGTACTTGCATAAGAAAATTCAAACGTGATCCTTCAGGTTCTGTAGAAAATTGTAAACGACTAGAGATTGGACACGATTAATCAAGAATAATTGACATCCACAGAGAACTACAAATTTAGAAGAGAAGCATGGTCTTTTAACGAAACAAAAGATTCACAAGACCAATAGTGGGTAATGAATCTGTATCTGATAGTACATACCAAAAAGCACTTCTCCAAAATAGTGAAGAGGTGGAAACCTTAGAGGAAGAGACAGAAACGCCAAGCATCGCAATTGCCCTAAAAGGCGAATGAACTTTTCGCGAAGCCTATGTTCCTATAACCAGACATTCTACCCCAGCTTTAAAGTATATGGAAAGAAACTCACGCGACACTGAATAAGCATAGACAGTAGTAAACCTAAAACGGCAGGAGGTATTGGCGCCTTTCGTGTGTGGTTGCCGTTTTCGCGGACGGCACTGCCACAAAAAGCAGCAGAACGCGAGAGACCCACTATTTTCGCACCATTTCTCGCCTTCGGTTGCAATTTTTGCGCGGCTATCTCTGTGGGTTGCCATTATGGGACAGTGAATCATCGGCAAACAGAGCTTTTGCTACCATAAGCAAAATGACATGTCCACGAGAAATTTTACCTTACTTACTTCTCTTACTCCAATGTCTGTGAACTACAAAAGTTACCAGCAAGTGTTTTCCCTAACTTCTGGGTGCAAGCGCACTTCCACCACCAAACCAAAGGCTCGGGCCGAAACAGTGACGAAAAAGAGAACGAAAACAGGATGTTTGACTTGCAGAAGACGGAAGAAGAAGTGTGACGAGGTGAAAGTCGACGGAAAGTGCCAGGCATGTATCCGGAACTTTATGGACTGCTGTTGGTCCGAAGAAGCGAAGCAAACTGAATCAGTATCGCCTGCCGTGGTTGCAACCGAAAAGAAGCCACAAAGCACAAATGGCGCCAGTGCTTATCCTTCGCCCATCCAGTCGCCCAGAGTTAGCGCTGATGATTCAGGAAAAGAAATCAAACCTTTGGAGCTCCCTCCAAGCAAGTACAAGATTACCAAGCCCGGCCGTCCCAAGAAACAAGCAAAGATGGCTCAGTTTGTGGTCACTTCGTTTGGCGCAGACCGGGAATTATGTCAGATCAAAAGCTGATTGAGCACTAGCAGGACTAGTATGGGACGGAAATGGGAGACAATTCGGACAGGGTCTCACACGGAGCATTGTTAACAGTGCTAACTGGGATAATAATATAGGAATGAAAATTTTGACTTACTGAAGGACAAGGAGGACACGAAGTCACTTTGCCATGTAGACCAGAACAACTTGCAGCTTTCCTAATTTAAGGTGTTCTCGCATATCACTATTACTGATACAAGTGATTGGTATTCTAAAGCGCTCCAATGGTGACCATACAGCAAGGTCCACAGCCCGATTTGATTATCAAAAATGCCACGAGACAGCGAAGCTGTATTGTTCAGGATATTGTTGTTTCACGTAATAAGCAATTTTTATCGGAATCTCTGTATAGATCGCCAGACGTTAGTGACAATACATTTACGACAAGGCATGCATATCATGCGAAGCTGCGACTTCCCGGACGAAATAACTTCTGATTCCCTTTTTTTTTTTTAATTTTTTTTCTTTCTTTATATTGTTCAAAGAGTGGCTTACTGGGAATGCACGGGATCTAACCAAGGCATATCAAACTTAGAATCCCATTTCGATGTAATCCTAGACCAATTGACTCTTCTCCTTCAGAGGCTTGCGTTTCTATTCAGCTCCACCATATTTACGAGCGCTACATTAACAACAAAAATGTCAGCCTTCTCTACGGCACTTCGAATTGGGAGCTATTGTGATACGATTGCCTTTTGAAATCTTCACGGCAGAATGTCTTGCAAAATGTGCATGTATATAGTGCTTAGTAATCTGTAGGGAGATCTCACTTTGGCACTCAAACCTGTATCTCCAATTGTCATCGTCAAGTTAAGATCGTAAGGTTTTAGGCAAAACAATACCTTCTTTTGCAATAAAAGTTAATTCTAAAGGAACCAATGATTGAAATTTCCGCTGACGGCATTGCGTGATGGGGTATTTATGCAGATGGTTGCTGCATTCCCGTTTTATCTCCGTTAGACTGTGGCTCGCTTACCATCACCCACAGTCTGCCTGCAGGAAAACAACGGTTGGTCACATGTCCTAGTGGAATTTCGCACCCATTTTGCTTATCTATGCGAAACCTATACAAATATTGGCGAACTGTGGCTCCTGATGCGGAATAAGCGCCGCAAAATGACATAAAAGGACACAAATTCTGGGCTGCCAAGAGACAAGCTACGTCTTACTTTCATACGACAAGCAAACCAGTCGCATAAACACAATGGTTCAGACTCGCCAATCGGGAAACTTTGACACCCACTTCAACAAGGAGACAGACGAAATCACCGCTGATGGAATCCTCACCATTAGAAAGGCAGAAAGAGACGTTGCTGCTTTCCCAGATTTTTTGCCTACTTGGAACCCAAACCAAAAGTACCCACCATTGAAGTTCTTTAAGCATGAAGATCCTGGCCACAGGGCTGACCCATCTTTCCCAAATCTTTTCCCTGCTGATGGAGACTTTAAGACTAAAAAAGTGACTCCAAAATTGGGTACTGAAGTCACCGGTGTGCAATTGTCTCAATTGGACTCGAAGGGTAAAGACGAGTTGGCATTATTGGTTGCCCAGAGAGGCGTGGTGATTTTCCGTGACCAGGATTTTGCTACTCACGGTCCAGGCTTTGCAGTCGAATATGGTAAGCACTTTGGAAGATTGCATATCCACCCTACCTCTGGTGCACCCAAGGACCACCCAGAGTTGCACATTACCTACAGAAGAGCAAACCCTGCGGAATTCGAGAGAGTGTTTTCCGAAAGAACACATGCTGTTGGATGGCACTCCGATGTCTCTTACGAGCTCCAGCCTCCTGGAATCACATTCTTTTCTGTTTTGGACGGTCCTGAAGCTGGTGGAGACACCATTTTCGCAGACACCGTTGAGGCTTACAAAAGATTATCACCTGAATTTCAAAAAAGATTGGAAGGCTTGCACGTTTTGCACACTTCTGGTGACCAAGCAGCAAATGCTAGAAGACAAGGAGGTGTGGAGAGAAGAAAGCCTGTTTCTCACATCCACCCATTGATCAGAACACACCCGGTTACCAAGGAAAAGATTATCTATTTGAACAGACCTTTTTCGAGAAGAATCGTCGAGTTGAAGGAACAGGAGTCCGACTACTTGATGAACTTCTTGTACACGCACATTGAGTCTGGCCACGATTTCCAATTGAGAGCAAAATGGGAGCCACGGTCAGTTGTTGTCTGGGACAACAGAAGAGTCGTGCATTCTGCTATTATCGATTGGGACGAGCCTGTTTCAAGACATGCCTTCAGAATCACTCCTCAAGCTGAAAGACCTGTCGAGGACTTGAAGGACTTGAACAAGGAAGAAGAAGACCTTGGTGAAGTGAAGGAAGCACTTGCAAAGTTAACCTATGCTGATTGAATGAGCAAAATGTTAAATAAAACTGAAATAGTTGAATGACAGGCCTGGTTTTATCGAGTTAGTAGAATCATTCATAAACTCCCATCATTGCGTTCGCACATAGTAACAAAATCACATTTACACTATAAACAGTTAACATAGTCTTAAGCATTGTCCAATAAGTAGTTTGTGGCTGCTTCGATGTTCCAGTTTTCTTTTTGCAAAGCATTGAGAACAACATCTTTTTCAAAACCCATTCCGACTAATTCCTCAATAGCCAAATCTTTTGAGGAATCTTGCACAGAGGGCTGGTCGTGAGACGCCTGGGTCTGGGAAGCACCAGCTGGTGCAACTGCGCCAGCGGATCCAAAACCAGCAAACAATTGTTCCCATTCGTCGTTGCTATCCTGCGCACCGGACCCTGCAGCAGAAAAGTCTGGCATTGCACTTCTTGTTCCATCAAACTCGTTGACTTCAGCTGCTCCAGTGAAATGATCATCAATGGAGATATCCTGTGGTTCAGAGTCAAATACCTCCTTGTCTTCATTTGCTGCCGTTAGCCCATCAAATTCCTCGTCAAAGAAATCG
The DNA here is from genome assembly GCF_014636115.1 of Clavispora lusitaniae. NCBI lineage: Eukaryota > Fungi > Ascomycota > Pichiomycetes > Serinales > Metschnikowiaceae > Clavispora > Clavispora lusitaniae. The sequence goes on from NW_027093981.1 coordinate 64,457, forward strand.
TCTTGCACTTCTTTCGTCTTTTCTTCTTCTGCTGGTGCAAGACTATTGAAGTCATCGTCAAATTCACTTTCTGGAGAAGGACCTGTGCCCAAATTATCAACGGCATCATCAAAGTTTTCAGGTGATTCTTCATCGGAGGAAGAAGACGACTCGTCATAGTCCAACTCTTTGATTGGTGGGAATTCTTCATCTGTGGTTCTTGGATGGACAGATACAGTCTCCTCAGTCAGAACAGTAGCGTCGGTCACATTCGATTGACTTTCTGGTCCTTTCGCATCTTCCGCATTCACCAATTCAAACAGTCCAACACCAGATGAATGGTGCTCACCCTCACTGGAATCTTCCGTTTGGCCATCGACTTTGATGTCTTTACCCACATCTGCTTGTCCAGTAGGATCCTCTCCTAAAGTTTCGCGTTCGCTATCGTTATCAATGTTGTCATCACGAACAGACATTGAGGCATTATTCTGGACGCTTGATGTCAAAGAATCCGTGCGTTGAACGCCAACGAGAACACCTGGCATACCGACCATACTGCCAACCACCCCTGCGTTAGCGGACAGGAACCTGTACTCGGAGTTCTCTGGTGATGTAACTGGTGTCTCAGCGCCTTCGGTTGGTCTAAAGGAGCCAGTCACCCCAGAAGAGGAAACAGTTTGATCCGTCTGGTCGTAGTCCACCTCGGGGAAGCGTCTTTTGAGTCCATCCAAGTCTTCTGGTTCGTACTCTGTTGCCTCTAGTTCTTTGGTTTCCATTCCGCTGTCAAGACCGGTCATGTCACTACTGGGCTTTTCCACAAGTTGATCCACGTGGATGTTTGCCACGTCTGAGCCGCTTACAGTTGCATCGGGAAGGTCATCGAAATCAAGTGATCCTGGCATCTTCTGTTCCGCGGATTCAGAAGTAGTTGAATTATTTGCAGACGGACCAGAAACATCCTTCGCTGAAACAGCAGAAGGAGCTGATTCAGTCACAGATGGAATTGGCTCCGAGACTTCTCTCCCGGTAGGAGTAGCTTCAGAAGGAACCTCTTGAGATGTTTTAGCTTCGTTGCTACCACTCGAAAGTGCGTGAGCTCCAACAGCAGCTGCACCACCAACCACGGCACCAGCAACAGCACTAATTGCTTTAGCACCAATATTAGAGCCTGACAGTTTCTTTGCTGCTTCACTTTGTGCTTGAAGTTCCTTTTGTTGAGCTTGTAATTTCTCTTGCTGGAGTTGCAATTCCCTGGCATGATTCTCAGCAGCAACTCGCTCTTGGTGAGCGCGTTCTATTTCCTCCTTGAGCTTGACATTCGATGTTTCAAGATCAGTGATGTTTCTCTTGAAATCATCTACCTTGACAATTGCCACTTGCAACTGCGACTTCTTGATACTTACTTCATTGGACAACAGTTTGTTTTCTGCAACCTTAGCCTCAATCAGTTTCTCCAATTCAGAGATCTCCGCGTTCATGTAGCCCAATTTTTCTTTGAGCGCAGAGTTCGTCTTTTGGAGCTCTTCAACAGCAACTTGCTTCTCATTAAGCTCACCTGAGATCTGATTGAGCTTAGCCTCAGATATAGATGCCTCAGATCTCAATGCCTCGTTCTCTTCTTGCGCAGAAGCCAAATTAGCTTCCACTTGTTCGACTTGTTTCACCTCATTAGTATATGAAGCGCGTAATTGGCGCAACTTGGCTTCAATATCTTCCTTAACGGCCAATATACGTGCCAATTCCTGTTCGGAGCGTATTTTCTTCTCGTGTAAGTTGGATGTCTGACCGGACAAGGATTTAACTTGGTTCGAAATATTAGCAATATCAGACGTTGCTTCAGATAACTTGCCAGAGATTTCGCTATTGGGATCAGCTAATAAGTCGGAATTTCCACGCACAGGAGATGGAAAGTCGTATTGGCTGGATTGAGTAGTTGGTTGTGGGGGTTGGAATGTGTCGCGGTTCAAAGGTTTGTTCACCTCCTGACCGGAATAATGAGGAGGCTGAGCCGAGTATGGGCTAGATACAGGGGATTGAACCGAAGCCTGGGAAGAATCGCGTGCCTTAGGAGGAGGAGGAGGAACTGAGCGTAACGCCTCGTAGTCCACAGCCTTAGGCGTGTCCACAGACTTTGGCTTCGGTGGCTCCACAGGAGTCTGCGGTTTCGCTTGCGATACGTCATCACCAATTAAGCTTGTATCCTTAGACTGAAGCAAAGTCTGGCCAAAAGTCAGTGTTGGCTTGAAAGACGAAGTAGGGACAAAGGATGAGGTCGCCTGTTTACGGACCTTAGGTAACTCTGCTGATGTCAAATCACTGCTGCTAGAGGTCGACTGCAAAGCTGGTTTGGATGGAGCTGGCGAACTGAAAATATCTGCCAAGTCATCGAGAGCAGATCTTGGTTGGGGAGGAGCAGCCAGTGGACCGGATGAAGCCAGTGTCTGCTGAGCTGACAGGGTTTGCGCAGGTTGGCCTTGGAACAGTTGGGATGAAGAAATCTGAGTATGAGTAGGCTGAGAAGGTGCTGGAGGTTGAGACTGAGCTTGTTGGGGCTTAGTCAGTCTAAGCGACGCGATCAACGAGTCTGGTACCACGTTTGGCAACGATTGTCCTGCACGTCTTCTATTAACCAAAAACAAGGCAATGCCGAACTCCACTCTTCCAAACACACCGGTGTTCTGGATATCGGCCAAATCCCAAATGGAAGCAAGATCTTGTTGATCCAAGCGCGACGTCATCAAAAACGAGGCGACCTGGTCTGCTCCCAATTGGCCCGTGTGTTCCTTGTCTAACGAGTCGAAAATCGCATCCATCTGTTGCTTTTGGGCTGCTGATACTACCCAGTCACCTGCTGGCAGTGGCGAGCGAATTGCAGATCCAGAACTAAAAGAAGCGTTTCCTCCAGGCGCTGTTGCGCTCGCATTAGACACCAGGCGCTCAGATGCCTGTCCTTGAACAGACAGCCAGACATGAGGAGGCAAGAATGGGGGCAAAGTCCGTAAAGTGCCACTGAGAACACCGTGGATGAGATGCATTGCCATCACAAACGCTGGTAAATCCAAAGCCCCGCGATTGTTCACATCCACCAAGCCCCAAATACGACCCAAAGTGTCTGTGGGCAATTTCGCTTTGAGGAAGATATCACGCGCAGATGCACCATCCAATAGCGCAGTTGCAGATCCTGTAGTTTTGATGTACATCTGGCTGAAGCGCTGGTAGTCTGCTGCGGACACGGGCGCCACAGGTTCCTGGGACTGAGGCTGACCAACAGAAAGGGGCACTGAAGCACTAGGCTGAGTCTGCAAGAGAGACGAATTTGTTCCTTGTGGCTGCAAGTGAGTGCCATTGGCGCCTGGCCCCAGCAAAAGAGGCAACCCTGAGAAACGCGGTAACGGGCCTGGCTTCTCCGCTAGAGCCGGCGATGGGCGATTGCCAGCTTGCGTCGCCCCAATCAAGCGCATGGCATAACAGAAACCAAACTGCGTTAAAAATCCCACATTATCTTGGTCAGCAAGCTGCCAGATCTCGCCCAAAACACTAGGCGGCAAGTCAGATTTCTCAAATGTGGCACGGGCCTTTTCTCCAGTGACAATGCCTGAGCCATCGGGATCCAAAGCACGGAACAATTGCGAGTAAAGAGTTTTTTCCTCTGGAGTGAGCCCCACAGCGAATTTGGGGGTGTCTGAAGTTTGCCCACTATAATTCCGAGAAACACTCATGATTACGGGATAGGAGTTGTCGGGGTGCGGTTGATCAAGTAAACACCCGTACACCAGAATGGAAGTAGTATTGGGGTTGTCCATCAGACATATAGAGTATGGGGTGGCCCTTTCATATTCTTGATTTTTTTGGAAGGGAAAGACACTAACAGCAATGTAACTATTCCTGAAATTATGCTTCCACAATCCTATTGTGTTCTAGCGTTAAGACAGTTCGATTTAAACTCATTTCGGTTGGGGCTTGGCTCTTTCCGCGCGACATGTACACTACAAAATTGGTAAGTGTTCTCTCACATGACAAGACTATTTTAAGTATAGAACCGTAGATCTTTCTCCTTCAGAGATAGACTAACCTACTTCTATTATTCCCTTTTCTTCAGACGTGCTACTTCTGGATTTTGGCCATGATGATGTACTACTTGATGTGTGATTGTATGGAGAATAAGAATACTGCCCACATTTTAGGGAAGTAGTCACAAATATCACAATCGGAACGCTTGTACGAGCTGAATTGACTAAAGAATTGATATAGAGTCTAGAAACTTAGTTAATTACTTAAAAAAAAAAAAAAACAAAGTGTTTTCTTGGAACCGAGCATTTAAAGTTCACGTCTGTTTCCGCCAAAAATGAGCATTTTGCCTACTTTCGTACTTTGACTCATTAACTAGAACTTGTGCCATCTCAGTTCCAGATTCACCTCTATAAGGTTGTGACATCAAAATTCACATTTGCAAACTAGATTTCAGGAAAGTAAACCCATCTTCTTGTTTCCATTGGCTCTATTACTTAGAACGAGTCTCGTTCTTAAACCACTACGAGACAAGACAAGTGTTACTCTGATGGGAGGAAGCCGGCATGACAATTTTAGCAGCCTCATAATGTAAGAGATAATTCTACATTGATCTGTCATGAAACCAGGAATAGAAAATTTCGAATATGTATTCACTTACTTACTTGTCCTTTATATATGCCGCTTCCTCATGAATGTTGTATCCACTCTAGAGTGGGATTACATCCGTACACCAGGTTTCGCACCCAAGTCATCGCCGCAGAAAAATTTCCCAGTACTAGAAAAAAAAAACCACTACATTATGAACAGAGGTAGAGGCGGCTTCAGAGGCGGCTTCAGAGGCGGCCGTGGTGGATTTTCACAAACCCCACAGGGTCCCCCAGAAACGGTTTTGGAGATGGGCTCTTTCATGCATGCTTGCGAAGGTGACATTGTGTGTCGTTCCATCAATGTTAAGATTCCATACTTCAACGCGCCCATCTTTTTGGAAAACAAGACACAGGTGGGTAAGGTTGACGAAATCTTGGGTCCCTTGAACGAGGTTTTCTTCACTATCAAACCTTCCGAGGGTGTTCAGGCCTCTTCTTTCAAGGATGGTGACAAGTTCTACATCAGCCCAGACAAATTGCTCCCCTTGGAGCGCTTTTTGCCTAAGCCAAAGGAAGTTGGCCCCAAGCCCAAGAGAAAGGCTGGTCCAGGTGCTTCGCGCGGCGGCCGTGGCGGTTTCGGCGGCCGTGGAGGCTCGAGAGGAGGATTTGGAGGTCGTGGTGGAGCCAGAGGCGGCTTTGGCGGTCGTGGTGGCTCCAGAGGCGGTTTTGGTGCCAGAGGAGGCTCGAGAGGTGGCTTTGGTGGCCGTGGAGGAAGCCGTGGTGGCCGCGGTGGACGTTTTTAGATTGCATGATTCCTCGCTTAGTACAATACTCACATCGTTAAAATATACACTTGAACGGACAGGACAGGAAAAATGGTGATGACGAGAGTTTACGAAATCACGACAAACATGAGCGTAACGTTCGTGTATCCATTAGTGCCAATTTGTAAAACACATTGTATGGTCAATTTCTGATCATTTTAACCTGCCTATCAGCTATCTAGTCATTCTTACTCGAGAACAACATGTCTTTGACTTACTTTGGGACCTTCATATATTAATACCCAATAATTGTACAAATTGGCAAAACAGAAATTTTCTAAAAGGTGACTTGAATATAGTGAGGAAACTATCACCAAAGCTTCTAACTTCTCTAGAGTAGACTGTCTGAGTATCGCATCGCGTGCATTTTTCTAGCTTATCCACGAGGACGTTTCACTGTTAGATAGGAAATATGTACATGAATCGAGTGCAGCTATCGTGATTCCACGTCAACTATTAAGTGAAGTCGTACAATAAGGTTTCCGGTGTTCAAAGTGCGACGACTTTGAGGCTCGAAGATAGAATGGTGCCATAATTGATACATTTATTGTATTGGACTTCTAGATGGCATCATTACCAAGACTGTACTCAAATACTTGGATTCATTCTCCGAACAACACGTTTGCGTCGAGATTTGTTGGCATGGACCATTTCTTCTTCCACCTGGCTCTCTCTTTCAGAGTTTTCCAAAGCCAATCCGCAGCTTTCTAATATGGCGAAGCGAATTTCACGAAAACCATAACGACGAGGTAGCAATGCGTTCCCACAAGAGTTGTTGAACAAGAGTCGGGGCAAAGCAGCCAACTCCGAAACCCCTGATCGTTGTATAATGCTGTCAAAGTGTGCGACCACATTTGAATTTCCATCTTTCACTGCTTCAAAAGCCGCCAATCGAGCTTCCACATTATTCTTTGAAGACTTCATCTTTATCTTGGGGAACTTTCGGCTCACTACGGCATCCACCTTCGTAAACACTATTTCAAAAGGAACCCCATGCTCCACAAGGAAATCAATAAGTGCGGCATCCTCATCTCGAATGCCAGCAGTGCTGTCGACGACAAGGAAAGTTCGTCTTAGTTCTTTGCGTCGCCGTATATACTCCAAAACGATTTCTCCTTGCTGCTCTTCGCCAAACTCACCATATCCTGGACTGTCTACGATACGTATGGTATCAGAAACATTGTAGCAGTTTAAGCATTTGGTGAAACCCGCTCGCCTAGAAACGTAGGCCAAACTTGGAGCACCATTGGTGTTTTTCGCCTGCTCCTTGTTCATAAACAAATTATTCACCAAAGTCAGCTTTCCTGCGTTCGTGTGGCCCAACAACAATATTTCTGGCAAGGGCAAGTGGCCCTTGGTTTGCTTCTTGTCGCTTTCCGTTTTAACACCAGGTAAGTCATTGTAATGAGCACAAGTCCACTCATGGCGAAACGACGCTCGAAAAAAAAAAGCATCTGCGTGAGAGATCTGCGCTGCTGTTGGAGCATAATATCCATCCCCCCGATATCGGTTATTCAAGTCCAACGGTGTATATATCATTTTCGATACATCTTGTGGCGGTAGATACTGTGGTTTGGGGCTTTTTCCTCCCGGGATTTCTGGCACAGGTGTTTTGGAAGGGACTGCACGTGTTAGATAATCGACTGAAGCCAAAGATCGGCGAGACACTCGGATTATCCGGGGTAGAAGCATCTGGCAATAATTCGAGATGCGCACTCACTAAATCAAGTAGCCTCTTCGCACTATCGTTTATCCTCATTATACAGACACTTATTATTGCTTGGAAGGAATACGGTTTTACAAACGTTTTCGATTGTAATCCAGGCACAAAGAGAAGCTCTACCAACATATCAACAGAAACAAAATACTGCATTGTTGTCGAGCGCAAAAATTGAGTTACAGCTATTGGTAACAGGAATTGTGCAAAAACCTCTATCTTTCTCAGGACAATCATGATAAGATTGCCTGTGTTGTGCCGTATGTCTCACTTACCGATGTCATAGAATCTACTAACCCCAGTTTTTGTTGTTTCTCTTTTGGCGGCGGCATATCTTGGTTTCGCCCTGATCCATTTGCCTCATGACAAAGCTGTCCATTTCGGGGCATTTTTTCTCCTTACTGCCGAATTTTACTTCCTCTGGGACAGGTTCCGCCCATGGAAGTTGACTCTTCTTTGCATGACCCTAGGCGCTTGCGTGGGCCTGGAGTACATTCAGAATTTGGTAAATCCAGCAAGGATATTCGACTTTGTGGACATAATCTACAATGTTCTTGGCAGCTTGCTAGCATTAACACTCTGTGTTTGGTTCCAAAGTTGGAAAAGACGCCCAAGCAGCAGACCAGACCTACTAGAACCTTCACCTCCTTCCGAAGACGAAATCGATGGGTTTGTAAATGTGCGCATGTCTGATATGCCTGTTTGATAGCACTATTGTTGCCAAAGGATGCTAATGGTAAGCCCAATGTAAAAAGCGTCGGCCATTATCCGCAAGGTATTTCCAGAGAATCGGTTTCGGAATAAATATGGTGAATTGTCTAGAAAGTTCTGTCCTATTTTAGTCAACGTCTTGTCATGCTGACTAATATGGAGTCAAGGTTCCATATCGCGCGATATCCATGCTGTCCACACTTTAACGTATAAAGGACGGCGCCGCACGTCAAAGTTGACAGGGCAATAATGTCAATCCGCAGCTACGATTTCCACACCTACTGGCGCAAAAACGACCCAGAGGAAACCAAACGGTCAAATTCCTTCAGGGAGAAAGTCGCAAAAGAGTTTGCTTCCGAACTTGAGGCTGGGGATCTTCGGCTTCATAAGCCACATGAAGAGCCAATTGGGCCACACCCAATTTCAATGTGGGAATTGGATACTGGAGGAAAGTACGAGCCGGCTTTATTTGCTCGTGTCTTGGCCTTCTACCAACTTAATCACAACAAGTTGTCTGTTTTGATCCACCCACGTACAAATGACGGGGACCTTAAGGATCATACAGAGTACGCTCTCTGGTTGGGTCAGAAGCAACGTCTTATTACGTCATTTTTGAAGTAATCAAGTTCCGGATCATGTGAACAGCTGCAAATGTCGTGGTACACTGGAATGCCATCAGACAGAGGTTTACGACTGAGCAATACTAGAGTCAATGGTAAAGAAGTTGGCTTAAGTAGGAATAGAAATGTCTAATTTTACCCATCCTCTGATTCGACCTGAAAGCTAAGATTGTTCTCTTCTCAATAGGGGGCTCTCTTAGCTTTCAAAGGAGTAGTAATTCAACTTACTGATAGATCACCTGAACTCGCGTGAGAATCTTGGAGTGATCAAGTTCTTAGAACATCTTTGCATGTCAGGTTGCTGACACGACAGATTCAGTACCAACTATAATAGTAGAAAAGACGAATAAAATCTTCAGTCACTATAATATTCCAGTAAACGTATTTCTGCTTGACGAAACCATAATACAATTGATACAGATATCCACGATCGAACAGGCTTGTGTCGCAATGCAGACATTTAGTCATGAAGGGAGTAATATATAGCCGAACACACAAAAAAAAAAAGAACCCGAAAAAGAGAAAATATAAAACAGAGCCAATTCCAAGCAGTAAAGCAGACTGGTTCTTGGAATCGCTGTTTTCTCTTTTATCACCCATTACAGTCGAGACGGCGAAGCACAGCCAGCTTATTCGGTTTTTTATGCACACCGCACTCAAAGAAGTAATAACATACTCGCTTCATAGAATTAGAGTAGCACAATGGCCCCGCATCACCAAAGAAACTCCAATAGCCAAGGAACTCTGATGAAGTCTGAGGAGCTGGAAGAAGGCGTGGATAAGAGAAACGGCAGTTTTTTCTCCCGCTTTGAGCCTGTTCTGCCGACTCGGCACCATCACTCAGGAAGGAAATCTCCTAATCAGGACGATGCTAAGCTGATCGGTAATGCATTCCAGTTTCGAATCTTCGGAGACCCTAAAGAGTCACGCTATAATAGCGAGGAAGATCAGCAGAAGGGTGAAGTGCCATTTACGCCAGACGAGTCGGAGAATGTTTTAGGTGACTCTGGCAACGAGCCACGCGAAGCTACAAGAGAAACCGAGCCGGGTCAGCTCAGCGACTTTTCAAAAGAGATGCATAAAAAAAGTGGGCAACTGTTTTCGGCCATGAAGCGGCCCAGTTTTTTCACCCGAGGATCTGTTGATACGTCCGCCTTCAACAAGCAGGGCTCGAATGAAGGAGCAGCCGACGACAAAGGCTCAAAACCGCGTAACATCTTCACAATCTTCAGGAAAAAGAATAAGGATAAAGACCGCAGGCATGCTCATGAAAATGCCGAAGACGACATTTCACTCGCAGACGAGGATGCTGAAACTAGAGAACGTGCACAGGGATTGATAAGTGCTTTGGTTATGGGCGGGCCCGCAATCAGCTTACTTGCATCTTGTTTATGTGAGGACGAGTTTGGTATCGCCAGAGCTCCACTTCTCCTTAACCTCCTTGGTATCAAGGTCACGGATATATCACGGTCCCCATTGACAAAAAATCGGAAGTTCCGTATTGACCTAGAGTACGGCGTATCAGACCAACGCATGAGATGGTCAGTAGAGAAAAACACTCGAGACTTACTCTACTTGCATTCGAAATTCAAATGGCTGATTTTAAAAGGCAGTTTGAAATCAGAACTTCCACATTTCCCTGTTCCTCCGCTGTTAAAACGAAGTGACAGAAAACAAAAGAAATTAAACAAGCAAAAACAAAGATCTTCCATCTCAGAGCGACTCGATGGCTTTGCACTGGAACCCAACAATTCAAGTCACGATTTCCGTCTGGAATTACAGAACGCTGAAACAGATAATCAATCATTGATGTCAAACCAATCTTTTCGTGATAGGCTCTCCACTCTTAGAGCACACTTGAGTACAGTCTCATCGAATTCATCAACTAGTTCTGCATCCCCAGAGCAACTTCGTGTTAGAATCCTCAACAATCAGAGATACTTAACAGAGATTACGAAATATTTGAATGATTTGACCCTGGCTTTGGCCATGCGGCCCCAGTCAAATATTTTATTCCATTTTTTCGAAGTGTCCCCCATATCTGCTCTTTTGAGTTATGAAACTGGTTACACCGGTAAACAAGGTGTTATTCATGTAGGAGGATCAGCAAAGTCGCAAGGATGGCGCGTGGGCCATTTCAAAGCCAATGATCTCAAGGGAATGATTGATAGACGCTCAGAAAAGTGGTTTTTGGTCAGAAATACTTATGTCATGTACGTGTCGGATATCAACTCTACCACACCTCTAGAAGTTTTTATTGTTGATCCTTACTTCAAAATCCACTACAAGGGTGATAACGACAACCGAGGCTTTGACTCCGAATCGGATTACGAAGAGGAATATTTTGAAAAGAAAATTGTGGGAGATGAGAATACTGTGGCTCAGATGCAAAACAAGGTTTTCAAACACTTGAGAATAGTTCTTGAAAATAATGAGAGAAAGCTCGTGATTATTCCTAAGTCGAAGAGAGAGCAGAAATTGTGGCTCGACTCACTCAATGAAATGCTTCGAAACAACATCTGGGCAGAAAAGCATCGATTCGGTTCTTTTGCACCAGTGAGAAAAAACTGCTTTGCTCAATGGTTTGTTGACGCTCGTGATTACTTTTGGGCTGTTTCTTCGGCAATCGAAATGGCCAAGGATGTGATTTTTATCCATGATTGGTGGCTCTCGCCTGAACTTTACCTCCGCCGTCCTGCCAACGGTAATCAACAGTTTAGAATCGATAGACTTTTACAGCGGAAAGCTCAACAGGGTGTCAAGGTTTTTGTGATCGTGTACAGAAATGTTGGTACTACGATTCCGATTGATTCCCTATACACGAAACATTCGATCTTGTCCTTGGATCAAGAAAACATCCATGTCATTCGATCCCCCAACCAACTTTTGCAAAACACTTACTTCTGGGCGCATCATGAAAAAATTTGCATCGTTGATTATACCGTTGCATTCCTTGGAGGAATTGATTTATGCTACGGCCGGTACGATACTCCTGATCATGTTTTAGCTGATGATTCTCATATTGATTTCTCAACCCTTGATCCCGAAACGTACGGCTACAACGACTTCTCAGAATTCCGTGTTTTCCCTGGTAAGGATTATTCCAACACACGTGTGAAGGATTTCAACAACTTAGACAAGCCATATGAAACCATCTACGACAGGAAAGTTGTTCCTCGTATGCCATGGCATGACATTCATATGGTAACGTCAGGTCAAGTTGCTAGAGATTTATCGCGTTCTTTTGTTCAGAGATGGAATTACCTCTTACGACAAAAGCGTCCCAGCAGATTGACTCCGTTACTTACACCCCCTCCTGATATGACAGAAGAAGAAGTAAAGTCAATGGGATTAGATGGTACCTGCGAAGTTCAGATTGTTAGATCTGCTGGTAATTGGTCTCTTGGCTTGAAAGAGCACGAAGAGAGTATTCATCAAGCGTATTTGAAATTAATTGAAGAGTCTGAGCATTTTGTTTACATCGAAAACCAGTTTTTTGTTACTTCATGTGTCATTGATGGAACAGAGATCAAGAATCGGATTGGTGACGCTCTTGTCGATCGTATCATTCGAGCCCACAAGGAAGGCAAAACTTGGAAAGCCATTATAATTATTCCTTTGTTCCCTGGTTTTGAATCTCAAGTCGATGAAGCCAATGGCTCCTCTGTTAGAGTTGTCATGCAATGTGAATACATGTCGATTTCGAGAGGCTCTTCTAGTCTTTTTGCCAAACTCAGAAAATATGGGATTGATCCTGATAATTATATCCAATTCTTCTCATTGCGAAAGTGGGGTATTCTTGGACCCGACCGCTCGCTTGTCACCGAGCAGCTTTATATCCACGCGAAGTGTATGATTGTTGATGATCGTGTTGCGATTATTGGAAGCGCAAACATCAATGAACGGTCGATGAGAGGTGTTCGTGATTCCGAGGTTGCCGCTGTTGTAAGGGATAGTGAAACGATTGAAACAACGATGGATGGAGAGAGCTATACGGTTGGGAGATTTCCTCACACACTTCGGTTGCGACTCATGCGGGAACATCTTGGAATCTCAGTGGACACTTTGGACGTGGTGGAACGCCAGTTTGAGAAATTCCAGGAATTTGCTAAAACGCCTGAAGGACTTGAAGCAGCTACATGTAAATTCAAGAAGCAATGCAATTTAGAAATATCTGCGGCTGTCGAAATGGCTTCGAGATTTGTTCTTGGACAGAAAGACGGCACACCAAGGTGGAAACACTTCCGCAAACTCCATAATCCTGATGCCAGAGTTTTTGATGTTCCAATAGATTTCAAAACGACCGATGGTCCAGAGCCAAAATCTTTGCCGCTCTCCTTTAACAACAGAACTGGACCCCACGAAGCCAACAAAGGTATAAGAGACAAAAAGAAACACTCTTACGATGCTCGTGTACAAAATAACACTGATCATAAGAGAGATGTGTATGGTATTGGTCATGATAAATACCGTACGAATATGGGCACGAAAGGGCGTCTCGACAGCGCCAGGTTCTTACGCCAATTGTCGAAAGAAGTAATGGAAACAAACCCAGGAGAATCGTTTTTACCGGACATTGCAAGCGTCGAAGACTTTTTAAACCTGGATGATCATGAGCTCTCGGAAAATATGAATGAAGAATCCGAGGAAGTCCTTAGCAAGAGAGACAGAGAGCGGTGGATACTCTTGAAGAAGATCTCCTACTTGCAACGTGTTGCGGCTATCCAAACTAAGCAGAAGGAGGAAGAAAGCATGAAACGAGTCAATGCCGGTTTACCTCCATCCATCTACGACCAGGGCTCAGAAATCCCAGAGGAAAATGAAGAAGAGCAATTTACCACCACTATGCCAGTGGGTGGGGAGACTGCGAATGAGAGAATGGTGAAGGGCCAAGTGGTTGATGCTTTAGAGGTGAAACAAGAAGGGCCAACAGAGAACGGAAAGAAAGATGATGCGAATGAAGCATCCGAAACTTCGAACATCGAATTCAATGAACTGATCCCTGTTGTGTCCCTTGATAACAGTCAGCTTCGTGAGGCAATTCAACTGGTAAACCTGCCAGGAGTAGACAATTTCGCCAAATTCATCGATCCTTACTGCTTTGAGGATCCTTTAGATCCCGATTTTTACGAAGATATTTGGTTTGAAAATGCCAGAAGGAATAGTGAAATCTTCCGCATGATTTTCCACGTTCAGCCAGATGACTTTGTTGCCAACTGGAAAGAGTATAAGAGATTCATGAAATTGGAAGAAGCATTCAAGCTCTCGCAGATTGAAGAAGCGAAGTTGAGGCGTGGGAAGTTCCGCTATCATCGCAATAGCTCCTCCTCGTCAAACGAAAGACCTGAGCTCAGCCACAATAGACGAAACAGCCAGGCTACCATCAATATCGGAGACTATCTAGGTGAAAACGGTATTTTGGGAGAGATTCCAACAGGACTCAAAGGAGATGCAGATGGCTCGCGCCGACGCTTTACAGTCACAGATACGATAGCCGAAGCCGAAAATGAAGAAAACGAAGAGGTAGGTGATGACGATGATACCGATGATGAGATAGATGAGGATGATGATGATGATGAAAATGAACGCGAAAACGGTGACGCTAAGAAAGTGCCAAAATCTACGGGCAATAACGAAGAAGGGGATACTACGCCTGAGATGGACAGAAATAAAACTGACCACGTTCCTTCAGAGAAAAAACAAACTAAAACTGGTGGACACAAGGCACGAAAAAGACGAGCAGGCACCTTCAGCGCTCGGAGGAAAATCCACGCTGGCGAGCGCATTTTTGAACGCGACACCGCGCAACGAATTCTCGAAGAGATTCACGGGCATCTTGTGTTGTTTCCAGTTGATTGGTTGCTGCGGGAGCTTGAGGGAGGAAATTGGTTTTTCAACACGGACCGGATACCTCCTATCGAAATTTATGACTAGTATACTATTAAATGCATGGAAGTATTGCACCGTGTGCAACTGTGTGCACATCCTGTTCTATGTCGCGGTACGAAACGACATGTAAATGTACTTCACGTTCAAATAAGCTCGGGAAGCAACTGTTCTGATCTTTAATCCTGTTTCATTTCACTACCTTCCCTACATGTTCTTGCAATTACTTTCGTATGTTGGAGTTGTATTGGGTTTCCTTTTTCTTGTCCTAGCTATTGCGCTGGGCCTCTATTATATTTCGGAAATGGTGGAAGAACATACCGAACCAACAAAACGCTTCCTCAAAAGAATGATACAAGCCATCATTGTGCTACTTATCCTTTTGTGGCTATTTGATTCCTTTCCCTTCAAGTTGACTGCATTCCTGGTTGTTTCTTACTTGATTTACATGCGGAACTTGGAGAAGTTTCCCTACGTGCAATTCACGTCCCCCATTTTTCTTCTTTCATGTGTCTTGGTTATTGCCAACCATTTCTTGTGGTTTGAGCATTTCCACAATCCATATATCCCACCATTGGATGTGAGGTTGAATCCAGACTACCAACCACCACGAATTCCGCTGTTCACAGAGGTTTGTTCCTTTTTCGGTTTGGTGGTGTGGCTTGTTCCGTTTGCTCTTTTCGTGTCCTTAAGCGCTCATGACAATTTGCTTCCTCAGCACATGGAGAATAATCCAGAAACAAAGAAAAAGAACAATGGGTTGGCTAAAGTCGTTGTTGTGAAGATAAGGGATTCTGTATTCGCATTCAGCAGGAAGTTAGGCTACGAGTTGGACCGCCTGTATGGAGTTATTGCCTAGTTACAATGCTAATTATGAGAAGTTACGAATATGGTTCGAATATCTGGGAATGGCCCCGGGCAAGCTCTCCTTTTGGCGGAATATAGTACAAATTGTTAATACTAATGCATAAACTTCGATATGAAGGATAATTCAAGAATAAGGTTGACTTTCTCAGAAAGATGAATAGCATAAATTCAAAGATTGCTTCTTAATACTTTGAGCTTTGTAGTTATCATTAACAATATTATGTATGTTGCATTTGATGAAGGCCATTCTGCGAATTCATATTCCATTTATCTCCAATATCGATCATCAAAATTGTACTGTTCACAGTGCTAGTTTCTTAAATGTACGGAAAGAATAGAGTCATCAACCCTTACGAAATGCTTTATCGTATTCGTCATTCATTAAATAGGAATACTAATTTCCCAAAAAGTCCTTTACTGGTGGTCCGATATGATCCAAGCTCAATAAGAAAGTGTCATGTCCATAATTGCTAACATCAGTGCCCAATTCAAAGTATGAAATATGGTCAGGGTTAGAACTCGTAGCTTTCAACACTTCAGCGATTTCTCGCTGTTGCCACACTGGGAACAAAATGTCTGACTCCACACCAACAACCAAAACTCTCTTGTCAGAGATTTTCCGCATACCTTCCTTCAAGTCCGACAATGCTTCTTCTGGGGTGACAGTAGAGTTTCGAATCTGCTCCTGGTATGGTTCACTAGGAACAGTTTCGGACACATTCTCGTTTTTCTTATCGTAGAAGGCATTCTGGGCTGCTTGTCGTTTTTCAAGTGCTTTTTCACGGCTCACACGGCCCAAGTCAAACATATCCATCGCTTTCAGAATATACAAAAGTGAGTTTGCGTCGTACTCCAAACAAAACTTTTCCCCCGCATGGTCTAAGTACGTTTCCACCAAAAAGTCGGGGCAAAATGCAACAGGTTTCGATTCATCCGCCCGAATACGGCCAAATCTCGACTCCCACTCAGGCCCAGAGCGATATGTGACTGTAGCAATCTCACGTGCAAGCTTCATTCCAATATGAGGAGGTACACCGTCATAATAGAAGCCTCTATTCCAGTTGGGATCGCTCATCAATACTTGTCTTTGTGTATGTCTCAAAGCAATCAGATATGGATGAGACCGAGCACATCCACTTATACTGACTATGCGATCAACCTCATCTGGAAACTCCCAGGCATATGCCAACAGCTGCATTCCACCCATTGAAGCTCCCACGGATGCATGCAATTTCTCTACACCGAAAACGTCCCGCACAAGTTCACGTTGTGCCCGGACCATATCGTTAACGGTTATAATGGGGAATCTAGTTCCATAATGCTTGTTGTCGGCAGGATCCATAGAGGAGGGCCCAGTAGAGCCATAACAGCCGCCTAAAACATTTGTGCAGACGACAAAATACTTGTCGGTGTCGATGTAGCGGCCTGGACCAATAAAGTTTTCCCACCAGCCACTCTTTTCGTTTTTTGGTTGAGATTTAGCATGCGATGAAGCCGAAAGCCCTGTGTGAACTAAAATCATATTATCCTTCGCAGGAGAAAGCGTGCCCCATGTTTCGTAGGCAATCTGATACTCGGGCAAATGTCCACCATTATCAAAGAATATGGGTTTATTGCTCGAGTAGAGTTCAAATCCAGTGACAACTTTGGAGTATGCCGGTTCGGGTCCACCTTCTAACGAATTGATGTCCAGACACGCTTCAGCATCAGCATCAACACCCTGTGCACCCTGAGCTTTCCTTTCCAAATGGGATTTTTCCAATTGCTGTGTCTTTCTCTCCAAGTGTTCGAGACATGGAAACTTCAACTGCGGATTGGAGCTTTGAGTAGCCACGCCACGGAACGAAACCAAGAGAGATGGCCTTACTAGCCGAGGAAATAGACGTGAGGATATCATTGTCCGCTGGCAAGTGAAGAAGGTTTAGCGTTGTTGGTTACTAATGGTGGCAGTCACGTGCGCTTGTATCAGCTTATCGTCCTGCAGTTCTTACCGGTCTATATTCGCAACTTGCACTACAATGTAAAACATGGTGGGGATAAAAAGAGCATGATAATTGGATACGAGCTCTTCCAGGCGAAACCAAAAAGACATTGAGCGCAGGTATACAAAATTCGCCTGATTGCTAGCATACGAAGAGATACCATAGTACCTGGAGGAACACTCCAATAACGTTCCAACCAACATGCATTACAATACCTCAAGTGCCATATGGACTAACGGTAATAAGAAATTGTAGCAGTCCTGTTGGAACATAGATCATTATTTATGCAGTGTAAATGCATCACTAAAAGCATATTAAATAGGCTCTTCTGAATGGCGATGACACGCGGACTTGAGCTAACTGGCACTTTCTTACCCGAAAACAATGGGTCTCTTCGGAAGCTTTTCCAAACGACTCAAAGCCAAAAAAATAATTCTACATCTAAAGATAGATCCCTGTCGTGAATAGCGTCGCTGCACCGTTCCTGACAACATCATGGCTTGCATTCCAGAGAAGCTTCGATATCAAGCATGTCGCGAAATCCTATCCATTGTGGTTAGTAGGCGTTTTCCCGAGCATATTTTGACTACGGTTCGCAGTGATCGTTTATGCATTTCACTGCCAGCAATTTCGCAATCCATTGTACGAGGCTTATTGTGGTAAAGTCCTTCATTACTATTTTTTCCAACCTAACGAATGACAACTTGCGGAAAAGAAGAAAAAAAAAATCACAGCAAAGATGAGGAAGATAATAATAAACTATTGCAAGCTGCATAGAAGAACATGAATTGAATAACCTCGCGCTGCCTTCTCCACATGAAGAATGTCGCACAAAAACCACGCTCACCTAAAGCTTATCTACTCATACACACATGGCCACTGTTGCCAAAACATTTTCCATGGAGCTCCGAAATGCTGCTTGGCCGTCACTTGTATTTGTGCTTGTCTTTCTTGTCACATTACCTCTCGGCACATTTGGGCGAACACACAGGCAACTTATCACCGAGAATGTGGGATTGACATCACTCAACGCGATTTTTGTACGTTTTGGCTACTGGTGGTTTACTGCTGCTTACTTTGGCCTTATTATCTCGGCCCGGCGTAAGCTCCGCCTGCCGTTTTTCGCATACGCCTTGAATTCTGCATGCGCCATTGTTTTCCAAGCTTGGTTTTTCGGCCCACTGATTGTTGAACGGATAAACAGAATATCGGGCGGGCATTGTGTGGCAGACAATGGCGAAAAGAGGCGTCTAACGATGCGTGAATGCCTACAGTGCGTAAATTGCTCGTGGATAGATGGTTTTGACGTCCTGTCACATTATTACTTTCTTCTGAGCCAATTTCTTTTGCTCTGGCATGTTGCCAACTGCCAAGCGCCAAGCGGTCGCCGAACAGTGCTCTGGATACTTTCCGCTTTGCTCATGACGATATGGTTTACAGAGTTTTGCATCACGAGCGTGTTTTTCCACACAGCGGGCGAAAGATTGGCAGGCTTAACTGGGATTATTGTTGCTTTGGTAGCGATACGTGTGGATCTCGAACAATCCGAGGAGATTGTGTCTTCATAGTGAACGTGCTGTCCTCTACAGTGCTCATAAGCCACATATTCTACCACTCTCAGTATCTTCGCAGTGGATATTAGTGATGCTCATTTCGACTTTTAGCAATATCTGGGATGGGCATACTTTACCGCATTCATATGCGTTAACCCATTTCCTTGTGCTGGTTGTAATATCAGTCCTATGGAAAAGCTCAAGAGGTTTGTTAACCGAACAGCGATCTGAAATTCCATTTCACGCGCACTCTGATTGTCAGCTTCATTTCCCTTCCAGACACATTGTTACCGGCTAAACATACAATATTGTGGCTTAACCGATCAAAAGATCATTTCAAGAGTAAAGGCCAAACGAGAGAAGGAAAACCAAAAAAATGAAAAAGCTGACTCATGTGGCAAGTCAAGGAGACACATTTCTGGTGGCAATAAATGATCAGCCAGATAAGCCACATCAGGGAGAGGAACTGAGACACTTTTGCGTTGCATGCATACATCGCCGCACATCGTTTTAGACAAAGCGTTCTGCACGGCGATAAACGCGCTAACCGCACTAATCACTCAAAACCCTTATATACGGGTTTTGGGATGGTAGAGCAAAATATTTTTTGTCTTCTCTTTTAAAAGCGTACTTTGGCCCTATCACTTATTGGCAATGTCTGTTCAGCACCTTGATGTTAGTATCGCTAATGTGCATTGTCCCAATTGTCAAGTGGCAGTGCGACAGATAGTAGCGAGGCGCTTTCAACTCAAAGATTTTACATCTCCGCCAAAAAGGAGAAGCATTTTGAGTCTGCCTCCATACGAGATCTTCTACCGCTTACTAGGTGGTCAACTCGATTTGTATTACCATTGCACTGGCGATTTGAATCTGTCTGATTTGCTGCTTGCTACAAAGGAAATTCTTAATGGGCTTCGCAAAGCTGGCTTTTCGGTTCTATCATGGGAAATGGAGCTTGATGGGAAACCAGTGACTTCTGCACCATTTTACGAAAAGAAGTCTCGTGGTCCACAAGTCATTGCCAACATTACTGGCTTATGGGATAAGCTTTTGCAAGTCCAAGGTGAACGAAACCATGCTCATATATGCAGCTACTGTCAAGAAAAGGCCGCAGAAGAAAAGAGAGCGCATGCCTTAGAGAAGGAAACATCCAAGTTGCAAAAGTCAGCCCGAACGGAAGAGAAGGAATATGTTGATCCTTCCACTTCAGAGTCAAGCATGCCTCTAACGAAAAATACATCACCGCAAGTTACCGAAAAATATCGTGCGGTTTTTTCTGTAACAGGAATGACATGTGCTGCATGTGTCCAATCAGTTACAGGTGCTATAGAAGCATTGTTTGAAGAACAGAATATTCCGATCAATGAGGAAGAAGAAACAGTATCAGTTAATTTAATACAGCATATGGCAGCTGTTATTGTTCCCAATAAGCAACTCATCAACAAAATTGTCGGAGCTGTGGATGATGCAGGCTTTACTTGCCAACTTATTGAGGTACTGCCAGCTCTGCAGAAAGTTCACGAAAAGATTACGGCAGTCATTGGTGGAATCACATGTGCTGCGTGCGTGAATACAGTCATGTCAGCTGTTAACAAGCTTCCATTTGTAACAGACGCCGGAATTGACGCTATCACTAAGATGGGTCATTTCGTTATTGAGTCCAATAACGTTGACAACGAGAACTTCTTGAAATTACAGGAAGTCATTGAAGATTGCGGTTTCGACTTTGAGCTTGTCAAAAAAGAAGAAATCAATGTTACATCAAGAAAGCTGTCATCAAGAACAATCACCATAGATGTCGAAGGCATATCTTCGCCCAAATGCTGCGAGGCCATAATGAGATATCTTGACAGTTTCAAAGCAGCAGTGACTATCAATGAGGCGGTTACTTTAATCCAACCGTCTGTTACTATTACTTATGTACCCGATTACGAAAGCAAGGTCAATGTGAGACGCTTTTTGGCAGACTTAAATCACCTCCATCCAGCTGACACAGAAGTTGGCTACATTGTTGACCCTAACAATCATTCATCTTTCAGCTGCAAACTTAAGGAAAACGTGTCTATGGATGAACAGTTGAGAAGAATTACGAGACAAGAAACATGGCAGGTTGCAAAAAGACTTATTCTTGCTACAGTTATCGGGATTCCAACATTTATCTTCGGTATTTTGGGAATGTCCTTACTCTCCAAGAAAAACAGTTTCCGTAAGTGGCTTGAAGAGCCTTTATGGGTTGGAAATGTCTCACGAGTGATGTGGATTGTCTTCTTCTTGAGTACTCCTGTTTACTTTTTTGCCACGGATATCTTTCACAAAAAGGCTATAAAAGAAGTAAGTTCACTTTGGATGCACAAAAACTCTTATAGGAAACGCTTCCTCAAATTTGGATCCATGAACTTGCTTATGTCATTAGGTACAACCGTTGCGTATGTTGCCAGTTTAGTCTTGCTAGGACTTTCTTCGCGGATATCAGCACACGATATGGGATTCCATACAACATATTTTGACTCTGTCGTATTCTTGACTTTTTTTTTGTTGATTGGCCGAGTTCTTGAAAGTATCTCTAAAGCAAAGACAAGTGATGCTGTGGCAAGTTTAGGCTCAATGAAGGTGTCGAAAGTTACACTTGTCGACCGCGAACAAGATGGAAAAAGTGGTAATTATACTTACAAAAATGATAGTCTTGTCGATGTGTCGCTTCTTGATTCGGGCGACTACGTCCGTATTTCTACTGGTGAATCTCCTGCAGTGGATTGTGTGATCGTCCAAGGTGATTCTGAATTCGATGAGTCTGCTCTTACCGGAGAATCCCATGCTGTCAAGCATGGTCCAGGGCATCAAGTGTTTTCTGGAACCGTGAATGTGGGAAACAACGCTGTTATCGCCAAGATTTTAAGTGTCGATGGAGACTCGTTGATTGATCAAATTATAAACACAGTCCGTGATGGTCAAATGAAGAAGGCTCCCATACAGAGAGTGGCCGATGCTATTACTGGTTACTTTGTCCCCATCATTGTGTTTATAGCTATCTTAACGTGGATTATCTGGTTAGGGCTTGCTTATTCGGGCGCACTTCCGGATAGTTATTTGGACATCGATGTTGGAGGCTGGGCAGTTTGGAGCTTGGAGTTTGCAATTGCTGTATTCGTCATAGCATGCCCCTGCGGGATTGGCCTTGCTGCTCCGACCGCCTTATTCGTGGGATCTGGCTTGGCGGCGAAGAATGGAATTCTAGCTAGAGGCGGAGGTGCAGCCTTTCAGGATGCCGCCGCTATTAATTTGGTATGCTTCGACAAGACAGGAACTTTGACCTGTGGTGAAATGAAAACTACTGATTTTGCTTTCGTCTCATCAGCAGTTAAGACATCTCACGTCCCAGCTTTACACAAGATTGCTTTGCAAACAGTCAGAGATTTAGAATTGGCATCCAAACATCCAATTGCGACTGCTGTCAAGGACTTTGTCAGTAATTACGAAACGAAGCAAGACGTGCATTTATCGTCAGTCAGAATCCCACAAGTCGAAACCGTACCTGGAAAAGGTTTAAAGGGTAAGATTGTGCATTATGATGACGATGGCGACAGTTTCTGGAGAAAGTATAAACCCAAGTTTGCTGTTTTGGGCAACGAAGCCATGCTTAACGACCATAATGTGGAAATCACCCGAGTGCAACAGAGTCTTTTAGACTATTGGAAAAAGAACCGGAAATCAGTTATGAATTTGGCTATCAAGTGTGAACGCATATACGGAGATAAAGAGTTTCATCTAGCTGCAATGATGGCATGTCGGGATGAAGTAAGACCAGAAGCATGTGCTGTTGTTGAGCATTTGAAGAATCGTGGAATCGAAAGTTGGATGATAACCGGAGACAATAAACTCACGGCAGCTGCTATTGCACATGAGATAGGTATTAAGCAAGAGAATGTTGTCAGTGAGATTTTACCTCATGAAAAAAAGAATATTGTCGAGCTGCTTCAACAAAGAGACGGTGCAGTAGTAGCAATGGTTGGCGATGGAATCAATGATGCGCCAGCGTTGGCAGCTGCTAATGTTGGTATTGCTTTATCTAGTGGTGCAGATTTGGCGGTTACTCTGAGCGATTTCATTTTATTAAACAAAGTGCATCCTATCGTGACACTTTGTACGCTTCTTGATTTAGCCAAAGTTGTTTTCCGGCGCATCAAGTTCAATTTCTGCTGGAGTTTAGTATACAACGTGATTGGAATCCCCATTGCTGCAGGCGTGATTTATCCAATCAATAATCTGAGGCTAAGCCCAGTATGGGCTAGTGCTGCCATGGCTGCATCTTCCTTGAGTGTTGTTACCAGCAGTTTACTCCTAGGTTTGTACCGGCCCAAGATACGAAGTGAACAATTTGTGGAAGCCCCTGAGAAGGAGACGAATGTTAATGTGTACGAGGTTTAATGAGTATAGTGGATATAATTTAATGGGTTAGGGAATATCGATCATATTGCGCATAGATATTGAGTGTTACGAGTTCGAGCGACAGTGATCAAGAATGTTTTACCGCATCTAAAAAAACTGTGCCAGGGTACTTGCATGCCTTGAAATATTTACCAGTTGTCTGGCGAATAGCTACGTGAAAGTAATAAAACAATGTAATCCTTCGATTGATAAAGCTGGGATTGGGTATTGAAATAAAGAATAGGCAAGACGGAAAGGATTACAGACTATTTTACTTCAACCTTCCTCTAGATTGTCTTAGGTAACTGTGAGATTTGCACAACTGGCTTGGTGGATTAGAATCGGAATACAGACGATTGAGATGCTTCAACCAAATAGCTGGCATAATTCAACCGGCAGAAGCAGCCTTTCCCTATGCACACAGTGCCACGACCAATGTATTCAACCCTTGTTCCTCAATTTCAATCCTGTGTCCTTGTGGAAAACAAAGCCTAATAAAACTATTTAGGAACCTAGTATTCTAAATAAATTAATCCTGCGAACAAAAGGAGGAATATTGAAACGGTGATTGAGTAGTTCTTCATTGCGTCTATGTTTAAATTATTTGATTTACTATTGTATAGAGATCGGTGCACATTGAAAGTCTATGAAGCATTCTTTAGCTCAAGAAACACATTTTTGCTGGATGATTTGATTTCTGGCTCCTATATGCTAAAAAAAGCCAATCCTGACATTCGATTGGTGGTTGAATGTGAGTGATGTGAATGAGTTGTGTGGATTAAATGTGAAAGTTGATCAAATGACATGGTAGATGGCACAACGATGTGACTGGATGGAAATGCTCCTATAATATTCACCCACGCCTAAGCTGGCAAAATATTTGGATCAAGCTTCACCACCATCACAGTCACATTATCTGTCGATGCTTTTTCTATAGCCAATTGGCAGAGTTTACGAGCCGCCGCCGGCGGGTCATATGGCTCTCCGGCCTGGCGCTGACGTTCAAACACATCGTGCACGAGACGGCACGCAGTGTGGTCGGAGATCACGTCCCAAACGCCGTCACATGCCAATATTAGGAACTCGTCTTCGCGTGTAATCTCCGTCGACGTTGTAAAAGGCTTCCCGGTGACTAACGTCTTGATATACGCATCTCCCAATGCACGTGTGACTGCTAAAACCCCATTGACGCGGTTTTTAAGTACGAGTCCGCCCAGATCACGAACTCTTGCAACTTCGCTTTGGTCAGAAGCTTTGTGATCATACGTCAACCGGTACAGACGGCCACCCCGACAAAGAACGATCCTCAGATCTCCCACATTGGCCGTGTATAACACGCGGCGATGCTGCTTCGTGGGCACAAAGTCGTAGCCAGATGTTTCCAGAGCGCGTCCGGCAGAACCTTCAACCAGATCTTTTTGGTCTGTTTCCCAGCGCAACACGGCGACAGCCGCGGTGCTTCCGGAAGAGCCGAACCCCTCTTCTTCTATACGCTCGTCTGCGCGTATGAACACTGTATGGAGCAATTCCTTGATGTCATAGGGAGACTTCTCTTTTTCTGCTTCGCGAGCAAGAATCTCGTTCTCCAAGAGCACGTGCAAATTGTTACCACACCACCTTGCAGCCTGTTTCCCGGCGTGGCCGTCAAAGATGGCAAAGTAGCCCCAATCAAGGCGCTCCGCAAAGTTTGCCACATAGGTGTGGACATCTTCCATTTTTGAGCGATACGACAAGTTTTTGTTTTCCGCTACCCCAACCAGAAACAGAAGGCCTTGAAACGGATCGGGCGGAGCAGGCGAGCGAGCGCCATCATTTGGTGATGTCATATTGATGCTTCGGCAGAATATAAAGCAGAAAAGGTGTTTTAAAGGAAAACAAATGTAAGAAAAAACGGGGCAGTTTCAGAGTCTGGGGAATAGTTTCTGCAAGATACTTGTGCGATCTGGGGTACGGGTGCAGTCACCATTAGTGGGTTTAGTATTTCCCATTTTTTGGCCCGTTCCAGGTCCACTTTGTGTGATAGAATCGGCTTTCTTCTCTTCTTTCTTGGTGATTGTATAACCGTTTCTGCTTGTGAAGATCTTTGGAAATAATTATTTGCTGTCATCCGGATGAGGAAGTCACCATCCACATGTACGCAAGGAACAGAAGCCCCTGCAGGTTCCAGGCACCGTGCCTGAAAGCCTAAATGCTATTTTCACACTTGGGGGCTAAGCATGCCCAACAAGGTGTTTGTGCTTTGCAAGTCAGCGTAAATGGACCAATGTGTTTATAATAAGACAAAAATATGGGGAAAAATTGTAGATGTGAGAAGGAGCAGCCATAAATGTAGAACTGTGAGCGCAAGCTTAATCAGAAATTCATTACTGTGCGATGGAAAAACTACTATTAGATGGGTTTGTTGAACAAGTGCGAGCAAAGATGCAAAGTTTTGAGCACCGAAAAGTTCAAGGCCATTCAAATGCCTAGAAACCATGTAGCTCTACCTATTCTAAAAGAAGTGGAATGAAGCACATTCCAGGTTTTCCGGTCAAGTAATGGTATTAAGGTTTAAGGAGGAAAGTTGCTAGATGCAAGGCCGAGTCATTGGCGTCCGAAATGTGCCATTAATGTTGTTACTGCTGCGTAATTGCGAAGCAAGCTCATTATGCTTTTGGACTGCTTTCACAGCATTACAAGGTTGCCACGCGGTATCAAATAAAAGATCAAAGATACAAGTAAGTATCTTGAATGAAATTGAAATGAACAAGGACCAGCTCGAAAAAAAGAATCTAGTGCTAGCTAATTAGCCAAGTCCATTCGCACCTATCTCTCGCTTTTGCAGGGAGTGAACAAAACTTCAAAAACAAGTAAAACCCAATCAGCAATGTACAATTTTCAGTAGTAAATGGAAGCTGTATTCCATTCTTCAATCACACTATATAATCGAAACGATGTTGAGCTTTCTGAGATAGGAGCGTCCAGCCGTGGAGCTGCATCTAACGCGCGTTATCAATAGCGATAAGCTCCACATTCAAATCCCAAGAACGAGAGCCACAAAGGAAAAAAGACCAACCATAAAGATCCACGATTTATAAAGAAGAAGAATAATTAAGTCCAGTGACTGAGAGAAGCACCTCAAACGTTTTCAATTGAGAGAACCGCCAGCAGTTACTGCGTCCAAGGGCATCTAATCAGTCTAGGGGAAACAGAATCAACAGGCACTACATTCTACATTCTAAGTTTTCAACCCAACTATAAGTCCATAGACTTGGTAAAGACGCAATTGTCTCATTGCATTGACTACTCCCATGGTTGTTGAAGCTCGTCGACGTCTGTCGGCGTTCCGTCCTCGAAATTGGGCATATCCTCCAGCTCCTCCCGCCAAACTTTCACTTGAGCAGTTGCCCTTGTCCGTCCTAATTCAAATCGCTGAGCAACTACCTACGCAAGCGCTTCTTGCTCTATGTGTGACATGTAAGTACCTTTACTTACCGTCCGCAGCATATTTGTACCGCAAGATCATAGTGACCGACGACACAATGGCATTGGCGTATGCGCGTGACCACTTAAATGAGTGGGGAAGAGCCTGTGGCACTGCAGTGAGAACAGAAAAGCTTGAGAGGTTGGTATTGCTGCTTGAACGAAGTTGCAAGTTGGCTTCTTTGGTGCGGACAGTGTATCTGGAGAACGGGGCGCGCCAGGAAAAAAACCTCGAGGCGCAGGCCGAGAAAGTTGGTGCCAAACAACGCCCGCAGGATGTGTGCGACCTTTTAGTGCGCTTGTTAGCATGCACCCGCCCGACGGATGTTTATGTTAATCTGCCCGAAATTCGTGTATTGCTTCCCAATGCCGTTTGTTTAGCGTGTCCTGCGCCCGTTTTCTTGGCAGCCAAATCCTCCCACCTCGCAGAAATCTGTCTCTGTGGCGATTGGCCTGCCGATCCTGCTGCTGTTGCTACAGCTCTTGTGGATGCACCGCTTCGAACCTTGGCTTTCCGCACCGTGGGCGCGCGCGACTTGCGCCGCTTGAACCTTCTCAACACATCCGAGCGCACATCTCCTCCATGGATAAACATTTTGAGTGCTGTGGCTCCACACAGACTTCAACTACAAGCTTTAGAACTAGACGGCCATGTGAGGGATTCAGCTTCTGCCGCACAAACCATTGCTTCTGCAGTGGCGCTAGAAGATTTGACCTCGCTTCTGCTTCGCTGTACTGAACAATCACCTGGAGCACATGTTCCGCATGAACCTCAGGCTACGCTAGTATATCGTCTCACACGCCATACGCTGTCACTTTCCAGTTTGTCTCTTCGACCCACAGATAACTGCTTGGCCTGCCAAGAGCAATCCATTGTGCAAACTCTTGAAGAAAACCTTCGTGGCCAGCTTGAGCATCTTGTACTTTTCTTTGAATCTTCAGGTAGCATAGGTGCAGAAACTGTGCGGCGCGCCGTATTGGCGTCGCAGCCAGCACTTAAGCGCCTCGAATGCAGAGATCCCACCACCTTAGGCGAAGCTCGTGCGCACCTTTATACGGTACTTGACCAGGATCATATTTCACAATGGGAGCATGGTTCATTTTACGAGCAGCGGATCCGCCGTACGTTTTTCCCCAATGATTTTGGTACACCATCTCCGCAGTTTGTGCCTGACCCGTTGGCGCGGTGTCTCGAAGAGTGCGCGCCTGCCGTAGCTCAGTATCTTGCCCGCGACACAGTTTATGGCGCTCGTCCCCCACGTTTGGTCGAATATTCCGTGGTAGATTTTACAGTGGCTGTTCAACGCAATGCACTTATTGTAAATGGACGGGACATCCCTCTAGATGTTCAAGAGGCAGAGACTCAGGAGAAAAATGAGACTTAGACTGCTTTAAGAAAGGCAGATCACTTCTACCATAGAAGTAACAGACAAAACAACCAAACTGCGAGAGTGATCTGGTGCTTTCTATGAGATGAAGACTTCTATCTTTTTTTTTGTGGTATGCATGGAAGAGACTTCCATTATCAGAATATAAATGCAATGGAACGAAGAGAACAATGCTCAACCTTGATATCAAATATCAACATTGAGTTCCAATAGCTTATGGATCTATAGTAACATGAAGCACAATGTACACCCTATTCCATTGAGCAATTCATTAGTTCATACAAATGCTAAAGCCAATTAACAATGTTCAAAAAACAGATTATGAGCGAAGCCGATTATGAGGCTGTATTCTTCTATCGTCTAGCTATCTAAGCGATACGGTAAATGAATCAGGATATATCAGCTACATACGATAGTATCAGCTACCCTTTTCGTAGTTGGAAATGTAACTTTTCTCCTTTCTCCCACGATAATTCTAGATTACTTGACGAATTGCACCTAACAAGAGATGTGTTCTTCACTTGACCTAGATTTTAAGAAAGGGCTTCAATATCTCAGGGTGTAGAAACATAATTGAATAAAGCGTACAAAGATGTAGACCGAAGAAGTCTTGATGCTTGAATAAGCCTTCATCAACATGTGACATTTCACCGTGTAGATCCACTTTGATTGAATGTTAATGTGCCGCTCAGTGTTCAAAATTTAGGGAACTTTTTAAATTCAAACTCCAGTAAAACACTAATTCTTTGCTAGGAATTCAAACAGCGAACAATATTTGAAAGTTGCATTATAAACGTAGTGAAGGCGAGTGTTGAAGTGTGGATTCTCAGCTATAACAAGATTCCTACACCTTCAATCGCGTAACTCCACAACATCCTTTCATTATCCCCTCACTTGCTCATGGTTGATATTCCCTACTCTCCCCTTGGAACTCCTGTTGTTGAAACTGTTCCTTATGATGGTCTTAACTTCAAAACAGTTACTTGGAAAGTTCCCTCTGATGTAGCCTACAAGGGCAAAATTGTCTACGTGCACGGCTTTTTCGAGCATTCCACCATCTACACCGAGTTTTTTGACAAGCTTAGCCGTGAAGGATACGAGGTGTTTTTCTTTGACCAGAGAGGTGCTGGAGCGACATCACCAGGAAAGTTAGTAGGAAAGACTGACGAGTTCCACACCTTTGATGATTTGGACTTTATGCTCAAAAGAGAGCTCGATGCACGTCTGGACAAGACAGAGAAGTTTTTCTTGGCTGGTCATTCTATGGGTGGTGGAATTGCCCTCAACTATGCCATCTATGGAAAACATAGAGATAGCATCCGAGGAATAGTGGTGTCGGGACCATTGGTGGTCTTACACCCAAAAACACAACCTAATGTATTGGTACGCAAATTGCAGCCTGTGATCAACTCACTTGTGCCTGGATTGAAAGTTGATTCGAAACTTAACTACGACTACATTACGTCTAACGAGGGTTGGAAACTGTACATCAAAGAACACGACACCAAATTGATTGGCACTGTTAGACAGTTCAACGACATGTTTGTTCGTGGCGAAAAATTGCTCCAGAAGAACCACGTTTCCAAGTTCAAAAAGGATATACCGGTTCTCGTCTTACATGGTACTCTGGACTTTATTAATAACATTGAAGGGTCAAAGACCTTCATCAAGTTATTGCCTGAAGAAGTGGACAAGGAACTAGTTCCAGTCGAAGGAGGCAGACACTCTCTCTTTATTGAAAACGAGCAAATTTTCCAGACTGTGTTCGACAAAGTGTTGTCCTTTTTGCTGTCTCATTAGGTATTTTGGTCCCACGGTGAGCACATTAAATGTTTGTGAAGGGCTGTAAAACTACAGTTGCCATCAGTAGTATCCTTGGGTCTTATACCGAACTTGGCACTCTTTCTTTAGTCTTTAATTACGAATTGAATTTTAATTAATCGGTGATCTTGTATATCGTTTTCTTTTTTTGTGAGACGATAACCTCGCGAAAGTGGGAAAGACCTTTAAGCGCATGCTTCACGCCATACGCTTGGCCAGCCAAGCGAATAATTAGTCAATTGTCGTACCGCCCACTCTCAGGCCAGATTTCTCATGGAAACGACATAAGAAAAGTCACCCACTTTAACACTGCTTTGAAATTGAAATTTTAGCAATCCAGGGGCATCTTTTGGATAAAAAAAGAAATCACCTGAAAGTAGCCCAGACGCTCGGTCATGTATAGTCCGCACAAGCGTTTGCCATCAAAGCACATAGTCGAACCAATAGAAACACCTGTAAAAGATTGAAGAAACAGAAGAAGTACTTTTAGATTCTGTCAGACCAAGCTTGAAAGATAAGGCTGAAACGGCGTGTCTACGGATCAAGTTTATGCGGTGAGAAGATCTCCTGATGTCTTCTCCGAGATACAGGCCATAAGTCAGAAGCTCGAGACACATCACCAGTTGGTGTGGCATTTCCAACACAAACCAACAACATTGCGCCTTTCGCTGCTACCGGAATTTCCCCATTTTGTCGCTCCATAACATAAAGCAAGCAGTATATTTTTGAATTTGGAATTAGAGCTTGCCCATCTCCACAGTTCCCCAAAGTTTTGTAAACGCATATTGCTAAATGGGCTATAACATCAAGCAAAAGATCGAGATATGCCTCAAAAGTGAGGCAAACCCACTCATGACCCAGACGGACTTGGCCAATTGGGCCATGAAAGAGTATGGGTCCAGCAAACCTCCGTCACAAACAACAATCTCGCGAATATTGAGCTCCAAAAATGAAATCATCGGTTCGAAGGAATCGGACTTTTCGCTTGTGAGACGACGCAAGCAAACGAACCCAGTTCTTCGTAAAATCTTGACTGAGTGGATTACTCAAACCCACTGGGAACAGATCCCGATCACCACGCCTATTATCCAGCTGACGGCAAACGCCATTTGGACGAGATTACCCAAACAGTTGATCGATGGCAATGGTGTTTTCAACCACAAATGGTGTAACCATTTCGTCAAGAGACTTAATATCAATTTAGTTGGCTCTCGCCAAGCGGTGGAGAACAATTTGGGCTATCCGCTAAATAAAGTGTGGATGTTAGACGAGAAACTCGAGTTGAAGAAATACATAGAGGGGCTTATAGCTCGTCACAATTACTCGCCGAAAGACATCTTTACCATAGACGAAATCTCGCTCTTCCATGCTCTTCCATTAGACCAGATCTTCGATATCTCTTCTATCGATAAAGGTCTCAAACAATCTCAGTCATCGACAAAAAATATGCTCACAGTAATGTTGGGATGTAACATTGACGGATCAGAAAAGTTGATGCCATTAATAGTATCGAAGGAGGAAGAGTTGGATGTTTCAGAAAGTTCTCACCCAGCCTTCAAATCTCATGGAACGTCCCAGCTCTCGCCACAGGCATTAATCAACAAAATATGTGAGGTGTACCATATTCTGCTAAAAACAAATATTAACAAATGGATTACTTCGAGTATGTTTCAAGATTACCTTTTAACTCTCGATCACAAGATTGAAAACGCATCTCCAGACCGCCAGATTCTCATCTTCTTAGACAACAGTTCGTCGCATCGGATGATCAATCTTGAGTTCAAGCATATCAGATTAGTCTA
Organism: Clavispora lusitaniae; assembly: GCF_014636115.1. Lineage (NCBI taxonomy): Eukaryota > Fungi > Ascomycota > Pichiomycetes > Serinales > Metschnikowiaceae > Clavispora > Clavispora lusitaniae. The sequence continues at coordinate 96,092 of NW_027093981.1, forward strand.
CATGGAAAATGCCTCAAAGCACAAAAATCCTTACAACGGATCCTTCAATGGTGTAAAGTTTGACTACTTACCCATGAGTTTTGGAATAGTCGAAGAATTCAAGATTTTGTACCGGTTACAACAGTATCTTGAAATGATCAACAAACAGAGGAATCAAAGCGAGTCCGATGATGCTCGTCTGCCTATATCGAGTACTTCGAACTTGAGCAGTCTCAAGACAGCTAGTGAATCTGCTGTGCTTTCAGAGAGTGACTACAATGTACCATTTATCAAAGTTATTGAATGGATTAAACGTTCATGGGATTCCATCAGTGCCCAAAAGATTTTTCTGTCTTGGTCTCACACATACTTAATCAACTTTAAGGCACCATGGCCAGCTACAGATCGGCATGTCGTTGCTAAAGCACAAGAACTTTTTCGTCCTTTTATCGAAGCTGAAGCCCATTACGACTCGCAAAAGAGTTACCATAAGCTCCGGGAAATTATGAAATACCTTAACGTAATGATTCCTTGGAATGTTGATGAGTTGCTTGGTCTAGTCAACGAGCGGAGCAAAGTTTCTTTGGATTACGTTTCTATTGAGGAAATCATAGGAAGCTGCGTGCTGGAAAAGGACCTTCAAGAACAAAAGGAACAACGACAGGACAGCATTGCCCCAATGACTGATCCGTGGTTTACGGGAGTTGGGCATCCTCTTCCACAACCGCACGATGCTAGGTTTTCTCAACCAAGCCTTTCACCACCCAAACTTAATAACATTCCACAAAAATTGAGCCTTAACCCGCCTCAATTGGCACCAATTTCGCCCGCATTGCAATACTCCAACATGCATAGAGCACTGCCTCAACCGCATCCTCTAAGACAACCTAATTTGCAGTCAAAGTACAGGGAGCCACCATATACCGATTATCTGATTGGCAGTCCAGGAAGCACTAGCATGAATGCCCTATTGTTAGCCACGAGTGTTTCGAAGAATCAGGAAATCAATAATGGTGCATATCCTTCAGGAAACTCCTTCTCTGCATTGATGCCAATTAAGCAAGAAAACCTACCCCCTGTGCTTACCAGAATGGATATGAATAACTCCATGGTAAGTGAGGGAAAGCGGGGAGGCAATTTTGACCTTAATGGTTTTCCTGAACGGAAACGCCAAGCTCTACCAACAAGTTTGGGTACCCCATACTTCTCAGGCAGTCCAATGCCAGGAAATCTGGCAACTCAGGACTCTCTAACCGACCCTATAAATTTTGTTGGACCTTCGCTTTCACCCATGCCCCACCATCTGATGGTTAACGGGTTCCGTCCTTCTGCTTCTGAGCGGCCTCTGGGAGGCAATTCAGATTACGATGCTCAAGTAGGTGGAGACGGTAATGACAGAGATCTTATCTCATTACTTAACCGTGTGATCGATGCCTCAGGAACAGAAGGACTTAAATTGTCGAACTTTGCGCTTGAGGAGCTCCGGTCGAACTTGACAAAGATGCAACACAAGTATGATCCAGACAAGCCTCTGCCCATGTGAGCAAAAAAAGTTTAACTGAGCAAAAATGATAAACCTTTCCAGGATGAAAAATATAATCGCCCAGCGAATGTCAGTTTGTCACACTTTTATAGATTAAATAGCATGAACTACACGAGACATGAATGAAAACTCCTATGTACATTATATTGTTTTGTTGACCATATTTATCCCGGTACAAGCCTTATTCATCCTCCTCACTGATTCCCAACTCCTTGGCTTTTTGCTCCAATCTCGCCCTCTTCTCGGCCCTAGCTCTTCTGATCCGCGCAACTTCAGCCTGGATTTCATGAGGTTCCTTAGGAATCTGATTCAAAGTAGCTGGGTCAGGCCAAAACCCGGGTAAGTTGAACTTTCTGTCTGTGTCTATACCAACATAGTACATGACAAGAATAGGAGAGAATAGGTAGAAACCAAACTGCGGGTTAATAAGGAACTGAGAAATGCGGGAATCTTGCGGACTTATGCCCGCTAGAAATAAGAGTTACATACTTTGAAAGTCTCAAGTTGGGTCCTCGTTATGCCTCCTATGAATTTTCTATAATATGAGATCATCACTTGTAAGGAAAGTAACTAGTAGCACGCTCTTTTTTTTAGTTATACTGGCGTGTGCACTCCAACAACTGATAACACTAGTGTGGCCTGTTCGCTTATATATCCGCTTACGGAAGTTTCTACCACATGTCACAGTATACCCCGATTGAGGCAGACGAAATTGTTCCGGACATAGCACCTTCGGACAATCCATCAAATCCCCACTCTTACAATGCAAATGCTTCGGCGCTCAATTCGGCCGGCCCACCACAAATATCTGGCTCTATACCTGCCGCAGAAAATATACAAGAAAGAACTTGGAGCCAAAGGCTCCAGGAGTCTCTGCATCCTATTGCATTACTTTTTTTCATCTTCTTTCGGATCGCTCCAATCTTTGTGTACCTTTTCGGGTCTATCATTCTTCTGCTTGTGACCAAGAACAGTCGGTTTATTCTTCACTTTATTATTCTTATTTTACTAGTGTCGGCGGACTTTTGGAACCTCAAGAATATTTCAGGTCGTTTACTTGTGGGCTTGAGATGGTGGAACGAAACTAATATGAAGCAAGGCAGCAACGAATTTGAGAATGTGTGGGTGTTCGAATCGGCAGATCCTAATCGCTACATTAACCCAATCGATTCTAAGGTATTTTGGACTCTCTTATACGTTCAGCCTCTTGCTTGGATAGTGTTTGCTATTATGGCTGTTCTCAAGTTAGAATTGTTATACTTAATAGTTGTGGCAATCAGCGTGTTTTTATCACTTACAAACGCCGTGGCTTTCACCAAATGCGATAAGTTTGGTAAGGCAAATGTGATGGCAAATGATATCTTTTCCAAAGCTACAGGTGGTCTTTTGAACAGATTCAATCCATTTGCATAATAGTCTCGTCAGTATAATGCTATGTAACCGACGTGGTTTTTTGGAACTCTTCATTGAGTATTTGTAGATGTTTTAATTTCGTCTCGAGATCCGCAAAGGGTTTATTAGCATTGGGGTCGCGGCGAACAACAGATTCTACCAACCGAATAGAAACTTCTGAGTCTCCTGGTGCTTTAAGCACAAGGGCAGTTTCGAAATTATCAAATATGGTCTTTAAGGTATCACTCTTAGCGTCAAATTGAATGCCTCTGAGTTTATCAAGATTAAAATCATAAGAAATCTCCTCAGATCTCTTGTAGATAATTTTAAGTATGAGCTGATTAAGAACAACATTCATGTCATTTTCTTGTGACACTTTAGTTATGGATTCTTTCAATCCTTCAATTTGTAAATTGGTACTCATATTCTGTAAGATTGTAATTGGATTGTAAAATTTGCTCGATTTCTCGTCTGAGAGCTCAATTAACGCCTTAATATACTTTGGCCTAGAAAATGAGTATTCGAGTACCGTATTCCAGGTTTCTTGGTCGTTTTGACGTTTGGCAAAATTAATAGCTCTCTCGGGGTCCTCCAATTCTTCCACGATAAGCTTCAACGCTCTCTTGTTCTGACCAATTCGACCGAGCAAATACACTAGTTCATCCACCAAAGCATTCGTCTCACATATTTCTATGGCTTTCGAAATATCATAGTTTTGGTTGCTAGTTAAAAATGGAAAGAGCTTGGGCCTGTTATAATGCGAGTAAAGCTGGATTCTCTCATTTTCAAATCCTTTCACTAACAACTCATCAATTCGAATAAGCTCTTCGATGTAAAAGTAGTTGATAATATCTAGGTGGTTCTCAAACATGAGTTGGAGAACATTCTTTGGTGGAATCTCATTCCGTTTATCGGCCAAAATCTTAACGATATCCTCAAGACGAGTTTTGATCTTCGAAATCGGAAGTCGTTCAATATCCGAGCCTTTCTCAAATCTGAGCCTAGCAAATTTCGGAACATCTGCAATAAAATTAGGCAAAATATGGTTTTCTTCTAAGAACCCAACAATATTTGGATCTTTCAAGATGTATAAATGATTCACTGCTTTTGCCGGTTCGAAAGACTTTTGATAAATCCGACATAATTCGGCTCTCAATGACCGGTTATCAGGATTCTCCTCCAAAAGACTTTCTATGCTTGTGGTAACATCTTTCGTATCATATAGTTCCAAGTCCCATGCTTGAAGAAGGGAAATAGCATGATCGCAAGATGTATTTAACCAATGTTTTAGTATGCGTGAGTAAATTGATTTGTTCAAAGTCCACCGCGGATCTGTTGGAATAATCGAAGAAAGCTGTTGCACTTTCCCGGCTTCTAAAAATACTTCACTCCACTTTTCCCATTGCAGCCGAACTACTTTAATGAATGCTTCTCGTTCTTCGACTTCCAGCACCCTAGAAACTTTGGTGCCTATTGTACTTCTCGTATCTGTTAGGGGAAAGTCGTCTGTGTTGACATTGAGCAATGATTTAGTCCAATCAGTGGCCTTTTCCCATTGTTCAGATGCGACAAGAGACCGCAAGTGTTTAATACCATATTCTAGTCGTTGCGTTGGAGAAACTAGATATCGACTCATAGACCATGCTTCGAAGAATCTATGTTTTTCCAAATACCACGCAAGCCTATCATCGAGTTGAACTTGCTCCGCTATAACACCGCCCCTTGCGCTTATGACGAAAAAGCGTGTAGATTTAGGTCCGATGTGAACACCTAAATTATAGTCATTAAGACCCAAATGCTCAGTAAAATTGAAGCCGATTTCCTCTTCATCGTGTGTTGACCCGTCAACAGAGCTCAATATCTTGATATCTGGATTTTGTGGAATTGCTTTTCCTGTTTCCTGCTCTCGCTCCGTTTGATTATACGCTAAAACAATCCACTGGTCATCCTTGAAGCTGGCAATTCCTGATATGAGATAATCAACTTTGAACATATGTTCCACTTCTATTTTTTTCTCCTGCAGTGATCTAAAAGAGAGGGAAGCTGCACTAGGAAGAATCCTGCTCTTAACTGACGAGCCTGCGCCAGACGCTGAATTCATAGGTCCTTTGATTGAAGCACGGAGTAGCCAAATATAGTTTCCCCATGCAATGAGGAGACGATCGGTTTCTGGGAAGGAAATTCTGGGCCAATACAAATCGCTTCTGAAGGAGTTCTCTGGCTTTTCAATTACTGAAATGACTTGGCGAGTTGTCGTATGGTAAACAGTAATACCAACATCATTCATCCATAGAACTAAATCGTCAATCATCTGAATGGCCACAATTGGACCTTTATCTTGGTCCAACACTGTTTCCACACGTTGATCAAGCCAATTCTTGGACGAATATACAACTCGTCCGCTCATTCCTCCACATATAAAAGCCCTCGTCCGCTGGTAGTTTTTATCCAAAATGACAGCATGTATTGGCCGTTTGTAGTCGAACATCACGATATCATTACCGTCTGCAACGGATCCAATTACGATTGTTCCATCCATAGACCCACTTGCAAACCATACCCCATCCGTGTAAAGAGATAAAATAGACGCTCGGTGAGCTTTGAAAGTTCGGATTACCGAGAAGTCTGGATTAGTTAATAGTATCAATCCAGAATGGGTTCCGAAAGCAAAAACATTATCATGAAATACACTTGCGGAGATGGGATCTTTTTTGAAAAAGTTGGGCGGTAGTTGATTGAGCCGAGTATACTTTAGAAGCGGAGGCTCGTCTTCTTCATCATCAGAGGAGTCACTTGAAGATTCCGGTTCTGGGCTCGATTTACTGTCGTCTTTTCTGGTGTCCAGCGAGTTTTGCGCCATTGAGGTACCCTCCTGCTCTTTTGTCAAAACCTCTTCAGAGGAATTGGCCATGTCAGTTTTCAATGTAGTTTCTTCCTGAGCAGATCCGCTAGGCAGCTTTTCAATTTTATCTCCACCCTCCGACATATCGACATGAACGGTAGATAAGTAGAGCGCAGTTAAGTAAGTAGTAAGAATGCGGTCACGTGCTGCTCTTCAAGATAGAGAACTGGTTAAGAAAAAACCAACATGTGAACACGAACGAAAGAAATATATAGTTGTTCTATTGCTCTATTGACTATTACTTATGAGTCAATATACTAATGAAGAATTTCAACTCTAGAAGGTGTAAACATTTAGATGCTCATCCGGTAAAAAGCCGAACAGCCAGCACGCAATGGAAGACATTGGCTACTTTATTTTGAAATGAGACGAATACCTAACAAACAATATCATACTCTTAAACTGTATTCATCAATACGTAATTTTGTTGTAGGGGAATGATGATTGTAATATCTCATCCTGTTGTAGTGCATATATTATCTTGTACCTGTAGAAATCTCACCAACCTACTCTTACTCAAGAATATGCCTACAGCCAGCAAAGGAGTCTTAGTGAGGTGTGATCCCTCCATTCGTGCATTGATTTTACAGATTGATTCCACAAGAAGAGGAATTGTTCTTCAAGAGCTTGATAACAACCACTTGATGATAAAACAAGACATGGTGCAATTTGTGAAAGATGAGTTGAATAGGCTACTTTCCAAGAATATTTATGATCCCATTGATGGCAGCAAGCAACAAGCATGAAAAAGTTTTGGTATTAACTATATACTTCACGAAGAGGGATTCTCAAATATGGGCTCTGGCAGCTTGACATCTTCGAAACAAGCCTCGTTGAATTCCACATGCTCGTTCTGGCTGTTTAAATCGGACACAGCCTCATTAACAAAATTATAAAACGTTTCGGGCTCCATCACATCGTCTATATCCTGTGGCGAATATTCTTTTTTCGCCAATTTGTCTTGCAATGAAGAGTAGTATTTCTCGTACGTGGATGAGATTAAGTTCACAGTGAGATCCACAAGGTACATGACGACTTCCTTCTCCTCCACAAAAGAGAGTATTTGCGAATAGAATTGGGGTATTTTCATCAACACATTGTCGTTAAGCTGCACTGACTTTTCTTGCAAAGAAAGTTCATTGTCAATGAAAATGGGCTCGCAAATCGCATTGGCACATTCAGTGACCAAATCATTAACAGCATTACTCAATTCAAGTTCAATTTCATGCTTAGCATCAATCATATTATTGATCACCTTTGGTGTCGACTTCTTCACAAGTTCTAGAAAACCTCCTGTTTGGTTGAACTTAACATATAATTGGCCGTTTCTGAAAATCTGAATAAGTTCCTGAATTCCGCTTGTGAAATCCAAAGTAGTCTCTGTCCGTACGAATTGTATATCAAAGTTGTTGAGCTGGTTTTTCAATGCAATGAGATTCTTTAAGTAAAATAACTTTGCATCAATCGGTCCCAAATGAGTTATTGCTAGTTTCATGGCTCCGTTTTTCAACATGTAAATGCAACTATGCACAATATGGTGTGCAATATCATCAAAAACCATTGAGTTGAGAAGTTCATAAATATTTGATAGAATTGTCAAGGCTATTCCAAGAGGAGCATAAAGACTGGGGAATAAATTTTCCTCCACATCTTGTAAACCAGAATCTCTTCTTTTACCTTCGCTGTTACTTTTCCTATTACCCAATTGCAAATCTTCTGGATGGGGTTTGTACTTTAAAAGTTTGTTGTCAATAAAATTCTGGATGCGGAAAACAAGTCTCGATTGAGCATCATCTATCATAGGCTCAAAAAGCTCACCGTACTCAATCTTGCCGTCATTTGAAGAAATCACGGAAACATCATCTTCGTACTCATAATAGCTTGCCAATAGGTTAGTCAAATGGCATAACTCGCTGATGCTTTGTTCTCGTAACACTCGGTTTCGGACTTCATCATATAAGGGCTCCAACGCCTCTTTAAAAAAGTTGTATAGCTGGTCATAAATCATTTTTTGCTGCAGTTGTGGAAATGCATCGACGGGGCAAAATTTCACAAACAACGAATATTCCTTCTCAAGAAGTTTCTTGTATACTGAAATTTGTTTTTGACAATACATAACAGTGTCATTGATAGCCTTTCCTTCGGTCTTTGATGCATCAGACTGTTGCTGCAGATTCTGTTTTTCAATATACTGATCAATTAGCAGCAACCTGAATTTGAAATATTGCTGTAGAACATCTGATACCAAGCCTTGATATTCCTCGTGCCCTTCGCATCTTTCCACGATAGCACCAAGCAAAGTCAGGAATTGACAAGGTCCCTCTTGTTTTGTTAGCTCTTTCACTGGTTCACTATACATATAAATGTCCAAAGTTAAGTTGGTGGTATCCTTAGAAACTAGCTTCTGAGAAAACGAAGAATGCATAGTTTTTAAATAATCAATGAGGTAGTTTCTGATCAATGTGAGACCTCGCGTCATACATTGTCGATAACGCAAAGAGTAAAGCTCACTGTCTTTGTATTCTGAATGAGCTTCCAAAAAGTCCAAACAGTCTTGAAGTTGCGTTAAAATAGACAGAATTCTGCCCGTGCGTATGACAGCATTTCCAGACGAGACCAAAGACTTAGTTATTTTTTCCAAATGCTCGAACATTTTCAAAACTTCGCCAATCTTGGTCACTTTGTTTTCAAGATCATTATACGTGTTCATAAGCGCAGTTGATTGGGAAGCAAATTCCAGCGTATCTTGAGTGACTTTATCGAACTGCATCGTTAAAGCATTAACCTGGGACAAGATAGATTTGTTTTCTGCTATGATATGGCGCATTTGACCTATATTCATGTCACAATCAGACTTAAATGCCAAAACCTCATCATCAAACAAGTCATTGATGTCAGCAATGTACTCTGAATCTAGAACAGAATTGTAGTTTAAAGTATCCAAGAAGTTTTGGGTTAGCTGGTCGCGTTCCTTCTCCGTAAAGGGATACGAGGTCACCGGAAGCTCGTGTGCTAAGTTTTGCCCCTTCAAGGACAAGTGTGATAGTGATTTTGCTCTATTTCGACTAGTGAATTGTGTGGGTCCTGCGACTGGGTGAGGTTGGGTGGGAATTGTAGGATTGTGAACATTTCTTGCTTCTATGGACTCATCCTCTAATTTCAAGTCTTCCTTCTTGTAAGATGGAACATCGAATGCAATCTTCTGTACCACAGATTTGCTTCTTTCTCTAGTCATCAACAACGATAAAATCAATTCAATTCGAAGGTGTTCAGTGGATCGCGTTGGATAGACTGGAACTTGCTTATGTACACTACTTAATCTCCAAGTTTCCAGAGTACAACACTAATTTGATATGGAATATGATGATCCGCGGGATTCAAAGAAGTTAGACGAGCACGAGGTCTTGACAGAAGACTCCGATAATGAGTTGGCCGATTTGGAAAAAGAGTTTGCGGCAAGGAAGCAAAAGCTTCTCGAAGAGAGAGCGAGGGCTCGAGAAAGGAAGAGATCCCAAGTTCAGATAGAAAGATCACCATCACCACCTCCTCGAAAATCCGCAGATGAAGCTGCTAAGTACAGTGTTCGTGAGTTGCCTGATAGGTTAGATCAAGAGAGGCGTGTACTGAAAAGCACACTTGGGGCACTTCGTAAAGCCAGCCTGAGACCGAAAGAGTCTTCTTTTGCGTCTCAGCTCTACGAAACCAAAACGAAACAGAACTCTGTTAACTTAAATGAACGTGTCTTTGAGTTTGAAAATGTCCCTAAGCCTAAAGTGATACTTACAACCGATGAAAATAGTAAAGATCTTGTTTCTGGCGAGCTACTTAGCCGCAGATACATTCCAGAGCAAGATGTAAAGAGTTTGATGAAGCTGTTTAAAGTGCTTCGAGTGGCGAAGCTTTTGGCAAAAGTGATCGCTCCAAAGTTTGAAGAACCAGAGTATGCCAATTGGTGTTTCACGGGAATCATCATGCACAAAAGTGAGCCTAAAGTGGCAGTAAACAACAAGAAATATCTTTCACTTCGCGTGGGAAGTTTCTCGCATACGGTAGACGTTATGCTTTTTGGAGAGGCCTTCCAGAAATACTGGAAGGTGAGATTAGGTGATGTCATTGTGATCCTAAACCCTCCTATTCGCAGGTACAATGGAAGCTTCAATTTGGCATTAACGAGTGACCTAGATAATCTTGTCGAGATCGGATCACTGAAGAGCTATGGCCATTGCTCAGCAACCACTAAGCTGGGAGAACCTTGCAAACACATTGTGGATACACTGAAAAACACACTCTGCACTTACCATGAAGAAAGCAAGTATAATCACGGATCTCGAATGGAGCTTCAAGGTAGTATAAAGCCAAAGGCGCCCCAAAATCGATTTGGTGAAAAAAGCCAAATGTTTTTCAACGGCTCAACTAACCAGCCCATGTTTGTTCTGTATGAAAGCACTGGTTTTCACCAAAGAGATGTTGTTTTCAGCGGAGGACAACAATTTGATCAAAATAAGTACGACCGCCCTGTTGTGGAGAGCAAGATATCCAAGTTACGGAAAAAGAAGGCAAATGATGACTTGGAAAAACGGCTACTCAGCAGTGTCGCCCCTCGAGGTATTGAGAATTTACAGAAGCTAGGTATTGTCCATCTGGCAAAAGACCACTCGAGTGCAACTGAAAAAGTGCGCAAACAGGCATTTACGGGCACTTTTGTAAAGGACATGGGTTTCGATCCCACAGCGCAGGCCAAGGATACCAACAATTACAGAGCAAAGAAACACCTGGTATCTGTACAAGAGCTTCGGAACCTAAGCAAAGGGAAAAAGGTGAGCTTGAAGCCTTCAAAAGAGGCAGAGCGTGAGAAGCAGTTGAAATGGAAGGAAAACGTGTCGTTTATTTCCAAAGGAAACCAAAGAGAAAAGAATGTGCTGTCAGCCTTGCTGCCGAAGGCCAAGAAAACACCGACTATCGAACTTCTGGACAGCGACAGTGACCTTGAAATCGAGTATTCTCTGTGATTACAAATAATCTTATATACTTTGCATGCGACTAAGTTTTTTTTTCCCTTCTATGTAACATTATTCTACCATTCATCATGAATCGCGGCGATATATCGCGATTGCAAATTCTGCGTTCTGTCATTTCGCATTATCACACATCGGAGTGCATGCTTACTACAGGCTCTGGCTGATTGGTCCCACACTAGTCAGTTGCAAACAAAATTCAAAGTCTGCTCTTGCGCCTGAAGTAATGAGTATACATTTCAATGCCCATACGAATCCAGAGAAACAATTGTAAGCCATTGTGTAGAGAGTCGTGTGGACTCCAATGCATACTAAGGCAATCTGCATATATAGAGATGGCCATCTAAAACCTTTTCCATGTCAGACGCTAAGAAGCCCAAGCTTGACTCTAGCACCATGAGAATCTGTACCCATTCTGGCTCCTTTCACGCAGATGAAAGTTTGGCTGTTTATCTTTTGAGACTTTTGCCGAAGTTTCAAGGCTCTCAGTTGGTGAGATCCAGAAACCCCACCGACTGGGAAGAATCCGACATTGTTGTTGATGTTGGAGGAAAATACGACGGCGGAATCAAGTGGTTTGATCACCATCAGCGTGAATTTAGCGAGACATTCTCGCAGAACTTTCAAACCAAGCTTTCGTCTGCCGGTTTGATCTACAAGCACTTTGGTAAAGAAATCATTCAACACGTGCTTGATTTGAAGAAGCCTAGCGACATTGAGCTTCTTTACTTGAAGGTGTATAAGGAATTCATCGAGGCGATTGATGCGAATGATAATGGTATCAATAATTATCCATCTGATGTTGAAAAGAAGTTTAATGACAAGAATTTGGGTCTTCCAGCACTTGTCTCTCACTTGAACCCAGCTTGGAACGTCGACCCTGTAGACAAAGACTTTGACGAGGCTTTTGAAAAGGCCAGTGAGTTGATGGGCCTGGCTTTCCTCAACTTGGTCAAAGGTTACGGACAGCTGTGGTTGCCAGCAAGAGATATTGTTGAAGAAGCATTTAAGAGTCGTTTTGACACTCATAAATCGGGCGAAATCCTCGTATTGGGGAAATTCTGCCCATGGAAGGAGCATCTTTATGCCATTGAAAAGGAGAACAACGCCCAAGGATCCATCAAGTTTGTCTTGTTTTCAGACTCAAGTTCCAAATGGCGTATCTCTACCGTTCCAGTGACCTCCACTAGTTTCGAGTTCAGATTCGGTCTTCCTGAACCATGGAGAGGTGTGAGAGACGAAGAGTTGTCCAAATTGACTGGTGTGGATGGATGCATTTTCGTTCATGCTGCAGGCTTTATTGGCGGAGCTGAAACGCAAGATGCGGTTATGGAACTTGCTAGATTAGCTTTGGAGTCTAAATAACTTACAAATAGAATATCAGTGCGTTGAACGTCAATCGGGTTACTAAAAAGCTATAAACAAGCCATGGAATTCCGATTTTTCTTGCAGACTTGAGTCATGACACTACGTCATTTAGTTTTGCAACAATGGAGCGCTTTCAGTGTCAGTGGACTTCTTGGTGAGAGAGCCGGTGACAGCAACGATCAAACTGAGCACGAGTAAGACACTGGCAATGACAAAGGCAAAGATCCACTGCAAAGCGAAAGCCTTGGTGATAACCTGGCCCACACCCAAACTGAACATCAATGCACTCGAAGAAAGACCCACGGCCCAGTCATTGAATACAGCCAAGAAGAATCCTGGAACAAACAAGAACATCCAGATGGTAATGTTGGCGATAACTCTGCCAACAAATTTGTGCACGTGGAACAACACCGCTCCGTTCCAGAAAATGGCATAGAACAACCAGGAGAATGGCAAGGCGGCAGTTGGCCAGTGAATCAAAAACCAGTTGCTCAATGGCGTAATGGCATAAGTCTTGTGGGTGAAGTACAACAGCAAAATGTTGACAAAGTTGAGCACCAAAATAACCTCAGACCAGAAGTAGTGGTGCTTAACAAACAACAATGTCCACACGAAAACACCCAAGTTGAAAATGGTAAAGTGCCAGCCAACGAGCTTGGTGAGAGCATTTCTGTTGGTCACGCTAGAGCTGTCTGCCGCAGGCAAAAAGATTTGGGTGACGAACGCAATCTGGGAAAGGAAAAGAACCGCCCAGTACAACAAAGTGAACACGAGGTTCGAGCTATATGGTGTGTCGCCCACATGGTATGGGTTGTGCTTATCAAAGGGCGATCTTCCAACAAAGTATCTGAAAGTCGCGTATACTGCAAGCACCCAAGAGAGGATGGTGGCCACTTTGTGGACGAGAAGATCGTTTTGAGAAGCCATTGCGATCAGAGGAGAAATTTCCAGGGTTTCTTGAGGGAATATTAAAAGATTCTACGAAGGGCGGCGACGAAAAGAGCTCTATTTAAGACCAATGGCCTTGGATTGCTGCTGCATGATTGATCCATGTACAGGGCTACAGGTACGTGGGGTGAAGGCAGATTCAGGTACACTTTCTTCTCCCTACTCACATCAAAAAAGACTGTCCACGCGAACATACACGGTGCAAACGACGTGCAAAGAAGTACAGAAAGATTGAAAACAATCGGTAAACCATAACAATTTAAATACATATAGGGTGTGGTTCGTTTTTCTGTGGGCAGGTTCATTGCGCATGCCCTGAGAGAAATTCCATTTTCGACCGAGCGCGCTAATTTGCATCGTATACCTTGCCGGTAATCAATGTATGCTCGGCGCTGTACTCAATTCAAACGTCTCATGTACTTTTGAAGTCGGCTCATTTGATGTCACCTTTTCTCACCGTGTTGCTGTTAATTGCTCTCGCTTAACATGTACCACGGTACGACTTCTTGTGCTTGTGGTGGCCCGTGCCCGGCTTATCCAAGCGAGCGGTTTGCAATGCCTTTGCATCAGTGACTCCATTCGATGTGATGCTGAGTAGCAAATCGTAGATAATCTTCTTCTTTTCCTCTTCCGAGGCAAAGTTCTTGTGCTTGAGCACGCTAATCACATTCTCGTGAGCACGGATAAGCAATTCTGTCGATTCCACAATGGAATCGATGAGCTTGTCAATCAAGTTCAAGTCCAACGAAGCACGAACAACCACACGCAAAATCTCTTTATCTTGCTCGTCGGGAGTCAAGTGGTAGTTGGGCACAATAAACTGCTTGTTTCTCAACAACAATGAGATCATCGCCTGTGGAATCTCGGGATACTTTTCTCTAAACTCTTTGGAGAACCGGAACGCAACAACAGGCAATCCTGGCTTGAAGTCTTCGTTAATGGTGCCCTCTGCTCTGTGCTTCAACCGAGGGTCGTGTTTCAATGTGTACGTTTTCTCTTTCTCCTCCTTTCCAATTGGCTTGTGAATTACAGACAAAACCTCAAAGTACTTTGTCTCTTCCAACACTTGCGACAATACTCTTGCGTTCCGAAGACAACTGTGGTAGATTTTAGCATAACCTTCCACTCCATACGTCAACAAGTTAAAGTATTGATGCAAAACGGGAAAACCGGGCCGAGAAAAGTTGAGCCCAAAAGTCTCTTCGACACCTCCCAAGTAGTCCAACTTGAAACGTAAAGATTCTGGCAAGCGGTCCAACTCACGCCAAATGACCCATCCTAAACCAGCTGTGGTCAATCCAAACTTGTGGCCCGAGGTGTTAATAGACACAACTCTGGGGATAGTGAAATCCCACTTCAAGTGGGGATAGACAAATGGTGCAACAAAGCCGCCAGATGCACCGTCCACGTGAATCTTGATATCCAAGCCCGATTCTTTCTCAATGTCATCCAACAAATTGGCAATCTTCTCTACGGGCTCAAATCCACCAGTGAAAGTAGAGCCCATAATGACAAAAATACCAATGGTGTTCTCGTCAACATTCTTTCTGATTTCAGAAACGTCAATTAAGTGGTCAGATTCCTCTGTGACACGAATTGTTCTGTTTTCCACGTCAAAGTAACGGGCAAACTTCTCCAAAGCCACTTGGGCCACAGAAGCCATCAAAATATTGGGGTTTTCCGTTGACTTTCCTTCGGCCTTTCTCTTCTCTTGCCACTTTTTCTTCAATGCCAAACCGGCCAACATAATCGCTTCCGAAGATCCCGTAGTGGCCGTACCCACAGTCTTTGGAACACCGTCTGAACCTTTTGGCGCATGCCACATATTAGACAAAATACTAATACAGCGTTCCTGGTACTCAATCAAGGATGGGTACTCATCATTGTCTGCCAAGTTCTTGACAAGATTCTCGGAGATCAATTTCTGGGCGATTTCATCCACATCAGTGTTCACGAAGGATGCCAAGTTGAGACTGGGGATTCCATCGAGAGACAAGCCCTGTCTGATGTACTTGTACACCAAATTGGCATCACTGGAATCCATGGGGATTTCATGCTTGGGCACCTTTTGATTTGAGCTGAACCGGAATATATATTCCTCGTGGTTATTAAGGTGGATCTTTTTGCTTTTTGCAAGGACACTGTCCTCGATTTTTTCGGCGTTCACGTGCTTGGAGAGAGTCATGATGATTTGTTACTGTCCACTACAATTGGAAATGTTCGACAATTTATACCGGTAGTTACCTATGGCAAGCAACCATGATTGAGAGGTAAGGGTTGGTCACGGTTACGAGCGCAAGCCACATAGTGCAGGCTATTATTGACGAAACATGTCAAATACACGAAACGCATTACGTCAAACGCAAAAAGCCGGGGCAATAGACTGTGTGTGGCTTATTTTACTAATTTTATTATTCCAAATGAGGTGCTACCTCCTTTCTGGCAACGGGTCTTCTTGTATCCGAGTAATGTGTCCCTGTTTTCTATCAGGCAATTCATCTGCGCGAACTGCGTCAAATATGGGTTTCGGCACATTATGGCTGGGGGAGTATGCACTATCCTGGCTGAGGTTCGAGCTTCTCGTAAACATGTGTGCCATACTTAACAGGCGATCATTCGATAGTTGATTTTGCTTTAAAAACGTGTCCTCTCTCTTATTTTCCTTTTTTGCTGTTCCTTATATCCAATCACCTTTTCCATGTCTATTTGTGTTTTTGAATCCGAGAGCCGCAACTCAGAACGATAAGGCAATATTACCGATCTGGGCCGCGGGAGTGTCTACAAGTATCCAACCACCAACGCTTCGTATTTGAGTTAGCTGTGGAATACAGGCAAACAAAATAACTAGGAGGGAAACTTATGGGGAAAAAAAGGTGTAAAAGACAGAAGGCAAAAGATTATGTAAAATATAGCACAAGTTTAACACAATTGGCACAGTGTCGGCAGGAGGAGTCAAAGTCTTCTCTTGCGCTCTCCTAACATAGAGAATGCCCCTTGTTATGCAAAACAAAAACCTGAATCTTGTTTGCCTGCACACACTTTTTTGGTTATCGCACTCTATACACGTTAAACCACGTTGGGCGTGTTTGTTTGGAGGTTTTTTTTCCTGGTTCTTGGTTGTTTGTTTCTTTCTTTCTTGGAATCACCACTTGTTTTTTCACACAACCTTTTTCTCATCAGTGTATGGGAATTATTCTGTTCTACCTAATAGCACAAGTGGGATATTTAATTAAAAAGAAAATGGACAAGTCTGGTTACTCTCCTGTCGCTGGCGGTACTGCCACCTCCTCCATCGCCAACTCGGCACCATTGTCGATTTTTTGTTACTGTCTTTCATCGATCTTGATGACTGTGACAAACAAATACGTTCTTTCTGGTTACAGCTTCAACTTGAACTTTTTCCTCTTGGCCGTCCAAGGTATTGTTTGTATTTTCACCATCGGCTCTTTGAAGCAGTTCGGTGTCATCACTTACAGACAATTCAACCAAGATGAGGCCAAGAAGTGGTTTCCTATTGCTCTTCTTCTCGTTGCTATGATCTACACCTCCTCTAAGGCTTTGGTGTACTTGTCTATTCCAGTTTACACCATCTTCAAGAACTTGACCATCATTTTGATTGCCTACGGTGAAGTTTTGTGGTTTGGCGGTAAGGTCACCACAATGGCCTTGGGCTCCTTTTTGTTGATGGTCTTCTCCTCTGTTCTTGCCACATATGGTGACTCCGCAAGTGTCAAGACTCAAGACGACATGTATTCTTTGTACCTTGGCTATTTTTGGATGTTTACCAACTGTTTTGCCTCGGCTGCGTTCGTCTTGTACATGAGAATTAGAATCAAGTTGACCAACTTTAAGGACTTTGACACTATGTACTACAACAACTTGTTGTCTATTCCAGTTCTTTTGATCTGTTCTTTCATTTTCGAAGATTGGTCTGCCGCTAACCTTGCCGTCAACTTCCCTGCAGAAAACAGAGCTGCCACCATTTTTGCCATGATTTTCTCTGGTGCTTCTTCCGTGGGTATCTCCTACTGCTCTGCTTGGTGTGTTAGGGTGACTTCTTCTACTACTTACTCCATGGTCGGCGCTTTGAACAAGTTGCCAATCGCTTTGTCTGGTTTGGTTTTCTTTGATGCTGCTGTTAACTTCTGGTCTGTTTCCTCCATTTTTGTTGGTTTCATTTCTGGTTTGGTTTACGCTGTTGCTAAGCAAAACCAACAAAAGCAAAACACCCAAAACTTGCCAAAGTAAGTTCACAGTGTGTCGGAAACTATAGATCTTTTTATTTGAGTATCGAGGCACAAATCTCGCAACATGTATAGACTTCAGAAATAATGCTTTCTGCGTTTTAATACCATTGATGCGAATATAGCATTCTTTCTAAAGAAGAACATCATAGGCAGGCATTTCCTCTTGTTTTTGAAGGTGTCGCCTAATATCTAATTCATTTTTAATCAATGGCACTTTTTTTCTGTCCCTTGTGTTTTTATTTTCGGCAAGCAATTCATGAGATGTGTATATTAAGTAAGGCATACAAAGCAAACCAAATCAGAAAAAAAGCGACTTCCATTCTCATCTAAGGATTTCTCTCACACCACATCAATTGTGCAGCAGACAAAAGTGTTCCTTTATTCTGTTTCCCTAGAATGGCCGAAAATAGCTTGGAATCAATTCCTCAGTATTTGAAGGAGTCTCTTGATCCTCGTAATGCAAAACAAGCCGAAGCTCGTTTGAGATCTATTGAATCCCAACCCCACTTTGCCATAAATTTGCTACATGTAGTGGCATCGACGAACTTGGATTCGGCAGTAAGGCTTGCTGCCGCATTGTTTTTGAAAAATCTCATCAAGCGCAAGTGGGTTAACGAGGATGGCGAGTACTTGTTGTTTCAGGAAGACGTACAGTATCTTAAAAACGAGATCTTGAATGTGATGATCAAATTGCCAAATAATTTGCAGATCCAGTTGGGCGAAACAATCTCCATTATTGCCGAGCTGGACTTTCCTCACAGATGGGAAAATTTAATTGATGACTTGGTTGGAAAGTTATCAGCTACAGACTTTGTTTTGAACAAGGGCATATTACTAGTTGCTCATTCTATCTTCAAGAAATGGAGACCATTGTTCCGCTCTGATGAATTGTTTACAGAAATCAAGATGGTTCTAGACAAGTTTGCTCAACCATTTTTGGCGATGTTGACAAGAACTGACGAGCTCATTGTTCAGGCTGTGTCTCAAAACGACGCTGCTTCAGTCAACATATATATGGAGTGCATGCTTTTGATGGTTCAGATCTATTATGATTTGAACTGTCAGGATATTCCTGAGTTTTTCGAAGACAATATGGCTACGGGAATGTCCATTATGCACAAATATTTGAACTTCAATACTACCCTTATTGGTGATGCAAGCGATGACGAAGAGATAGACGTGCTCATCAAAACAAAAACAGCTATCATTGAGTTGGTCTCTTTATACATCACGAGATATGCAGAAGAGTTCGATCCGATGATTGAAAATTTCATCACAAGCGTTTGGGAGTTGATCAATGTCTACGTAACTAAGCAACAAAAATTCGACTTGTTGGCAGTCAAAGCTTTGTCGTTTTTGACATCTATTTCGAAAATTGTCAAGTACCAGACTTTCTTCAACGATGAGCAAGCGATAAAAGAGATCATTGAAAAAATCATCTTACCTAACATTGCATTTAGAGACGTTGACGAAGAAACGTTCGAGGATGAACCTATTACATATGTCAGATCTGATTTAGAAGGTTCTGATTTTGACTCAAGGAGAAAATCATCTACAGATTTTTTGAGAGAATTAAAGGAAGTGAACACCCAGTTATTAACCAGTACTGTCATGCACTATGTCAACCAATTTTTGACTCATTCTGACTGGAGAAACAAAGATATCGCAATATACTTGTTTACGTCTTTGGCTGCCAAGGGCAGTGTGACAAACATTGGTGTTACATCAACTAATATGTTGGTTGATGTTGTCCAGTTTTTCACTGATAATATCGCCACCTACTTGATGAATGATGCAGCACCAATTTTAAAGACAGATGCTGTCAAGTATATCATGACTTTCCGCAACCAACTAACAAAGGAGCAACTTATCACTACTATTCCCCTTCTTATAAACCATTTAAAGAACCCCAACGTTGTTGTGTATACTTATGCGGCCATCACTCTTGACAAATTGTTTTCAATGACAAGCTTCACAAATGCAAAACATACCCTTGTCTTTGACAAGCATGATATCCAGCCTTTCATTCATGACTTATTGAACAATTTGTTTCCACTTATTTTGAGCCACTCTGCGCCAGAAAAATTGTCAGAGAATGAGTTTTTGATCAAAACTGTGATGCAGGTTTTGAATACAGCTGAGGATACCATTGATGAGAAATTCAAAATGACAGTGATCGAGCAATTTTTGAGCATTTTGAGTATCATTGCTAAGAACCCCGCAAATCCCAGATTCACCCATTACGTGTTTGAAAGTATGGGTCTATTGATCAAATTTGGCTCTGATCCTTCGCGTGTTAACAACTACATCAATTCGATCATGCCATCTTTGCTTCAAATATTGAGCGAGGATGTTCAGGAATTTGTTCCATATACTTTCCAGATTTTAGCATATTTGCTAGAAAATTTGCCAAAGTCTAACCCATTACCAGCTCAATATTCAACATTGGTCAAGCCACTTATGTCTCCGGCTGTATGGGAATATAGAGGAAATGTTCCGGGTATCACCAGATTACTTATTGCTATTATGGCACATGATCCAACACCGTTTGTATCAAACCCTCAAGAGCTCACTCCATTATTGGGTGTCTTCCAGAAGTTAATTGCTTCAAGAGCCAATGACACATATGGTTTTGACCTTTTGGAGGCAATTTTGTTGAACATCCCACTTAATCTCTTGACAAACTACATGAACCAAATCGCTGTGTTACTTTTGACCAGACTAAAGACGTCTCGTACAGAAAAATTCATCAAGAAGTTTGTGGTATTTTTGATGACGTTGGCATGCATACCATTAAATGAAGAACTAAGCACTAAAACAGGAGGACAAATAAATGCAGAATTCGTTGTATCCTTCATTGAGTCTGTGCAACAAGGAGTCTTCCAACAAATTTATAACAGTTTCATCTTGCCTACGTCGGAGACCTTTGCCAACTTACAGGACAAGAAGATAGCTGTATTGGGCTTGTCTCAAATGGCAACATGTCCATCCTTTTCCGAAGGCAACTACAAGGTTCTTCTCTTGCCTACTCTAGAACAGCTTTGTAAAAACTTGAGTCTCTTGCAAGGTATTTCGAAAGCTACTTCTACTGTGGGAAATACCATTACCGGGGATGCTCAAACTGCAAGCGTGGCAGTGAACGAATTAGACTTAGAGAGTTCAGCCTATGGTTCTACATTTTCCAGACTTGTTTCCATTCAGTTACCACAATTTGATCCTTTGCCTCAAGTCACTAATGAAGATTTCAAAGCTATCAAGCTTGGAGCAATGAGTAATATTCAAAAATTAGCTCCACTTGGGGTATTGAATCTGCTCAGCGAGGAGGCAAAGGTTATAGTATCTAGTGTGTGACGGTAGTAATGGATAAATCCCTAAACGTATTTTAGAACCATACAAATATAAAGAAATATAAAGAGTCGGAAAAAAAAAAAAGAGGAAAAGTAAATTACATTAAATCGTCCAGCCCACCGTGAGCAACACCCAAATCTGTTGGCTTATGAACTCTGCTCAATGAGATTCAGATATTCAGATTCTTTTTGTTTGTTGTCGGTTTCCTCCGTCGAGTTAACATCTGGTGTGGGTTGTGTTGACATATCCGATGGAGCATCATCTTTCTTCGATTCTTCCTTGGCCAGGGATGAATCGTTGTCCTCCAAGTTTTTCAATTTTTCCAATCTTTCCTTCTCTGCAATTTCTGCTGCCGTTAAAAACCTTCCTCCTTGGCCTCTGGGTCTTCTCATTGCATGCTTATGTCTTGATTCATGCAAGTAGGGTTTTCTTGTGCGAGCGATTTTCAATGTTTCTTCCAATTTTGCTCTGGCAATTCTTCGTTTCAAAATACGGTGGTATTGCTTTGCATTCACGTAAAATGGTTGCTCCGCCGGCTGTTCCATTGGAGGCTGTTGGGGAATATGAACTGGTAGAGATGAGTGTGCATGAGTCTGGCCGGGAGTGCCTGTTTCGGACATTTGCTCTTGCTGGTAATAGCCACTACCAGGTGACTCCGTGTTTTCATACAGTGAGTTTTGGGCTGCAGGGTTGTAGTATGGAGATCTACCCTGGTCTAGCTGGTTGTGCATCATTTGTTGGGGGATCTGCGAGTTATAGTAAGACTGGGGAACTTGGTCTTGGTAGTAAGCCTGATCCTGATGATTTTCTAACGACGTCATGATGGCTATAGAGAAAAAATTTTAGCAAAATAAAACCAAGCTAAACGAAGGTTGGAGCTGTATTTGGTTGATTGAATGGTTCTCGAAAAGATATGGATTTCTACTACTGCAGAAAATGGGAGTCTGCACGTACTCAAGGCACAGAACGTGCGCCGGTACAATTCTAGTCCGATCTCGGAGCTAGGTTTACGACGATCGGAATCTTTCCAAGATATCAAATGCTTCAACTGAATGTGATTTATGTACTTTCTGAAATCCGGTAAGCTACATAGGTTTTGTTTTTTTTGAGAAGCTTGCGAATTTTTCCCTCTGTGCGTCATCTTTCACGCGGGGGAAATTCGGTGCATCCGGAGAACTTCTTGCGACTTGAAAAAGCCAAAACATCCTCTGTCCATGACGGGAATGCTTATCTATGGCTAAAAAAAATGACACTATTTAGATAGCAGTCGACTTTGTCCTAGGTAGTGATCTCCAATATCCATTTGTTGTGCTATGCGTTTATGGATAGCATTTGTTTTAGTAGAAGACTCAAAAACAGGTACCACATCTTCTGGCCCAGCCGTTTTCTCATCCACACAATCCTGTTGCATGGCGATTCGTTGAAGAATGTAGTTAATTCTCTTATGTGATTCTGCTTCTTGATACTGTTCGTGCAAATTCAGGTGCGACAGAGCCGGATGTCGCGGACTATGAGGCTTAGTGATAGCACTGGAGAGTAGGCTTATACCCGTATCAACGAATCTGTCAGTCTCAAGCTTTTTATCTGGAGTTGCTGATGTGTTGACTGCTTCTTCCTTGTCTTTGTGTTTTTCCGTCACATGTTCTGGCCAAGAACAATCTAGTTTGTTGGCCTGACAATTATGACACTTGGGGTACAGCGCCTCATCACACTTCTTTTTTCTGCGGCGACATGTAAAACAACCATCCCGACTGCGTTTATGGGCTACCATCATGCATTATCAACCAGCTTTGCCAACTCTTCGTTGAAGGGTAAAAAGATTCTTGTTGAAAGATGTAGTTTCCTAATGTGGTAATCGCGCACCGCGCTTAGCGCCACGCCAATAAACGGCTTACAAATTAGGCTCCAATGCCCACGAGTGAAACTATCACTTCAACCACAGTACGCGTAAGCAGTATGGAATCAAAAGGAGCCCTGAATGTGGCATGTTTCTGAGGAAACGATTCTGCCTAATTTTGATTTTTACATCTCGCGACTTGTTTGCATAATTTGTGGAAATTACCAAATGTACGTCTATTCCTAATAATCTCCACAAAAAAAAAAATAAAACACCTAAGAAGCAACGACACCTCTGCACATTCTGGACCATCTAGATCATGGAAATATTATAATTTTAGCAGAGGAAAACTTCTAACTAACGAAATTGCATGAATGGACAAACCATACCTTTTTGGCCCGCGCTGACTGCACAAATCCAAGATCAACCTTCACTTGTTACTTTCACCGCATGGAGGTGTCCCGAAGAAATCTGGTAATGCTGGCGTCACCCGGCTCTGCACCCTCACATCTGACAAATAATGAAAGCTCTTCTGAGCTTGCTGAGTTTTCAGTGGATGAAATCTTCTCCAAATACTCAGTCCACCAAGTGCAGAAACTCCATTACGATTACAAGCGCAATGTGGCCAAAGCCAAAGAGGACTTGCATCGATTGGTGGGCGAGAAATACAGAGACTTGATTCGAATTGCCGAGGACATTGAAGGAATGAGCGAAATGTCGCGTGAAGTAGACAATCATTTATCTGACTTATCCTACAAGCCGTCAAACTATGTTTCCTTCGGGAGCAGCTCATTGAGCAAGTTCGATTCCATGATCAGACGGTCAAACGCACGATCTTCAAGAACCAAATCATACAAGACAATTCTCAACAACGTGATCAATAACAAACTCATTAGCCTTGACCTTAAACTCAAGACTGACAAGTTGAAGAGATCCTCCACGCTTGTATTCATGGCAAAATTATACTACACGATCGGTGTAACATTCAAGGAGACCTTGCGTCAGAATCCTAACTCGAGTACGAATCTTATCATTTTAAAAAACAGTTTCGTCAATTACTTAGAGTACAAAATCGCCACTTTCAATACAGCGTCAGAGTCTCTCCTTGCTGATTCAGAAATATTGTACTCCAAAGGAAAGCGTTTTGATGAAGATGGTGATATTGAATTTTATACAGACACGTTTGGTGACGATGAGCAAGAAGAATTATCCGATCTGGAGGAAAGTGATTACTCAATCCCTGTTCCATCACATTTCAATTCTGCAAGTCCAATCGTGAATTACGTGCTCGCTTACATAATCGTCAACCATGATAATGAAGCACTTGATACTTTGGAGAAAGTGGCAGATAAATTCATTACTTTGAGGCAGAATTACCTCAGTAAGCGCCTTGAATCGGTACAAAAGAGTGCAAAGAACTTGCCGAAACCAAAGATTGACTTCTTCCCAATATTCAACTATATTGAGACAACTTGTTCATATGTCGACAAACTTTTTGTGTCACAGGATACCGCAACTAATGACTTGTACCGCCTATTGAAAAGTGTAACCGACTGGAACGCTTCTGATATAATCGGATTTCACAACTGGTTCGATGAAGAGAGGGTCAGTTTCGACTTGCGTCAATACTTATTACATGTCCCGCCTGAGAATACGGAAAAGAAATTCTCCGCATTTGCATCCATCGCATACAATTTTCTGATCGATTGTTTGGTCACTTGCAGTAAAACAAGTGACTTTGTGCAATCTTCAAAAAGCTCATTATACTTGTTACATAATTTTGTGAATGCTCTCCGTCGTGCTGAAGTTTTCTTCTTGTCGAATACGTCCACCTGCTTTACTGTACAACTCCTTTCAGAGGCAGATGTGGCGAATCGAATTCTCGAGTATGTTCAGAGAGATGTGCTTGAACAGCTAGTCAAGGAACACATCAATCTCTTGAGCCTGGAAAACACGATGTCAATCCGTCATCTTGTGCATCGAGAGATAGAGCTGAAGTCGTTCAGAGGGACGGCCCTGCACGAGCCATTTACTTCCTCTTTTGTTGAGTTAATGGACAGTAATATCAATGATTATATCACTTCTGTTATAAATTTGACAACAACCGCACCAACAAGGCAGGAAAATGAATGCAGCGAATCTGCTCTTCATCAATGGTTTCTGAAAACGCTCCATTTTTTGAACCTTTTAAAATTATCAGATGACAGCGTTCCTAGAAAAATATTCAAGAGCTTAGACCGGGAATTCACTGATCTCGATGGTGTTAGTGGCTCGTGGGGCTCTTTTAGCAAAGAGAAATTGCAGGATACTTTTGGTAGATTACGTCTGAATGTTTTAAAGACATTGCTTTCACAGGTTGAAATATTTTCCAAGTCCATTGAAGACTTGGTTGAGGTGAATTTGGAACAAGACAAACTAGACATAATCATCTTCCTTTTGCGTATTCTAATTATCACGAAGGAAAACACTTTAAACGTTGGAGACGAGAAACAGATATCTGCAATCATCACTTCAATTGATGTTAGCATGACGAAAGCTTGTGGTAAATTGTTTATTGCATTTTCCTCTACTCTCGATGGTGAAACGTCTTTCGCTGATATTATTGAATCGAACAACTTTTTGAGTTTGGATTCTGATACTCTTCCTGTGAGACCACACATTGGGTTGAGCTCTGCGTTTTATTGGCTTTCGTTAAAGTTTTTTGACTCAGCTCATTACAAGAAACATGAAATGTGCAACATGTATCTGAATCAAAATTTAAGAAGCAGTTTTGTTGAAGCAAAGAAAACATGGATTATGAATGATATCATTCAGAAACTTCTTGAATTCTCCAAGAAGGATGTCGTGAATGCAAAGGACAACGGAAAGGAGATAGAAGATACAAAAGCAGAAGTGGTAGAAGAGGAAGTCAAGGAAAAAGTTGAAGAGAAGGAAGAGGAGAAGGAACCAAAGGAAGCCAATGAAGAACAAGATGGATGGGAAAACGAAGACGACTGGGAAGAATCAGACTTGAACAATTGTGGCATATCAGACAAGGAGTCTGCCGTAAATGCAAGTCTTGGTGATATAAATGAACAGGTTAGTGATGCGAATGATGCTGTTGCATCTGAAAAAATGCTACCGGAACAATCCAGGCAATGTCTAGCCAACATAATATTCTTACTTAGTTTCGTGGAAGAAGGGGGAGTTACTGAAACAAACAAAAAACTCACCGAATTGATAGAGACTCTAAATGAGAAGAGTTCTGAGCCTTTGCAACACTCATCAGTGGAATACATTGTGCGCAATGTGACCGACTTTTACAAGTCTAGCAAGCACTTGTATTTGCCCTTGCTGGCCAACTAAAATTCCTAATTTACAGTATGTAGCGTACTAATACAAATAGACCTTGCATCCAGCATCGGTCAAGTGCTTCAAAGTTTCGTTAGTTTCCTTGATGTCCCAAATATTTTGCATCTTCTGGTCCAAGTAACTGTTGTCCATAAGAACAATTTTGATTTCGTCGCTTTTCAATGTCAGCTCTTCGTCATTCAAGACTTTAAGGAGACGACCTGGAGTACAACAAAGAACACGAGACCACGTTGATGCAACTAATTTCAAGTCAACGTGTAGCTTGTTCTTGTTAATCAATTTCAAAGACGAACCGGGAATCTCACGAAGAGCACGGTGTACGTCACATGCTCTGATAGCGGACATGGACAAAATAGCAATGAACTTGCGCTCGGCTTGATCAGGCTCCACGTCCTGCTTTTGTTTCTTTTTGTTCTTTATTATATTCTTCTTACCCGGTGTGGAAGAAGGAAGCATGTTAGCGAATCTGTCCAAGATAAACTTCGAAAGGTTCTCCAAAGTACGAGGATGAGCAAAATCTGCTGTCGATCTGAAGTCCGTCTTCTTGAAATAGAGCTCTGCCAATTCCAATGCAGAAAGGTCTGGATTCTTTCTGCGAATCGAATCATTGATGTAATCTGCAATGGCTTCCGGTGCTGATTCCTTTGATAAGTTCTTCTTTTGCAGAATATCCATGCTCATTTTGAGCTTTTTCTTTTCATGCAACTTCAGATTTGCCTTACGCTTCTTGGGATTTTTTGCGGCATCTGCACTTGTTGAATCTGCCACTTTTGTAGATTCCGCTTCTACGGATTCTTCCTTGG
Source organism: Clavispora lusitaniae (assembly GCF_014636115.1). Lineage (NCBI taxonomy): Eukaryota > Fungi > Ascomycota > Pichiomycetes > Serinales > Metschnikowiaceae > Clavispora > Clavispora lusitaniae. The sequence continues at coordinate 122,825 of NW_027093981.1, forward strand.
ATTCCCCTCGTTCTATTTCCGTCTCAGAGTCAAACGCCTCGGATCCTCCTTCAGGTCCATCGGACAAGTAATATTCTAAACCGTCCTCCAAATCGTCGCCAGCCATTATAAAGAAAAGTTCAGTTGGTGATGAGATGAGTTTCTATGCCAGATGATGCGCACTGGTAATCTTCGCGTGTCATAAGTAGAATAGCGATTGAATACACTCACTTTGAGAGCTTGTTATTTTTCCCTTAGTAATTTTCTAGAACTTTGCTTGAAAGCTTTGGACCCGGTGAAGGTTCTTCATTGAAATGTACGACAGGGTTATAAAAACTGAAATTTGAAAAATTCAAATTACGCCGTATTCAATAAAGCCGTGGTACGGGCAAGAGTGGCAAATGGCAGTAAGTTTTTGTAACCTTAATGACGATTCATCGTAATCGAAGAAATATGACTGATCTGTCATGGCACATCCATAATGTCTAAATGACTGGACTGTACAAAGTCCGATGCGCTCTTCATAAGCACGGCAATAGCTATCTCCAAAGTTTTCTTTAACTCCTTCGACTAGCGACAGAGAAGCTTGCAGGAGGATAAAATAAGCCTCGTTTGTGCATCAAGAGAAAGATATTCTTCTGGTATTCATGGCATTTCAAGTGACTCGTACTTTCCGGCGCAGCATCGCCATGTGCTCTTCGCTCGAGCGCCGACTCGCTGCGGCTCCGCTTCATGGCGTTATAGTTGTTGGCGGTGGGCATGCCGGATGTGAAGCCGCTACGGCATCTGCCCGTGCTGGCGCTGCCACAACGCTTGTGACGCCCCACGTGAACAAGATCGGTACCGCATCGTGTAATCCGTCGATGGGAGGTGTGGGCAAGGGAACGTTGCTCCGTGAGGTGGACGCTCTCGACGGTGTGGCCCCTCGTGTTACAGACAAGGCCGGAATCCACTTCAAAACGTTAAACGCATCCAAAGGTGCGGCAGTCCAAGGCCCACGAGCACAGATCGACCGCGACATCTACTTACGAGAGATGCAGCGCACAATCATGCTGTACCCAAATTTGCAAGTCCTTGAGGCGCTGGTAGAGGATGTGGTTATAGCAGAGGGCCCAAAGCCGGAAGTAAGGGGCGTTGTGTTGGGTGATGGCTCGGTGCTCCGGTGTAACCAGGTTGTGCTCACAACGGGCACGTTTTTGGGTGGAGAGATTCATATTGGCATGACCGCATACCCGTCTGGAAGAATAGGCGAGGCTGCTACTACAGGCTTGTCTCGAACATTGAAGCAAGCCGGGTTCCGCTTGGGCCGCTTGAAAACGGGAACGCCGCCAAGGTTACTGTCCAAGACTATTGACTACCGCGGACTTGCACCTCAACCATCCGACATGCCGCCACAGCCAATGTCATATCTAAACGAGCGTGTGGAGTTAGAAGATCGGTTAGTGGAGTGCCATCAGACGGCAACCACACCGCAGTTTCACCAGTTGGTTCGTGATAATCTTCATCAATCTATCCACATTCGCGAGACGGTCAAGGGCCCACGCTACTGCCCTTCCATTGAGTCGAAGGTGATTCGGTTCCCTCAAAAAGACATGCATGTGGTGTGGTTGGAGCCGGAAGGCTTGGACTGTGACATTGTCTACCCCAACGGTATCCTGTGCACGATGCCCGAAAATATTCAAGAACAGTTAGTGCGTATGATGCCCGGATGTGAAAATGTTGTCATGCTCCAACCAGGCTATGGCGTGGAGTATGACTACGTGGATCCACGCGAGCTTCATCGCACCTTGGAGACCAAACGAGTGGCTGGTTTGTTCTTAGCTGGTCAAATCAATGGCACCACTGGTTATGAAGAAGCTGCAGCTCAAGGCTGCCTCGCGGGAATTAACGCGGGTCTTGCGAATGTTGGACGTTCTCCTCTTGTGCTCCGCCGTTCAGATGCGTACATCGGAGTTTTGGTGGATGACTTGATCACGAAGGGCGTAGAAGAGCCTTACCGTATGTTCACACTGAGGTCGGAGTTTCGTTTTTCGATTCGGGCCGATAACGCAGACAAGAGGCTCACAGAGATGGGCTACCGTGCCGGTGTAGTGAGCGAGCAACGGTATCGCCACTTCGCCAAACAACACGATCAGTTCCAAGCTGTGAAGCTGCACCTCAAGTCGATATCTATGTCAGGTGCTCGTTGGGCACCAGCGTTGAGAGGAACCCACCGTGTGAACAACATATCTGTAGTTGATGGTTGGAAATTGCTTTCTTATAAGGATATGCACTTGGCAGACTTGGTTCCACATTTGGAAAAATTGACTGGAGCTCCACTTCCAGATTGCTACCAAGAGATGTCGAGGTGGCTTACTCAACGCATTGATGTTGAGGCCACATATGAGCCTTGGCTCAAAAAAGAAGAGGCTCACTTAAAAGCTTTTGAAGCAGACGAGAATTTGTTGTTGCCCATGGATTACACATACACCAACACTGGAAATGTCAAGCTTTCGCACGAAGTGTGCCATCTCCTCAACACCATCCAACCACGTACAATCGGCCAAGCTCGCAGGATCCAGGGAGTCACACCAGCTGCACTTTTTGAGTTGTTCAAGTTGGTGCGGAACAATCAAGCTGAGTACCAGGAAAAGGAGGAAAAATCAAATGTGGAAAAGCCTCAGGAAGAGGCTTCGCTTTAGGACGGGAACATAAAAGAACACTGGCTAATGATGGGTGCAATAGTGGCAGGAGTTAGGCCCGGTCTACCAGTAAACTGTAAACTTTTAGATAGTTGCTTTCTTGTATATACATTTTTAGTCTGAATCGGACATTATTGCATCACTGTCCCGAAGTGTCGAGCTGCTATCAAGTGCATCATTCGACATGTCTCTCTTAGGAATATTTCTATCAGCTGAGGTTTGAAGGCTATTGTCAAGCGCAATAAGCGCCTCCAAGGGTAAGATTCGATTGGCCAACCGAGACACAACTTCAATCTCTGAAACGTTTGCGGTGGGTCGAATACGATTCAAATACAATAATGCATCTTGAATGTTAATTTTGTTAGACTGCCTGTGTCCAGCATAGGCTTCCAAATCGACCATTAGTTGCTGCAAAAACTCGTTTGATTTAGCCGTTACCAACTGCACTGCACTTGCGGATAATCTATTCTGCTTAACCCGTTTCTTGGGCGGGCTGTGACCATCATGGGATTTGCGTATTCGTTGCGCGAGAGTCACCGAGCTTTTCACAAAGGACTTGGGTATCACCAGACCGGTAGCAGATTTGCTTGTAGAATCAGTAATCGATTGTCCAGGTGGGGTGATCTCGCCGGGACTCATCCAGTTTGAATCAGAATCAGCCGTGCCGATATCCTCCTCAGCGAGAGCAGGTTTGAGTTGAAAATGTTCTAACTCTCCCACATCTTCATTTCCAATGGTAAAATGTCCCAGTATCATTCCAGTTTGCGACAGATCCGATCCAAGATCCTGATCTGGAATATCTGGAATCTCTTTGCTCACCAGTTCTTGGGGAGTCAGCATTTTGGATGTGTAAAAAAGCACTGAATCCCATGGAGGTATTTCCATAGCTTTCAAATCATCAAAACCGAATTCCCCAGTATTTGGAGGCGTCTCATGGCTACTGGAAGGTTGCAAATGCTGCGCAATGGAAGGCGAGTCCACGGGATGATTCTCTTTCTCGCTGGAATCGTTTGAAGGGGAACTATCTCTCAAGGTTCCGAAAGCGACAGGCTCTTGTAGTTGTAGCTCCAGAATTGACATGTTACGGCTTCCACCGTATTCTGGGAGACTAGAAAGAGTGTTTTCAATGACAAATTGGGATGCGTTGATGACAGCATTAAAGTCATGGCCCACAGGTTCTTCTGGGTGCAATACGTTGACTGCAGTTCTTTGCTGTTCATTTTCATGGGCTGGCTTGCTTCTACTTTCAAGGATACGCTCTAGGTATGACTTGAAAGTAGGTTTAATGCTATGGTAAGGTTCTTCGACTGTAACACCCACTGTTAAACTGACAGGAGAGTTAGGGGCGGACGGCAATGGAAGAGAATAGTCGAATTCATTAGGAAGACTTTGAGCAGAGTTGAGCAGGTTTATGGATGCCGAAGGTTCTAAGTGTCGCACTAATGACATTGTGCCGCCATCATTAGGGCTCACCGATTGCAAGCGATGCTGTTCGTCCAATGCCTTGTACATTTCATCGTTGTCATCCTCTGGTGACAGACGCTTCTTGTCGTATACTAGAGCCCGAGAGAAGGCACGAAGGAATTCCCGGGTAACGGGTCCAGCGTAACCCGCGTCGTAGACTATTCCAGCAGATGAGCGACGTCGCCTGCGAACCGTTAAATTACCACTCAACCTTCTAGTCGGTGTCTGTGTTCGTGACGCGACTTTCGACAGACTAGGAGCCAGGCGCCGCCCACTGGTTGGACGCAGCGAATCCGCACTCACGCGGCGCAGAGACATCCCACTAATCACATCAGAGAGTTCTTGAGGAGGAAGGTGGATATTGCTTAACCGCGAGCGGAGTGGAGCCGAAAAGTTAGCAAAGTCATGCGGTGCAGTGGTGGGACGTAGAGGCGTCGAAGGCTCAGTACGCAGATGCAGCATGCTCGGTGTAGGCAATCCGGGGTACCCGATGTGTATAATGTTTGTGTTATGATGTTGTGATGGCACTGCAGACTAAACCATCGCGCGCAGATGCAAGCGATATACTCCCCACGTATAGATATGAGTATTGCAGATATGACTGCGTAGTACGAGCACAACATTGTTTCAGAAAAGGTGGCTCGCTTTTGCAGAAAAGGTACAATTGGAACAGAAAGGGCAAAAGTCACTCCCACGTGCAATGAGTCAAATATTGAAAGTCTGAGCTCTCATTGAAAAACGCGAACTGTCTCAGTCTTATATAGACAACGTTTACATGGCTGCAAATATCACTGCCAAAAACGGACTTTTCACACCATGCTATCTTACAGACCTTTACTTCTTTCTGTCTTCTTTCTGATCCACTTTCTCATCTACCTTCTCATCTACTTTTTCATCTACTTTCTAATCTACTTTCTCATTCACTTTCTCATCCACTTTCTCATCTATTTCGTTCCTTCTTCTTTTTCTATTCATTTCCTTTGTCTTGCAGCTTTGTTGTAATTATATAGGGGTATACGACTATTTATTGCAAATTACCTGTTTGAACTGGCTTGGACAAAGATGCCCCTTGAACAATATTATTTTCAAAATGTTGACCAATCCGCCATAGTGTAACTTGAGCAAGTTCCAAATATCCATGACTCAGACTTGACTATCAACTTCGACTTAAGTGAATATATGTGGACAAAAAAAAATAAGAAATACTCAACAGAGTAACCCGTTTGTTCAGCACTGACATGCCTAGACTCAACGAGGACCTATGCGCGCCTTTGTTGCTACTAGAGTGCACATCATAAAGTTGGTGAGAAACCGACTCCAAGCCCAAGCAACCACACCATGGAGACCCAACGCGGCGATAACCTTCTTACTGCGTTGGCAGCAGGCTGTTCTGCATCTGCATTGACGGCTTTCCTTACATTTCCACTTGACTTTTTGAAAACTAATCAGCAGCTTAGTAACGGACCGTTGCTTGCAAAGTACAATGTCAATCAAAGCATTACGAGTATTGCCCAATTTATGACGGGATCCAGTGCTTTGGTAGCTGGCAGTGTGTTGAAGAACATGACACGGATAACGATGTATCACTGGTCGTCCGATTTCATGGCTATGGATACTGCGGGTGATAAAAAGAAGACTACTGCTCCGAGAGTGGTAATTGCAGGAGCAATGTCTGGATTTGTCGAAACACTTTGGATTGTTCCCTTTGAGAGAATTAAGATTGTCATGATCCAAAACAGACTTTTGGCTGCAGAGGTCAAGGGCAACCCTAACCCTGTAGACATTACTGGTTTAGGCTTGGATAAACATCCCAAAACGCTTTTTGCCCGGCAGTACGTGTCTCCTCATGCTTATTGGACCTCTGAGCTTGCTCACCAATACAAAACAGGGAAGACTGCTTCGAAATTCCATCACCACCATGTGATCCCCGCAGACGAGCTCAAGGCAGAGTTCAATAAGACTCCGGCTATGTCTATGATCAAAGCAATTCGCCAAATGTACGCTTTGGAAGGACTTCTGGCATTCACTACCGGAACTATGATTACATTTGCGAGACAAGTTGGCACGTCAATGGCTTGGTTTTCCACATTCAATGCTACACGGCAATTAATAAACCCACACGGCAAAGCCGCCGAACCACAATGGTTCACTCTAAACTCTAGTAAAACAGAGCAGACATTCTTATATGTTGTTTCAGCAGTGGCCGCTACTGCTGTAACACAACCACTCGATGTGATAAAAAGTCATATGCAGCTGAAGAACGGTCGCATGCTCTTCCGTGACTCGCTTCTGACCGCTTACAAGCTTGTCGCTCACAACGGCGTTTCCTCTTTATTCGCAGGCGCTTTCCCTCGTGGTTTCAAGATTGCCGCACATGGAGCGCTAACAGCCATTCTATACGGCAACTTTGCCACAGCCATCACATCGGTGAGCAACAAGTCAGTGTTTCTGGAGTAATGAGAGCAAGTAACCATGTTATAATATCAATCCTCCAAATAGACTGGTACAAGCGTTTCCCCACTCTTGTGCTGTACCCCATTGAATTGTTTGGCAAGTAGGCCACCGGCAAAGCTAGGCTGGCTGAACGCCACTTGTAGCTTCTGCAACCTCATGCCATAGACAGTATATCTCAACGTCACATCTAGAAGTTGCAATGCCACGCCACATCGACGCCATGCGGGGGCCACCCAGATTCTTGATATCCCAATTTTAGCCTGTTTGTTCTCCTGGCGTGGCACTATTTGCTGGGTTCTACACACCAACCAAAACGCCGAATTGATCGGCTCTGTGACGCAAAAACCAACAGCACGATTATTGACCACAGCAACGAATACCTTTCCTGGGATTTCGTACTTTGCTGGATCTTTCCATGCAGAGCTAGGTTGTGGAGCGTTCAACTCGCGATTGACCATTTCCAAAAGAGTTTCCACCCGAGCAACCTGGCGTGCCAGCGATACATCGACTGCGTAAAAACATAACAGAATGGATTTTCTTTCCTTGACAACTCTGATCTTGCGTACGGGATCCAGTGAAGAGACCCATGGTGGACCGTTGATGAACGAAGCGTGGTACTTCGTATGCATGGCCCGGTCTTCAGCAACATTGCGCGTGTATGTCATTCCACATAGCTTGCATGAAGTGGATGCTGGAGCTACATTCAAAGTTCCTTGGATTTTCTTCACCATGGCATCTTCTCTGCCTGTAGTAGAGGTAGATGTATTTGAAACCTCTCGCTGACTGCAGGAGAGACTACAAAAGTTGTGCACACATAACGGTTATTCTGCGCGTGGGGTCACAGTGTGCATGGAGTCATAGTGTGCATGGTTAGAAGAACTTACGACAACGGTAGAAAATTTCTCCACACCCCACAATGGCCTCTTCCTACGCTAATTTACTCCCAGTGAACGGGAAATGGAAACAACAAATCACAGACTACCTCACTGAGGACGTTCCTTCTTTTGACTATGGTGCTTTCGTTGTTGGAGATAAGCTTGAAACGGCCTCCTTATACATGAAACAACCCGGGGTAATCTCGGGTGTTCCGTTCGCCAACGAAGTTTTCAAGCAGTGCGAGCTCAAAGTGGACTGGCACTTCCTTGAAGGCAAGTTTATCTCTGCTGAACTCTTGGCTCAGAACAAGGGTAAGGTTGTTGTTGCCACAGTGACAGGCCCAGCTAATAAGATCTTGCTCAGTGAAAGAACAGCTTTGAACTTGTTGGCTCGCTCATCTGGTATTGCAACACAATCACGCATCACTAAGGAATTGGCTGACAAAAGTGGATACACCGGTATTATTGCTGGTACACGGAAAACTACTCCAGGACTTAGACAGCTCGAGAAATACTCGATGTTGGTCGGTGGAGTGGATGCGCATAGGTACGATTTGAGCAGCATGGTCATGCTTAAGGACAATCACATCATGTCCACTGGTAGCATTCGTGACGCGGTTGCAAGTGCACGAAAAGTATGTGGCTTTGCTGTTAAAGTAGAAGTTGAAGTCAGTACTGAGGAGGATGCAAAAGAGGCGATCGATGCTGGTGCTGATGTGGTTATGTTGGATAACTTCAGTGGAAACGAGTTGCGCAAGGTAGCTCAAAGTTTGAAGAACCACTACAAAGGAAGCAATAAAAGCTTTTTGTTGGAGTGCTCCGGTGGGTTAACTTTGCAGAACTTATCTTCGTACTTGTGCAATGACATTGACATCTACTCTACGTCGTCGATCCATCAAGGGTGCAGCATTGTGGATTTCTCTTTGAAAATCGACGAGAAAAAGTGAACCTAAGGCAAAAGAAGAGAGACAATGTTATTTCGAGATAAGAATGCAACAGAATAAACAAATCTAAACATTTAAATAGTACGATTTGATCGAAATGGGGCTATCATTTTATTTAATGTGGTTGAACCCACTGTGACATGAAAAGAGGTTTTGGTGACATTTAAAGGGGACACTCAAGATGTAGATAGATATATTGGTGCCTTTTGGGTGGCATACCCTAAGAATACATGTAACACTCTAGTCTAGCATTAGTGATGATGTAAGAGTTTCATACGTGCAATGATCCACAGAAGCTAAATTTTCTGTGCTACCTTGTAATTCTATGCTAACTAATAACACCAAGAAGAGTGCTCTGCGCAAAAGATATCCCATGTCAAAAGCACCATGAATAGCTATCGAATGGATGAAATGCTCCTCAACTCCAAACTATCAAAGCCTGTGTTGAAGCCAATATTTTCTGTCACATTGGACAAAAACCTTGTTGTAACAGGATCAATTTCGCCATGCTCTTCATCAAACTGATCATCTGACGGCAGTTGGTTGACATGATTTAGCAGAATGCCCGAAATTCCGGATATACCTGACATTCCATTAATGCTGTTGTTCACAAAACCCCCAAGAGTGGATTCCTTGAGCGCCAGTTCTTCAACAGCTTCGATAAATGAAGTACCTGCCTTCTTTCCGAAACAACGAATTGCACGAATATGAGAATCTTTTCCATCCTGGTGGTTTGCAAGAACCACGATTTTAACGACAAAACATTTGAGCAAGCCGTCGGCACGCACCCCTTTGAAGATAATGTGCGACCATCCAATCGGCTTGTCAAAGGTCACTACGCAGACCTCAGTCAAATCCCAATTAGAGTTGCCCGCCATGATCTTTATTCGCAGCGGCGTGTAAGACTCGTCTAGCTGATAATTGGTGAAGATCGAAATGCGTTCCAAGCTCACTTTCTTGGAGAATTGGAGTGTCACTGTGTGTGGATGGTTGAGCTGTGCGTTTTCTGCATTTGCCTGTTGTTCGATGGTATTTTCTGTGCTTCCATCCGATTGCCAATATGTAGATGGGGTATCATCTCTTAGTTGATCCAACCCATAGCCTTGCTTGCATGAAGAGAGCTTCCATGTGGCAAGTGGGGATAAGTCCAAAAGTTGAAGAGATTCGAGCTCCTCGAGACCTTTAGTGTAGTATAAGTTTTGAATTTGTTCGAGCGACGGCTGATCTGTTTGCGAAACGCCAGACTGCGACTCGTCATGAAAATCCTCTTCTCCCGTTTGTTGATCCTCTGGCGCTACGTCATACTCAAAGGAGCCCACAGCAGAAGAATTGTAGAGGGGTGTCGTATGGCGGTCATTTTGCATTGTGGTTGTCGATGTTGCAACTTCGATATGTGCACTACTGTACTATAGTCACAGTATGTAAATCCTTCCCTCATCTTCAATCCTCAGATGAAGGAAATTGAATAGAATTCAAATAGTCAGAAAGAAGAGTATACACTGTTCCATAGTTTTGAGTGAAGTTTATACTGTGCCAATGTACCCTTTATATTTCTAGAAGTGCGGTAAGACAGAAAAGGAATTCGTATGTAATACATTTTGACAGATCTTCTAATTTTGATGTTTAAGCAAATGATATTTGTCTGCTGTTAGGGATATTTACGAAAGAGCCGGAGGAAAACACAGCTAAAGTGATTATGATTTGCCCAACCAAGGAAGATCTCAGTTTGCTTGGCCACTAGGCTTTTAATTTTATTGTTCTGAGGATATGATACATGAGAGCGGAATCATGGAGAACTCTAAAAAATTTCCGACGCCAGTAAATGACGTAAGTATTTTGTTCAAAATGTTTTCCATCATGCGCTTTCTTGTGGATTTGAAATGATGTCGTATTCGAATGAAAACAAGTCAAATTCCAGTGCTCATATGAACAACTCGACCAATACCTGCCTTCTCGAATTCTTTGATTCCAACTTTGGAGATAGGAATGTCTTCAAAGGTGTGATGGGGTATTCGAAGCCAATCATCGTACTTCTCTCGCATAGTTTTAAAAATTCTGACCAACTCCAGATGTTAGTGACCAGAATAAGTACTATCATGAGGAAAAATTCATCTTCAGTACCTAGTACAGTGCTCATCTGTTATCATAATGCCTACTTTTCAAATGATAGGTAGCGATTGAACTATGTAAATCAAAGAGCGATTTCTTCTGCTTTTTGCTCAGCTGGCTCAGCATTTTCGGCAGGTTCCAGGGCCTGCTCCGGAGCGCCTGAAACGTCTTCGGTAGCTGTCTCTGGAATTGGCTCAGTTTTGGCCTGCTCGGCATCCGTTATGGTCTCCACTAGAGGGACGTCCGCAACTTTTGTATTTTCAGTAGCTGCAGTTTGTTCAGAATCAGCTTTAGCGCTGTCTGTTACATCCTTGTCCTTCTTGATAGTGTCGTCAATGAGTGTTTCCTTGAGCAACTCGGATTCTGCTGGAGTCAGAGCCCGTGGAGTAGAAGTTTCAGGCAGTTTCTTGCGAGCTAACCTCTGAGGGGTGAAGGCAGTCTGGAAAGAGTCCACATTTGTTATTCCGTGACGCTTCAATGCACGACGCTTCAACACTTCGATGTACGTGAATTTGCCTTGGTTGGACTTGCCAAATTCGGCACCTGTACGGTCATAAAAGGAAAGCTCGCCATTGTCTTCGTCCTCATCGCCTACCATGTAGTCATCATCACGCGAGGAGTCCAAAAATCCGTTATCATTTGCCGTTTCAGACTTGTCGATCTGGAAGTTTCCTGCCTCCAAATCGCAAACAAACTGGAACACCAACTCCTGAAAGCTGGATGCTACAACAATCTTGGTATCAAAGTCTCTGCCGTACAAGATAATTTGACCCACGCACCCAGCTGGACCCGGTGCCATGTCGAGGCCCAATAAGTTACCATACAAGTCTCTTGCAATTGGCACCCAGCCACGGTGAATGTAATATGACTGCACTGCATGTGGTGGCACAGACTTTTGGTGCATGAGGTAGTTGTTGGAGAGACGACCACGAAGAGCCTGTGATGCAGCGCTCAGAGCCTCTGTGCTTTGAAGCTGCTGCTGTTGGTGTTGCAAAGTCATGTACTGTTTTTCGACACGCTCAGCTACTTTAGCCCAAAGCGCGTATTCCTCAGCAATACTCTCCATGTCCAAGAGCGTCAAGCCCATGAGCAAGCCTGTAGGTTTGCCGCCACGCAACTGGCCGTCATGGATTTTGTAGAACTGGCGGAATTCGACAGGTAAGGGGCCCACGGCCAAATCCTTTTCGAATTCGTTCAAATCAGCAGAGGATGCACCAGCATTCAAGTTGTCCTCGAGCTCAGGGTACTCCTCTTCCAAAAACGCCTCGATACGGCTCCACAACGAGTCGATCGAAGGCAAAGGAGGTTGGCCGTTAGCAAAAGTCTGCATCTCGGTGTTTTGGTTCAAGTTGGTTGCCGAGCGCATCCCAGGGCGGTAGCCGATGTTAGTAGAGCTTCCGTTACGGGAACTGGCAAGAGAATGGGTCAGTGAATTGTTTAGCTCGTGGAGACGGGTGGTGGACGCGTCGAGCGAGCCGCCCGCAGTGGAGTTGCTATAAGGCGAGCCGTACAGCGCATAGTGGTCATCTGTGACAACAGAATGCCAGAACGATTTGACATTGTCCATGAAGCCCATGGTGGTGAAGAGAAAAAGGGTTTATAGAATGTTCGCTAAGACATGACGGGCTTGTGCAGGAGAGAAGACTGGAGGGGAGGAAAGTAAAATTGGCAAAGCGAGAGATACACACGGCCACACGAAATGCAGAGGAAAAATGATGTACAAGAGAAGAAACACGGAGAAGTCTTACCGAAAAGCCATCAAATAGAAGCGACAATAGGAAGGGCGGGAGCAAGAACACGAGACTGTGGTTCTGGTAGGTCAACCGGGGCTTAACCTGCAGCAAGCAAGTTCGCGCCTGGTTTTTGCTTACATTTCGGTGCGTATGCGCCTCGCTTCATGTGGGGCCAGAAAACTCATACGTGGAGCACGACAACACAAGCTTGGGTCTACAGGCTACCAAAGAGCCCCCCTTTATATTCTTTTTTTTTTTTTTGCTGATGTTGTTTCGGCCGGTTTGGCCACTTAATTCTGTGCGCATAGGCATGTAAAGATTTCGAGTCGGCTGTATCTTACCTCGCGATTGTATGCTATCTCTTCATGTACTTCGAGTGAAATTGTATGTACCTTGCCATAATATTGCACGTTACTTCTGTTGACGAATATAATCTCAGTCGATGTAGTGAAGTTCTTCTTAGCAATGTGGCCAGCGCATATTAGGTCTACCGTTCATTGACAGATGCAGTTAAGCCGGCATTTGGCTTTGCTCAACGGTATTTTGAAACCATTTCCTGGCTGAGCGTGTTTTCATTCTGCCGGACCGAATCTTCTAATGTGAATTGGAAGAAAAGACCACAATAATTAGGAACAGACAAGCTTTGGGAGTGCACATTTGCACATGGTGCGCCCAGCTATTGATTAGAATTTATGTGGGCTCATTCACGCATGCGACATCCGGGTATGGCAGGTGCGAGAGTCCAACTCTATCTTCTCTTGAGCCAAGCATTTTGACTTTACTTTTTGCTAATGATTAGGTTTAAAGATTGTCGATTATAGGGAAATCTCTTGTGCGTTACCGCATTCTATTTTCTACATACGGCACCACAGTTTCTACCTCAACGCAACGTTCAGTAGTCTTTGTCTTCAAATTCTTTCACAAAGTCAAATCTTGAGCATGCAGTCAACTTCTGATCTCCGTCTTACTTTGTCTTTCACTCACCTCTTGAGCGAGGTCCGCCATTGGCCCCAAAAACCGCAGGAGCGCTGGCTTATCAAGCCGGCTGATAGCAACAGTCTCTGCAACTAGATCGTAGTTTATAGCGTCAGAGACCTTCGAGTCACGTTGATATGCTGGATGATCTAAAACAAAGTTCCGTAAAAAGCGGGCCGTAGTGGGGATCTTGCCAGCAGCACGCATGCTTACTAGCTGCAAATAGCTCTGCAATGTCACCAATTCAGAAACCTTGGCCTTAGGTGCTAATTCAGCAGCGACATATCTCACGATCATGCGTATCAAGCCTGGGAACGAGTCCGTACCATTGACAATTTCATTGGCAGTCATCTTGACGTCGGTCACGTTACTAGAGACCTCGTCCTGAGTCACATAGCCATTGGTATAGGCGGCACTAGCATCGTTTCCCGGCGTGGTGAAGCGGTCAAACCAGCTCAAGTCGTATGCTTTGAAATCGTCGTTTCGAAGACCACAGGTGGTAGGGTTTCGGAACCAAAACTTTTCCTTCGTGGCAGCGTCCACCTTATGGGCAGTCTTCATATTAGCATCGATTTTCAGAATCGGAATGTACCAGTCTGGGTTATAGGCCAAGATGGCAGCTCCTGCGAGAGCAATGAACACAGAGAAGGCTGCATTTTCGAAATCAGTCAACTGAATCTCTAATGGGCGAAACTCCACACGCCAACCAGGCGTGCGCGCCAATTCTTCGGGCGTGGCATCCTTGTAAAGGGCGGGCGGCTTGAAGCGAAGCGTCTGCCAATTGGTCAGCTGGATGTTCTCAAAATGGTCATTGTCAGACAAATTATCTTGTGCCACACGCTCGTTGAAGATCACCAAGGGGTCACGCACAAAGAGATGGGCAAAGTGCCGGGCCAATGGCTCGTCAAATTTTTCTGATACGAGCCGCTCGTACACTGCGCCATTGAGGGGCGAGTTGATATCGTTATAGGCGGGGCGGAAAAAACCTTCGCGCCGATACGCCTCGTCGCCCAAGTACGAGTCAATCAGGTCGTAGCGCGACTTGGGGATCTTCTGCACGCTTCGCCCATCCACCGTTTTCACTCCCGTGTCACCAAACTTGTTCACCACAGCATCGCCATTCAACCCACGGCCGCCTCCCAAGGCCTGGAAATGCGATTTCACCTCTTCGGGAACGTCTAAGCCTCCAAAAAACTCGTAGCCCGCATACGGTTCCTCATCACGCTCCGCAAAGGTACGATCGTCAACGGCTCCCGAAATGACATTCCACCGCACATCCTGGTCGACCAAGAATCCTTTGAAAATAGGTGCAGCTGCCGACACAGCTAGCATGACTGGTGTGAGAGGCGCTAAAGCATCGTACAAGTAGCGAGCCTGCGCCATATTGGCGGCTTGCATCGTCACCTGGAGACAAGACGAACCCATGCCAAAACCCATCAGATCCATGTAGACATGACCCGGTTTTGCCGCACCAAGCGCAGGCTCTTTATCAGAGGGGAAGAGATCCCGCTGCGGAATGGAGTCATCTAGCAACTTTGTGTTGACGTCCGGGTAGAACGGAATGTTCATGGCCACCTTGTGACCTCTTCTTTTGCGGATGTTGGCCGTAAGCGTAGGAAACCGTACATGGCGGTTGATAATCTCGTCCGGAAGGAAAAGCGATTGGGACGCTGGGCCAATCGGCTTGGCTGGAGGGTCAGTGAAAATGCCACAACCCATACGTGGGAATGCCGTAAGCGTCAACGGAACCACATGAGATGGTAACACCAGCTGCGCCACGAGACGCCTGTCTAGCATGTTTTTCTCGACATAGAGATAGTCGCCCAACTTTGCCCCATCATACGGCCGAAGAGGTGTTGCTTCGATCATGAAACGGCCGTACTCAGGATGGAACGACACATTTCTCTCAGCAGCAAGCACGCCCTCGGGCTTTTCTGGGTCATTCAAGTCATCCAAAATAAAGTCCTGGTCAATGACCAAAGTAGCCCGGTGGTTCTTCTCGTCGACAGAAATGAGCATGTACTCCACCTCGTCGCCCCAAAAGTAGTGGTCGCCCGAGCGCCCGCCGTGCTGACGGAAAATGTTGACGAGTTGTTCGATCCCATTGTTCCGCACGTGCTCGTTGAGCTTACGGGCCTCATGCCAGTCGAGGGGCGTTCCAAGCGAAAGCAAGCCCATGGTGAAGAAGAAGAAGAATTACTAAGCAGGACAAGGCGCGCAAGTATAGATTTGCTCCAGAGAAATGGCTTATCTACTGTATCCGCACGACCTTGATTCAAGCTGGAGGTAGGGAAATATGGAATTTGCACGCTTCTTTGGTCCTGATTCCCACGAGCTGTGAAAGTCTGATTCTTGTAGTGCTGTGGTTCGGCCTATCAACTTACCTATATGTGGAAGATATCATAGCACGTGACTATCCGCCATCGCGCCCCATTGGGAAATACTGTCGATAACCGGCCAATTGCCGCGAAGCGAGTTGGAGATACGGAACTTTGTTATTTGTGCGAGGCTAATGCGGCTTGAAATAGCCATGGCAAATCGCTTTGTCATTTGCTTCCGTTTTACAAATCCTGCAACAACAAGGGCCGGACAGTGAGACTGCATTTCTTCAACCTTGCCGCATTCGTATTTAAAGTTTTCATACAGTAAATGGCTATTCGGCAACGCCAATTCCGCTCTATCGTCTCAAAAAAAAAGCGGTAGAAGATTTGCGTTTTTTGCCAACAAGTCCAAATAAGGCATCTACTTGTTGTAGGAGATAAGATAGTTTGCAATGGACATGTGTTGGTTCACTGAATACCTGCTGAAAATGCTGCGCCGCATTTCTTTACCGGAAAAAATTTTCATGGCCCGCATGATTATGCAAAGTAGATAGTATTATGCATCCTAGATTCACTGTCCAATAAACGTAGTGTTGTGTATTAAAGAAAAGTAACTTGCAACTGCAGTAACTGATAAATGAAAGAAAAGAGACGCAATGTCAAAAATCTTGGGTTGGCATGTATGTTCGTAGCGTCATCTGTTTAGTCCCGCCAAGGCAAAGGAATAATCAGCGCTCTTAGTAAAGATCGCCAATGTTGTGCACAACGCAGCCCGGCTCGCCTTCAGCGCGTTCTGCCAACTTGCCAAGCACCACTGGGTCTTCGCCAGCCTTACGGAACTCAGCGAGGGCTTCGTCAACATTTTCTGGTGCAATGATCACAACCATACCAATACCGTTGTTGAAAGTCTTCAACAAATCTTCATAGGGCACACCACCTTGCTTACCAAACCACTTGAAAATGGCAGGCACTTCCCATGTACTCATGTCCACCTGTGCTTGCAAGTGCTTAGGCAAAGCACGTGGAATATTCTCCACCAAACCACCACCGGTGATGTGGGCCATTCCGAGCAATAAACCCCTACGGATAGCTGGCAACAATTGCTTCACGTAGATCTTGGTAGGCACCAAAAGCTCTTCACCAATGGAGCGCCCGGAGTCTGTCCAAGGGGCTGGGGCACTGTAGTCAAGACCGCATTTGTCAACGATATGTCTCACCAAAGAGAAACCGTTCGAGTGCACACCATCGGAGCGCAAACCAACCAAGACGTTGCCGGCACGCATCTCTTCAATCTTGGGCAAAATGCCGCTCTTGGAAACGGCACCAACAGCCGTTCCGTTGGTGTCATAGTGGCCAGCGTCGTACATACCTGGCATTTCACTGGTTTCTCCGCCAACCAAAGCACATCCGGCCGTGATACATCCATCTGCAACACCACTGACAAACTTGGCAGCAATGTTAACGTCAAGCTTTCCTGTAGCAAAGTAGTCAAGGAAGATCAATGGCTCGGCACCTTGCACCACCAAGTCATTGACGTTCATGGCCACGAGGTCAATGCCAACCGTGTCGTGAATGTCCATGATCTGAGCAATACGCAATTTGGTACCCACTCCGTCTGTAGCAGCGACTAAAAGTGTGTCCTCGCCAGCAAAACCTGCTGCCTTGAGGTCGAACAAACCGCCGAAACCACCAATATCGGAGTCCGCTCCGGCACGGCGCGTGGACTTGACCTTAGCTTTAATCTGCTCCACAAGCAAGTTACCGTTGTCCACGGAAACACCAGCCTCAGCATAAGTGGTTCCCGATGGCTTTTCGGCAGCACGGAATGCACGGTGTGCAATGTCCTTACGGTTGTATTTGTTCTTGAATGACACGTGGTCGACTCCCACATAGGCCTTATCGACAGACTCTCTCAATGTAGGTGCTGTGGCTGTAGCGGCAATAACACGTCCACCAGAAGTGACTACTTTGCCCTCCTTTTCGGCAGTTCCAGCGTGGAAAATATACGTGTCTGCTGGAGGAGCGGTGATTGTGATCTCGTCACCCTTTTCGTATGCCTCTGGGTACCCGCCAGCAGCCATCACCACAGTGGTAGAGAAAGTGTCTGGTTTGGTAGCAATGTCGACGGAGTCCAATCTGTGTTCTGCAGCAGCCAAAAAGACAGCAGCCAAGTCAGTTTCTTCGCTCAACAATGGCAAAACAGTTTGAGTTTCTGGGTCGCCAAAACGCACGTTGTACTCCAACACTTTAGGCTCACCTGAAGGTGTCAACATAATACCAGTGAACAAGACACCGCACATTGGGAAGCCGTCCTTTCTCATTCCGTCGATGGTTGGGCGGATAACTTGGTCATTGATCTTGGCCAATACTGCTGGGGTAGCAATTGGGGCTGGGGCATAGGCACCCATGCCTCCAGTGTTCAATCCCAGGTCACCATCTCCAATACGTTTGTGGTCCTGTGCCGCAGGCAAGTTGAAGAAACTGTAGCCATCGGTGATGGTCAAAATAGACAATTCGTCACCTTCCAAAAACTCTTCAATGACAATTTCGTCACCGGCTGAACCAAAGTTCTTGGCCACCATGATCTCGTCCAAGCCTTGCAAAGCTTCTTCTTTGGACTGTGGGATCAAAACACCTTTGCCTGCAGCGATGCCATCAGCTTTCAATACAATTCTGTAGTCGACAGTCTCAATGTGCTTTCTTGCTTCTTCCACGCTGGTGAAATTCTGGAAGCGTGCTGTAGGGATATTGTGCTTGTCCATAAAAACTTTAGAAAAGGCCTTGGAACCTTCCATTTGGGCAGCCTTGGCACTAGGACCGAAAACTGGGATGCCCACTTTGGTGAAGACAGTAGAAATCCCGTCCACCAAAGGCTGTTCTGGACCTGGAACAACTAAGCCAACTTCATTCTCAAGCGCAAACTGCTGCAACTTGGAAAAATCTTTGGCTGAGCTTGACAAGTGAGGAACATTCACCACTTTGTCACCAAGGGTGGAAGTTCCACCGTTTCCTGGCGCAACGAAGATTTTGTTCACCAAGGAAGACTGAGCCAATCTCCAGGTGATGGCGTGCTCTCTGCCGCCGTTGCCAACAACGAGGATGTTCAAGGACATGGAAAAAAGTTGGGGTTCTAAGAATGGAGTGGAGTGGAGTGGTATTAAGTATGTCTTCTCATTTTTTCCTGTAATTAATAGTCTGACTCCGACCGCGCATCTCTTGGTGGGACATCACTACTTTAGAATCTTGTCATTTCTGCTATAATCAATGCTTAAATTAAAATGAATTTATTGAATAAGTTGCAACATGGTGGTTTGGAGTTCTTGCAAAAACTAAGATAGGCTTCCATTAGATATGTTTGCAATAATTGTGGTGCTATTGTTTCGGAAATATTCTCGCAATATGTTCTTGCACCCAAATCTCTTGCACTCTAACTTGCTGGAAACTTTTATCTGAGGCCAGTGCTAAAAAAACAGCATGTTACAGACCTGAAGTTATTGCCTTGGAGCTAAACTGACAGAAGGAACTATACCAAGGGGTACGACCATGAGTACATGGAAATAGTCTAGGTGTTTAGCCGCACGTTTTCATGCTTGTGAGAAGGACATTCAACGCATATGAGAATACGTTCTTCGATCTACGATAGCATCTCTTTCGAAGAGTCTTTCGCTCGGTGTTTCAAAAGGTCAGTTTTTCTTATTGCGTATTCGCAAATATATCCCATTGGCGACTCTTGCCTTTCTACATCCTTACTGATTGCTCCTTTTCTCATTGCAAGTAGCTCGTACTACCCTTGATTCTATGCTGGTTCTTATTTACAAATATATACATGCTCACGCCACATCACCCAGTCCGACCACACCTTCAAACTTATAATTCTCGTCGCTAGGCATCTTCACCGGGTTTCCCTCTTCATTCACCGGAGTGTACAAGTAGTATGCCAACAATGCATTCACAACGGCGCGGGTTTTTGCCTCGTTCAACGAAGATCCTACACCTTCGCCCAACTTGTCTCCACCGCTAAAAGCTCCAGCCACATAAATGGCATGTGCAGACAATCTACCTGTTTCGGCAATAAGACGAACCTCAAGTGGGTGCTCAAGCTCCAACTTCTCGCAGATACGCGCCAATTCTCTTGTAGGTTTGCTGAATTGAAACATTTCCGTCAATGGCACTTTGCGAGACAAAATATGCGCCCGAATGAACTCTTTGGTGACATCTTCACCTGCGTGTGTGTACAAGCCGCCAACGATGGCTTTGACTGCAGAAGCGTAGGCGTCTTGTTCTTTGGAGATGTAGCTGTTTGTGGATGGATCGAGAGTAGCCAATTCTTCCTTCGACAATTCATGAATACCAGATTCCTCGACTTCTTCCTTGGCGTTTTCCGCAAGGAACCGCAACTTGCCGTATTGCAAAAACTCTGGCTCTTGCGCAAGATGTTTTTGCAACTTGGAGCTAGAATCAACCTCAATACCCCATGATTTGCCAATGAGACTCAACGCTTCTGTGCCCATGTATGCATCGACAGCGGCATTGTGAACAGCCATAGGAAGTCTGGGATATCTCAACAACAAATGCTCAGAAACATAGTATGACAACAATGTCTTACCCAAGGTACTGAGACCAAAATTGTTGGCCAAACCTCCATACTTATTCATATTCAAAGCCTGCGACAAAGTCGAGTACGAGTACGACTCAGGCAATCTTAATCGAGCGAATAATGCGACAAGTGGAGGGGACTGCTGTGCGGTGGACTCAGGCAATCTATGTGTGAAGATGCTGTTTTTGTAACTGCCGTAGTCTGTGAGGGAGTCATACTTGGTATTCAAGGACTTGTCCAACTGAGCAACATGGTAAGACGCAACAAAGGAGCGACAGACCGGCGAAAGACGTGGAAAAGCTACCGCACGTCTTGAAAATTGCCTCAACATGGTGGTCCGATTGTGCGTTCTAGATAGGCGGTTTTTTTTTTTCAGCTGTGGGTGTAGGTCCTTCACAAAAATTTTCGTTTTGGTCGCACACGACATTCGTCGTACTATAACAAAAGAACTATCTCTAGCCATGGTGTCTCTAGCGCAATTAGTTTGAATAATTTAGTTTGCTCTTGTCTCAAATTAGGCTTTTCGACATGGAAGAGTAAGCTTCACTCATATTTTCTTCCTTTATACCCTTCATTTTTTTGTTCACATATTGTTGTCTTTCGGGTACCTCGATTGATTCATTTATTTTATTGGGAGAAGTTGGATCATCAGCGTTATGCTCTGCCATCTAAGCTCCATCCTAGTCAAGCTTGGCTGTGCATGGTGAGATACAACTTGATCCATAGACAGCTGATGGCTCCATTTAAGTTTCTAGTCACGGGTACTCAAGGGTAATTACTTAAAAAAAATTACATTACAGCCGAACGCCTAGTAGAAAAATAGTTTTTGCAAGAGTATCAATGTCAATGATATAGAGCTGGACTTTTAGAGGTGAAATCCCTTTGTTCGGTCCTTAGTATCGGTGGTCGTGCGTGTACCCAAAAGTCCACCAACCACACAAGCCAAAAAGCTCTGCGTAATATCTTCAGTCCTCCTACTGAACTGCCCCCACAAAAATGGCCCACTCTCCCCCATTGAACATCTACGCCATTGGCGCCATGTCTTCTGTTCTTATTGTCTATGCATGGATCAAATCCCCTCTCAAATATGCTGCCGCAGACCAGAAGCTTAGTCCAAAGGCTGATTTGGCTTACAGAAGCGGAGCTCAAAAATGGCTTGACAACAGAAGCCAATAGATGGCCAGTGAAATCCTGCTTCGGTAAATACGCATAGTTATTCAATACATTCAAAGAAAAAAAAAATCCCTGTCCTTCGTAATGTTTACGTCTTTTAATGTGATGTATCTATTGTAGTCTATGATGATCACTTCACTTGTCGAGCGCCGCTAAAGGTACAGCATGGGCCAAATCGTTCTTCTCTTGAAACTTGATGAACTCACATTCGAGTTTGAGAAAGCACCAAATCCATCTTCGCAAGATCTCAAGTGTCTCCAACAAGACATAGCCAAACGATAAGAAGTCGTATCCAAACAAAAAGTTGCCCACTCTGTGCCTGAGACCCAAGTCCATTTCCGCTTCTTTCATAACAAACATTTTGAAAACCCAGATGAAGCGAACAAAGAAATCCACAATTATAGCCACATAATACATGAGAAAATTATTAAATACCAACTGTGAGCGGTTGCGAATAGGCTCGAAACGCCGAGTTTTGGGTCTGAATACGGGTTCAAACAAACCAAATTCCCAATCCATGCGGATATCCCATATAAATGAGTATGTGGAGCTGACAGCACTGAATATGTACCACCAGAAATTAAGTTCCAGAAGCCTGGGAGAAATTCCCTTCTCTGAAGTGAGGTGTGACATGCTAAGCTTAATCAACATGTTAATGACGAGTGGTCCCACTTGACAGGAATACTTGAGCATGTTGTAGAAGTGATTCCTGTCTCTCGTATGCGAATACTCATACCAACACTGCTTTATACGTATGAGCGCTGGATATGCCAACACAAATGTCTCAAGATAGACATTATATCCTTTATCGGCCGGCATTAATATAGTCCATGCCAACATGAAAACGTCATTTAACACTTTGGCGTAAGATGTGAGACTATCAGAGAGAAGAATATCATTAGTTCTCATAGTTGTGGAGTTGATTTGACCCACCAATACTCGCTTTAGGGTGGTGAACATTCTCGTTTGGCCCATGGATGCACCTTTGCCCATGGCCCGATGCAACGTGATGAAGAAGAGAAGTGCTGGAAAGTAGATGCTTGCTGTTTGTCTGAAGAAACTTTTCTCGTGGCTGAAAACGAGTGAAGCCCAGTATGTTGCGAGACCAGCAAAATTGAGTGCAAATGTCAGTCTTAGCGTGCGGTATACACCTTTGGTCAATATAACATTTTCCTCCAAGTCGGCAGATGCAACCGTAGCATATTCGCCGGTGGTGAAATCACCTGCGTTTGAGTGACTGTACTTTCTAGTCGAGAAGGACAAGTTGAGAATGGCCAAGACATTGATTCGGAAAACCCCATGGCAGATGCGTATCAACGCATACCAAAGAAAGATTCCTAGCTCGAGGAATAGAACTATTCGAAAGGCAAGAGGGACAATGTCATTGAATTGCAAGTCCGACTCACGCTCTGGCATGATCTATAAATTTTCAAATTGTGCCTGTCGAAAGTAGAAAGAGAGTGTGGTTGATGCAGGTTGACTTGAGACTACACTCCAAAGAACGCGCTCTTTGCCAAAGCCTACACAACTGGCGTCTGGGAACATCAAAGTGTTTCCACCAAAGAGAAAAGGTGATTTTTACAAGCCAGCTTCAGCCACGACAAGCGTGTTAAAAGGTTTTTAATCATAAGTATTCATGATTAGCATGGAAAACATCATCAGCAGGCATACTACAAAGACATGAAGAAATACATTCAGTCCAGACTAGTCGCGTTAGTTTGTGTCCAGAGGAAAAAATATAAATAGCAATTAAAGTTCAGAATTTTCAGTGTGTTTGGCTATTTGTCGAATCGGTCATGGTCCTGAAAAGGATCCTCCGTCTGGGGCGACAGCGGTCATCACATAAATTGCACTAGTGTCTGGAAAACATACCTTAAATGCCAATGCCGAACCACCACATATACCAGAGGCATAAAAGGCAATTCAACAAGGAACATTCGCATCGTTTCTTTCGTCATAGTCTTTGCATTGTCAAAGGAGCAAGTCTTGTTACTGCTTGAACAAAAAAGAAAATAGTATGCGATGAGAAAAAAAAGCTCTATTTGTAGTGTGAGATAATAGTTACCCGCACCCATTCTCAGAAGCCTCTCTAGGTCTAAATTGTATCAGAACACAGCTTCGATAAATCTTACTTCGCTGCTACCCCTTGTTTGTTTTGCTTTTTAGTTTTCAGGTGGGTCCGATTGGACTGCTTTCTACATCATAAATACTTGTATCCGTGTATCTTTAACTAATCCCTTTTTCGACTCTTCAACTTGCTCATCTTTGCTTTAACATTATTTGCATGTCTTTCCGATTTAGTCAAGTATCTAAACTTCTTTTTCTTCGCCTTGGGCTTAGCTACTCCACACACAACAGCATACTTATTCGCCCGGGTGATCAGCTTTTCTAAAATCTCCTCCAGCTTATTAAGGTTCACATTATTAGCCCGTGCAACAGCCTCAAGTGTGGTTTGCGTCAATGAAAGTGCATGTGGATTTTCCAATGTTTCCACGGTAACAGTAGTTTCGTCATCAACAACAGCGTCTCCTAGGGATTCAGGATCATCGATCTTGTAGACCTGTTTTTTCTGAAGAATGCCTTTCACTGGTGCATCGTCTTCGCTCGTTTCACTCTCGTTGCTTTTTTCGTCATCGAATCCAGTCCATTCGTCATTCTCCACTTCCTCAGAAGCACCAGATCCGTCCTTTTCCTCTTCAAAGCCAATCAGGAGGTCTTTCGCTTCTTTCAACTGCTTAAGCTGTTCCTCGAACGTCCTTTGTTGTTCTTCTCTGGTTTCCTTTCTCTCGGCAATCTTGGCCAATCTCTCTTGCTCTTTATAGTATTGTTGGGCCTTTTTCTTCCGCTCCAACTTTCTCTTGTGGAAACCAGTTAAGTACTCTTGACGTGACTCTTTGTCAAAGACAACCTCATCAACACCAAATTTCTTTGCCTGCTTCTGCTGGTATTTCTTACCTCCTGTAAGAATCTCTCTATTCGTTCTGGGACCCATCGTGGAGGGACTTCGAAAATGCTAAGTATGGGATGCTAAAACTGAGATGCTAAGGATGTGTTTTTCCGTATTGTAGCGACCTTTTTGATGAAGACTTTGAAATTACAATGCTTCGTGTTGCAATGCTTTTCGTTTCTCAAAGTGATATTTGATGGTGGATAAAACTTTCGCGATGAGTAGTGAATGCGAAAGTCTGATACTCCTTCAACAACTTTGCATTTTGGCCTCCAAAGAGAAAATAAATATATCCAGCAATAAACCATGGAGAATTTAGAAAATATAAAAGGCTTTGTCCGGTCTCTTGAACATTCAGTGGAGGATTTAAGTGAAGCACTCGAGCCTGTTTTGAATACTTCTATCGAAGACATGATTGCAGAGTGTACCACCCCTCAGCAAAAAGTCAAGGTCTACAACAGTTATTTGTATTGTGTTATTTCCATACTATTCGCATACATTAAGTCTCTTGGAGTCAACACCGATGATCACCCGGTGATGAACGAACTCACCAGAATTAAGCAGTCTATGAAGGCTCTAAAAGATGCTGAGGAGTCTCTTCAGAAGAAATCTGAAAACGCAAAAGAATCCAAAGACCAAGCAAAAGAATTTCTCCAGCGAGCTTTGGGTACTACTGGCGGTGCTGCCGCCCCAGACAGCATGAAGAGCCCGGCTATCAGCAAAGTTAACTTCCAAGGGACGCACACCAAGTTCACAGACGACGAACATAAAACATCATCCACGGCAACATCGTACAAAGGACCTTCTGGCAAGGTGGCAAAACCCCGTAAAGGCGGCAGCAAGTCATCTAAGTAATACTGGACTACAGTGGCATCGTTTCCAATAATGCATTAATCATAAGTGACATAAAAAATAAATGTAGCTTTCTAGAAAAACTCTTGAAAGATATGCTCGTCGTGAAGGTTTGACTTCACAACATAGTAAGTTTCCATAAGTAGATTGGGGAACTTCGTGTTGAAATACTTGTAAAAGCCGTGGGGTAAGGGACTCATTTGCAGCTGGAGAACCAGAGGCATGTCGTTGTAGTGGTGATACTTGTTTCTCAAAGCTCGCAACAAATCCATTAGTTTGTCACCTTGGTACTTTCTATACTTACCCAAGTTGTCAATGAAGGTTTTATCGAATTTGTTGAGCCAATCTCCTAGATGAACCTTTGGTCCCGCTTGCTCAAGCGTAACAAGTAAGTCACTTGGCGGGTCCCGACGCTCGATTTCGAATCTATCGCTCACCTTCAAGAGGAACTCTAACTTCTTGTTATAGCTCCAAAAGTATGGGTGCTTGAGAATTGTCCCCGTATCAGGGCGAGATTTTGGATTGGAACTAATCATCGAGCTGATCAAATCAGTAGCCTCGACGAAATCATCAGGGCAATAGTCTTTCAACCCAGATAAATCGAACTCCCCTCGGATGATATTTCCCTCTCTCATGTATCTATCGCCGTAGGGGTGTCCTCCGCCGGACAATATATAATAAAACACGCATCCAAGCGAGAAAATATCAATCGCTTTAGTCAATCTCTTGACTGCTCCACTGGTATTAGACCCCTCTCTCAAAGAGTGGCGGGAGCTTGAGTTAATCGACGAAACTGTATCTGGGGAGATTTCCAACAAATCATGGCTCAAAAGTAATTCAGGTGCTCTCCAGCCCGAAGTACCCGAAGCAGCGTTTTGTGTTGTAGCTCTGAATGAAGACTGGTCACCATCAAGTTTTTTGCATAGTCCAAAATCTGAGATTAAAAGTCTAATCGAATTGCACGCATCTGACTTTGTTTTCCCCAGATCTCCTACCAAAATATTTTGAGGCTTCAAGTCTCGATGAACAATTTTCAATGAGTGTAAGTAGTGGAGGCCACTGGCAAGTTGATAAAGTGCATCACAGTATGCAGATGGTTTTAGCCATAAAGATTTAGAATAATCGTGACGTTTTTCGATAATCTCATCAAGAGAACACGAACATAACTCCAATGCGATGTACAAAAATTTCTCACTTTCACTTGATTGGGAGCAAAAGTAGCGAATCACATTAGGATGGTCGTCACTCTCTTGGAGGAGTCTCACTTCATGATTTGCGATTTCATAAAAGTCAAGTAGCATTCTTTTTACTGCAACAGGTCTGTTCTCAAACGACCCTTCATAAACTACCGTACCATGTGAACCGTAACCCAAAATCTTGTCAGATATTACCAAGTTACTATCAATCTGAAGCTTCTTCAACTGATTGGATGGTTTAATGATATCTCTCACAAGAGATTTGGTGGAGATAAAATTCTGCTCATTATCACTCTCCTCTCGCACAACATCCTCCTTATGTTCGTCATTAATTTCGTCCCGCGTCTCCTCTCCTTCTTTACCGGCATTCTTCTTGCCTTTGCCCCCACGTTTGCCTCCGCGGCTTCCTCTTTTTCTCTTCTTTTTTGTTAACGTATTATCACCTTCCTTCTCGGTATCCTCCTCGCCTTCCTTATTTCCTTCCGAATCAGGATTTTCGGTCGAAGAGTCACCAGGTGCGATAATACTCACTCTTTTGACTAGACTGTTACCGCTATTTTGAGATTCAGTTTCTTCCAAAGCAGTCTTAGATTCTGCTGCGGATTCTTCAACAAAGGTATCACTGGATGGTTCAGACGTATCAAGGGTATGGATCTTCTCGGATACTTCTTCATACGTATCAACATCTCTGAGCTCTCTCCTATCCCTAAGAATTTGATTAACCTTCACGCAAGCCATGAAAAATAACATCAATGCTGACATGACAAATATATCTTCAGCAATGCGACGAAAAACCGATATAGTTTCCTTGGATTGCCTATCATTTGGAATATGTCTGTTTTGATTGTATCTTGCAGGAGGCAAAGTAGTACTATAATCTCCATCGTGAACTTGCATGTGGTCATCTTGGTGATCAATTGTTGCCAAATCCTGTCGATATTGTGGTTTTGCTTCAGGAAATAGTATACCATCCATGATGGTTGGGATTTGTTGCAGCTCGTGAACGTTCAGTTTTGAATGTTCTTTGTTTGAAGATTCTGAGCCATCTCCAATAAGGTTTATCGGCCTTCGTGTAAACTTTGAGACTGGTTGATAGAGATTTTCCGGGTAAAGATGGTTGATTCTGTGGACACCATTTAATAGATTCTCATTTTCAGCATCGGACACGCTAAAGTTCGATATAAAACTGATCTCTTGGTCACTTAAAAGGCCATTTTCATGCTTGTAAAGACTCATTTGATATCTGGAAACTGGCGCAGATTTAAGTAAAGTTGGGTAATTCAAGAAGCTCATGGCAAACCACTCCTTCCCGTTGGCAGTTTTGTTCACGAAACACAAATCATTGTTAGCTTCATTTTTTGTATCTATCTGAAGATCGTTCAAAACCTTCAATGGATGAGGAAGTACAACGTAATTTGAATTTCTGTTGAAAACATCGAAGACGTTAACAGCTAAAGATGGAAGCTTGCTTATCCATGCTGGTGTTCCTAAGTTCTTGTTAATAGCCAACAAAGACTTGTCGTGAAAGGGAGTGAAATAAAGATTATCTGATGACTGAACGTTCTGCATGATCAAGTCGTTATCAATGTTATTTGGACCCCAGAGCGAGTATGTCACATTCCATACGACGTTTGAATCGATTTTTGAGTGAATTGAAAGTTCAAATGTTGTTTTACCAATTAGGATGGTATTTTCATCAGAGTTCGAACGGATGTTCGGAGTGCGATAGACATTCGGTATTGGACATTTTTCGTCCTCCAGGGATCCAAATTGACTGAGTATTTCACCAGTGTTGATATTGATGGTATAAAGCGAAGTCTTTCTTGCACCTGTATAGATTTTATTGTCCCCGCTAAGTGAAAACGGCGACTCCATGACAAGATTCTTGATGGAAGTTGGGAGTTTATTCAACCCGTACTGTGGGGCAAAATAATATAGAGACCCATCTTGATACGGCTCCACAAACCAGAGCAAGTTTGACTCAGACGAGGAGCTCTTCGGAGCGCAAAAGTCCCTCAGGATTTTGACTAACGGTTCATCGATCGGAAGAGACCATAAGAATGACCCTGTGTTTCTTTCTACCCCATGTAAGTTTCCATCGATATCACTCACAAGTAATAGATCAGTAAGTTCCCAATCTGCCAAAGAACGTAGATCTAGCGGGAGAATATTACTATTTTTGGGTTCCTCTGTGTTTAATGGTTGTTCCGGCAAATAATCTTCGTTACTGTTGAGTATCTTCTCATAAGTTGATGCAAAAACAGCTGATAGAAATAAAAATGGAAAGTAAAGATACTGAAAAACAAACATAATCTGATTATTTGCTTTTGATTGTAATAGATCGATTATGAAACAAAGTGAATGGAATTGAAGGAAGTATTTCAGTAGTCGGAATTAACAGAACCGAAGGGGAGTAAAAATGCTAACCAGCACCAAACAGGAAAAGACCTGACGACTAAGGAATGCAGATTTGTGTAACAGGCTAATGGTTGGGAGTTGTGAGGAAATAAAAGAAAACGGAAGATTTGGTGGTAAACAGTTTGGTTTTTTTTTTTTTTTTTTTCTGTTCTCATTCTATTTTGTTCGCAGGGTATGAGGTACAACCTGTCTACAGTTTTCGCTTTTAAACCTTCAGAGTTTAATCGCACCTGAAAGGAGCCGAATTTAGTACACAAGGATTCAATGATACTATAAACTTGCCACATACGTACAATTGGAGTGGCTTTAGTGGGATAAATAGTGCAGCAAGAAAAAAAATTGTAGATGAAAGAAATGCAGAATGTGGAACCTAAATGTTCAACTGATGGTATATGTGCTCCATTTTCTCCCTGGCAAGCTTTACCACCTCTTCCAACTCCGGGTCTTCATACTTGCTTGCCCTGTCCTCATTTGCACGTATTGATTTCCACATCTTCACTTCACTTTTAGCTCTGCGTTTTGCATTCGTCAAATAAGTATCCAGAGATGGCATGAGAAAGTATTTTTTGTCGTTGAGATAAACCACTCTGGAACCTGAATCCTCGGAAGGTAAATCAACACTTACTTTGCTGGCATTACCCCCTAGTAACCAAACCAATATGAATGAGTATGCAAAGGACGCCAATAGAACGACTATTCCTCCCGAGAGCGTATGGTTTATCATAGGAATTTCAAATGGAAGCAGCTTTCCAATACTCTCAAGGAGACTGGATAACTGCTCACCAAGAGTGAGTTCTTTGGGGGGTTCTGGAACCGGTTCGTCCTTTGGTTCCATTGGGATGCTGATCGATTTTGCTTTCTTTCTTTTTGTTTTGGTTGTGCCAGCTTGACTTTCGGTGTTAATTATTTCGGTGACGGTGCTGACTAAACCCTTCATGAAATCTTTTTGTCCGTCGATACTTCCCCTCTCCACAGGACCTTTGATCCAAGAACGAGCACTCCATTCCACGACCGTTACAACTTTCATTTTCGTGCAGTTATTTGAACCCCAATTGAAAAAAATCTTCGTCAAGACTTTGAAAGAATTCCCCGAAGGGACGTCTGGTGTAGATGTCGTCTGTTCAACTTCAACTGCTTTCGAAAAATCACATACTTTCAACGTATCAGTGACGAGACACTTTGTTTGTTTTGGACCAATAGACCCGGATAAAGGTTTAATGTAGCTGTAATTACGTTCCTTGTTAGTCGTTGAAAGACCAGTAATTTTCGACGTTTCAATATCAAAGTTCTTCTGTGATTTCAAAATTTTGACAAAATGTGAGTTATCTGACCCAAATAAAATCGTAAATACGACTCCCAAAGGTGCTTTGAATGTATGCTCGATAATGTCAACGTCATTAGCGTCTTTCACGTAACCATTCGATGTCGGTTCATGTGTTGCGGGGCCTGGATTAGGAATGTTACCAAACTTTGATCCCTTTGAATCGGCTTTTGATTTATCATCACCATCCTTCTCAGTATCATCACTAAGTTCCTCTTCACTTAGTGGTAGTTCAAGTTTACTTGAGGTGTCCGAGCTCTCATTAGCCTTGGGTTTTCTTTTCGAATTAGATCTCGTCGGTTGACGTGAAAGTGCATCTTCCGATGTGCTATCTGTGGCAGCAATGGAATCCAGTTCTGCCTTGGTGGCATTGTCATTGGTCAGAGCATTCTCGTCTGCAGTGTATTTAGAGTTTCTTGGTCGGCCACGAGATATTGTATTTGACCTTCGTATAGAGCCATTCTCCTCGGTGATGGTTTGCTGAAGAAAATTGTGCCATATTTTCATAATTAAATTGAATGTTGTGTCGCGTGACATGAAGCTTGCAAACACATACTTCTGATGTAATGTACGGATGACAATACCATTTGGAAAAAGTACAGCCGTAGACTTCTTTTCAATCTGAATGACTTCCCGGAAAGGAATGATAAGGTTTGTGACCCAGCCAAGAATGTTCGAATTAAAGCACAAAAAATTTGGTAATAAGTACAACCTACCTTGCACCAATATGTCTTTTGACAATGCACACGAGTACGCCCCAATCAAGTGTTCTGATGCGGGTATATGGCGAAATGTAGCGTGAAACTCCTTGTTTTTCTTCGTGCTTGCCTCGGTAATTGATGCAGAGTCAAGCATGTGTTCCAAATCGTACAGAGCATCATCATCATTTTCATCTGCCTCACTGCGAA
The DNA here is from genome assembly GCF_014636115.1 of Clavispora lusitaniae. Lineage (NCBI taxonomy): Eukaryota > Fungi > Ascomycota > Pichiomycetes > Serinales > Metschnikowiaceae > Clavispora > Clavispora lusitaniae. The sequence goes on from NW_027093981.1 coordinate 153,772, forward strand.
CATCATCCTCCATGTTCTCTACCAAAATATCTCCATCATCCTCATCTGAGTTTTCACGGCTAACATCATTGATACTACTTCTGGAAAACGATCTTCTGCGAACAACCTGGTTGTCGTTGTTTCCCGTGATCGTAATAGACCGGTTCGCTTCCTCCATGGCCTTGCCATTGACTTCCAATTGTGGTGTTCCCACGGTCTTTGAATTGGCCTCTTTCTCATCAAAGTGCTGTAGAGTCAAGTTGCCATCGCCCATGGCATTCACAGGTGAATCCCGCACCGAAGAAAACTGGACCACGGAAGCCAGAAGTGAGTCCGTAGCTGCCAAATCCGTATCTGTGCTCATTTTTGTAGACGCTACGGGTATCGAGCTCAATGCACTTTTGTTTACCTCCGCGGGTTCCAGAGGACTTTGATATGGGGAAATATCCAAATTGAATTTCAGCCTGAAATTCAGCCGCTTCTCATCATCCTCATCATCGGACTTCGCCCCTATAATTGTAGCTGCATTTTGAGCCGCAGAAAAAATGCTAGAAAGGAAGCCGTTGGTTTCGTCGTCCTTGGATAGGCTTCTTTTCATGCGTGAAGCATGTGGTTGACCATTGGAAAGCACGTCGGCAGACATCTATGGCTCGGAATGAAATCAGCTGCTTATTGCTTACCTGAACTCTGTCACGGTGATATGAAAGTGGAATCCGGGCGCAGCTGGGTGTTATTGGTGTAGAGATTAGGCGGGCAATGCACTAGGATGCGCAGGAATTTCGACCGCGGAGATAGTATAGTCGGAGGAGATAAATATGACGGATAGTGCAGACCGAACAGTTGAGAAGAAAACAAATACACTAGTGTACAAATCCAAAAAAGGTTAACGTATTACGTTTTTGTAACACAATGGCTATTTTCAATCTTGCAGAAAGATCGGCGAACTAATTACGGAACAAATTGAGAATGTTCTCCGTAGAGAACCTTTGCCTGATGGGTGGATGTAAATGCGACTAGAGATGCAGTCTCAGAACATTGCCGATAATGGACTACCACATGATAGAACAAAGTGACTGCGGCAAAAACTGTTTTGATTCCTGCGTTTACAATTAGGTTGATTAAGCAAATTCTGTAATGAAAGAAGTAAAGAACTTTTATTTTGGCGAAATACAATAAACGTGTACGAAGAAGAAAATTGAAGGAAGAGGGTATGAGGCTTAAGCTTTCTCAAAAAGCGGAGCCAAGTAGTTCTCCACGGTTTGTGCTTGCTTGTAAGAAGCATCATAGTCAATGGAGAAAACAGAGACGGAGGTTTTGCACTTTTCCTCAGCCAACACCCAAGATTCGGATGGCAAGTCGCAGTTACCAAAGATACACTGAGTGGTGCCAGTGAAGTGACCGTTCTTCCACTCAAACAAGCCCGAAGTCTCGTTGAAGGCCATGTCTGGGGAAATAGAGTCTGGTCCACTCAAACGGGAGAAGACAAACTGTGGGTCCAAACAAGACTTGTCTTCGTCACCAGTTGGAGGGAAGTTGACGTTAATACCGGTGGTAAGAGGCAACAAGTTAGGGTGGTTGGCAGAGGAGTTGAACAAAATCTGGACCATCTCAACGACCTTTCTGGCGTAAATGTTTGGAGTGAAGTTGACGTCGTTCTCTCTAGCAACATCGTCCTTGAAGAAGGAGTTGTTACCGTTGGATCCAGAGAAAGCAATACCTGGAATGCCTCTGCCAACAGCAGAGTAGGTGGCACCAATGGTACCAGACAAGGTGTACATACCAGGAGAAAGGTTAGTACCCTCGTTAGGACCAGCAACAACCAAGTCGATGGTGGCGTTGTCAAAGTAGGTTGGGAAGACGTAGTTGACAGCGAAAGCAACACAAGAAGCTGGGGTTCCGTTGAAGTACCAGATGTTCAAGTCATCTTCTTCGTGGCCCCAAGATGGAGCGCCCTGAGGTGGGTAAGCAAATCCACCGTCAGTAGTCAAGTTGGCAGTTGGTGGAATGTTGAACTGACCACCGAAACCAGATCTTTGCGAGACTGGGGCAACCATGACAACATTGTAACCAGCGTTTTTCAAGTCACGGTAGGCGGCACGGATGTTAGTGGCAGCCCAACCATCGTCGTTGGTAAGAAGAATGGTCTTGTTAGAGGCCGACAACTCGTTGTCGTCTCTCTTTTCGAGAGGAGCGGCAAAGACAGAAGAGACAGCAGCAAAGGCAGAAACGAGAGAAGAGAACTTCATGTGGCTTGGTTGGTGAGAACAAGAGAACTGCAGGCGTATTTATATCCATCCATTTCCGACGGCAGATGCATTGGCAATTTCTGCCCGGCTCGTGTTCCAGAGCATATATGGCATGCGGAAAGCATTCTGCAGTCTCAAAGGTAGATGAGAGAAGCGAAAACGTGGGCTCGCAATAATGTACCCAAATCGGGACAACATGGTTTCCTAAACGGTAACGGGCCTAATGTTTATGTTTCCTCCTATGAAGAGTTTGCGTTGTCCGATCCCACAGTTTTTCAGGTTACGGCGTGGATGCTTGCACGGATAAGTGTAGCGTAGTGAGCCTTAATAGAATAGTCTAATGTGTGGAAACAAGGTGGAAAATCCGTCGATGTATGTTCGCCTAATAACGCATATAATAAATTCGGAGAGCTCAGTCACTTTGGCATTGACATAGACACATAGTTTACAACGTGCTTCCTACATTAGTACATTAGTGGTGCCGTGCGGCCATGCGCATGCTCGTATTTCTCGCTATCCATTCTCACACTTGCATGCATCATCATCATAACCACTTGTACTACATTCCCCTATCTTCTTTGCATAACTTAAGTTGGCGGCGTAAAGTCCGAAGAGAATAACCAACTTGAGACACTAAGGCAGACGCAAAATTCGGGTTTGGTGCAAATTGCCTTAGAATATATATCAACCTGTCAAGCATAATACGGGGTTGACGGCCTATATGATAAACATGCCAAAAAAGAAAAATTTCAAGGCACAAGCCAAGAAAAATTATATTCTTCACGTTTGGTATAGTTTTCACCCACCAAGTTAATGGCTATCGGTCTGAAAGGGCCCATGTTCCATCGTGAGCTTTCCCCCACCTCTATTCGTGCACATGACAGAAACCTCGGTTTCGCGGTCTCCACAATCAATCTTGAGCTTTGCCCATACTCAAAAAAAAACTAGAGCTAGAATTACTTCCACTCCTGTGCCAAATACGACAGTTAAACATGGCTGTTTTCCTGTCTTTGGCGACTTTCTTTCGCCGCCACAAGAAAAAGTTGTTGATTACGTCAACTGTCTCCGTATCGCTCTATTTCTTGGTTCACCATTTTGTTATCAGCCGAATCCGCAACTTCCAGAATGCCTTGAAACAAGAGCTTTTCGTTAAAGAGCAAATCAAGAGAAGATTTGTTCAGACTCAAGCAGATTGCTATTTGACTCTTTTGGCTCTTTTGCCTGTGCTCACCCTGCCGATCGTGGCGTATTTACCCACAGAAGCAATAACTCTGGCTTTGAAGCGGAAAAAGAACTCAAAAAAGGAACTTGGCGATTCTCTTACTACAGAAAACTTGATGGCTTACTCGGAAGAGAGAAATGCTTCGAGTATTGACTTGCTGGTTCTTTTGTCTAAATCGAAGTTGGAGTTGTGGCAAGACTTGAAGGTGAAGTCTATAACACGCATGCTTACTCTCATTTACGCTTCTTCTGGCTTGCTATTACTTACACGCTTACAGCTAAATATTTTGGCCCGCAAGTCTTATCTTGAGCTGGCTATTGCGATCGCTGGGGGTAGTGTTCCCCCTGCCTCGAAGGACTCCTTTAACTATTTCATTGAACAAAGTTATTTATCTTTGAGCTGGTGGCTTCTCAACAACGGCTGGGTGGACATGGCCGACCACATTGAGAGATTAGTGGAAACCAAATTCAAAGATATCAACCCAAAAACAGAGTTATCCGTTGATACGTTTACCATCATGTTATCTGAAATAAATTCGGAGATGTTCTCTGATGGTGGAGCATTGGTTGCCCGTCTGATATTCCCAATTGACTATGGCAAGTTAGTGGATACACTCATGAACACAAATCCTGAATTGGTGAATGAACTTGAAAACAAAGACCTGAATCTCGTCAAGCTTGTCAACGAAACTAACTTTATCTTTGCTAACAACTTCACTCTCAATGTCTTCTTTACACTTGTCCGGAACGGTGTGGAGACTTTGGCTAGCAATCTTCTGCTTACGCTTGACCCAGACCAAGTCCCAGGGCGAGTTCATAAACTCGCAACGTTTTTGGCCCTGTTGTCTGTGCAATCAAGCGTGATCAGTGATCCTCGAAATTTTGGTGAGGACAGCGAGGTTGCTGGTAACATTTACATCAATAACCTCAACGACGTAGAAGCACTCGATGAATTCAGCGCAAGCATCTACTCTAACTTTGAGTGAGAAGTAATGACACATATACAGAAATCTATGTAGAAATCTCTGTCTTGGAGATATGTAACATAATGTGATAACTGAGATTAACAAAGAACAGAACGAAAACGAAAGATGTTTTTTGTGATTTACAAGAGTATTCTAAGTCTATCAGGAGTGATTTGTAACATTTTGACGCGAACAAAATAATTTACAAAGACGATAGTTGTGGATCAAAACTTGTCAATCACAGCACAAGAATAGGTTAAATAGTCCGAAAAGAAAAGAAAAAGCCCGCTACTCCAGCAATATATTTTTCATATTCTAATATCAGTTTACTTCACTATTTAAAACGAAGAATATGTATTGCGACAATGCCAGTCCACTTTCCCTGTACTGTCTGGAGTCAATCCAAGTCACCTGTACATTTCCGCGAACACAATTCCAATAACCTGAAAGGCAAAAGAACACCAAATATGCCTAAAGTCGTTATAATCTCCTCGGATGAGGAAAGATTTCCCGTCGATGTGGAAGTTGCTAGCAAATCCGTATTGATCAAAAACATGATTTCCGACTTGAAGCCGGATATGGAGGATGACGACGACGAGGAATTTGAGATTCCTACTCCCAATGTTAGAGCAAACGTGTTAAGCAAAGTTTTGGAATGGTGCGAGCATCACAAGAATACTGTTTTCCCAGATGACGACGACGAGGATGCTAGGAAGTCTGCTCCTGTTCATTCATGGGACAGAAACTTTTTGAAAGTTGACCAGGAAATGTTGTACGAGATTATCTTAGCCGCCAACTATTTGAACATCCGTCCCTTGTTGGACGCAGGGTGTAAGATCATAGCTGAAATGATCAAGCACAAATCGCCAGAAGAATTGAGAAAGACGTTCAACATCGTCAACGATTTCAGTCCCGAGGAAGAAGCAGCCATCAGAAAAGAGAATGAGTGGGCTGAGGACCGCTAAGAGCAGAGTACGTAATGACCAAATTGATTGAATGCGTTTGCTGGTGTAGTTACTTTCCTTTTTGAAACTAAGAAGTTAGTATGCCTTAACATCTATCTCAGCGAATCGGTGGATAATCTACTTTGTGTTCTACTCAACTCCTCAAATATGGATTACTAGAAACTGACATATGTACTAGACCATTGGTTTGGATCTTAAATGTTGAAGAAAACACTCGATCTCTTTTTTTTTTTCTTGTCTCAGCATTTGGTTCACTACGTCAAAATCGAAAAGTGTCTGCAGACAATACTCGTAGTCGCAGATTTCGCAGACAAATTCGACTTATCCATCTTCTAATTACCAAGGAAAACCTGTGACACAAAATGACAGAAGACACGGGAAGCACTATAGATGAGCTCAAAGTCTCTCTAGAAAGTCCGCTGGAACAGGTATCCTCGGGATTTGACCCCAGCATTATTCCTTCTTTGCCAGCAATGTCCCTGGAGCAGCTTTTACAATTGGAGGATGTGCTTTCTCAAGAATTTGCATCTTTATCTCGGCAATACGTGGAGTCTAGAAAAAGCCGAATAGAACAGTTGCTATCGATAATTAACAAACAACTACATATATCCCAAGGTCACGAGCAACAGTGGGCAGATAAATACGCATATGAGATTGAACTTATAGAACAGCTCATACATAGCACAGAGGACGAGGCTTTTCCGCAAATGAAAACAAAGGGCCCCAAAAAGGGAACTGCGTCCGGAATAGAGAGTATTGAGCAAGACCTCATGGACTTATTGTCTAATATCAATCTGCCGCTACACATGGATAGTGTATTTAGTGAAAGAGAGAAGGAGCTCCCTTTTGCACATCAGTTTGGCGACCTTATTCGCCCATACAAGGAACAATTGAATGCTCTGTGGCTCCAGAAGGATTACGACATTAACATGATTGAAACTTTGACCGAGAAAAACAGAACTATATTGTGGAAACAGTACAGACAGGACATCTTGGACTACAAACAAAAGCTAATAGATCAGACATATCACGAGCTTACGGAGCTATACGAGGAGTACCATGGAATCCGTGAAAATGCCATGGCAGAAGAGGACGAAGCACACTACTTTAAATCGGTAATTTCAACAGATGATATCAAGTTGGGGGCAGAGCGCGAACAAATCCGTTTGGCAAAGGGAAACATCGACTCATTTTATGATATCGATAACGTCTACTATAAGAATAACAAAATTGAAACGACAGCCTATAAGATGGCGGCTTTGGAGTCAATACGCAACTTCGAGTCGGCACAAAATGCATACAAAATTCCACAAAGGGACGACGCTACAGTGAAACTAAGTAGCTGTTCAGGATTAACGTCGGAAGAAATCGATCAAGACCTTGAAACCTTCAAAAGTTTGAAACATCGCAAAGAAGTTCCTCCTGAAACAGTCGTCGTCGATGCTTTGTCCGAGAAACAGGCAGATTACAAAGAGCTACTATCTTTAGGTCATACATCGTCTAAAATTAGCATGACTCCTCTCGAATTACGGGGTCAGATTGAGCATGAATGAACCTCACGTATATATATTATTCATTCCTTCTCCAATAAAATACTAGCATTCTTCAATCCAGCCTCCCCTATCGTCATGTCCAAACACTCGATGAGCTTGGGGTTTCCAACACTCGAGATGGTAAATCTTTCGTCTCCGCTGATTCCAAATTCGGCTGCTTCTGCATTCAGCAAAACAAACTTTAGCCATTCATATAGTTGTCTTACTTTATCAGATTCATATGCAAATTTGTGGATCAATCGCTTGCCATTAGGAAACCTTAACTGGACACGCGTTGTTGGGCCTTCTGTTGGCTCGGGGTGGTCAATCGGTTTTATCGATCCGAAAATGTCCAGAGACACTTCCGGAGCAGAACTTCCTGTTTCTTCTTCTTTTTCTTCTTCATGCTCTGAATCAAGGTTTATAGCATCTTCAGCAGTAGCACCCTTCTCTGCCATAGACTGCTTAAGGGCAAATTCCATCTGCTGCTCTTCAGACATTGCGTCTGGATCAAATTTGACTTCGTGTTTCACCACAGGGTTGTTGGATCCGGGCTGGAGTGAAAACTTTTCTAAGAACAATTCGACATCAGCTAGCCACTCTTCCACGTCTGGAACTTCTCCATCTTTCCACGAAAAAACCTTCTCGCCTGTCATTGGGTCCAAGATGGCGATGTGAGGGTATGTGTCCACATGGTAAAAGTTCAGGTAGGTTTCTCCATTAACAGAATCATGCTGAAACTGCAAGAAGATGAAGTCTTTCCGTACGGCCGCTTTCACGCTTTTGTTAGCCCAAAAGTCTCTATTAAGCACTTGGCATTGGAATTCTGTTTGGTCTTGAATGTTCACTAGGATCCATTTCTTTTCCGCTCGTCCTTTCACTTTAGCTCCATCCAAGTTGGTTCTTTCAATAAGGTCAAAAGGTGGCTTGAATAGCTCAGCAAGTCTTCGCTGCGTTGAAGTGAGCTCTGACATACGTGATTGTTGTAATCTGGTGCGTCTCGTGGGTCTGGTCGGCTCTTGATCTTCATCCAATTCCATTATTTCGTCCAGATCCTCATCATTCAATTCCACAACACGAGGTTCAGCCTCGAAGTCATCATCATCATCGTCTTCGAAACGCGCTCCCTCTTCTCCCCATTCGAAACGTTGGTTAAAGATGCCCACACGCCCACGGCCAAACATATCTGTTTCCAGGGGAGCTGGTTGCCCAAAAGAGGGGAAAGAGTCAACAAGCGTATCATGTCTGTGGACATTCGCATCAGCCTCTCTCACGTTAGCCTCATACGCTTCGTTTTGCAATCTGGTGGCGTATTCCTCATCGGCGTTTGCCGCTGAAGATGGTTGATTATTTGCACCTGCTTCTAAGAACAACTGAACCGCATACTCAAGATTGTTGCCTGAAAGTTCAAGATACTGCTTTGCTGTAGCCGCGTCCTCAGACCCTGTGAAGGCCAAAAATGTGGCGATTTGGTCATCCATGATCGAAAAGAAAGATGTGTGGTTGAAGCAAGCCAAATACTGATAGTGTGTTTCATGCAGTCCACAGACTCTCATTAATCACATCAGTATTTCTACAAGCGGGATAAATAAACTTATATTACTGCCACTTTCTCGTGAGAAACACATATATCTGGGGGTTGAATTACATGCATTAGGCGATCCAAATCCCACTCTTACATTGAAGAGGATTGTTCCGTTGTAAAAGTAAAGAATAACCACTTGTGTGCAAGCTCCAAGCCTGAGGAAGTGTCCTCGAATAATTCATTCACCTCTCTTAATCAAAATATGGCTCAGTTTTACACTCGAGAATTTACTCTTTGGTGTGGTCTTAGAATGGCCCATCTGGGATGATTTGAGTGACTAGATAACCGGCACCCGTGCCTCCTGTTCGCGCCCGCACAGTCTCATCGAAGTCCAAGTCTTCGGCAATGGAAGACTTTAGGCCAGCTTAAGCAGAACCGACAGAAGAAATCCAAAAGTTTGTAGCAGCTTGAAAATACAAACGGACATACTTTGTGGTTTACCCCCCTGCTTCAGTAGCGCTGCATCACTTCCATCAGTGCCTTTGCATACCCCATATTGCCCGATCTCGACACCAGCCTCAATCATATGCCCCCAGTCCACATCTAACGCCAATACTTTTGCACAACAATTCAATCATTATTCCAGCTTTCCAGCTTTTCATAATCTCTCCCTCAAGCTTCTCATACTTTCTTGGTTCTGGTTAACCAGCTGCATCACATCTGCATTTTTCATTTTCCCAGTGCATTTTCATTCTCATGGAGGCTTACGAGCGCTACGACCACGGTGGTCTTTTGAACGACCGCTACTTGAAAGTAGCAGACATTTCCGAAGGTTCGTATGGTCTCGTCTCTTTAGCAAAGGACACAAAGGCCAACGATACATTGGTTGCTGTCAAGTACATCTATCCCGCTTCATACACTCGATCTAAAACTTTTAAAGAGCTTTCACAGGCAACAGGCCGTGCCACTTCTTCGCCGGCGAAACTCCGCTCAAACAATGAGAAAAACCCACAAACATCCTTGCTCAACTCATTGTGGGAGGAATCGGCAAAGGAAATCCGCATTCACAAGATATTGGGTACCCATCCCAACATCACGAGCCTTATTGACCATTTTGATTCTTGCCTAGTTCTTGAATACTGTGCACGTGGAGACTTGTATGAGGCAATCCAAAGCGATACGGGTCCATCAACTACGCAAGATGTAAAGGACGTTTTCGGACAAATCTTGCTGGCACTCGCTTTTTGTCACGGTAAGCTGGTGTTCCACCGGGACTTGAAGCCAGAAAACATACTCATCACCGAGGACTGGACTATTAAAATGTGCGATTGGGGTCTTGCCACAACACAGCGCCGCGTGACAAATAAGAGCGAATTCGACGTAGGATCCGAGCGTTACATGGCACCAGAACTTTTCGACCCCGAGTTGGAGAGCTACGATGCCGCCAAAGTGGATCTTTGGTCCGTGGGGATTATCTTACTTACGCTTGTCTTCCACAAGAACCCATTCAAAGCTGCAAACTACACGGACAAGCGGTTTCTCCAGTTTTCTGCTAACCGTGAGGCGTTGTTTGATTTTTTCAGTACCATGAGCAGCGACATGTTTAGCGTTTTGCGCTTCTGTCTTACGCTTGACCCCGAAAACCGTGATTTGGAAGCATTGCGTGCTGAAGTGGAAAAGGTCAAGTTTTTCACCATGGACGAGGAATACTGGGCCGAACATAGTGACGAAGAAGAAGACTACCGGTTTGAGGCCGAGGCTGAAGATGAGCAAAAAGCGGAGTTAGCGGAGAAGACTATCTCGTACCAGAAGCCGGTCGAAATTGTGGAGCCGGATGTATTCGCAGAGCCAGTCGATATCGGCGGCGCGAACATGTCGCCCCGTATGCCGCCGCAAATCACCGTTGGCGCGCTGCTCGACGCCGATATGCCCTACAATCGTCGCGCGGATGCGCTTCTTTCGCCCCACGCACAACCGATTCCCATCGGGCGCCTTCGCAACACACGGAAGCCCTTTGGTGTCGCATCATACACACGCACCAACAACAGCCACAGCAACAACGGCCGGTTCCGGCGCGAGGATTTCTTTACTCCTCGCAGTGTCTTCAATCACTACATGGACAAGTACGGAGAGAATAAGTACGGAGAGAACAAATCCGGAGGAGATAACCGGGACAAGGAGCGGCGCAGGCGGCGCAGTGGGAAACAGTCGTGGAAGAGGAAACCTGAAACGCGCAAACCGTGCAAGAAACGGCGGTCGCGGTACGAGATGGCGCAGTCGGCACCGCACACAGGCGCGTACTTTGAAGCGCGCCAGCATAGTCCGGCGCGAGGTAAATACGTGCCGCCGTTCTTGCGTCTGCCTCGCTCGCCGCCCATTGGCGCGCTCGCTGAAGAAATCGACCACCTCTCGCTTGACGATGACATGTTTCAGTTGGAGGATGTCGGATACACCAACGGAGACGAAAATACAAACGGTGCCCATTCTGGCTTGAATTACGGATCGCATCTCAGCTCGCATTTCAACTCGCACGACAGTTCTCATATACGTTCGCATGCCGGTTCCCATGTGAGCTCGCATGGGGCACCTAACCACACTAATCTGCACACTTTCAATTACGGCTCTACTGGTGCCGGTTTCAACGGCAGCGGCTCTCTGAGAAGCGGCAATTTTGGCGCAAATGTTGCCGCGGTAAACGGCGGACACGCCGGGCCTGGCGCGAAGTACGTTCCACCGTTTCGGCGTGGGTCGCACCCCAGCTTGCCCAAGCGCGCCCCACTTGCCCAGTTTGCGCGCAGTATTCAGCAGACGCTCGACGAAGGAAGTCACAGCGTGCCTAGCGACCGGTGGATGACGAAAAACTGGCCGGCGGCACGTGACTGATGGCTTTTTTTTTGTTTCTTCCCCCCTCGACCTTCCCAAAGGTTCGGGCTGGTGATGTGCGGCTGTGCTTCGAACAAATGGCGTTTGTGCCAATGAGAGCATTGCCATTGGGCGACGGTCGGCGCGAACTATGCACGACCTGTGTTCCTGCGCCTGAATCCGTTTCGCGCAGGTCCCTCGTCATCCGCGCGCTATGTTCACAACCTCTGGTGATATGGTTGCTGATGTGTACCAGTGTTCATCACGGAACGCGGTGCCAACAGAGTGTGGGTAATTGAAGGATTGGAGCACATGCACCGTTTTTATTCTACATCTGGGAGCCGATTCTTTGTTCCTGCGCTTGCCCTCGAGCCGTTTTCGATTTTTCTTCTCATCCGCGCTACCCACCAACTCCGACGACCCTTTTCTTCGCTCACTGGGTATCTACACTCCAGCAGCAACGCGCGATGACCATGTCACACTAGTTTGGGGTGATATGCAGTATTGCGACTTCTCTCTAGCACTGCCTCTTTTCACCAAAACACCGGCAGAGCTTCGCCACGCTATCGAAAAATAAATAATAATCTACCAAATTATGACGTCGAACCGTCTTCCATATACACTGCCCCGCGTAGGAGGCGCAAGCTTGCGCCTGATATCAGCCGCGCGTATTGTGCGCATGCCCTACCTTGCAGATTTAGACATTCCGCACATTTATAGTCTTATGCTCTGGTCCTGCAACACATTTCTTGCTTCTGGATTTTTTTTCCTTTATATTTTTTGTTTCTGTTTGTGTACTTGTTTCTTGGCCCTTCGAAACACTTCCGGTCACCTTCAATCCTTATTCAAACCAACTTCATTCTCGAGTAAGATCCCTTATCCCCGAGACATTGCAGCTGCTAATCCATGATCCCCAAATACTACCAGCGGCGTCTTTTGGCGGCGCTCGTGGCAATTTTCCTAGGACTCGTGTCCTTTCTTCGTGTGCTCTGCCGCGACATTCCCGACTCAGTACTCGATAACACCACCCTAGCCATGTTTGAAACCTCTTCTTTCAACCCCAGGTCCATCACATATTGCATTTATTCGTACATCCACGCATTGTCTTCGGGCAACTACTTCATGCAGAAAAACCTTGCTGCCATTGGGCCCATGAGCATCAACGAGGGAATTTATTTCCATTGGGATGACTGGGTCGATTTGTCTCCTGCTGACAAGGTGTTGGCCAGATACAGACAAACGTATCCAGATGGGAAAGCCGACGAGTCGCTCCGTGCTTATGCATCTGTGAATCCTTACTACATGGAGTCGTTCAACACCAAAGTTCTCCGAGGCATGGCCAATCTCTACGCGGTGAAGGCTCCGCCTAGAAAAATCTGGGCCGCCACTGACTCGGGCTTTGTCGAAGTGCCAGTGTTCGGCAAGAAGAAAGTTCATCTGAGTGCTTTGCTCAAACAGGTGCCCAAGCTCACTGTCGTTCTGCAAATGAAGCGATGCGACGCCTTGATGGGCGCTCTGCTCCCCAACTCTTTCCATTTCCACCCATATAAACGCATGCAGAAAAGCATCGACATTGCGCCGCAAGACTTTGTCTTTGACCCAGACAAGGAGATTTTTGCCCTTAAGGAGGCACTCAACAAGAACACCATTGCTCCCGAGGACATACGCTATCTCAAGTTTTTGGAGACGGCTAATGCAGAAGCCGATACTGCTGATCGCTTCTTCAAATACCCATGGATATACACAGATCTCATTGCTGGTCGCTCGCACCACATTTCATTTCCGTTTTTCAAACGTTATGTGTCCGATAGAGAGCGTCAGAGTGTTTTGCATCACATGGTCCGCGTGTGGTTTAAGTTTGCCGAAGCCAATGGCGTTGCGCTGTGGATCAACTACGGTTCACTTTTGGGTTGGGCCTATAACGGTGTGAATATGCCTTGGGATACAGATATCGACATCCAAATGCCAATTGCTCAACTTGATAAGCTCGCAAGAAAGGCAAACTCAACACTCATCATCGAAAATCCACGCGACGGGAATGCCAAATACTTGTTCGAAGTGTCGCCAACTTACGTGCGTCAGGGTAACGGTCGGAATTTCATTGACGCCCGCTTCATAGATATCAACACTGGCCTTTACATCGACATCAGTGGATTGTCGCATACAGGCCATAAACAGCCTATGGAACTTCTGGCTGGTGGGAGTGATCTCAATAAGCTCAAAACCATGAATGTTCATTGCAAGAACTGGAACTGGCATTCTCTCGACGAACTTCTTCCTATTCGTCACACCTTCTTTGAAGGCTCATCGGTGTACATCCCACATAACGTGCTGTCGATTTTGCTGAAGAAGTATGGACCTGACTCCTTCACGACCAAGCTTGCATTTAACAACCACCGGTACAGTAAAGAACTCAATCTATGGGTTCCTCAAGATGAGTGTTCGCGAACATGTGCCGCTGTTCTGCTGCTTTTTGAAAACAGCGAAAAGCTGCCCAAGTTTCAAAGTCAGTGGATAGAGGACGAGTACAAGATTGTTTCTCCTGCCGCTGAACGTCACATGGCACTAAACTCTGACCTCGACAACCCACGCGATTACGACTTGAGTAGATATGCCGACCTTCCGATACTGCGCAAGGATCTGTGGGAATACTTCAGTGACATCAAGTACAAGGTCTCATCCAATACCGGATGGTACAATGATTCCTGATTTTGCATTTTTCATATTCGCCTGAATATGTCATCTTCGGGCACTGCCCTTTACGTCATGATAATGAATTGTATAAATATATTGCATTACTGTAGCTTTGAAGTAATATTGGCGTGCACCTACAATATTAATAACTCAGCATGTATACGAATAAATTTCAAGGCGTCGTATCCTATTTCCCACTAAATGGTGTAAAAGTAGGTTTGGAAACATGTAGAAAATTGAATTTGCGTGTCATAGATGCTACGAGCAAAATTTGAAATCAAGATGGTTTCGTGGTCTAGTTGGTCATGGCATCTGCTTAACACGCAGAACGTCCCCAGTTCGATCCTGGGCGAAATCATTTTTTTATGTTATTTGCATGCATAGCAATCGTCACCGCTCCGCGAAATGCCGGACAAAGTCGGATAATGTTCGCACTACGTCAGAGAAGCCCTTGAAAGAGGCTTTCCCCACGTTTTACAGAATAGCTACAAGTACACGGTATGGGATGCTTAAAAATGCAAGATTGGAAGACACGACTTCTTTTTCCGAAGGTGTCTGGTGTGATGTCGCATACCGGTCGGATGTATTTTTTGACGTTTCCCCATATTTCGGAACAATTATCGGCCGGGATTATTTTGTAAGTCACGTGCCGGGTCGGAGTCAACCCCGATATAAAACGAGAGTAAAGTGTCAATACAAAGGTTGTGAGTCTGGATAGCAGTTGTAGCGAAAAAAAGTCGAATGACTTACCATGTTTTCACCACCGTAGCATTTCTCCTTGTACTGGAATGTTGTGTCTTCCCATTGTGACCATGGACTTTGTGCTGTAGTGACAGGGAAGTATTAAGCCAAAACGAGGGTGGGAATTCCGAGAGGCACGGGTGTAGCCTCCAACAGAACCAAACCTTTTCGACTCTCACAATATTTTGTCCCTAATAGAGCGGTATCCACTTTACAACACGCAAACGCTCCATCGCCCCTGAACGGCATTCCATAACTTCCGAAACCTTTCCATACTTGCAAGTACCTGAAGTCGAGATTTATTTCGGCCAGCGCTACAACCAGTAATTGTTGGTGCACTTTGGCTCTGAATATCATTCCCTGGGAGCTGTCCAGAAAAGATTACCCCGGTGTATTTTCTGTTCTCCCCATTGAAAGCAAGCTCGGAACAGTGGCGCAACAGTCTATCCTAGTCTTACAGAGTTATTTGTTGCTTCTGGTGAACAGTGCCCCTCTTGCTTCTCGACTGTACACCCTCAAAGATTCCAGGTCTCATGTCTTCTAATGCAAAGTCTGGAGAAGTCTTCACGGGAGGTGCTACCACCTCTCAACATATCGAGGCCCAAGATGATGACCATTTCCAAAATACAACCTTTAAGTTGAAGAGAACTAGGTCCTTAGGTTTGTTAGATGAGTTCATCGATCCTGAAAAGCAGCAAGAGCAAATCGAAAAGAAAAACAACAGCTCAACCGATTCTGAGCTCCCGCTGTCCCAAATTGATGGTTCGGCAGATCATGGAGACTCTGAAGTACACGAAGACTCTTCAACGCATGGAGACTCTACAACGCATGGAGAATCTTCTTCTGCCGCTCCTTCTCTGCCCTATATAACATCCCCTGATCTTATCCCTCACGATGATACGGACTTGGTTGCCGAGCCTTCAAGACATGTTGACTATCTCTCTCACGAGTGGGACGTTTCGGATATCTCAAAGTCTTGGCGGTATGTCATTCAGAGAAGAAAAGATGTGGCAAATGCAGCCCGCTTGGAAAATGCCAGCTGGAGAACTTGGGCACAAAGACGATCCAATTTAAAGACTATCAGTCCAGAAGAAGTTAACTGGTCCAAAGAAAGTGATGTGACGTGGCTTTATGGTCCCATCGTTGATGACGATGAAAATGATCACGAGACATGTGCCTCCAACGAAGATTCCAAGTCCGGCACTGCAACTAGTATTGTTGCAGGCGATATTTCTATTGCACGTAAAAACCACGGGCCCAAACCCATCTTGAAGAAACGCACGGTGCAAGACATGATGATCAGTCACCTGAATTTGTTGAAGTTACAAGTGGCCACTGCTCGAGCTGAGCTGGAACAAAGGCGACGCGAAGATGCAGAGGCAGAGGCAAGGAGAGAAGCTGCGGCGAAATCAGGAAAGTCCGACAGACCACCCGAATACTTCGACTATGACGTGATCTCCGCCAAACTCAATTCGCAATACAAAAACTATTCTGGGCCCGGCTCGCTTGCAAATTCCAACAATAACAGTGCACTTGATTTAACACAAGCTCATTCGCCGGTGGAGGCTACAAACTTATCGTCCAAATTGCAGAAGGTATCCAGCGAAAGGCTGGCCACGGTCGAAAGTACAGAACCTCCGAAAAAGGAAAAACGCCATATTCATTTTAATGACGAAGTTAAACAGTGCATTGCCGTCAACGAGTATTCTGACGAGGACGAGGATTATGATTATGATGATGAATACGACAATGACTACGACTATGGTGATGATGAGAGTTACGTTTATGAGGATAATAGCAATTTCAACGATGAAGACGAAGACGATGACTACGATGATGATGAAGATGAGGATGACGAAGAAGATGAAGGTGGATTTTTCTTGAAAGTGAAGCCTCCTTCTTCAGCATCTTTGGCGGGCTTAACTTTGCCAGGTTTATCGTCAGCGTCAACAAAGGATAAGGATCATGAGCGGAGTGAGGAAAGTGATTCGATCTCCACCAACAACTCCAAAGTGTACAAGACAATTCATCTCTTACCTCCTACCACCTTGAACTATGGCTCCTCCGACGAAGAGAGTGATGACTACAATCCATATACATCCAGTTTATCGCATAATGTCGACAACAGCACGAGCAGAGGCTATGATTACTACTACGACTATAATACTGTGTACCAGGTGGATCCAAACCACGCGATATACGGCTCGAAAAAGACACCTGACGTGGTGGATGTCCCGAAAAACATCACACTTGGGTCTAACTTTGACTACGAAATAATACAAAACGAGGATGCACAGCAGTATGAAAACACTCCGTTGCACTCAGCCAAGAATGAGTCTTCTGCAGTTGATTCAGATGAATCTAGCAAGGACTCGAGCAAATTGCCTGTTTCTTCACTCGAAGACTCTGCATCTCCGCTGATAAGGCCTAACCCATTTTCGCTTCATGAGCAAGACCAATCGGATTCAGACTCTGATTCCGAAGATGATGGGTTGTCTATCAATGCGCGAAACTCTAGTCAGTCATTAGCTCAACTGGTTTTTGGGCATGCATTGACTTCAGCAGATTCCGACCTGAAGAGCACTCCTGCGGAGCATTATTATCCAAAGGCAGAGACAAAACCAAGCGAGGACCATATCTCATCAATTAACCCACGGTATTCATCAACGTCTGTCTCAAGGCAACCACACTCTTCTAGTTCTCTTTCCGACCAGTTCCTAAACACAGGCATGACCAAAGCCTCAAATGACACATCGTTGTCCGACACATTCTTTAATATTAAAGCACCCGAGGCCAAAACTGCTTCCTCACTGTCATTGACTGAAAGGCAATCTCCTCCAGTGCAGAAAAAAGCATCTCCGCTCCCGCCTCACACCACTTCCGCGAATGCCTTTCTGGGTACATCTACACCGCCACCGCTGGGCCTGGCACCTAAGAAAGGCTTCATGTTTGACTCGGACAGCGATTCAGAAGACGAGTTTATTGAAAATGCTTCGCCGCCACCGTCTGGAGACAAAAACACTACGAGCTATGCATCGCTTTATCAAGTAGCTGACCGGAACGGGATATCCGTTCCTTCGCAGCCCGAAGGTGAAGAATCTAGCCAGAAGAATCGTGTGGGCCTGGCAATGGTGAACTTTTTGGGCGGGTGGAATAAGAGTGGCTGAATTTCATTCCTCAATTGAGGTTATCCGGAGTGCCACATGAAGCTCCTAAGATAGATTGAGCGTGGCAAAAAAGAAAAGAAAAAAAAAAAAAAGAGATTAACCGTCAATGTTGTCGTGTTGCTGTGCTACGCGAACTCAGGCCATCAATGTGCTAATGAGCTTAGATAGTTTTCAATGCATTTTTCAAAGAGTGTTTGTAGGGTCTTGAATGTCAATTTTAGTTGCCACTTTAACATGATACTTTATGTACAATTAGAATTGGAAGCAAAGACATCTAGAACCAGAATATCAATGTTATGTAAACTGTGATGATTTAATATCATATTGAAGCACAGGAAATTTGCATCAGTATTTAAGTCGGTCTCAATTGCTTGTCTATCATGCACGGCTATCAACTGCAAACTTCAAGAAAACGTGCGCATAAGTTTATTCTCCATACTTTGATACGCAATCACTTCTTCCTTCTTTAACACATCCAGGATGCTCCCAAACATCATGGAGCGCCTTCTAAGCCTCGTGGTTTCTTCTATTTTCTTGAAGCCAATGGTTCCCCCAGTTGACGACGATGGGAAATGTGAGTTAGTGGGCACCTTTTCATTGCTAACCCAGGCGTTCTTGGGCTTACTATGTCTACTGTCGCTCATAGTCAAACGCTTTTACGAATATCCGGTCCGCCGGACGTGGCAAGTATGGTTTTTCGATGTTTCAAAACAGGTCATAGGGGCGTTGGGTGTGCACATTTTCAATTTGTTGCTCTCCATCACGAAGGCAGAGCCTAACGATTTTAGCATCACTGATGACTGTGATTCTGGAGACCAATGTCAGGGCGACCCCTGTGACTGGTATTTTCTCAGCATTGTTCTGGACTGTACTATCGGGGTGTATGTTCTCTATGTGGTTCTTTCATTTGTTAGTTTCGTGTGCAAGAAGTATTTCAAGGTAACGCAGATTGAAAGTGGACAGTATGGTCCCGACCCTCACAACCCGTCTGTGAAAGCATATTTTAAACAACTTGGCATTTACTTTGGGTCGTTGATGATTACGAAATTCGTTCTCTATGGGCTTCTAGTTTGTTTTGAGTCGCAGCTCTTATGGTTCACGAGCCACGTTCTTTTAGTCTGGCTTGACGATTATCCCAATGAGTTTGAGATATTCATTGTCATGTTTGTTGTTCCGATATTTATGAACTGTTTGCAGTTAATCTTGGTGGATAATTTCATCCAGAACCAAGTCCTCCATGAAGCCAACATTAGATATTCACACAACCATCATCACCATCTATTTGATTCTTCCAACCCAGAGGAAAGGCAAGGTTTAGCTATAAAACGGAATGGCATAAGCGAGGAAGTACATACACCGGGAAACGAACATGGGGAATACGGGGCTACCTGAGGGTTTAGCAAGAATTTTATATTTATTCTTTTCAAGACTGGGAGTTGGTCTTGGAGTCCATATATACAGCACCCTTTTAATCTCTTTTGTAAGTTGACGTAGACTTATTTGGTTTCGAAACCAAAGCCTTTCATACAAGTTTTGTATGCTTGAATCAACTGGTCACATTTGCCACTCTCTTGACCGTTGAATAAAAGACACTCGTCTCTGGCCTTCTTTTCATCTAAGCAAACGCAGCATGGTTTTGGTTTTTCTGTTGGGGTAGGCTGAGACATGATTAAGAAAGAATGGTATCACCTATAGAAATAGACATTACTAACCACATCATGCCGCACTTGTGGCGCTGATGGCCGATCACGTGAGGTTCACCATCAGACCTTTCCGTCTACACTACATATCTATCTACCAAACGCTGATTTTCGATCATATTTGCATCCCAATCTAGTAACTGCGTCCCGTATTTCATCTCTTCTCATCCCGGTATTCTCTCTGTATTAAGGACCACTACTCTGTCAGAACCAAGATTATGTACACCTGCAAAAGATGAAGCAGAAAGACGGACTCGCTCGACAAGTTTTAAAACCTCTAAAGCAACCTAAAAGAATGTAAGAAGAAATCCATGAATCAAACAAACAAACAATAAAGCCGGCATTAGTATATTTACAAAGACTGCACATAAGTCGTTACCGTATTTAACGATCTAGCTATATGCCTTTAGAAGCCACGCCAAAACACCGGATATGACAGACGGCGGAGAGGAATTATCACGCGGGAGGCTTTCAACAGATACCAATGTTGATTTGAATACAGACATAGCACCTGCATCGGAATACTCCGAGTCTGCCCAGAAGAAACTAGCGGGGTCTGTTTTTTCCAGCATGAGGAGTAGCATGGACGGGAGCCCGAGCATATTGAACGCCTTCAACATTTTAAAACAAGGAAATGCCATTGACGACGACATAAGCGCAAGTTCCTCCTTTCCGCTTGGTCCCAACTCCATTTTCGAATTAACAATCGGATCAGATGCAGCGAGGTTGAAGACAAATAGAGGCCTAAAGAACCAAGTCACCATAAACGGGGGGACCACAACCATTCATCATTTGATTAAGCCATCTGTGGATGAAATACCTCGAATTCTGCTACATTCATTGAAGAAAAAGGTGACCAATACAGAATTGTCAGATGCTTTGGTCAAAGATACCATTAGCGATTATAAAAGCTTCGAGCTGGGATACAAAGCGCTTACTGAAGATATGCTTTCAAAACTCTCAGAACAGCAAGACACACAGAAGGATGATGCTTCAGGTAGCATCAGCTTTATGTCCGATAATGACGATGATCTCATTCCCCAAGTATTTGAAGACCCGAACTTCCGATTGGATGATCCAAGAATTTTCCGCCAGGTAATGGAAAATACAAGACTTTTGCCGGATCCAGATGCACCTGATGAGGCGAACAGCAATATTATTAACGGCCCTCAAATCCAAGAGAAATTATCCCACTATTTAGACGTGGTAGAGGTTCAATTGATTCATGAAATATCAAAGACATCAAATTCATTTTTCAGCACGTTGGGAGATATACAAGATATTGAGCAAGAGTCGAAATCATGCATTGACAAGTTTGCCGAAATCAAACACAAAGTTGCAGATATCGAGGAATATCAAGCTGAGACTGGAGCAAAGATTTTGGATTTGATCGACGAAAGAAAAAGTGTCAATCACCTTGAATCATCTGTACTACAACTCCAATCTGTCCTTTCGAAATATGCCGACGCCATGATTCATCATCGACATAAGCAGCATTTGAAATGCCTTCAAGAAATTTTGGTTATCGAAAACCTTATACTAGGGGTTGAACCTGAGGACTATCAAGATGAAGGGACAAAACATTTATATCCAAAATTTGAATATCCGATGGTCAATCTCTCCCGGCTTCCGGCACTAGAAAAGTTTCGACAAGACGTGGAAAATCTCAAGCTGGCTTCCAATCAGGGCTACAGTGAGGAATTTGTACAATTACTTGTCGAGGATCTTCGTTCACATTACAAATCAATTTCGTCAAAAGATACGATGAATCGTATTTATGTCTCCATAGATCGCTCGCGCAAGTATCAAGACAAAAACGTCAACAAGACATTTAATGAAATTGATTCACAGACAAAAAAGAAAATCCAAAATTTCATTCAAAATTTATCAAACTCGGGTTACATTACTACTGCGTTCACAGAATACCAAAACAGTGTCATAGGTGAAGTCAAGGCAATAATAAGACATAATTTGCCTTCAGGGAAACCCGATCCTCAAACAGATGAGCTATCCTCGAAAGATAAATCTCCTTCATTCGCCGAGAGTGAGAAAACCCAAACGGAAGGTACTCCATCAGGCAACGCTTCATTGTCAGAAAATATAAGAAAAATGTCTCACGACCAATTCTCACGAATGATGACTGCCATCTATTCAAACTTGTCTGAATGTCTAAGGAGATTGACCATTCATCAGAAGCTCTTACTTGATATGTCACTCTCGTCACTTCCACCACAATTGTCACAGAATATCGATGTCATGTCTTTGGATATTACCAACTCAATCAATAAGGCAATTGAGCTTACCCAAGTCAGACTTGTCAAAATTTTGAATGTGCGTCTGGAACAAATAGGTGATCTCCCTGTTAAGCAGTACTTACATTTGTATCTGCTTTCATCTGCGTATCTACTGGAATGCGAGTCCATTAATCCTGTCTTTGTTGCTTCGGGTCTGGGAAGCTCCTTGACTGAGTGGGTCAGAAATCATGTTGGATACTTTGTTCACAAATTTCACTCAAACTCTGTTAGACAGGTGGCCAATGCGTGTGATAAAGAAACTTGGAGGGAATGTACGACACCAGAAAAGATATCAATGGGACAAGATGTTCTTGATACTATTCTTGGATACTCTGAGTACATTAAAAGCGATGGTCAAAGTGGCTTCAGTGGAAGCGATTGGATCGAATTTTTAGACTTTTTTGAAGATGATTCAATTTCCAAGGAAACATCGAAAACGGCTAATGATTCAAATAGTTCTTTGATGTTAAAGATCCAAGATCTGGAGTTCTTGGTTCCAGAACTCATATTAACAGTTAATGAGCACGTCCGAGACTACTTGATCATCATTAAAATTTTTCCGTCGAGGGCTGGTTCCGTTCGCGGGAATATGTTGACTTTCTTCAAGTTACTCAATACCAGAGTTTCTCTGGCAATCTTAAATGCTGGAGCCACTCGAACTGCTGGATTGAAGCATATCACCACAAAACATCTCGCTTTATGCATTCAGACCATTGCTTTTACAATTGCGCTTTTATCAGCTATTCAGCCCGTTTTCGCCAATCATAGGCATGAAACTGAGCTGACCAATAGTAATTCTGAGGAGATAACTATTGAATCTGTCACCAATCTCTACAAAAGCCACCGGCGAGAATTGTATGACAAATTGGTTTCGATTATGCATGACAGAACGCTAAATCACTGTGGTGCAATCATGAAGCTTGACCTTTCTCAGCCAATAAAACATCCACAGCAGAGCCATCCATATATGGAAACGTTGGTGAAGGAAACAACCACTGTATCTAAGGTTTTGACGAAATACTTGCCTGAAACAGAGTACTCCTACATCCTTCTGCAAATATTCAGCAACTACAAGCAGCTTCTTGTTAAATGCTACTGTATGGATCTTCCTCAATTCAAAGATTTCTATGAAAAACAAAGCATTTTGAAAGACGTTGATTACTTCCGTGTCAAACTAAGTGATCTACCTGGATATGGGAACTCGGGCCAAGTTATATGGGAGAATGTCAATTCTCTTCCGACTATTGAAGATGCGAAGATGGAAGAAGTAATGAGGATGAATATCGCCAACGAAAAGGCTATCGCTTCATCAAAGACGTCAATGGAGGAGACTCGAAGCACACCCCAAAGCTCTGAGCCTCGTAAAAGCAGCGATAGTCAACAGGTTGCTGAAACTGTAATACCGGGGTTTAAAAACAAGGAAGCTTCAGAAGAGTCGGAGAAAGAATCAACTCGACCTGTCGTGCTAGAAGAGAGTGCATCAAAAAAGCGAATCGAAGCTGCTGTTGAAAAACCCGATGAGGCGAATTCGGCGCAAACTAAACCTGATGATCCAAGTATGGAAGATTCCAAACCAGAAGAACCAAATGCCGAGAAATCAGAGTTTGAGGGACCAAAAGTTGAGGAACGCAAGGTCGAGGATCAAACATCAGAGGCACCTATAACAGAAACTCCTAAAGAAGAAGATTCTAAAGCCGCAGATGCTAAAACAGAAGATGCTAAAGCAGAAGATGCAGAAGATGCTAAAAGAGACGATGTTAAAACAGAAGATGTTAAAACAGAAGATGTTAAAACAGAAGATGTTAAAACAGAAGAAGCTAGCACAGAGGATACTAAAGCAGAGGATTCCTAAGGTCCACAATCTGCGCCAAATGATGAAGAATCAAAAGAGGCAGAACTTGAAAGAAAACCCTAACACCTAGTGTAGGATGATGAGGTGGCCAGTCATATCAAAGCCCTGCCTAAGAAGAAATGATACACTATTGCTGCTTAAATAAGAATAAATTAAGAGACGCAAAGCTAAACATGTATACTAAAAGGAAAACTTTCCATCAACTTTCTTGAAGGGCTCGTCTTCCGTCACAATACAGTCGATTAATTGGTATGGTGCGACATCGAACGCTGGATTCCAAACCTGGATACCAGGAGTGGCAATCCCAACGGTCATTTTTTCTCCAACAGATCCATCTTCACGAAGGACAGGGCCCTTCAAGCTTGTGAGCTCGTGTGCTGGTCTCTCTTCAATAACAATTTCATCACCGGTCTCAGTTTTGAGGTCGATAGTGGTGTTAGGAGCAGCAACCATGAACTTAATCTTGTCTTCTTCCTTCGTGAAGGTAGAGTTGAAAAAATCTGCAATCGCAGCTAACTGATAAGTTCCAATTTTGTTTGCCAGATCACCATTTTTCACCACTCTGTCAGCGCCGGTAATGATGAATTTCACCGGAGCCGCACTTCCCTTTATGTTCTTCTTCTTGTGTAAAGTAGAAATCAAAGATGTTACCATGTTATCGCATATCATGGTGAATGGAATTTTCTCGTAGTGTAACTCGTAAGTCGTCAACTTTGCCCCCTGGTTGTATGGACGTGTTTCCAATGGGTAAACATGTTCGAACCAAAATTCTTCATTCGACACAGATTTGGACAATTGCGCATGCACAGTACGGATGACACCCAAAGCAGTTCCGTGACCAGATGTGGCCAAAGATCCAGTATTACAGACAGTCACAATCGAGAACGGCCCTTTGAAGTTTTGCGCTTTTAATGTCTCCGAAATGAATCGAAGTCCATTCTCGCCAATCTTGAAGTTGTTGCGCAAGTCATCTTCGTGTAAACTCACCGAGTAGTCAAATAACAACTTCCAAACTTTTTCAGTCACCAAATCGCTTTTCTCAAAATGGGAAACGAGCAAAGCCTTAATTTCATTGCAAGCGTTTGCAAGGTTCACTGCAGTGGGTCTGGAAGTCACCAAATAGTCAATGGAGTTAAGCAAATCCGCAACGGTCTTCAGGGTCTCTCCACTCTTCAAATACAAGTGTGTGTCCACAGTGATTGCAAACGCTCCTACAATAGCGATGGCTGGAGCACCTCTAACTTGCATCAGTTTGATAGCTTCAAAAGCATCCTGAATGGACTTGATGTTGATGTACCTGCTTTCGTACGGAAGAAGAAGCTGGTCAAGAATATCGAGTGTGACATTCTCTTTATCAAAGCGGATGGCCTCTAGAGTGTCCTTTGACATGTTAGTGGGAGATGTAGTGGGATTATCAAGCACGTGTAGGATTCAAGAAGTTCAAATCTGCACAGGAATACTCCACAGTTTTTTCTTGCTCGTTCGCATCAAGAACCATCTGCACGACTCAGATCACTTATGGCATCTTCTGTAAAGATCAACTTTAGCCCCAAAATCAGAATATGAGTCTGCGGACGCAGTCCACATCAAATTCGTCTGTGAGAGCGTTATATTTGCATCTCAATAGTTTTCTTCCTGTAATTGGGCATCTTCCTCCTTTGCTAACATTGTATGTGGGAGCGTGATTGTCAGCCTTCTCCTTTCGATCGGTCTTCTCGTTATCAGACTGGTTTTCTTCATCAGACTCTTCATCCGTATTATCCTCATCGTCATCGGTAGCTAAATCTTCGGGGTTTCTCGCTAACTTGTGAGAATCTCTGAGATAATTGTAGATACATGTGTAACAGAAGACATGGCCTGTTTCGATGATAGCAGGATTCAGAATCTGTTGCTTGCATAAGGGACAGAGTGCTCCTGATCTGTAATGCTTCCGGCTATTACTTTCCTGTTGGGCAAGTCTTGCTAGTACGGAAGGAGGCGGAACAACGTCTTTCAAGCCGCTGCTTTGAGACTTAGCCAACTGCTGGGCAAATTCGGAGTTGTTCCACCACTCGAGGAATTTCAAAGAGAAAATCGCCAAGGGGAAAAAAGTACCAAGTGCAAAACGTACTGCTTTGGACGATGGCCTAAGCAAATTGCGCCAAAGAAACAGAAGTAAAGTTTCAGTCTTGGAAGGCGGAGCAACCCTATTAGGTTTTTGCGATTTCCGAGAAAGTGGGGCCTCATTCCGGGAGTAATCAGATTGCTGGAGACGCGAGAAGTTGATGTTGAAAAGCGCTGTGAGTAATGTTGGTGCCTTAGACTCTCCGCCCAAGTACATCAAAGCGACGAAAAGATTAGCTGCTTTCAATGAGCTCTGTACATATGGATATAATTGAACAAACAATCGCTTGAGCCATATGACTCGAGCTTCGGTGGCGCTCATATTATCGGTAATTTCAAGTTGGTTGGTGGCGTACTTCGAGTAGAGCAATTCATATTGGTAACCAAACTTCTCCAGAAGGTACGCTGTTCCTGTAATTTCAAAAATCGACACCCATCTCTGTAGTTTTGACAACCTTCTTCCATCCCCGATCATGGATGGAACCAACTGCGATAGCTTTGCTTGGTTATACTTTGCATTAGCCAAGGGAGTCTTGCTGACCCGCTTCAAGCCATAGAAATTCTCTGTGAAGCTGCCTTGCCAATTCTTGAAGAAGTAATATTCGATAGCCGTCCGCAACACAAGATTGAGCTCGTCAAACCTGTTAGCCACTCGAAGTAAATATCCTGGATATTTCTGAGCATAGTGAACCAAAATATACCTCAAGGATGGCGACAAGAGCGCCTCAAGCTGGCTGGCGGAGATGATTTCAAAGACCGTGGGTGTCTCAGAATCCAACTGTGACGCATCTAAAGACGAGTAGTATTCCATGATGTTGGTATCACCTTAATAAGACGTAAGTAGTATGGAAACCTTCCCCACAATCTGAGCCGAGGGTCGTGCAAAGTGCAGAAGGACGGGTTAGAGATAACAAGTACCAATATCGTCGAAATACAGTGATGAAGAATATTATTCTTTATATCTCGTTTTTGATCGTACTATCTCTAGCTTACAAATAATCCTTATTGGACATACTCGCATCTTTCTAGTGCCACCCAAAGCAGAAGTAATTACATGCGCACCATAGTTTGCAGCTATTCTCTCATGGAAAAGTTGGAGTCACTTAACGCTATTGTTGAAGAGTTCCAAATCAAAGCTTCGACATTAAGAGTATTCAAAATTAGTGAACTTGTTCTGGAAGGTAAGAACTATGACGTTGTGGCTGAATCTCCGCGTCACTTGGAAACGGGAAATGTTCCTAACTTCTTGTTCGAAGACAGAGACCAGAATTTCTGTTCGATCTTCAGTGACTCAGTCGTGTCGAATGAGAGTCATTGTACTCAGATAACTGAGTCATTGCCAAATATCAAGTTGCTTTCAGACGCAGAGATTCTCAGTAGCGACTTCGAACCAGATCAAGGCGCAACAATTTTGACCAGTGACGCGTATACTTGATCAGAGGAACATGTATATATGTGCATACACACAGAATATGTGAAGAGTAACTATAAAGAAGGGAATAAAGAAGAGAAAAGTCAACGGTGAAAAAAGCAGCTCTGACTACAAGAGACTTTTGCAAGGCTCGCTTCGGCTCAGTTTTACGTCAAACTTGACACCGTGCTTGACATAAATTTCCCACACAGACAAGTCAAAAACCTTGAAATCCTTCAAATCGTCATTGTCACCCGTGCTCAGCTCATCCAATTTTTTAAACCAGTACTGGAATTGCTTGTTTGACTCCGATTTGGCAGATGCTCGATTGTCTTCAGGTCGCATACCATATGGTACCCAGCCCAACTTGTGAAGAAGAGACTCAGCAATGATGTTTTCTAGTGGCAAATACCCATAGTAGTAGCCATAAAATAAAACCATCGTGAGTTCATTGACCATTGACGCGCTTTCAGGAGTTTTCTGTGATGCCAAGGTTTCAATCTCCTTCAAAAACTGATCAAACTGGTTGCCTGCCCTTATGCGATTCCAGTAGTTCTCAATCTTTGAAACAAATAATGGAGGTTTGAACTGAGGTTCTGCTTCAGCATCGAAAAGCCCTTTCGGAAGGTATGACTTGTGGATTAGCGTGCGGAAAGGATCATATGTCTCTGACTTTGCTAAGAATCTCGATGCATCTTTGGCTTTGTTGTTTGCAGTGAACGAGACTGCAAAGTCTTGGATCCCAGGTGGAACCCTTAACAAATTCACATCGCAAAATAGCTCCAACTCACATTGGGGTAATGCAGAGTTTTTCAACACCTCCAAATACGGCGAATATTCGTCATTCTTTGTGAGTAGAGAGAGTAACTCCGATGAAGCGTCAGTCTCATTCTTTGTTGGATACTCTTTACTAACACTTGTGCTCTTCGTTGGCTCCTTCTCTTTTTCTTTCTCCTTTTCTGTGTTCTCAGAAACCGACACTGGTTTCACATTGTTCTGGCTCTGTTCAGAGCTGTGTCCACCTGCAGCAACAGACCACTTCAAAGTACCAGCTGGTTTTGACGGTGTCGATGCTGGTTTGAGAGTAGTGACAAAAGCAGGACTAGAATTATCGTTCGAGGTAGTTTTCTCAACAAGCTTGACTTTCGGTGTCGAAACTCTGACTGGGTTGACTTTAGGCGTTATTTCAGGGTTAGAATGTTGTTGTGGAGCAGGAGAGGCTGAGGCTGTGCGCTTGCGTTTCGAGCTATCTGAGGCTTTTGGTTCCACTGATTCATGTTCCTCTTGACTGCTCAATAGACTAGTGTCAACTGTGTCATCATGTCCATTTGAAACCACAATGTTTTTGGCACTATTGTCTTTAGCTTCTTTGATTATCTCATCATAAACCGTTTCGTCATCAACAAAATCTGGCTCCTGGTTCGATTCCACATAGAAGGTCAAATCGTCTTGTACAGCCCATATCAGACCAACATCCACCTTCCCCTCTCTGAGGAAACGCATCACTTGCTCTATACTGTCAATGTGAAACTCATTCTTCGATTTAAACGTGTCAATCTCCTGTTTCCTCTCCTCTATTGCCAGCATGTTACTCTTTCTGATCTTCTTCTGCGATAGTTTTTCATATTCCTCATCCAAGGCTTCGTTTTGTTCTCCCAAGCTCTCAAGGATCCCTTCTAGGAATTCTAGGGCTTCTTCAACTTCCGGCGTTAGTCCTTGTTCCCCATTGTCCATTGCAGCTAGCATGATAGACTGGTTCGAATACGATTTCATCTTTGAGTTCTTTTCCACTTCCTTATAGCATTCCATTGCTTCTTCTACTAGTCTTCTGTGCTCATGTAGTTTCAGCGAAGCAATGGTAGCTTCTAGCGAATCGTTTCCTTGCCATGTCTTAATTTGATCTCGAAACTTTTGAAGTTTTTTGATCTCTTTTTTCAAGTCGCTTTCAAGCTTCTCTCGCTGAGAATCATTGCTAGATGCTTCATGTCGTTGGAAATAATAGTTGAAAAGATCTAGCCCTTCATGTATCTTTTTGAAGACTGTCTCAACTTCTCTGAATGTGTTAGTGCCTTAGCGAAGATATGAAACGTTTCAGGTTAGCCTCAAATAGGCCAGTTCCTGGAGCAGACTGACGTACTTTTGTAGTTTTCTATTTGACATTTTATGCAGATTAGTTAGTCAAGTCAAAGGTACATAATATTGTTCCCGTCTCTTTTTGAAAGATTTTTTTTCTGGTACTAGGTTAATGGTTAAACTGAGAATCTGCTGGACTATACACGTGACTCCACTTACTTAAATTGGAACGCATACTAGATTCGTTAAATCAAGGAAGCAGCAAACCTTATACAATAACGAAGGAAAAGGCATAATATTAATATCTTTCCTTTTCCTAATGCCATCATACATTGATCTTAGAGGGGCATTATTGCCGAGTATAAACGGCAATTCTTCTCCCATACTTTCCTGTGTACATCATTTAAAACTTACGGAACAAAAAGTGACCCAGTGCAGAAAACTTTGATATACAAATTATATAATATTACAATTCATCGTGATCGAACTCATCATCAGAATCATCGTCACCGAATTGAGCCCCTTCATCGTTGCCAACATTACTGTAAACCTTTTCGGAAATCTTTGAAGAAATATCAATCAATTTTTGTTTTTGTTCTTCAAATTCTTCAGAGGTGGCAGTATCGTAGTTATCTTCCAAGAACTCAGTAACTTCGGCAATTACGTCACTCAAAGCTTCTCTGTCTTCGTCACTGACCTTGGAAAGGTACTCGTCGTCGTTGTCGTCGAGTTTTTGCTTCATGTTGTGGGTGAGGTTCTCAAGAGAGTTTCTAGCTTCAATTCTGGCCTTGACCTCGGCATCTTGAGCAGCATACTTCTCAGCTTCCTCTACCATTCTGTCAATTTCTTCCTTAGACAATCTCTTCTTGTCGTTTGTGATAGTGATCGATTCGGCCTTACCAGTACCCTTGTCCAAAGCTTCGACCTTCAAAATACCATTGGCATCCAAGGAGAAGGTGACCTCGATTTGTGGGACACCTCTTGGAGCTGGTGGGATACCGGTCAATTCGAACTTACCCAACAAGTTGTTGTCCTTAACCAAAGCTCTCTCACCTTCGTAGACCTGGATCAACACAGTTGGCTGGTTGTCGGCCGCAGTAGAGAAAATTTGGGACTTCTTGGTTGGAATAGCAGTGTTTCTGTTAATCAAGGTAGTCATGACACCACCAGTGGTCTCAATACCCAAAGTTAAGGGGTTGACATCCAACAAAACAATGTCATTGACACCCTCTTCACCGGAAAGAACACCTGCTTGGACAGCAGCACCGTAAGCAACTGCTTCATCAGGGTGGATACCCTTAGATGGTTTCTTGTTGAAGTAGTTCTCAATCAACTCTTGAATCTTTGGAATTCTGGTAGAACCACCAACCAAAACAATGTCATCAATTTCATTCTTCTTAACTCCAGCATCAGACAAGACTCTTTCCACTGGGGCCAAAGTCTTCTTGAAAGAGTCCATGTTCAATTCTTCGAACTTGGCTCTGGAAATTGGTTCAGAGAAGTCAATGCCGTCAACGAAGGAGTCGATCTCAACTCTTGTAGAAATTTGAGACGACAAAGTTCTCTTTGCCTTTTCAGCTTCTCTCTTCAACTTGGCAATAGCCTTAGGGTTGGAGGAAATATCAATACCGTGCTTCTTCTTGAACACCTTGGTGAAGTGTCTAACGAGCTTGAAGTCAAAGTCCTCACCACCCAAGTGAGTGTCACCAGCGGTAGCCAAAACTTCGAAAACACCACCCTCGATAGACAACAAAGAAACATCAAAGGTTCCTCCACCCAAGTCGTAAACAATGATCTGCTTCTCGCCATCAGTCTTGTCCAAACCGTAGGCAATAGCAGCAGCAGTAGGCTCGTTGACAATTCTCAACACGTTCAAGCCAGCAATAGTACCAGCATTCTTGGTGGCAAGTCTTTGCGCATCGTTGAAGTAAGCTGGAACAGTGACAACGGCGTGAGTGACCTTCTTGCCCAAGTACTCTTCAGCAATGGTCTTCATTTTACCCAAAATCATGGCAGAAATCTCCTCAGGAGTGAATTCCTTGGCCTCTCCGTTGACCTCGACGTGGACAACAGGAGTATTACCCTTCTTGACAATTTTGTAAGGCAAGTGCTTGATTTCCTTTTGGACGACCTTGTCGTTGTAATCCAAACCGATCAATCTCTTGATATCAAAGATGGTGTTGTTGACGTTGGAAGGCGCCTGGTTCTTGGCAGCGTCTCCAATCAATCTCTCTTCGGCGGTAAAAGCCACGTACGAAGGAGTAATTCTGTTACCTTGGTCGTTGGCCAAAATTTCCACTTTGCCGTTCTTCATGACACCCACGCAAGAGTAAGTGGTACCCAAATCGATACCAATGACGGTACCGTAGTTTTCAGAAGCATCTTCGTCGGCGGCAGCCAAAGCCATTCCGCTAGAAGCGGAAAAGAAAGGCATCACCACGCACATCAAGACGAGGAATAGGGAAATTCCCGACATCCAAAGCTTGTTCTGAGACCTAGACATTATAAGATGACGAGGGACAAATAGTAGGATGAGAAATCAAACGCAGAGCCAAGCAGCGAGAATATATATATTTGAGGTTTGCGCGCGTCCATAGAAAATGAAAGAAGATTTAGCGACGGCGCGTGGCCTGGATGCAGTACCCGCTCCATTTAGTGACGTGGCCAATCGGTTTTACATGAGACAAGTGGAACTTTTAGGGCGAGCGAAAGGTAGATGTGCGACTCGGATTACATAATCGCCCAAACGATTGCGTGGAATCGGGCTTCATTGAGAACAGTAGTGCACGGAATTGGGGTACACCACGAAGTAATAAAGCAAAATGTGTGGGGCCGAATAACGACCCCGAACAAACAACTGGGTCAGTAAGAAATGTGTGCAAAAAAAAAGAAATAGAAGAGCAAGAAACAGTGGCAATAATAGGAAATGGACACCTCAGCTTGTTCATGGTGGCAAAATGGTGCATTTTGACACCGTGGTTTATCTTGTGGAGGTGCGGTGTAATTTTGTTTGGAGTGTCCTTCCACCCGTACATCCAATAAAGCTTGGTGTGTAAATAGTGTAGGGAAGTAATTAAGCAGACACAGCAGAAGAGAATAATAGACATGAAAAGAACAGAGAGAGAATACCAGAGGCTAAACTGAATGGATGAAATGAAGTAAATGCCGTCACAGTACGAAGTCACGGGTCTGATCTACTGCTGTTAATGCCAACAGAGCCATTTTAAACGAGTAACAACATCCAGCTAGGTATTGTCTACATTTATGCTTGAAAAAATTAGATTGTGAATGCAACCTCACAGCACTAATGCATGCGGCTAAAGAGCGGGCAATGAACTTGTCAAGCGAACACATCCAGACAAAAAAAGGAAACAAAAACATGTAAAAAGACTGAAAATATAGCTTATAAAGGAGAGTAAAGGGATATAAAATTCAAGCCAATCGATACCACTCTTCTTCCTGGCATTCGACTGGGGCAGAACATTCCTGATTCCCCAGTCCGCAATGTTCTCCACAGTCGCAGTCCATACACACTGTACGGAAAAGAAACAATATTCAATCAACTCAGCTCCAATTGTCACATATCAATGTCAATTTTTTCTTCTTTTTCTTCTTTTTCGTCCCCATCTTTTTTATCACCATAACTGAAAGGCTTTTGCAGTGTTAACCATGTACTTTTGGGGGAAGGTGGCCATAGATGCAGTGCACACCCGTGCCTCCCATTCGTGCGCCTTCTGATAGTCCAGGAGGGACGGGCGAGATATCCCTTCTAGAAGCAGCGTTCTTCTTTTCTCGACATCAAAGACGCCGCCTTGCGCCACCGCTAAAAGAATCTGTCTCTTCAATTCGCCTCCAAACGTTTGCGTTCCCTTCCCCAATTGTCTTTATTTTTCTCCATCCCCTTGCTGAACCGCAGCAATGTCCTCATTTGTCACTGAAGAATTGAACCAGTTGCAGAGGGAGATTCTGGCCAAGAATCCTGCCGACGTGTTGCAATTCTGTGCCAATTACTTCAATTCCAAGTTAGCCATGCAAAGACTGCACTTGTGGCGAGTCCAGCCCAAGGCCAAGGCTGCTGGAATCGACCTTTTCCCCAAAGTCGATTCTGTGGTGGACAACACTGGCTTTGGAGCGCTCCCCTCAACGAGCCACCCATCTTTCAAGTCTCCTTTTGGAACCACGGATCCCCACTCTGATCACCCAGGTGTTTCGCATGAAGAGCACCCTTCTGCAGCAACCCAAGACGCTGGCGCTCTTTTCAAAGGCGGCTTTGGTGTGGGAAAGGCCGCTACATCGGCTCCTCCTCAAGACCTTGACCCCAGCGACCCATCTGCTGCTCGTGCAGTGCCTGCAAAGCCAACTAAGCTTCCCATTGCCTTCAACGCCAATAGAAGAGTCTCCGTTTCGGCAGAAGCAATGAACCCAGACAAGTTTAAAAGCGACTCTTGGAAGCCACCTGTGAATGATTTACTGCCAGAACAGCGCAAAGAGTTGTCACGTACATTATCACTGAACTTCTTGTTCCAGCAGTTGGACAAGGAGTCTAAAGAAACCGTTGTTGCTGCCTTGAAGAAGATGCAGTTCGCTCCCGGAACAGAAATCATCACGCAGGGCGATGAAGGTGACTACTTTTACGTAATTGAGTCTGGTAGAGTCGACTTCTACGTCAACGGTACTAAAGTTAATACAGCCAGTGACGGCTCCTCTTTTGGTGAATTGGCATTGATGTACAACTCTCCAAGAGCAGCCACAGCAGTAGCTGAATCTGACGTTACTTGTTGGGCTTTGGACCGTGCTACATTCCGCCGCATTTTGTTGGAAGGTACTTTCAATCGCAGAATCATGTACGAGGACTTTTTGAAAGACGTCAAAGTTTTGTCGGGTTTGACCCACCAGGAGAGGTCTAAGTTGGCCGATGCTTTGAGCACCGAGATCTATCATGCTGGAGACAAGATCGTTACCGAAGGTGAGACCGGCGACAAGTTTTACCTTATCGAGAGCGGTACATGCGAAATCTCTAAAAAAGATGAAGGTGTTATTGCGACCATTGGTAAAGGGAAATACTTTGGTGAAGTGGCTTTGTTGAATGACTTACCACGTCAAGCAACTGTCACCGCTAAGGACACTGTCATTGTTGCTACCCTCGGTAAATCTGGTTTTACGCGTTTGTTAGGGCCTGCTCTTGACGTCTTGAGAAAACAGGACCCAACAACTCATTGATTGCACCCTGTTGCTTTATTTGCTTGCAAATGGCAGTCAGTACAATTGAGCTTATCAGTACATTGCGTTTGGCTATATCGAGACCTATATTCTCGCCTTTGTACGAATTGAAGAACAAATCTTCGACTTTACATCCAGAAGTAATATACAATAATCAAATTTGAATGTATGTTAAGATTCGTAGTGATGCCTCTCATAATTTGGAGCAGCCTCTTTCATACAAGATGAAATCATGTGAGCGCTTACTCCGACTACTGTTTTCATCTTTCTGTTACAATCGACGATTGGCAGTCTCGAGAAATTAGCCAAAGATTCACGTTTTTACCAAAGTTCTTTATTCACGCATACTAGTATATCAACTCAGTGGAAAAGAGAGAAAAGAAAGATTCGGGATCGGACAAGCGTTGGACTGCTTAACTTCAAGACATCTAAAGTTTGCCATAAATTGCGGTCCCTTTCACTCATTATGCATGGCAATCTATTTAAATTGAAACACTTCTGCTAAATCTAGCGGATTTGCTCTTTGAGAAAGGCCTAAAGATAAAAACCACATTCGGTACTTGAACTTATTTCACTACATTCTCCAGCAGAAGTTGATAATCCCAGTCACATACTTCCCATCTCATGAGTCGAAAATATCACTTGAGTCTTTTGTGCTTTGTACTACGCATACTATTTTCTCCTTTTTTATTTTTTTTCTTTTTCATCTTTTTTTTCTCTCCAGTTTACTAGAATTAAACTGATAAAATGTATGTACCTACGTGACCTGCCGTATTTCGTGAAGTTCGCGTTTCTCAAATACAATCACCCGACTCTTCATAGCAAGACAATGTTCCCTTTTTCGCTGCTTCTTCCCCCAACGACGCCAGCAGGCGGTTTCTTACCCCATTGGTTGCTTTTCATTTCTGTTGTGTCTGTCTTCAACTCATGTCAGACTTATATGGTGAAGGACCTTAGTCTCACGAGAAAAGTTTACTCGTCGGCACCACAAACTGAAGTCACCAACTTGAGTGCCCGCACGTTTGGAACCTGGACATTCTTGACCTCTATCGTGAGATTTTATGGTGCCTACAACTTAATTGGAAACGAGACCATGTACAACCTTTGTATCTGGACTTTTGTTGTTGCCGGAGTGCACTTCGTTTCTGAATGGTTGTGGTTCAAAAACTGCAAACTCGACAAAGGCTTAGCCGGCCCATTAGTGGTTTCCTCGGCGAGCTTGGTGTGGATGTTTTCGCAAAAAGAATTCTACCTTGGATATTAGTCGATTCGAAATAGGATATTGTGCCAATCATCAGACTATTCAAGGTCTGTACGAAGATAACATCTGTTTCGATGAAAGCAGATGTGAAGGAAAATAAAAAGTACTCAAAAAGAACAAATGTTCAGTACTGTGCATGTTTTATAATAAACGTGTTCAAATAAACAATGTAGTAGCCGCACCACTAATTCTCCATGCACATACAACAAAGAATAGGAAGTTAGCAATGCCTAAAAAGAAAACTAAATCTGGTAAATAAAGGTTTCAACGCCTAGTAGACAAGACACTCTGTCGAAACCCTGCTGACTTTTTCAACACCAGTCAATGGCTGCGTGGATTTCCCCTCTTTCGAGGGCATCTCTGACTCAGATAGCGCGCCTTATCTATCGGAATTTTCACTCCATCGAAGAAAAGGTAAAGCTGCTGCCATGGCCATCGAACTTGAAGAGCCACCGTTAACCCACGACAATGTTCAGGTTTATAAAGATCTCTTTGGAGGAACCATGGGTGGTATAGCCCAAGTTTTAGTGGGCCAGCCGTTCGATACAGTCAAGGTCAGATTGCAATCTGCGCCAGAAGGCGTTTACTCAGGAGCGGTCGACGTGGTGAAAAAGCTTGTGGCCAACGAAGGTTTGGGTGGCTTCTACAAAGGTGCCTTGACCCCTTTGGTTGGTGTGGGTGCATGTGTCTCGGTTCAGTTTTCCGTCAATGAGTTTATGAAGAGACACTACGACAGTAAGTCGGGAGGGAAACCTTTGACGCTTGGTCAGTACTTCAACTGTGGTGCTGTTGCGGGATTTGCCAACGGCTTTTTGGCTTCTCCTATCGAGCATGTCCGTATCAGATTGCAGACGCAAACAGGCAACACTAAGATGTTCAATGGTCCTATTGACTGTTTCAAGAAACTTTACCAATCTAATGGTTTGTACTCGGGTATTTTCAAAGGTTTGGCTCCTACTTTGGTAAGGGAAAGTATCGGCATGGGTATTTACTTCGCCACTTATGAGGCGTTGGTGGCTCGAGAATTAGCCCAAAAGACGAATCTCGTCAGAACAGACATTCCAGGTTGGAAACTCTGTTTGTACGGAGGCTTATCTGGCTATGCTCTCTGGATAGTCATTTATCCTATCGATGTCCTCAAGTCGAGATTGCAGACAGATGCTTTATCTGCACCAAAATACAAAGGCTCTATTGATGCGGCCAGAGATGTGTTCAGAGTTTCTGGAATCAAGGGTTTTTACAAGGGCTTCATTCCTACAATCTTGAGGGCTGCCCCAGCGAACGGTGCAACCTTTGCTGTCTTCGAGCTTACTATGAGACTCATTAATTAAACCTATTCTCTAATTGTATCACTTCCAGTTTATCTTTTGTATTATAGCATTGATGTTGTGGTTTGAGTGTATTGAAATCCGTGCCTCAGCAATCCACGCCAATGCCCTATTGATAACTCTTCGACTTAAAACCCTTTATGTAAACCTTTCCAACCATATAGCTAAGCCAGCCTTTTCCGTAAGTCTTGAATAGAATCCAGCGTCTCCGCTTGGTATCCGCTGTGCTCCTTTGATTCTACTTCCTCCACGTAATCATTTGGGTTTAGGCTTCGAATGAACTCCATGAAATCCATCGTATACTCTCCTCTGAACTCATACCAATCAGTTCCCATCAATTCGGCAAGCTCGTACCTGGTGCTGTATTCTTTGTTTTCTCCACTCTCTGTGTCTGAATTCTGGTTCGCCATCATTCTTCGGTTGAAATCCTTATCTATGCGCAAGTGCAATCCCGGAATAATATCCACCACGTAAAGCAAAAACAAGCTAACAACACAGACATATGCAGAAACCACAACCACAGCAAGGACCTGGTATCCCATTTGCACCCAATGATGGGTGACCCAACCACCTTTCGAGTTGTAAAGATCATCAGCAAAAACTCCAACTAACAAAGATCCCACAATGCCACAGATTCCATGCACAGCAAAAACATCTAGCGCATCATCAATTCCTAGCCAGTACTTGACACGAGTAGCCATGTTTCCTGTAATACCACCCACGAGTCCACAAACTATACTTTTCCAAAAACTGATGTCTGTGCTCAAGTATCCTCCACAAGGTGTGAAGACAACTAGTCCGCTAATGAGCCCCGAACAGAAGGAAATAATCGACATGCACCGCTTCTTCGATACGGGCACCAAATGACCGTCAGCTGTTGTCAGATTAGAAGAGTTTCCATCATGAATATTCCCATCTAAAGGTGTAGCAGAATTATAATAGTCAATAAAAGACCATGAGATTCCGGCGCAAGAGGCACAAAGGAGTGTGTTAATAATAATGTAAAAGGTTGTGGCCGAAAACTTGAAATCACATCCAGCAATAAAGCCACACCAGCCATAAACGGTAAAGACTGTACCTATTACCATATTTGCATTGCTAGAACTGCGGTAGTTTTCAAGAATTTTGGGGTTTCGAGGACCAAGATAGTACGAGTACACCAAACCCGTAAATCCTCCAACGATGTGGATACAATTTCCTCCTGCAAAATCAAGAACAGGAATAGAATTCCTTTCCGTAGATAGCCACCCATTCCTGTTCCAAATCCAATATGTCACGGGGTTATAGACTATAGTTGACCAAAAAAAGAGAAACACAAGCATCGGTAGAATTCGGCCACGTTCCGCAATGCACGCTGGAAAGGTAATAACAACTGTAATCACTTTCATCATTCCATTAAACAAGAAGTGTACAACAGCGAGAATATCTCCTCTGGGTGTAGAATAAATATCTTGGCCAGTGCTCCGGATTTCACGCAAGACAGCAAACTTCAAACTACCAATGAAATGATTGGAAGACGAGCCATAGCAAAGTGAATAGCCCCATATATACCAGTCAACAAATACCAAAGCAGCAAGAAACATAGGAATGGCCAACATGGTGAAAGACGATCTTCTCTGTATCAATCCCGAGTAGAAAAGGGAAAGACCGAAAACCACCAGAAAAAGCAAAAGTGTGCAACTAAACATGTAAAGGGTATCAACTGCACCCTTTGCATCAAAAGCTTGAGTCATGGCGCCCAACTTCTTTGCACTTTAGTGCTGTCTTTAGATTCGAATTTTGAGTGTTGATCAAACTGATGACGGTGATGACATGCCGCATGAAAATTATGGGGAACCTGCAGTTCGCTTGTAGCAATATTTTGAGAGGCAGGATTGACAGAAGATCGGGAGGGATTCCGTACTTTGTGCTTTGTCCAAGTTTCTCTTCAAAATGGCACAACCAACGCATGCAGAGTAATTTGAGTCATTTCCTGCTGTGGCAACATTATACCCGTTCTTCACCATCTGGTATACTTCTTGAGGATTGTAGTCTGTGCGAAATGTGGAGGTGTTCAGAAGAAAAGAATAATTGTAGTTGGCAGTATAGATAATAAGCGGTGGTGTATAGTTTGTCCAAACTTGGAAAGAGGGATCGTTGGAAGACATATTGTTCGTTAAATTAACGTTCAAGACTGGAAAGTCGGTTTTAATGTCGCACCCTAAAAAGAGTGGAGCTCGACCATAGTTGTTTTCCATGTACTCGTCAAGACTAGGCACGTGGGGGAAAATGCTTCTGGTAGTCGAATCCTTTAAAAATACGGGAGTTTCTCGAGTAGATGTAGCCGTGTGGTATCTTTGTGCTGTTCTTTGCAACGATGTGCCATTGGGAAAATTATCTCTCTCAGATCCTATATCGACTGCGAAAACGATGTCTACTTGACGGTCTCGAACCAAGAATGGGTTTAATGGTATATTTTGGCCATCATCTCCCCCGTCCGCTAGGTACAATTTTTTGTTTCGGGCCACGGAACGGCCCGTCTTGGTGTTTCTCATGCGGTAAAATGGATTTGGGGAGTAGACAGCATATTCTGGGCGGACACGAGACTTGAGAGCATTTGTTATTCCAAACATCTTCAATACTCTTGATAAGAGCATAGATGACTCCAGTTCCATTTTTAGAATCATGTTAAACACGTATTCGAACAAGGTGTTGAATATGCTTGAAGATGTGCCTGTGATGAATCCAAGATTATCATATCCCATGACACAAATAGTTGCGTTATCTGTAGCTGCTCTAAGTAATGTGGTTCCATTGAAAAGTGGGGTTCCCAAGTACATCGTGTCAGCAAATAAATTCAAGTATGAATCCCATGAGCCAAACTCGTATGGGTTGAATTCATACACATGAGAATAGACACTGTCTTCTTCTACACCTGGAGCTTTTTCGACAGAACTAACAATCGGAAACGGTTGGGAAAAGTTCTGAAAAGAAGCAAATTGGCGAATCGAAGAAAAAGTGGCATATGTGTGCTTCTGTGAGGAAGGAAAGACTTTTCGGGCTAAAGCTCGCCCCCAATAATCTGTTAAAGAAGTCGGATACCCTGTCAAACGTTTAGCACGAACCTCGCTGTTCAAATCTCTGTAGAAATCGAGCGTCTGTCTAAAGGAGGGGCGATAAGATTGTGGTTTGGACGAACCATTAGCAGAAAAAAATGCAGATAGTATAGAAGGTACGATAGAGCTCTTAAATGATGATTGGGGCAAATCAGTTTGTTGCAGATTCTTCAGATCTATCTTCTTACGGATTTTGTCGACATCAACGTTTCCCATGCCCACCAAAACGGGAGTCTCGAGTCTTGAGGCCAATTTAGATATATTATCAACCATGGGCTCGTCATCATTCAATAGATTGTTAACTAGGATCCACAGCCCTCCGGAAATTCCAGCAATATACGTTGAGCTCTGGAGGATCCCTCCCAAATGGCTGTTCCCCGGTGTTCTACTATCAAGGGCCGTCAAGAATCCAGCTCCAATTAACATTGCTCGAAATCCGCCGCCAGAAATGGCGACGGCGATTGTTGAGGACTGAACGAGAGGAATTCGTTTAGAGTAGAGGAACTGATCTAAATGTGGCTTTATTCGCAGTCTTCGGTGGGTTACATAATTAAGTTCTTGTGGCCCTAGTCGCTTAAGTGTTAGAAAAGAGTAAAGACAAATTCGAAGAGACATACTTGATCGGCTACGCGAACTAACGAGGAAGACAGACACAAAGAAAGATATGGAGCATAGGAGCCGAAAGCGGCCGATGATGAGAGAAGAAATAGAGCCACAATATATACTAACATAGTCAGTAGAAAAAATAGTAACTATAAAATGATAATGCGCACAAAAATGATAACATCTATAATATTGACATATAGAAATAAATTAAGGCTAAACAAACAGCGGACTGCTGCAGAGACAATTTAAAAGAATTAATGATTAAATGACAGAGCAGAGAGACAGCGATGCTTAGAAGTCCTCGTCGGAGGAAACGTAGGCGTCACCCAATTCCTTCTTCTTCTTCATTCTCTCCTTCTTCTTCTTTCTCAACTCAGCAGAAGACAACTTCTTCTTCTTCTTAGCAGAGGCAATCTTGTTACCCATAGCATCGAACTTGTCCTCCTCGTCGTCGTCCTTCTTCTCCAATCTTGGACCAGCACCTTGACCTTGGACCCAGTTGTGACCGGAAGGAGTCATTCTACCGTCCAAGACGGCCCAGACTTCCTCAGTCAAGTCCTTGGTGAACTCAGCAGAGTGAGTAATGATGACAATACCACCCTCGAAAGACTTCAAAGCCTTGGACAAAGCACCCAAAGAGTCACGGTCCAAGTAGTTGGTTGGCTCATCCAACACAATCAAGTGAGGTCTTTGCCAGGTACAAGCAGCCAAGACCAACTTGACCTTTTGACCACCAGACAAACCTCTGATTCTAGAGTGAGAAACCAATTCAGCGTCCAAACCCAACATGGCACAGTGCTCTTCGATTTCCTTTCTGGTCAATGGTCTGAATTGACCGGAAGCCAAAGCCTCCTTCATGTCGACTTCAGCAACCATCTTGGAGTGAGTCTCAACCAACTCACCTCTTGGCAACCAAGCGTTGTCAACAGACATCATTGGAACCCATCTCTCGTTCTTCATGCCGATGTTCTCACCCAACAAGAAAGAACACTCGTACTCGTAAGTGTTCTTGAACTTTCTTCTACCGTGAATACCAGCAATTCTTCTTGGGGTACCCTCGATCTTGAAGATCTTGTTCATGGCGTTCTCGTCATCCTCGTTGATTTGTCTGTTGGCTCTGTCCATGGTCTCTCTGTCCTCACCGGTCTGGAATCTCCATTGAATGTACTCAGATGGAGTCTTGTCCAAGTGGTTATCGATGTGGGCGAAAGCGTGTTGCTTAATGTAGGCGATACGACAGTTCTCGTGCACGTAAACTTCACCCTCAGTTGGCAACAACTCACCAGTCAAGACGTTAATCAAGGTAGACTTACCGGCACCGTTAGGACCAATGACAGCAATTCTAGAAGACAACGAACACTGGAAGTTGATGTCTCTGATTTGTGGCTTAGAGGTACCTGGGTATTGGAAGGTCATGTTGGAAACCTTGACAATAGCCTTTTGCTTAGTCTTAACACCCTCCAAGAAACCTGGTTCTGGGAATCTGAATTCAACTTCAGAGGCACCCAACTCGTAGTAAGATTGAGCAGATGGGCA
Source organism: Clavispora lusitaniae (assembly GCF_014636115.1). NCBI lineage: Eukaryota > Fungi > Ascomycota > Pichiomycetes > Serinales > Metschnikowiaceae > Clavispora > Clavispora lusitaniae. Next base: position 196,148 of record NW_027093981.1, read on the forward strand.
CTTCTTGACGAACTCAGACAAGTTACCCTTGTACTTTCTCAACTTGAAACCTTCGTAGTGGATAATGTACTCAACAACATTGTCCAAGAAACCGGAGTCGTGGGAAACAATGATAGAAGTGATACCACAGGTCTTCAAGTAGTTGACCAACCAAGCGACGTTGACAGTGTCCAAATGGTTAGTTGGCTCATCCAACAACAAAATGTCAGCGTTCTTCAACACAGCTCTGGCCAAAGCCAACTTCATCTTCCAACCACCGGAAAGAGAAGAGATTGGCATCTTGATCATTTCTTCAGTGAAAGAGAACTCTCTCAACTTGTCCTCAGCGGCTTCCTTGGTCAAACCAACCATACCGTCGGCAAGAACGAAGTCAACAACAGAGGTCTCGGCGTCAGTACCGTCAATGTCGTGCTCGACGTAAACGGTTCTACATTCGTCTTGAGATGGGAAACCTTCGACTTGGCCGTTGGCAATAGCTCTCATCAAGGTAGACTTACCAGCACCGTTAGGACCACACAAACCGTATCTTCTGTTTCTCTTCAATCTGAATTGAGTCTTGTTCAACAAGATCTTAGCACCGTAAGCCAAAGAGAACTCACAGTTACACAAGTCCTCTCCGTCATCTTCTTCGTCCTCGAAAGCTGGAGGAGCTGGGATGTTGTCGACAGCTCTCTTTCTGAACTCTTCAATGATTTCCTTGGCGTCAGCCTCGTGCAAGAAGATGGTGGCGAATGGCAAGATGTTCTTCAACCAAGAGTCTGGTTGAATGTCTCTCTCGTCAATCAAGTCACCGGCAATGGCGGCGATGTAGGTCTTGGCAACGTCGAATCTGGAAGCGATCTTCTTGTCCTTAACCAACTCGTCGAAAACACCCAAAGTGACTGGAATGTCACCAGCGGTAGAAACCTCTGGGATAGCGTCATCAGCACCAACGGCACCAACTCTTCTCAAGGTGTTCAAAGCTCTTTGGGTAACACCACGAGCTTCTGGGTCAGCAATGGTGGAGAAGTTGGCGTTCAAAGCTGGCAACAAGGTGCTCAAGAAAGGAGCAACAACTTGTGGGTCATCCACAAGCTTACACATGTTGTCGACGATAACAGCAGCCTTTCTCTTGATGGCAGTGTCACGCTCAGCCAAACCTCTGGACAACAATGGAGCCATGATGGACAAAGTGGCCATGGTGACTTCAGAGACGAAAGTGGTGGCACCCAAGACGTGGACGGTCTCTGGGACTTCAGTTGGGTTAGCGATACACTCAATCAACTTAGGGATAAACTTCTCGATATCCTTGTTGTCAATGGTCTCGGTGGACTTGGTCATGGTGGCGTGAGCAGCCTCCTTAACCTCCTTCTTGGTGTCCCACATAGCCTCGGACAAGGAAGGAATCAACTCAGGCATTCTCAAGGCGATTTGAGACTTGGCAGTGTCAACCAATTGGGAGACAGCCTTCAAGATGGCAACCTTCTCAGTCCACTTGTTGGTAGAAGACAAGTTCTCCATCAAACCTGGCAACAAAGCCTTGATGGCAGTTGGGGTGATGGCAGTGGCAATAGCCAACAAAGCCTTCTCAGCAGCAGCAGCAACATCCTTGTTCTTGTCACCACTTCTGGTGGCAACGTCAGTGGCCAATTGGACAATGTATGGCTCAACAGAAGGAGCCATGTCGTTGGCAGAGGCAATGTGAGTGTAGGCGGTCAAAGCAGCCACGGCAACATCGGCACTCTTGTTGTTGATTTGCTTCTTCAAGTCGGCAAAGAACTCGGAAGGAACATCGTGTTCAATGATGGAAGAGTTCAAGAAAGAAGAAACGTTGGCAGCGGCCTCTTCCTTGTTGTCAGCAACTTGTAATTTGCTCAACAACTCGGAAAGGACTTCAGCAGAGTACTTGGATTCACTGGCAGACATCTTTCCAAAGCTTTGGTGAAAGAAAAAAAAGAAGAAGAAAATGCGCCAGTTATAAATGCATAGGGCAAATATACCAAAAAAATTTTCAACCGACCTGTGTGCACGCCTGGAGGCCGTTTCTTTTTGGGCTGCCCCGCGTAAATATCAGCATGCAGTCAGGATACCCATGGCACACCATAACCAAATTCGCTACAGATAATGGCTAATGACTACGAAAAGATTAAATCCGTATAATTTCTGTCTTTTAATACTTCCGCAATTTTCTGGTTTTTTTTTTTTTTCGAGATTGAATGTGCTTTTTTCGTCTATCTCCTTTATGTCTCATATCAGCAAGAAAGAAACGTGCGATGCGCAGGTCTCACGGTTACTCAGTCTCATCGCATAAGTTACCCGGTCGCGATGGCTTCCAAGGATGAAAGGAGGTTATTATTGAATTTGAGGACGTTGAAAGCGTTTTGTTCCGTGTTAGTTGATCGATTACCTATGGCTTTCCTCCTCCCGTTTTTTCACATTCCTCCGGGCGAAATCAGTTGAGCTTTTTGCCACGAAATGACTTTGTTGTGCATTATACAGGCCTTGACCACCTGATACCATTCCATTAATAATAGTTGTATTTCTTGTGATCTCATGCCTAAACAGCAATGCTTGTCTCTATAATGACAAGTCCTAATCTCCTCTGAAGATTGAGCGTGACTTCTTTTTTTTCCGTCTTCAGAGATAGCCATTTTACTATATTCCAGCTTGCTTCCATACGATCAACAGAGATTGTTGGACTAATACTCATCCTATCAATAAGTTGCTCTTTTATGGAACCAAATGACCTACTTATTCTGTATGTTCTTTCTCTATGCTGGCTTTAAGAGCTTATATGATTTCAAACATGCTTCAAATTGTGCGTTTCATAAGTATATTTTCATTTTGTAGATTTCAGCACTAATTCACAGATATTGCGAAAAGATCTTTTTGCCTTTTGTCAGAAGTTTTCCACCTGCACTATGAACATTACTCCCACTTCATTCTGTGTAAACGTGAAAGTGTGTTCTAAATAAAAAACAGCCCGATTAATTACTCCTTACAAAAAACACTAATTCCGGAGACATTTTTTTCCACTCAAGAAATGGTCTTATAGTGTAGTGGTATCACTTCAGATTCTGATTCTGGCAACCTGGGTTCGAACCCCAGTAGGACCTTTTTTTTGCTCAAGAAGCATTCATTTTTTCTGCAATACTTGAGGTCGTTATTGACTTTCTATTCTCTTCATTACAAGCAACAATAGTACACGTATACATGCTTTTAGTGCAGTTGTAACATAAATCGTACATTTGTCCTATAGCTGAAACCTAGGGAGTAAAAGGAGGAGAAAACAGAACATCTGTTTGGCAAGACTCCCTCATTTCTATCAAGTTTCCATTGTCCAGTAAGACATGCTCATGGTGATCCAGAACCCTCAACATCTTTAGTTCGGTGGCCACTGTCGATTAATCGCTTGTTGGACTACTTCATTTTGAAGTCTTGTAATTTAATCTTCAATGGGTTCATGCTCTTCAGACTTGCTTGTCTCCTTTTTAGTGCTATCGTCGCGAGATTCTTGCTCTTCATCGACAGACTTGCGGACATCCTTGCTGAGAAGAGGAATTTCATTTTCGTCGGAACCAGAGTGCTTCGAAGTTTTCTTTGCTTTGATAGGAACAGTCTGCTCGTCTTCGGATTCAACAGAAACCTTCCTTCCACTAGCAGGAGCTTTCTCGTCGTATTCTGATTTTCCAGAGATTATCTCCTCGTCATCTGCTGATGCCTTCCCCTTCGATTTACCAGATTTCTTCTCCTCGTCCTTTCTTTCGTTTTCGGAGTCGTATGGAGAATTGAGTGTCTTCTTCAACATTTCAAAGTCATCGTCCTTCTCAGCAACAGGCTGGCTGGCTTTTCTTGGTGAAGAGTTCTTCTCAGATGCAGAGGTTTGCGAAGATGGAGATAGAGACATCTTTGAATCCTTTTCAGCAATGTCCTCTTCCCTGGACGCTTTCACGCTGACTTTGGCGGGAGCCACGGCATCAACGATTTTCTTTTTCGTTTTTCCGTCCACAACCAAATCCTCGTCGTTTCCGACGACCGGAGCTTCGTTGACCATTCCTCCCTTAGGAGCTTCCGGAATGGCGTGGCCATACTCGCCCTTGGAGTTTTGCGCCTTGTTCAGGGCCAAGTCGCCCTTTTCATTCTCCTTTTGCTCTCCCTTGTCTGAATCGACAAGCTTACCAACGTCTCCTCTAGTGAGACCGGCCTTGGCATTCAGAGCTGTGTCAAGTTCAAAGGTAGTAGGGGGCGCCGGCTTCAACTCTTGGCCGACCAAGTACATACAGAAGGAAAACAAAATGAGCAACAAAAGGTAGCCTGACAATTTACGAGTTCTGGAAAAGAAAAAGTTGCGGGGCATTCTGTCATAGGCCGAGCCCTTTCTGGTCGGTTTCATATAGTAAGGACGAGGAAGTCCATTATCTTTGTAGGAGCCTTGCATTTCCGGCTTTGTGTTGTGTGCAACGAAATGGTGCTTGGAGTTTTAGTGGGAAAGACAGAAAGAAGTTGGAGGATGAAGCTGATAAGCGCAAAGATGCAGAACCAGAACACACACGCAAACGAGTTTCTCAGAGGGGACCCGTGATGGAATGAAGGTGAAAGGAATAGGAAAAAAAATTTTTAAAGGAGGTAGGAAAAAAAGACACAAGAGGGCAACAAAGTTGGAAATTGAGCGACGGTGTAGATGTGCGCTCTCCCCCAATATATGGCTAGAAGTAAGAAAGACCGAGTGTGCTTTTTTCGACGCTCGTGTTTCTGGGACTGTATGCACAGCAATGACTTGTGTTCACGAAAGGGCCTTCTATTTTGCGGGGCTTAGAACCCTGTTTTGGGCAACGTAGTCAAGAATATTACGCAAAGAGAATACGGGTCGTAGGCCTACATGGGAAAACACGAAAATGAGGAAAACGGGGACTTTATTCATGTGACGTCTGGAAGGGTCTGGCCAGACCGATTTTTATCCATCTGTCACTTGACTTTGCAGGTTCAACACGGTTAGAAACTATGGGCGGAGCCTTGCTTCCTGCAGGAATAAACAAGTCGATTCCTACCTCTAGAGACCATTTTGGTCGGCAGAGATGGCTTCTTTGTTTAGATCTGACAGTAGCATCTTTTTCGAGTAAGGAGCCATTTCAGTGTGTGGTGGTATTTTACGCGGCCTCGCACTAATACGTATTAAAACCCATAATGCATGGGTCTGAGCCACTAATTTTACAAACCATTTGCGCTTGGTCTTATTGGTCCCGACAGACCTCTCAAGTACTTTCATTTATACTCTAGTAGAGCATCAATTCGCCAATATTTATCCATGTATCGCATTAATGGTGCTGTTGATATGTAAAGTGTGTATATTCCTTCTGTGGGGCCAGTGATGCAAACAAAAAATGGCCCGACTAACCTTGCAAACATATTGGGCTTGGTTTTCCGAAACTTAAATTTCCTTTTTCGTAGACCACAAAACTATAAAGGGAACAATTTCTGTACTATGCAAGCATGACAGTTTACGCAAAAGGTATCGTTACGGATGATCTTGGAAACATCATGTCAAGAAAAGAGAGCATCTACTTCAAAATTGACCTACTCAGTTTACACTTTGGCTCCAGATCCGCTTAAGCTTTTGCCAAGTGAGATTCGACTTTCCACATAGTGTTGTTTGATCATTGTCAAATGCGGAAGTTCGTATTCGTACACATCAAAGGTAGTCTGTAAAATGAATTGGCGAGGGGAAGTTAACGTGAGACATCAGAATTGTGGTGGTAATTGCAATAAATGGTTACCTATGGCCTGTAGGATGAATTTGAAACCAAACAATATTGGGCCACGAATGATGTCTAATTGTACTCACAAAGCTTCTGAACCAAATGCATCTATGACAAGCGGGAAATCCCAAGCATTAAAGAACGATTACAGTGGTCCAGTTGTCAATGGCATTAAGTAAATATCCGAATAGCCAAAACAAAACTTAGGTAGAAGCAGGTAGGAAAACTTGATATGGGATCATTTCGAAAAGCACTTGCACCCATTGGATTACTTTCTTTTGTTCAATCTGCCGTCCTTAACTTCATGGGCTACCAACCTTTATAGTATAGACATTGGTTATTGAGAAGGATTTGGTGGACATGGCAGCCTTCTACACAGCTTCCTTGTGGCTCATTCAGTACATAATGTCCCATATGACCATTGTGCGCATTATAGTCGATAATCATGTTTTTGTATTTGTGGCTTTTTATTTTCATTTGCCCCGTCTGGTGTACCCCACCAGCTTGTTTCTTGGATTGTATTTCTGTTGTCTCCCGCTCATGTAATAATTTATCTGACATCCCCTGTCTATGTTCTTCACAAGACTGTTTGATTCCATGCTTCGAGAAAAGATGCAAAGATATAGCATTTCTAAGTGCAAGAGACCACTACTGGGGAACATGTTTGGAGCACCATTATCCTAGTCGAAACGCCTGTCGTATTCCAGCAAGCAACGTTTTGGAAAGCACAATAGATGTACTGCCAAATGACGATGAGAAAAAACAAACGTCAACGGAACAGAACATCAGGGAAAGCGCTGGTGTCGAAGAAAGCTCGTCTGCAAAGAAAGATCCAGAATCTCGGGGAGAGCTGATCCAAAGTTCGAACGAAAGCTATCTGGAATCGAGAGAAGTAGACGAAAATTCTCTACCTGATAGTAGGCCAGCGGCATCTGTCCAGCAAGAAAGTTCCAGTATGTTGTCTTATACCGTATCCGATTTTGATGCACCTGTTCTTTTCGTCTCCGTTTCATCTGGAACGATGTTCTCTTCTCAAACACATACTTCTGGCACCTTCTCGTCTGCGCCCGTTTTCAACCGCCGAAAAAAGTACAGGGCCAACTATTTCCGTCCTGTCTACCGAGCATAGCGGCTCTCAATCAAAACTTTCAGCACTTGGGGCCGTGGCACACTCACTAAACCCAACTCTCTTTTGCGTAGGAGGGCCGAATCGAGTTTGTCCTCAGAAGTTTCCCACACATTAGAAAGTAGCATATTGCCAAAAGGATCGACCACAGTCAAGATTCCATCCAATTGTCGTCCATCGACCAATTCAATTCGAAGACTGGTGCCTATATACTTTTCCACTTCCATAGTGATGATGTATTCAGAGTGCGCATACGCTGAAAATCGAACATGTAAGACACAACCCAAATTTGGAGAACTTTTCCATACCTTCCACATTCAAACTTGTTTACTGCCGCTATTTGCTATCAAATTTATTGAGTCACTTCTGTTCAAATTCCTACTTTTTTTCTTTTCGTTTTTGAAGAAGGAATGGTACTGTGATGTATTTCACGCTCGTAACTAGGGGACTTTTCTTATTTACTCTTAACAATTCCTTTTGAGAGCATCGAAGCTTTCCAAGTTCAGATCAATAGCTCTACAGTACTAAAGGTTTTCGATTCTCCCTGGGCCTGCCAAAGACCAGGTATATTTCGGACCTGTAGTTACCCGCACCAGTAAACACTACTTAAGACGCAGTTGCGCCAGAATTTTTTTCCCCAACATCAATCGCAGCTCCGAGCTCCACAAAGCTCGACTGGTCTCTATGTGGCCAGCCGAGTGGGGTAGATACCGGGCAGAAGCGTAGATAGATTGCACGTTGCTGGGCGCCTGGCGTTGACTACTATATGGAATGCTGGGAATCAGTTGAGGCTACAAATGTAATGCGAATGTAACATTTTTTTTTCTTCAACTATTGTCCTGTTTCTTCTACTGGGAACACTCTTGTGTGGTCCTTCACTTATCTGAATACGTCTCCACTGTAACCCCTTTATAAGATAGTCCTTATAAACGGCGCAGGATTTGCTTTTTATGAACGTTGAACTGGAGTTGTCTACCATTGCTCGCGAGTACTCGTCGTACTTTCCAAAGTGTAATTTGGTGCCGGAAAAGAGATCGTACTACCCATTAAAAACGGAACCGTGGCATCTTGCAATCACCACGAAAGAAGAGAAAAGTGTCAAGGTGACCGTTTCCGTGGCTGGATGGTCACTTACGGACAGCGAGCAGTACTTTCAAACATTTGAAGCATTGATGAACCACGAGTCGCCGCAGTTTCGCCATTCTTTCGCCGATGCTCTTACACAAAAACTTGCTTTGATCAGTGAAGGTTAATTAATATATACAAGTGGCATCTAGTTGTTCTTCTTCTTCTCCTTTCTCAAGAAAGTCTCGACATCACCAACATCGTACTTACTGTTTCTGATGTAGAAATGCTTCTTTCTAGGCATGTACTTCTTTGGCTTATGAAGCACCTCGATGTTTCTGATATTGGGGTTGAACAACGGCACACGAACCTCGCATCCGAGCTTGTTGATTTTGTTTCTGAGCAAAATGTTCGTGCCCAAGTTGTACTGGCCTCTCTTGATACCAATAACTTGTCCAGTCACATTGGTACGATCAAGATACGTCACCTTGATAATATCACCCGCACGCAACCCGGTTTTTGTGTCCACGAGAGCACTTCTTTTGCCTGTAGGGTCATGTTTCTTAAGAAGTTGTTGGTGCAAGAAAAGGACAGCGCTTTGGCCGTTTCTCTTTTTTGGAAGCGGCTCAAACACCTTAGCCGTACTGAGACTCCGTAATGGAGATACACAGCTTCTAGGAATTGCCAGTCTTAGAATATTGGAGAGGCCAAACATGCTGGGGAGTATCGGACTGACAATTTTTTTCATAGGTAGCGCGCACATGCACTACTTACTCTAAGACTTGGGGAGATACCTAGCATCATCAGAAAAATACATTAGAAGGATAGCTTTGGAAAGAGACTCGTACTTGCTCCACATTTTTATTATGCTTTTACAATTTTGTTTTTGCTGAGGGCTAGGAAAATGCTAGATGTTGGCTCATTGTTATGCGCACCAATAGAAGGCTCGGGCTGTACTAATACATATCGATTCCAAGCTATGTGACAGTGTAAAATTCAGGATGTGGGAGTTAACCGGAATCAGTTACTGTGGAATGCTAAAATGGCCAAAATGGGCCACGGTAGTTAGCGAAATTAAGAAGTAAAAAGGAGATTAGTTTCGCAGTCTAAATGGAAAGAGAGGAACACTAAAGTAAGATGTCTGATTTTTTCTTTGTTTTCCATAGAAAAGAATTTAATTAGTCTTTTCTGTCCTGTTACACCGATATTTTCAATGGCATAAGTATAGGCAAGTATCATTTTATTGGTGAAAGTGGGTGCAAGGTCGGAGCATATGCAATGGTACTAGATGTTCTGACCATGAACGCACCATGAAACTGACAAAAAATGTACTTAATGTAAGCAACATCTGAAGACACATTAAAATGTAATCTGTCACAGTAGTGAAAAAATCGAACACTTCATTGTGCATTGCTCATGGAGTCTACATTTTGTCCCAAACTCGATATGGAATAATGCTAATATACATATGCTACAATGAAAACGCTCAAAAGCGGGGGCGTCTTTGTCTGGCCGTGAACTTCGAATCATGCGCCACTTTTCTTCCTCTCCGTCTCATGGCCTCCTTCTTTCTGTTGATATAATCTTTCCGACTCTCCAACTTCTTCTTCATTTTGCTGCTGAGCTTCTTAGTCTGGTCTGGTGCTTCCATTTGAGCGCCAGCCAAATTCAAGTTGCGGTCCGCCTGACCAGCTGTGAGAACAAGATAATACTTTTTATTCTTCTTAGACTCGGGATCGTCAATGATCAAACCTCCAGCAAAACCGGCGATTTTGGCTGCCTCCAACATGGTTTGTGTTTGCGTATCATTCATAGGGTAAAACTGTGCCACAAACTTGCCTCCTCTCTTCATGGAAGCATACAAGGAGTTAAAGAACCTCAAGGTTCTTTTCTTGGGGTCAACACCGGCAGTATCTGCGTTACATAACCACTGGATCACAGAGATAGAAATGGCTGCATCAAACGTGCCTGCCCTGAACGGAATGCCATTTCCCAAGTCTCCCAAAAACAAGTCTCCCTCCACCTCTCTGTCCAAAGCGGAAGCCAACATGCTGGGGGCAATGTCCATTCCGATCCAGTTGTAGCCCTCCTCTGTCAAAATCTCGCCCGAAAGCCCGGAACCACAGCCCAAATCAAGCAAAAAGTGCGGCTGATCCGAGTCCAAGTTTAAAAGCTCTAGTGCTCGAAGAGTCATTTTGGCCTGAATATGCTGCACACGCGATGACGACGTGTACTTGAAAGATTCTGCATCGTTATAGAAAATCTCCGGCGGAGCGATTTCTTCGGGCCTAGACATGACTTCTTGGAGTGTAGGTTATCACCAGGTGAGATGAGTAAAAATCCTTACTGCGCGAAGATGTACAAATCTGCCTGCGTATGCAGTCAACTTTGTAGGAAGCTCCATGGCATGTCAGAAAGGATCCTTTTCACCGGGAAAGATATTACCATGTCTAATAGCTTTGCTTAACGTAATAGATTTAATTCATTCAACCTAAACCGTGACAAAGGAGGAAAATATCCCGCTTCCTCATTGCTCAGAGAGGTTATCACATCGTTGGTCAGGATATCTGAAACATTACACAAGTTTCAGATCACTGTTTTAGTGGCTCTCGGCCCACATGGTTGGAAACACTCCTCGATGAATTGCCAAGCTGGGCTTACTGAAACATTGCTTCCACATACGTATTTATTATGCTTCATGAAAGTTAGTATACTCCGGAATTTCCATCTAGAGACACGATAAGACAACCTAGACTAAAGTGGAAAGGGCTTCGTGTCTCTAAAATGGAAACGAGACTAGGCTAGGACATAACACTCACGAGAGCTGGTGTTCAAAAGATATGATAAAATAATTCCCAACTTGCGAAGCTTTGAGGAACTATTTGAAAAAAGTTTCAATTTCAAGTCTATCTGGCCAAAATGCAGATCTTATGAATATTGACAAGACCACGACATCAGTAATCTGCTCTGTTGATTACATCTCCTATTGATAAACGGGAGAATAGGAATGTCCTTCAGTATAAAGGGAAGACAAACACCGGTGAAATTAGTATTGTCATCAGGAAATTTTTGCTACATACGTGTCTCCCATTTGAACAGTAATGTTTATCGTTATGTTTATGGCTTGCCTTAGTTCGCTCAGACATTTTGCTTTTTGTTAGTGTGTTATAGCATTTGTATTCGTCGTGTAAATTGTTCGCATTACAACACAAGTAGAGGCTTCTGTCAATTAATTGGACAATTCATATCTATTGGAATTTAAAAGAATCCAGTGTCAGCATTCAACGAAATCTTTGCCCAATCTGGTTCTAATCCTGTTGGTTTTACTCATACATCGGCCCTAATATGAAATATATTTGCTCTTGACCCTTAATATTGAGATCCTCTTACATATTCACGTTAGAATTACTCCAGGACAGTTTCACTAAGCTTTCACGCGGTGAAATTTCAGGGATGCACATTATTTAATGTCTCAGGTTCACCTTGTAGTTCAAATGGATGTATGAAATCACATACCTTTTCTAAAATGGATTCATCCCTCCCGAAATATCAATTCTAGCTAAACGTCAGTTATCAATGCTACTTCTGCTACTGCTACTAAAACACCTGCCTAGTTCCGCTCTGTCTGAACTACCATTTAAAGACTCCACTGCTTCATCAGCTTCAAAAAAGGAATAGGGCTGACTCTACTGTAGTTTTGAACACTAAGAGACACTGTATGTGCGGAGGAGGTATATATCTTAGAGTCCTGGACTTTTCTTTCATAACAGTAGCGACATATTACGTGATTCTAAGTCATTCTACAAGCAGAAATAGCAACCCAAGCTTTGAAAAACCTTAAAGTACTCATTAATGATTTACTGAAGCGGTATCTAATCGTAAGATAGAATTTAGTACACCAAGTAGAGCGTACAAATGATTGGTGGTCCAGCTACAAAACCAAACCAGCATATCACATTCCCAAGAATCTTGCGATGACGCATGAACAGTGTCCGACTAATGATCACAAGAGGAATCTGCGCCATCTGGAAAATCAAGAGATAGCCACGAACACGGTTAAAAATCAAGTACATCACAAGCTCGTGCACTATTGCCGAGATCCAGAAAGTCATTAGTGTGGCCTGAAGCTTGGTAAGCGAAAGGGCACTGATCGACGAATGGTACACATGGCGAAGAAGGAAACGGTGCACAGGTTTGTTCCAAATACGGGCAAACTCAGACCAGTCAGTGCAAGACCACCAGGGTCCATAGAAGTCACGATCAGCATAATAACTCAACTCGGCAATACCGTTCAAGATTGTGTCCCAAATCAAGTAAAACACAAGCAAGTACTCTGTAGCAAATGGAGGAATCATGTCGATGAGAACAAGACAGTACAATTTGAAGCGCTCGCCTGCTGACAAATTAACTCCACGGGCAGCATTACATTTAACAACCAAAGGATTGATTCCCAGCTCGGCAACAATCAACATCACCGAAACAACGCCAATCACTGCACAAACTTTTTCCGCCAAATAGAACCAGCGGATGTTTTTAGTGCGGATATACACAAGCTCGTACACCACTGTTGGATACATGGTGTACTCAAAGTAGTTCTTCAAGCTGATGTTCTTTGGGAATTTGAGCAAGGACTCACAAAGCTCAGCAGACAGTTTCTCTGTGACATCTTTGTCTTGTGCTTTCGTAATATGGTGTGATTGGTGAAGCAACTCGTATTTGCAGAAGGCGATACTGTTCAAAAGAAGCTCCCGCATGTTATCGACAGAATAACCTTCCGGGATCGCAAGAGACTCGGAACCAAGACGCTTTAGGTACTCTTCAGAAAGCTGCAACTCGGTCAAAATGCCCCAAAGGTAGCCATTATAAAACGCATACGAGTGGATTTTCATCAAAAGCACCAACAGATGGAGCACTAAAAATACACGGCCGATCCATTGGTCCCGAACCACATGCGCAGCAACAAAGTAAATCCAAAACAGCGAAAAGACAACTTCATACAAGGATTGTATTATCCAGCCAGACAGCTGCCACGAGATCCAGCCGTGGCGACAGGCATACTGAATGAAAAAAGTTCCATACGTGCTCAAGTACATCACCAAGTCTGTGACGGCGATCTTGGGGAGTCCCGACAAAAAAATAGAGAGCACAGGCGCGTTGTAGAAGGAAAGGGACTGGTTGAGCCATGTATGGCAGAGGTTGCGCAAGATGCTGAAGCCCACGGCGATCCAAAACAAAATGTAAAAGCCATAGAAGTCGGAGTTTTTGAAGTATGGAGCGTCGAAAATCGTGGCCGCAACAGGTACTGCCGTGACATCGGCAAAGCTGGATCTGTATCTGCCGTCAGCCCTCTTGCGGTGCCGTTCACGGGCAGCCATTTCTGCCGCCAACTTAGCATAAGCTGTTTGCACACGCACAGAATCCAATTCCGCCGTATTTTTCTCTGGCAGCTCTGTAGAATGGGCCTGCGACCGCAACCGAGAGACACGGCCGGTCAATTCGGAGATTTCTTGCTGGAGTTTGCCTAATTTCGAGTCCGACTCAGTAAGACTGCTGGAGGAAGGACGGCTGCCTAGTGTCACGCCCGGACGAGCCGCAGGATCTTCAGGACTAGGCGAGTCCGCATGGTAATTTTCGGGATAGCCTTCGAGCGGATGGCGGTCAGTAGTGGCCAATTTGGCGAGACGGCCCAAATTGTCTTTAGTTCCGAAACTCGCACGCATGTTAAGACAAGACTATAGGAATGCCCAGGGAATAAGCCGCAAGAAGGTTTGTGGAAGGGATAGGGGATAGGGGAAAGGGGGAACAGACGAAGCCAATTGAAGAGAAACAGACAAAAGTATCCGGGCTGAGGAAAAATGCAGCTGGAGATAGAATCGGAGCTAAGTGATAAAGTGCGAAGCAGATGAAGACTATTTAACCGCAGGAGCGCAGGGTGGGTAATTACAAGGATGCACTCCCATTCAAGCTGATTACAATAGTTGGTCACGGGAAAATGAAGAAAAGACGTCGGCAAGCACGGAAAATTCGAACACAGACGGGTCCATTTGGCCGCAGCAGACATCAGCTTGTGAGAAAACCGGAACTGATTTGTGGGCCCGCTTTTTTGTGCCGATGACCTTTTTGGCCCGGCACACGGGACATTGTGCATTAGTGCGTATAGTTCGGAACAAACTTGAACCAGCAGACCGATGACGCCATGAGAGAATAGAGGAAGGGCAAGAAGAACCGACAAAATAAAGCATTGCCACCAAAGAACGGCCCCTCCATTTACGGACTATACCATAGCCGCTGGCCATTTCGAAGCAGAGAAGTAGAGGCGAATGTCGCTAATCAAAGAATATGGGCGAACTGGGGTGCGCGATTCATGCAGAGAACCCTGATGAGGCGAAAACTGGACCAAACGCATAATAACTTGTCTCACTTTATCTTATACAGGCACATTGTCTTCCAAGGTCATTTGGTACGGGATTTTCGGGTTTTGGCTTCACCTTGTCGACGATCCCTGTTTGTGTAGGCCATACATTTTTTTATGACATGGTAGGTGTGTTTGTGACGCTTTGCGAGAAGCGAAAACTTCTTGACGACATTTTCGACAGACGTAGAGAAAAATATTGGCACCACATCCAGAAATTACCGAGAAGGGAAGAGTCCGGGAAAGAGGAGACTACTTGCTTAGTAAACCGGAGGTTGCCCTGGATTACTAAGGCATGGGGTTTTAGTCTTCTCTAGTCGTTCTGTGTTCGAAACACTGGCCCACCATGTGATAATGCAAAAAGGCAGAAAGCAAGGCCCCCCATGCCTACCGATGAGTGACTTGGTTCTGAATACAATATTCTGTTAGTTTCGCGTCAATTTTTCTTCTCTAGTTTCTATTTACAATCAGCGATACACGCGCTCAAACGGACGAGTGTCGTTGAAGCATGAACGCCATACTATGTCTACTGCGGCCTCTGCCTCTTCTTTGTTTTTGCAGTTTGGATTGGCCAGGACAGAAAGCACCGCCCGTCGGCGCACGCACGCCTGGAACTTGGCGCCGAAGTTGGCAAGCCCTGTTTTCCTGATTTCGTTCATGATCCGGCACTCGCCACTAAGCATAGACGCTCTAATCTCTGTACAAGCGTGGTGCCGCAAGTTCGTAAGATCAACATTGAACTTGAGATGGTCGTAGGCATGCACAAGCTCGTGCGTCAACACATCTTCAAGCTGCCACTTGCTCTGGAGCCAGTTGGAACATAACAAGATGCCCAAGTCCGGATGGAAGCCGCCTCCTTTGAGGTCGTCACACGGAGCACAGGTGATGTTTTTCACGCTCAAATTCCCGCCGAGCTTTTGTACGTGGTCCATCATAAACGTCACCAGCGGCGAGTATCGGAGCATCCAGTCTCTGTTTTGCTCGCATTGGGCACAGTTGTTGGCAAAATGCTTCTTCCTGTAGTCCAGCTCAAACTGCGTCCGCTCCTCTTCGCTCATGCCAAGGCCGGTACGGTACGCTAGCAGTCGCCTCCACCACTCGAATCCCGATGGCGTTCCGCTATTGTCTTCACTCATTGCCAAACTAGGTTATATTTGCACAGGCGAAAATGATGCTCAGTCTCATACTGGTCTAGAGACACGTATGCAGGCATAGTGGACCAGTAGGATGATAAATGGAACGATTTGACAATTTGTTCGTTCAGGGTGACAATTGGCAGACGTTGTGAATCCGAAAAGTCATTTTCTTTTTTTTTCTTTTTTTTTCTTTACCGTGGAACTGTTGCACCAACCAAATTCTGAGAAGTCTCCAGCCACTGTCGCAGTATGTGTTTCCTACAATTCTGAATATGGCCTAGTCTTCATCCGCCAGAAGTGCCTGTTCACACAATGCCTTTCTGAACTTTCGTAGACGTTGTGCTTGGTTTGAATAATTGGAAATCGAGGAGTAAGGTGAGGTTGAACGTCTATCAGATTTATTCTGCCTGCAAAAATTCACACTTGTGAAATCTTTTCAGCATCTGCTTTGCGTGATTGTAGGGCACTTCTTTGCCATATTTCATAGAGCCGACTCTTAAAGCCTACAGCCAACTCTTAAAGCCTACAAATATGAAGATGTGTACCTTAGTAGTCAACATTGCCATCTCGCACCGACAATGAAAAAAGATTTAAAACAAGAGTTCACATAAAAGGGTTTTAACAAAAGTGCCTAAACAAAAGGGTCTGAGAAGAATAGTTTAAACCACTAATATTTTCGCCATACGCTTATTTCGTAATCTTCCTCGTTACATCTTTTCCTCCGCTCGCTATCTTAATGCGCTATATACCGGGGCATCACTTTTCTTCTCATCGCTATGGTGTCTAACATCTGGGTTGCTGCAGCTGATAACGAAAGTCAGGTTGTTCTTGAGCATATCCGTTCAGGAAATTTCTCTGCAAATTCCAAAGACCCAAATGGCTATACTCCTCTCCATGCCGCAGCGTCTTATGGGCATCGCGATCTTTTGAAGTTGTTGGTGGAAAACGGAGGAGATATCAACATTCAGGATAATGAAGGCGACACTCCTTTACATCATACAGAAGATGTGGCAACGGCTACTTTCATGGTGGAGCAACTCGGCGCCAACCACAAAATCAAGAACGCCGAGGGCCAAACGCCGGCGGACTTTGTACAAGAAGAAGACGAGTTTCCAGAGCTAGCGCAGTATTTGCGTTCATTAGCCCACGATGCTCCAGCAGAATCTGCAGTCTTAGACTCTTTGCCTTCTCCTGGCATTGTAGATGGTCATCAAATAAGATATACGATGGAGGACGACCAAGGCGAAATGGATGAGGAAAGACGCAAAAAACTTGAAGCCATTGTCAATCTGGAAAATCCCGAGGAGGCCCTTCGTGACTTGGTGACTTCGGCCGTGAGAGAAGGATTAGCCAATTACAAGGACGAGAATGATCAACCAAAGAGAAAGAAGTAAGTAATATAGATAGGTAATTTTAGAAGCAGTTCGAGTGTATCCTTTGTAGTCGATACGTATACTTCTAAGCATGAGACGGAGAAGCAATAATACGGACACGAAGTTTGACTTGAAGTAATGGTCGATGATGCGTTGAAGTCTTGTATCTCCATTACTGTTCTCGGCTTGAGAATAATAATTGACATGTACTTATGAATTCTTCCATAAAAGCATTTTCCAACCACTTTCGGGGTTAGCCTTCTCTTGCAATCCCCCTACTTATTCTCTCGGCTACCGTAAATATCTTACTCCTTCTTTTTCCGGACGCTGCCATGTACTCAAAACCCTCAGTCCAACGAATCTTATCAGATCAGCACAAAAATAAAGACAAAAAGTCAAGACTACTAATGTGCCCAATATTTTTTTTTTGGACCAGGAATCTAGGACAAAAAACAAAAGCAAGTTGCTGTCTTTCAGATTACGTGAAAACCAATTAGGCAAGAGCTGCGCGTGTCCCCATACATTTCATCAAAGTCACTCAATCTTACCAACTTTCGACGATCGGCAAAAATTCAAAACTATCGTCCATTACAAGAAATGCCGCTTCCCTTTTCAATTTTTTTTTTTCGTCATAACTGATAAGCTCCCAGTGACCCCAATCATTTTACGAGACTTGTTCCTGCACCCAGCCGAGAGTCGACAAAAGCAAAATCTCCACTCCATTTCCCACCAATTCCCACCAAATTCCCAATCATGTTGCAAGCTCTTGTGGACTTTCTCAATGCGGGATCCGTCGATGCAGATGGAAACCCAATGTATGTTTTCATTTCAAGATCTGCCCATCCATAGCCTTTACTAACACCAGCAGCAAGACGTTTTACAGTTATAGTGTGGAAGAATTGACACAAATGTCATTGTGGCAGAGATTCAAGCTCAATGATTGGAGATTGGAAATTTTCACTATTGCCTTTATTACTGTCTTCGTGACTCTTTTCAAAGCAGGTGACATTTACAACCGTTCCTTGGTGAATTCTTTCCTTGCCGGGGTACAGAAAACGTTTGAAAAGAACTTTTATCAATTTGGTGTGGGCGACGGCAAATTGTACATTAAAGACAACGCCGAGAGTTATGCTTCTTATGCGACTGGCCGTGAGAACATCAGCAAAGTCAATCTTGTTTTCCGTTTGGCTCCAAGACAGAACATTTTTGTTTGGGCCATGGAAACGATTTTCAGTTTCTACACCGAATCGGTGCCATACCCACATGACCGTGTCGAGATTGTGGTGACACCATCTGTGGACTACGAAAATTTCATTTCTGCTGTGGTCTCCAAGTTGGGTATGAACGAGTACAGAAAGTTCAATTATTACTTATCTTTGACCAGAACCTCTGATTGCGCAAAGTTGCCCGAGTCTTTTGTTCAAATGGGTGAAGTGACTGAATTTCAGGACAAAACTTTGACCCCTCGTCTTGCTTCCGCTTTCACAAAGTCTATGGCTTCTTTTGTCAGATTTGTCGCTTTTACTGACCAGCCTGCTGAAAAGCCAGAGGCAATTCGTGATTTGCTTCCTCGTCGCCGTGTTGTGATCTCACTCAAGTTGGTTACAGGTAAAGAGCAATTGGCCCAGGTTTCAGAACTTCTTGATTCTGTTTTCGAGGTTGTGGACCAAATTGCTGACAAGACCATTACCTTTAGACAAGAAGCCTCAAAGAAAGTTGTCAAGAACAGAGAAGTTGAGATTAGCAAAATTAAAAAGGCTGAAGAAGCTGCGAGACAACTTGAATTGGCAGAGGAGAAGGCTAAGTTGAAGAGAGCTGAGAGAGAAAAGGCGAGAAACTTGTCCAGAGACGAACAATTGAAGGCAGAGAAAAAGGCGCAAGAAAAGAAACAAAGAAGAGCGCAAAAGAAGATGAAAACGAGAATGTAGAGATTGTCCATACTTAATGTTGTGAAGTCTGACTTACCAAGATACTAAATAGAAACTATTGTAATTCCATGTATTCTAATACATCCAAGCTGTGAACAAATAGCAATTTTAGACATGTTTGAGCAAAATTAGAAAGGTCATGTCACAAAACTTTGTGCTCACCCACAGATTCGAAAGCCAATGTTCAAGCTAGAATGCCCCGATTTCACGAGGCAATTTTAGAATACGACCAATTAAGATCTCTTACCTAATAAGTTTCCTTTACGGAAGGCTATTTACAATAAAAAATCCACTACATTATCCCATACCAATGATCTCCGCTTCCAAGCAGAAATGTACTTTAAAGTTTTCCCGTGAGACGCCATCCTCGTCCTACTGGGGTGTTGAATGGTTCAACCACTCCGGAGCCCCAGGAATCGGCCAAAATCCAAGTCAAATCGTACCCATAAAACGGCCTGCGGAAGTTGGCCATTATTTTTCCTTCCCATTTTTCATATATCGTATCTTCCAACATTTCTTTGTAAGTCATCTTGCTCAATATCCGGACTAGCCAAGCTCTGCCTGAATTCACAATTTTGAGAAAAGTCCCACACTTGGGATAGGCTAGAGCATAATCATGAATATCGATTTCGTTATGGTGATTCGAGGTCAATGTAAGAAAGCCCAACTTCACTAGCTTTGTTATTTCTTCCACACTGAAGTCTTCTGTGGTGACAAAAAGGGCCTCAGGATGCGACATGACATACTCTTTGAACTTCACCAAAGAAAGTTCGGGTTTTTCCTTTCCCATAGATTCGTCTATCAACTTAAGATACTGTTCTTTTTTCACCACCACTTCGCTGTTCTCGTACCCATACGTTACCTTATGATACGTTCCACTTTTCCCTGAACGCAGGATAACTGGCAGTGCGTTTGTGATCACAAACTTCATCACAAGTCCGTCTCGAATGCATTTCTCAAGACTCCGATCTACAAATGTGTTGCCCCGATGCTCAAAAACCGTGTACAACTGATTTACCGTGACCATACCTCCACGGGGAAGTTGGTGGTTGCGGTACTTGAGAATTTCAGCCTTCACTTCCATGGAGAGGCCCCGAAGCAGGAAAAGCAAGTCTTGGGGCGACTCACGAGCACTTTTTTTTGCATCTTGACTGAAGTAACGGTTGTGAAATAGCGTCTGCTCTGCCCACTGATTAGAAATTACTCGATCGATAGCCTCCACTATACTTGTAGAGCCACGAAGCTCGAAATCAAGTTCAATATTATGATCTAGCACTTCAAGTTTTTCTTGTGCACTTTTTTCTTTCTTGGTGGAAACGTCCTTAGGATTGGGTTTCAAAGGTGTTCGGATGATCTTGCGGAGCAGAGTCGGCTTGCGAATCTTGGACAGATTGGCTGCTGTCGATCGTAATCCCATGGTAAAAGTAGCCTAGCGTATTAACTTTAAAGGAAAAAGAAGAGTAGATAACATGCGAATTTTCTGGTGGTATCTAGGTATATGTTCACATCAAATGTGCTCTATGTATGAATTGCGCACTGACTAAACAAAATAGCCTCCATAAAACCACCGAAATCAAGCTGAGCAAGGAAAAGCGATTTTAGCAAAGAGGAGCATTCTGTTTTGGAATATGTTCTCGTCTGAGACAATCAAGGGATGATTTGAATAAAACGAAGCATACTTGATTCAAGAATTGGCAAAATGTAATTCAGTACGAGAGATAAGTTAAAAAGCATATTTCTTTCCCAGTGATCATGTAAGCCAGTGAAATTTTCAAGATCTATGTATAGAGCAAAGTTTCACTGTTTCTAGAACTAACCTAGAGTAATCAGGTCGCTTGTTGATTTTTCATTCTATAAGTACATTTCCACAACATATTCACTAATAAGTCTCACCTTCCCATTTACTTCATCGTGAGCGATAACATCCATTTCTTCCACTCATGTTCTACACATTTTGAATCATTCGTCTAGTGCTATGTACATGCTCATTGGACCTTGAGCTTTCTTTTGAGGACGTTGGCATCGCCTGGAGCCAGGAAAGACCAGGTGAAGGTTCCCGGAGCCACAATTTCATCAACGGCAACGCCATCTGCTGTGATCTTGATCACAGACGCTGGAACTTCAATACCTGTCGAGTTGAACACAACTTGCGCAAGAGCCTCTCTGGTGAGGGGATACTCGATTCCGCTCAAAGAGTATGTAGCTGGAAGAGACTCGCCAAGCTCAGCCAAACTGTATGCGGCGACTGAAGTGGTCTCTTGCGTCTGGAAAACAGATGACGCCGTTGTTCCCTTCTTGCCCCTCATGCTCGAGAACAATGATGACAACTCGTCCAAAGACATGGCAGGTCCTGATTCGGCCACAGGATCCTCGGCAGCTTGGGTTGGTTTTGGCGCCTTGACTTTTTGCGTCACCACAGGCTCCCTTTTTCTCTCTACCACGGGAATTCGAGGACCGTTGGTGATGTAGCAGGCTTTGTTACCAACATGCAAAAAGTTTCTCATGAAAGCTGGCTTCACCCGGACAAGCTCGCCCGCCGTGCCCAAAGGTTCGAAATCCTGCAATAGCTGCACAGTTATCCTGTCGGACTTGGTGGAAGCATTTCTTACGAGTTGCTTCACTATACTTTGTCTGGCAAACATGGGGTAGAGAAAAGGTTGAAGAACCGAAAAATTTGGTTCGAGTCGCGGTGCACGGGTGTAGGTGCAGCAGATAGAGGCTAAGATGGACCAAACAAATAAACGAAAAAAAAAAAGATCATAGTCAACTTGCAGAAGCGACCAGGTAATGCCTAACATTTTCTTTAGCTGGGGTTGGTTCATGCCATTCTTTTGCCATTACAAGTGTATGGATCTTCACCTCTAAAATCTTGTGCGCATCGTAGATATAGAGAAAAGATCATTGAGTACTACGAAATCGAAAAGCATCTGGAAATCAGAATTCTAAAGTGCAAATTAGTCTCTCAACTTTGCATTGCCTTTTCATCATCCATCTCATCTCACCTCCGCATACTCCATCTTCATCTCATTTCCGGTATACATAAATCCATCGCCATGGAACAATGTTCTGTTTGTCTAGAGAAAGACTTCAAGTACACTTGTCCAGCATGTGGGACAAAAACTTGTTCTGTCGAATGTGTGAAGCGTCATAAGCTTCGATCGGAATGCACGGGCCAAGTGGATCCAACAAAGTTTGTGCCTAAGAAGAAGCTTTCCGCTGACCAAGCTTTAGTGAACCGAGACTACAATTATCTTCTTAACTTTGAGCGGACAGTTCAACTTGGCAAGTCTGACATCAAAGTGAATGCCAAGAATATCTTCAAACGGGGAGCCGGTCAGAACCAAGGCCACAAACGACAAAAAGTGGAATCTGAAAAAGACCCTCGTATAGAGAAAGTTAATCAGATATTCCCTCATCAGCCACAGACCTCTGTGAAACGCCAGAATACCTTGGTTATACACCTACCTCCAGGAATGTCTCGAGCAACCCAAAATAAGTCTGGCTACGACAAAAAAGCCGGAGCGTTTACCTGGACAGTGGAGTGGATCCCTGTAGATGCCACGGGTTGTACAAGAAAGCCATTCATTAGTTTTCGCATGAAAGAGACCTTACCTCTTAAGGATGCCGTGCCAATGACGGTTTTTGAAAACGCAATAGGTGCCAACGTGGATAAAGACACTCTTCATTTTTACCTCGACAATTGCATCAGTGGGAAAGAGGGAAATGAAGTGATAGCTTTGGATCCCAAAATGAGCCTTGCATCAGCATTATCGAATAAGATTGTGCTCGAATTCCCAAAAATATACGTGGGAGTGGACGACTCGATGGATAAGTATGTCTGTTCGGAGAACAAAGCATATGGTGTTGACGGCTCTGACTCTGAGAAATCAGAATCTGCAACGGATTCCGATTCAGATGATTCAGATTCCGACTCAGACTCGGATACCGATTCAGAAGACTCAGACTCAGACTCAGACTCAGACTCGGGGCCAGAGGAGACCTCCTCCAAACCGGATAACGTTGAATTGATAAGAGATGCAGGTGAATTAACGGAGGTGATTGCAGAGCCAGTTGAATCAAAATTAACCGGTGATGAGGAAAAATGGCTTTGAAAAGAAAAGAGAATAACAAAGACATTGGCATGAGAAACCTTGGCTCAAGGATATTATAACAGATTTGAGTCTGACCAAACCCATTCATAGACAAAGTGTCCAAAAAAAGTTCAAGGTCATCTAGAAACCTTCATCATGGAACAGATACAAGCATCGAGAGACATCGTTAATTCTCTCAGTTCACTTACACAGCCTTCTTTTTACTTGTAGATATGGAAACTACTTTAATCTACAAATTCAGCAATCTAATAAGTTTGTAGACCATTCTTTGCCCGAGCTTTACACACATGACTATTGATTTCAACATGGGTGCAAAGTCGCATCTTGAGAAAGTAAAATACAGATTCATATATGAAAAAAGAAACAAAAAAATAAAAATAAAAACAGTAAAATAAAGAAAGTCAGATCATCTAAGGAAACGTATGTAACTCAGAGATGGAATCATACGTCCATTAGCGGCCTACATGGGCGAAGACCTTCAAGACATTTGAGATACTCCATTAAAGCGTGATGTACGGGTGTTTAGCGATGCCCCACCACCATTCTTAAACTTGTCTGGCATCCACAAGAGTCGTTTCCCGAGTCATGAGTGTTTTCAGGAAACCTCTGGAGGCAGAAAAAAACCCGCACGCTTCAGTTTATGTGGGCAATCTAGACCCGCAAGTGCTGGAGACGCTTTTGTACGAGCTATTCATCCAGGCAGGTCCAGTCCGCCTGCTTCATCTCCCCAAAGATCGGATTCTGCGAGAACACCAGGGTTTTGGGTTCGTGGAGTTCCGCACAGCACAAGACGCAGACTATGCGGTGGAGCTTTTCCGGGGGGTTCGGCTATTTGGACGAACGCTCAAGATGAAAAAGACAGATCCACAGAGCACCACGGAAACAGAGACACTGGGCTTGAGTGTGGGGGCGCGTTTGTTTGTGGGCAATCTCAATCCATTGGTTGACGAGCAGTATCTACGAGAAACCTTCAACAAGTTTGGTGCTTTGGTGGGACGGCCAGTTTTGGCCAGAGACGAAAACGGAACGCCAAAGGGCCATGGGTTCGTGGAATTCAGCGACTTTGAGAGTAGCGACGATGCTCTCAGCAAAATGAATGGAGCCATATTGATGAATAGCAGGATAAAAGTCGAATATGCATACAAGGACGGGGACAAACATATTCGCCACGGTGATGAAGTCGAAAGACTTCTTGCGCAACAGGCAAAAATCAATTTAAAGGACAAGAGGAAACCTCGCAAGAGAAAAAAGTAAGCAATCGGTTGGCAAATCACTGAAGTGGATGCTCGGATACCTCAAGGCCACAAGTCTTGTGGAAAATTTAGTGCAAGTTATCCAGATAGGGACCTGGAATACACAGCTTCAAAAAGGTTAGATCTGCCACTTCTCAGTTCCGCTCAGCATGCTTTACAAGCTTGTGAAGTCAGATAATCTTTGCTTAGATTTTTATTTCATTCTACAAGAATTTTCTCACGGAGTTCCTACGAAGTTGTTTTTTTAATAAAAATGGGACTCTGTCAGGCATTATACAGCGATACGACTTAATCCTATTATGTTCAAAACCTTGCATTGGACGCTCTTTTTTGCCCTATCAATAATTACGGAGAAGTTGACCAGCAGAATTAAATTCGAACTGAACCTTACAGAAATCTTGAAACGTGAAAAACACCAGTTATCATCCCAAGATTGTAGAAAAGACTTGAAACATTCCGATCTCTTAAATCCAGTGTCGTGATATTAATGTTCTTTTAGCTCTGCATGTTTGGTTACAAGCGTGGTCGCGAGTGTTCATATTTGAGTAAATCCTCCGGTGTGACCACACCATACACCAAATTTCCATCACCATTAGTAATGATTGCAAAGTAATTACCGTCGTTGAAGAATGCAGCCAACTCTTCCAACAGCGTAAGTGGTGTCAACACATGGTACTTGCGACTGCTTGGTCTGAAGATTTTCGAGTTCACTGGTGTCTTCTCGTGCGTCTTTGATTCCTTTTCATAGTTGGAGCGAGCACGCTGACTGAACCAAAGCATATGGTTTTTCGTAATGTCCTTTGGTGAGGCTCTTTTCGCTTCTTCAACATTCAAAACGCCCAAGAGGGTTTTGTGTGCCTCGTGGATCACGGGCAAGAACGAGAACTCGTTTTCGAACGCCACATGGATAGCACGATCTATAGATGTACCTGGGTTAATCGAAATGGCAGGCCGGATGTCCAAGTCTTCGACTGTGGCGCCTCTGTAGTCAACGGTATGGAAAAGAGTTGGATTCATGGGGAAGAAATATCCTGTGCAGGCTACTACGTAAAGGGCCATATGATTGCGAAAATGAAATGCAGAAAGCATTCTAAAATAGTCACACAAGTACAAAACAAGTCACTTGTGACTATGACGCGGATAACATAGGTAAAAATGTTTAAAATTAGTTGTTCCTCTCAAAACGATCTGCGAATCATAGCATCCGGAAAATTTCAAATTTGACAACCACAGAACAACTGAAGCAGACAAAACATCGGTTCCGCTTCCGTAAACCATAGATGCCACTTTGCCAATTATGTGTTCTATTCTTTACTATAGTGAAGCTGTTAGCAAATTAGTTAGTTCGGGTATCAGCGCAAACTGTATATACCAAGTACGCCAAGATCAGTTGACGAAATAATTTCAACAGGTGTCATCATGTGCCGAAGGTGCTTCACGCTGCTTCAGCTGTCTTCAGGCCAGCACGATGTGGCTCTGTCCCACTTTCCTCGTGTGCGGCGATCCTCCATACATCATCATCATGACCATCAAGAATGCCAATACGCATTGTAGCGAGCAAATTCACTGCTGCAGCCAGATGTCCGTACACGCCTCCATAGAACGCTTTTGTAGCATCCTTACCACGCAGGGCATGCAAGAGAGCAGGGCCACCAGGATGCTGGTCCATAAAAGGCGTCACATCGTGTATAATGTTCAGAATCACGATGTAAAGGCGTGAATCGTCGGCACAAATGCTGCGAAACTCCCGAGGAGTAATACGCGGTAGACGTGAAAGCGGTGTGCCCCAATGTAGCAGCGCACGGACACGATCTAGTTCCTTTTGTTCCTGTTGGAGAAGTAACTGTTGCACAGCCAGTTGCGGGGCCCGATATACGGCATGTACCGCACCAATTTGGGACAAGGCCCAGATCCCCCATTTGGTTGGATCAAATGACCATCTAGATGGTGCTCCACGATAATCATGAGGGAACTCGTGATGGAAATTGTGATGTGCCTGACCAAAAGTGAGTAGGGAAACTATAGGATTAGCACAGTCCATCAGCGAGTTAGAGTCACTGAAAGGTTGCGAGGAAAATAAATGTCGCCTGTGGCCCAATGATTCTGCTGAAAGCATAGCTTGCTGACAAGCAAACATGCGGAGAATGCCTGGATATATAAGACCGTGCACCCAAGAGTCGTGGCAAACATAGACAGCAAGAAAAGATGGAATCACTATCGTGGTGAGAGCAAATAGTGGCCATACCCAGCGCTCTTGCCATAGTAGAATTGGTGAGGAGAAGATATCAGTACTAGCAGTCTCTTTAGTGGCAGATGCATCAGCATCCGAGGTGCAAGTGCGATTAGGTATTGCTTTGCTTTCTTCAGCTCCAGGAACAGCGTCGGGTGTTGGGGTCAAAATAGTTTCCAAGATTCTCTTACCATGCTTGTGCGGTGCTAATAGCCAACCCCAATGTGCCCATAAGAATCCACGTTGGCTCCAATACGGATCATCCGTCTCG
This sequence comes from Clavispora lusitaniae, assembly GCF_014636115.1. NCBI lineage: Eukaryota > Fungi > Ascomycota > Pichiomycetes > Serinales > Metschnikowiaceae > Clavispora > Clavispora lusitaniae. The sequence goes on from NW_027093981.1 coordinate 222,789, forward strand.
TCAGTACACCTGTGATGTAAACGGTGCAACATAGCCCATTTTCGGGCAGAACCAAGCCCTACACTAGCTCCAAAAATCACAAAGTACACCTCGACCCAAAAATCTGCTTGGAAACTTTGATGCGCATAGTACTTATGGTAGCCCATGGAGAATGCCAAATTGCAGAATACGTAGTAGACAGAACAGAACAAGGCTGTTTGGGAATTAGAAGGCCACAAACTCTCGTTCATGTGCACTAAGTAGCACACAGCGCAAAGGGGAAGTAGCAGGATCGAAAGAAGGTGTGGAACATGGATCCGGCGCCACAGACGAAGTCTCTTCCGCAGGCGCCCATCAGGCACCCGCTTTCGAACTCGAACACCAGATGCCATATGCAAAAAAAAAGGAAGAATGGAAACTGAACGAAGAAGTAGCGTAGATGTGAAGGCAATCAAGAAGCTTCTGATGAGAGTGGTTAGTGGGGATGTGATGCACGTGATTCTTGCACGCAGATGATTACCACGTCAGAATAAACGAGCATAAACGATATTGCTGCAAACAGGATACACAAAGTAGAAAAAAGTTCATAGAAATAGATAAACCACCCATTTTTGTGATAAAAGTTACTTGATTCTGCTGGTAAATAGAGCGGCAATTACTGGCCTCGTTATCCAATTGATTATGTGCGTTGATGCATATGGACCGTTTTGATATTTTACGTGGCAAAGCGGAAAAAGGACAACTTTATATAGTATTCTGGAGCTACCCCGCTTATGTTTGAGATCTTTACAACCACAAGATACAACTAAAACGGCAAGAAGGGGTGTGCATTGCGTTTATTGCATTATTTCGATCATGCATGCCTTCGTAAATAGGCTGCAAATATGGTGCCTCCTAGTTACAAGATGATGAAGACACGAAAGAAAAGCTCATGTATGATTGGGCGCTAGTGCATACGTAGAATAATCTTTTATTCTAGCGGTACGTCTTTATGCTTTTGTTCCATGCATCGAAAGTCATTTGACAGGTGTTGTTACTGTGAATGAGCTGTGCGACATTTATTTATGGACCATCATATTTGAATTGAAGCCACATTAAGTTATGCTCTCTGATATATATTTGTATTAATTCATATGATAATATCGAAGTCACAGGTGGAGAATTTGCAAATTTCCGTTCCTCTTACTCGTTGGATAGAAACAGCAACTCTGTTCTCAGCATTTTGGAGGACTAATGATTCGTTTTCAATTGATCAGACAACAAGTCTTTAAGGAGATAACAGCAACAATGGCCGATAGGGTCAAGGAAAGAGGACTAACACAACCGCTCTCGAGGGTAATGTGTAAGAAATGAGTAATTGCAGTATTTGAAATGAGATTTAGTGCTGTAGTCTTAATTCAAAAGCCAAGACAACTGCTAATGCTATGTACTTTTAGCATGTTGGGCTCGAAATGTAAGAGTGATGTATAGAAAGCTTGTGTATGCTGCCATTTTCCAGAATCCTTTTTGGCCATGCAACTTCGGACCTGTTGTACGAGACTTTCGACCCTGATTTCACGTGTTGATAATGAATTTCACGTCATTCTGTACAGACTTCCACGCATAATCTAAATTCACATTATTTACGAGGCTACATTCTGACAGGTAAAACGTGACTGTTTGATTAAGATTATCACTTATTGATAACTTTTCAATTACATATTCAAACATGCAATGCTTTCTAAATTGTTTCTATATTCCCATGTCTCAAAGTATAACAGTCTACAGAAACTCATGGTGTACGGGTGTCCACAACCTCGTCGCGCCCAAACAAAGGATTCTCAAAGTTGGTGCTACTACAAGATAAAAAAAACATGGCTTCTGCCTACACATCTCTGCCTGCTGAGGCACCCATAAAAATCCAGCAATCGGCAAATGCAGCGCCCTCTGTCTCTTTCACGCCGACAGAAACCACGATTCCTCACCGTCTCTATGACAAAGTGCCCAACTTGGATCTTTACAAAAAACTCCACGACGCGGAGCAGCAGTTGGATTTATTCATTGCCCAAAAAGGCTTGGACTTCCAGTCTGTGCAAGCACTGTCGATGCAGCCGGCCAACAACAAGCGCCAACAGGGTGTTTTGCGAGTTTTCATCTACAACACATGCGAAAACATGCCGTGGCAGAAACTGGATTCGAGTGATTCTGCCGAGGCCAAATGGACTTTGCGTATAGAAGGCGTTTTCTCTGGAGAGGGGGAGGCGCTTAAGTTCTCGTCGTTCCTTTCAGGTGCGTCGATCGAGCTTATTCCAAATTCGGATTATCCCGCTTTACAGAACAGCCAGTCGAACATTATCGAGTGGAAAGAACAAGCCGATGGCGCCGTTCCAGGAAGCTCCACACAGTGGCAGTTTGATGGAATTGATGTCAAAAGGGCCGGAGTGTTTCCAATCAAGGCTAAGATTGCTCTCATGATCAAAGACCACTCGTCTAGACTTGTGTTGTCACCACAAATGGCCCAATTCACTGGGCGGCGCGAAGCGTCGCAGCAAGAATTGGTCTTTCTGATTTGGCAGTATGTGTTGTATAAGAACCTCTTCAAGAAGGCCGATTCAATGTCACAGGTTTCTGCTGTTGCTTCTGCGGGCATAGCGAGCCAGACAATGGGCAAAGATGACGAAAATGACCTTGCTTTGGTTCAATGTGACGCGGTCTTGAAGCCTTTGTTGCTTGTGGATAGCTTCAAGTTTAAAGACTTGTACAAGTTGATCCAGCCACATTTGCGCCCACGACAACCCATTGTGATTGATTACGAGGTCGACACAACGCGGTCAACCACTTTGGGAGATGTCGTTCTTGACATCCCTGTCGAGTTGCCATTGTCTTTTTCAAAGGTGCAACGCGAGATCATCGAAGGAAACAAAAGCACATTTGAAAACATGGCGAAGTCAGACGCGCATATCCAACATTTAAATCAGAAGATCTCCCTTGGAATAGCATCGTTGCACAAAGCCAATGCACGGGAAATGTTTTATCGAGAGCTTAGTGAGGATCCCGTGGAATTTTTGCAAAAGTGGTTAGAGAGCCAGGCAGAAACACTAAAGGCTCTCAAGAGCGAGGAGGGCTACAATGAGGAGAATGTTCGGAAAGCACAATATTTCAAGGAAAACGAAGAGTTGTTGAGACAAAAAATTGATCTCATGTTGGGTGCTCAAAAGATGTAAAGTTTAGAGTATGTATTGGAAACAATGAAAGGCAATAATGTTAGCAATAGTATTAAATCGTATTTCAGTGATGTCAATATGCTACATACAACAGCACTTTAATGGCGTACAATGCTTGAAAAACAAAGGCTTTGTATCTTTTTTTCGGACATTTGTAACTTGAACTATTGAAGTATCCATAAAAGATGATCTGTGTTGGTACTGGGTTAGTTTGCATCAATTGCAAACTATGGTATCAATCTTCTTTGAGCCTACACGAGGTTCTTTCAAATCATAGAAAGATGTAAAAAATACACATCAACCAATATTCATCCATTAGCACCATTCAAACCATGCTAGATATTGTAATTTCTAACTCATGTAAAGTATGTAGTACCATACTAAAGGTCAAGGTCACATTTGCATTTATTCTCATTTTGAATCCCAGGGAAGCTCTGTTGGAGACAAGGAACCACAATGGCTTTAGACGGCCGTCCATTTCCCTTACTACACTTTTCACATCAATAATCTGCATTCAAATACAATTACGATTTCATGATGATGATACCTGTAACTGCTGGTATCTTCCACTCAAGATGAAAGCTATATGAATCACTTTCTGTTCTATTATACATACTCATGCAATAGCGTCATGAGGATAGCTCTATATATGAAATATTATGAATACTCTTCTTCCAGGTAATCTTCATGTCCGTCGTCATAATCGTCGTCATCGCCGTCTTCTACAACGTACTCGGGTTGTTCTTCTTCCTCTGTGGGCTCCTGGGCGACAGAATAATTCACCTTCTTTTTTCTTGAAGAACGAAGCTCGGATGCTCCATTAATGTTAAGCTTCTCATACTCATCAAGTAAAGGATACAAGTGTGAGAGATAGCGGTACATGTGCAAAAGAGGCTTGTGAGAAAGACTGCCCAGGGTGAGAATATTCTCTTCTCCTGGAACAAGACCAAGTCGTTTTCCAACGTGATCCAAGAACCTGGAAAGTTCCTCGGTGTTGGATGCAACGACATGCCAATGTTTCCCATCGTCATACGAAGTTGGGCTGGGGACTTCGTTGCCCTGAGAATCAAACTCAACTCCTTCCACCCGAAGTGATTCTTTGAGCACAGCATGTACGTCCTCCACATACAACTTAAACGTAGATGGAATGGCAGATCTCACGCCTGCAACGTCGTTCACGACATTGCGCATTTTCTCTAGGGAACCTAGGCCACCAGCTGAAGAATCCGCCATTCGAACCAAATAGAAACGACCAATGTGGAAACCGCAGTCTCCAACTAAAAATTCGTTCAAGCGAAGGCTCATTGGGTGCTTTGTTGGGTCTGAGGTGGGATCAATGGTCTTAGATTCCGGCGTCGGGGTAGAAGACTTGCTCAGAGACTTTTTCTTTGCCTTTTTCAGCTCAATCTCTCGTTTTAAGTCTGCTGTTTGCGCAAATCCCTTGAGCACAGCCCTCGATCCATAGTGCGTATCTTTCTCTCCTGGAATATCCTGATTATTGATCACATTCACCAAATGCGCCTTCACTATGTTTGAGGCAGATAAGCTCCACACCATCAAACACCGAATCACTACGAGGCGATCGATGGCATTCAGAATCCCCTGAAGACCATACTCGTAGAAGTCTTGCTCGTGAAATGGATTCATTTTTTCCAGTGGAGCCAGATACTCGTAGTTTTCAGACTGTGTGGCTTTTGGCTTCGAAGGGTCAACATGATCAAGATCAGGCTCACATGGCAAGTTAGTTACAACACGTGCCATAGTGTCATCTCTCCATTCCTCAGGCAAGCCAAGGTTAATGTATTGAGATCTGAGTTCCTGGATCGCGGAGCGTTGCATACTCAACAATATTGGCTTTTTTCTGTTGAGAACCAAAGCTAGAAGACGGCGGAACAAGAGCTCCATGAGAGGGCTCACTTTCGGGTATTCTTCATGCACTAAACCCAAGCCTTTTTCTATGTCATCGGGTCCCACGGGCCCAACATCAACAATATGGCGGAATTTGGTGAGATAAGAGATAATATAGATGATATCGTACAGATATGGACACGGGTGGACTGGAAAACCTAAAGCCAATTTCTCGGCTGCGGTTTGTTTGTTGATATCAGCAAACATCAAATTTTCATCGTAGAGATCAAAGTGGATCGGAATTAGAGGACCTGGGTTAGTGCGAGTGACTCTGTTTTTGTCACGGATAATGGTTGTGGGAGATGCTGGCTGTTTAAAGTTGAGCGTAAGCTTCTTGACTTTGGTTTCTTTTGGTGTGGACCTTTTTGGTTTTTTCTCTCTCTTTTGCTGCTCTTGCTCGAGCCTCAGTGCTTCTTCTTTCTTGGCTTTCATTTCTTCCATCACCTTCTTCCGAGCCGCTGTTCTAGCTCGCCCACTAGGTGTTGATTTCTCTGGTTCTTGCTTTATTTCGACTTCCGTTTCCACCTTTCCTGCTTTGGGTTCAGTGTCTTCGGTCGTTCCATTTTTCTTGAGTTCGTCAGACTCCTCTTTCTCATTATCATTCATATCCTTTTCGTCTTTGTCTTTTTCATTTTTGTTATCTCTATCCTTGTCGTCTCCATTATTGTTATCTCCATTGTTGTCATCTCCATTTGCGTCGTTACCTTGACCATCCCCGTTTGCTTCATCATTTTCTTCACCATGCCCGTTTCTATCATTTCCATCATCTCCTCCTTCATTCCCGTCATTCTCTGTACCCTGATCTCGATTTTGTTGCCCATCTTCGGTGGCTTTGTCACTCTCTTCTGCAGTGTCTTGCTTACCATTGCTTTCTGAATCCTTTTCGTCATTGTTTTCTTTCTCCTCTGTCTCATTATCCATGGCTCCGTCTCGTAGTCCTAATTGGGCCGAATCGCCGGACCTATTGAAGTTTAGAAGTGCCTGTTTGCGTTTCTTCAAACCGGAAGACTCCGTCACTTGTCCCTTTCTTTTCCGAAGTTGAGTGGGGTCTCCACCTCTTGATCCTGGCCCTTCCAACGGGCGCTCATCGAGTCGAAACATCGACAAGGTCAGTTTTTCAAGATTTTCAGTCGAGGAGCTGTCTGGAACAGGCATTGTGCGGCCTTTCAAGTGCTTTCTGGGTCTTCCAAGACGCTTTTGCTTTTCGTGGGGATTATACTCAATCAGGAAAGTAGCAGGCAGTTTGACCGTTGGAGAATCGTCAAAGTCGTTGTCTAAGGTTTGCAAATCAATCATTTTCAAAGCAGCCAAGGTCGTTTTCCCTTCCGAAGTGTGATGGCGGTCCATAAACTCTTGCAACTCAAACATGTTTCTTATATCCGAGGTGTCTGTTTCCAGATGTAGCATTTTGGAGCCAGTAAATCTTGTATCACATTTAAGCTGTGGATCCAAATGTGGAACCATAAGAAGTTCGCTATCTTCCATTGTCTCCATGTTTTTTTTTCTTTGGCAGATATCGTCGAAGGGCTACCATAAATGAGTGTTGGTCACGTGCGCACGTATTGATAGAGATGAAAGAGGCAATAAACGCCACCTACACGCGTCAAATCCGCCAGAAATGACACCAACGGATAAAATTCATCTTCATGATTGCTGCAAAGATCCTTTCGTTTTGCGAATGTAAAGCCATCCGGTACGAAGACGTGTTTCTTGCAATTCAGTAGTGGTCAAGTGATCAACTATTTGTTTTCCTTTCAATCTTCTGCTGGAATCTTTGCAGTTACGCTATTCGGTGAAAAATCTGAACGTGCCAATGGTCCTTCAAGTAGGTTTAATCAGCAGGGTCGAGAAATGCGACCATTTGCCAACTGGCGGATACTACTGAGAAAAGAAGGCGACATAGAAAGAAAGGTCACAGCATACTGAATTCACTTTTTTTTTTTTGGTATAAATGGGCCAAGTCATGCAACTTAGAGAAAGAGGACTTGAAAACTCATGGCAGAGGTCCTTTCGTGCTCATTATGAAAATGTCACGTCACAGTTCATAAAAGCTATTCGGAAGCTGTTGTTGGTATTTCCCAAGCTTCAATCATCTGAATTTCATTTAATTTGTTTTACAAATGGAAGTTTTGATGCATTAATTTAGTTTGACGGTTTATTCAAGTATGTCGCGTTGGTCTCATCTTCAACTTGGAGAGCGGAAATGTCGCTGCATACGATAGTAGCATAAAAAGAAAAGAAAGAAAAAATGTCGCAGAATAGCTTTGACATGTCTCTATGTCAGTCACGGGCTACAAAAGGTAACGAAAACAGTTCGTCCGAAGTCAGGCGGCATCCTACTCACGTATTGTTTTCGAAGTATGAATGTACTAAGCCATTTCTGATATCTTAGGTTTATACGAGGTGAACAACTTTCATACGTTTTTGAAATATTTTATGTTAATTAATTTTGCATGATATATGCATTTCCACAACACGGGTTTTCATTTTCAATGGAAACGTGTCATTCCGCCAGGGACGCTTTGTTTCCATTATTTATAGTAGCATTCACGTCAGCCGTTCGCGCCGTTGGAATCCTGCTAGTAGAGGTGCATCGAAAGATCCCTGTGACGTATCATGTGACCTTCCAAGTGAGACAAGCAACAAAAGAGATGAACAAAAGAAATAAATGAGTCAGGGTAAGGAGAAACTTGCGTACTATTCGCACGAAACACGACTTTTGTGAGGAGATTCTACGGACTTCGGCATAGCAATTAGAGTAGCCACTGATTCCAGTACCCAGCCTGGAATGTTCCATCGCGCTTTAAAACGAAACAACTTGTACTAGAAAAGCTTCTGAAGAAAACAGCAGGAATACCTCAAGCTTGACATCTGCAACATATAACCTTGAGTGCGCGATCCTTTGACACAAGTGTTCGTTGGTTATGTGCCGAGGTTAAACCCCTCTTAGAAGAGTCATTCAACTTTGCCCAATGTGTTTTTAACTCCGCATTTCTAAGCGCGGCACCAGGGTTCTGTTCTTTTTTTTTCTTTCCGCAATTTCCGCGTCGGCCGAATGTAACTGCCGATACCTGCAGATGAAGAATCACAACATAGGCCATTTGTCACGAGCAAGCAAGATTAATGTATTTGCTAGTCGCATTCCATGCCTGCTTTAGCCATATTCAATTGGAACTACTAATGTATTGCAATGCCTTTTTTCCCCCCTTAAAACATGGAAAGATTGCCGCCTAAGTAAAAAATTCTTCGTACATTTTCTGCAGTATGGCCATTAGACTAAACGGGCAAATGCGAAATACGCATCAACTAGCCGGGTAAAGGGCCCAAAGTAGCCGTTCGATGGCGGAGCTATGCGCATTTGGAAAAAAAAAAAACCAGTATATAATACTGCAGGTCCTTCGTCGTTTATGTGGAAAGTTTGCATTTTTACCCCCAGTTTCTTTCCCCTCCCATCAAACATTCTTACTTAAGGAAACATGCCTGCTCTGCCCGAGCCTTCTATACATCTCTCGTCTCAAGACAGTTCTGAGCACGGGACACAAGACGAATATAAGCAGGCCAGTTCCATGGAAGCTACAGACGATCATGTTCTTGAGCCTTTCAACCCACGCAAAGACACAGAAGACAATGGTGACAACGATAATGACGATTTTGCATCTGCTGCTTCCATTTCGCGGACCTTGAGCAGAAGATTGGTTGGTGCCGAAGATTTGTACAAAGAAGCATCTCATTCGACCGAGCCTTTGCCGCCAATGGGAGGAGACAAGGAGTATCCTCCGCTTCTTCCAGATCAGGATCCATACATGGTGGACTTTGACGGTCCCGACGACCCTCTTTTCCCACACAACTGGCCATTGTGGAAAAAAATCATCATCTGTGGTGCCGTCGGTCTTTCGGCATTATCGGTTTCCATGGGTTCCGCCATGTTTTCCGAAAGTGCTGAGCAACTTATGATGGAGTACAAAATCGGTTGGGTTGTGGCCACTTTGGGCACTTCGTTGTTCGTTTTTGGTTTTGCATCGGGTCCTGTGATTTGGGGCCCTCTTTCCGAGCTTTACGGCCGTAAAACAGTGCTTATCCCCTCGTGTTTTGGCTACATCTGTTTCTGTTTTATGGTGGGTGCCGCTAAAGATATTCAAACTATTATGATTTGCCGGTTTTTCGCTGGTTTTGTTGGTGCTGCTCCGCTTGTTGCTGCTCCTGCTGCTATGGCTGATATGTTTAGTGCTACAACCAGAGGTAATGCCATGACTAACTTCGCCATGGTGTTATTCGGTGGTCCCATGCTTGCGCCCATTTGTGGTGGTTTCACGGTGAAGAACTCTCACTTGCGCTGGAGATTCACCTCCTATTTTGCAGGTATGGTTGGTGTTCTTGCTCTTATTGCTATAGTGTTCTTTATGGACGAGACCCACCACGGGTTGATTTTGTCTCGTAAGGCCGAAATCTTGAGAAGAAGAACTGGAAACTGGGGCATCCACGCTGCCCATGACCAGGTCAGTTTGTCCATCAAAGAAATTGTGGAGAAGAACATTTCCAGACCTATTGTCATGTTGTTCACTGAGCCAATCTTGTTCTTAATTACGCTTTACAATGCGTTTATCTACGGCTTGTTGTACTTATTTTTGACCGCTATTCCTTTGATTTTCGTGGGCGGATACCACTTCTCTTCTGGCGTGGGAGAATTACCATATTTGGCTATGCTTATTGGAGAAGTTATTGGTGGTATCCTTAGTATTTTCATGGAAAGAAGATATGTCCGCGCCGTGGTGGCTAACAATGGTAAACCAGTTCCGGAAGAAAGATTGCCTCCTATGATTGTTGGTTCCATTCTTTTTGCCATTGGTATTTTCTGGTTAGGTTGGACCGGAAACTATGCTAGCAAGGTTCATTGGATCGTTCCTACCATTGGCACTGCACCTATTGGCATGGGCTTGATTCTTATTTTCTTGCCATGTTTGAACTACATCATTGATTGTTACTTGTTTTTCGCTGCCTCTGCTTTGGCTGGTAACACCTTCTTGAGATCGGCATTCGGTGCGGTCTTCCCTCTTTTTGCCAAGCAGATGTTCATGAACATGAAAATCAAATGGGCCACAACTTTGTTGGGCTTAATTTCTGTCGTCTTGATTCCTGTGCCTGTTCTTTTCTACAAGTTCGGCAAGCGATTGAGACTGAAGTCGAAGTTCGCCTTCGACTTGGACTAATCTAAAAATACCCTAATATTACCAGTTTGCATTGACGAAATAGATATCATTTTCCGATTGTTGTAGTTTAAAACAGTTTTTTTTCGAACAAAACATCTGTAGATGTCCATCAATGATACATGTCTCAACAACTTCATGCATCCGATTTCATGAGCATTCTAGTATTTCAATCTTGACTCGTAAGATGAGAATGATGTTGACGAAAACAATGTCGAAGAGAAGAATCACACTCAACCGTAAAGACTAGCAGCTTGCAGCATAGATAGTCAGCACTTGTCAATCTTTCCTGTTTTCAATTTGGAGTGATTGGCTAAATTTAATTATTCTGTACCTAGATGATTGTGTGAAACATAAAATAATCCACATCCCATTGTTATCGGCTGTATTATCAATTTGTATACCGCTTAACCGGAAGCACAGGAACCTGCCGAATTGGCATTGACTAGAGTACATCCGAAAAACTCTAATCAATAAACAAGAAGGGATGCAAAGACGTACAACCATAGAGCACTTTTTTGCGTTTACAGAAGTATCCATAAATAGTATTCTGACACTGAACTTTACCTGCCATGTTCTTTTAGCTAACTATTGTGACAATCCATTACAGTGGAACATATGGCAAAGTTGCAATCTACTAAACTCACAATCAACTAAGATGGCAAACTTCGGAAATCTGATGTATGCTCGTCCACTTAAGCTGAGGATATCTCATCTATTTAGAGTTGTTATGCCAAAGCCAGCACAATTGTAGGCAGTTACTACAACAGTTTTCACTTTTAGTAGTATCTAGAATGTGTAGAATACTTTCGAATACAATTCTTCTTAGATTCAACTCTCTTGGTGTCAACATTGCATTTTCTTCTGTCTCGCTTGGTAGTACAATATCCTCAAATATGCGAACGTCAACGGTGTAAGAACAACACACAAAAATATTCCGAAATGAGACGAGAAAAGTATGATATGAAAGTTTCAAAATAGAAAATCGTCACCGGACTAGAACAAACCCGAAATTACATGCCTGGTGGGCCATGGGTTGGTATCACGTGACCATGCCCATTATCGCGACGCGTTCCTACTCGTCTTTTCTTTCTCTTCTCTTTAAGATGGATACGAGTTATGGAAACTACGGCGACGGTGGATTTTCCACAGACGCTCAATTTAACGAATACAACACGTCCCAGCGTGCCCAGCAAACTAGATCAACTTTAAGTCCCGTGACCATCAAGCAAATCAACGACGCGACTCAGCCAGTTTCCGATGGCGAGTTTGTGGTTAATAACGTGTCTTTGAACATGGTTTCGTTTGTCGGGGTTGTCCGCAAGGTGGAAAACACCACCAGTGCCCATACTATCACAATTGAAGACGGAACAGGGTCTGTGGATGTCAGGAGATGGGTGGACGAGAAAGTCACCACCGCGGCTCAGGAAACCGAGCGGTTCCTGGCATTGGAGAACAAATACGTGTACGTGACGGGCGCATTGAAGGAATTCAACCAGAAGAAGAACGTCCAGCATGCCACCATCCGTGAGATCACCGACCACAACGAGGTGTTGTACCACATGCTATATGCTATTTCCAACCACTTGGAGGCGCAGGGCTTGATGAAGACTGAACCCAAGGCTGAAAACGGCTTGTTTGTGCAGGGCACGCTGGCCGCTGGTCTGGGCTTGGATGTTTTGGATAAGATCATGGCTCTTATTGCAGCAAACACGCCTTCCATGCCAGAAGGCGTTCCAGCGACGTGGATTAGTGATAACTTGGGTCTCTCTGTGGATGAGGTCAAGGAGAAGTGCCACCAATTGTCTGAGATGGCAAAAATCTACCAGGGCTACGATGAGGCGTCGTACTTGAGTATTTAAAAATGCTGAAGTGGTGTTGAAGGTGGGGAATTTTGAACCTTTCAATTAGCGAAGAAACAAAGTGAATGGACGCGAGTGTGTAAGCATTCTGTTTCTCAAGGTGTTCGTTGGATTTAATGGCTCGTCTGTGTATTGTAACCTTTCTGGGTATGTATGGATGCTCGTTGCCATAGTAGTCTTATTGCTTAGTTTTAATGAAAAGAGCTGATATTATTTATGTTTATTCCTATCGCATTGTACTTTGACTGAAACTCAAGAATTTCCATCTCGCAGACAGATCCATGCAAGTATATAAAATGTAACTGGATTTCTGGTCCTATTTTGTGCCATTCGTGCCAAGTTGAAGCCCATCCTTATGGATTACGGATTGTTAGACAATCTTTAGTGAGGCACATACGGGTTCGTAGAAAATTTTCAATTCACGTAGTAATCAAACTTGACGCTGAGACTTTCTAATAATCGTGTAAACTTTCTATGCTTCTTACTTTAATGCCAACTACTTCGTTCATGCATGAGCCAGGTCAAAAACTATAATCAATTCATTCTTTATGCTTTCTAAAAATGTCTATTCGACTATCCGAATTAAAAACGCTAGCTGTCCTTGTCTCCGAAGAAAACATTCCACAAATCACCGTCATCTACGGCCTCACTTGTGCCCACAAATGAACGGGGCCCGTTTGAGACTGTCAATGCGAACGATTCTGCTGTCCGTAAATCTTTATCTACCATTTCAGTAGTGTCCATCGCATCATCCTCTTTAATTTCAATTATTTTTTCATTATCTTCACCTTCGTCATTATTTTCGTCTTCCACTGTGATCAGGTTTTCTTGTGCATTGGCCTTGAGATACTCTTGTCTTTTGCGTGTTCCTAATGCAACAATGTTTTCCTCCACCGTATTTTCGATTGCAAACATCCACACTGTAGTCACCTTCTTCTGACCAATCCGATGGATCCGATTGATTGCTTGCAATTCTGTAGGGGTATTCACTAAAGGCTCGCAGAGGAAAATATGGGTTGCGTTGATCAACGTGAGTCCACTGGCTTGTGCCTGTGCATTCAAAAGAAAACACGTCTTGATGTTGTTTTGGTCTTTAAAGGCTTCAACTGGGTCCGAGAGTTTTGACGTCAGTGCCGCCACATGTGAGCCCTTTGCCGATACATAAGTTATTTTTGCCTTGTCAAATGCAGAAGCTAAAATGACTAGCAAGTCCCTCCACTGACTGAAAATAACAATTTGCACATTAGGATCCTGGCCGCGCAAATGCAAAACTTGTTTGACAATCATGTCAACCTTCGACCCGTAACTATTGGACAACTTCATCCGTTGAATATCTTGTAAAGTTTCTGCATCCACCTGTTTGTAAATTTGGTGGACAGCATCGCTGTGCTGAGCCTCAGTCTGTGTATGTTTATTTTCTTCGGTGTGGGCTTTCAAATCATGCTTATAGTGGGTAAAATAATACACTGTATCTCTGTCTGTGTAAGATTTGCACATGGGGCACGTTGAGTTTCTTGCAAGCCACTCATTAAGACACTCTTTGCAAAATCTGTGACCGCACGCTGTCAAAGAACCAACAATAATCGGTGATTGACAAATGATGCACATCATCTCCTCATCACTGACTTCTTCAGCTTCCTGCTTTACTTTTACATCTGTCTTTGGTATAAGCGTCTTCAAGTACTTCAACCGAGTGAACGCTCTTGTGAGTCGATTTCTATCGAATACGAGCAGCATAAGAAGCTTTTGCAACTCGCTATCAATAACTTGAGAGTCCATTTCTTCTTGGGTAAATCCATATGCCTTCGGTTGGACGGAATCAGAAACCTGCTGAAGTTGCTTGAAGTATTCCACACGAGCATTGAACACAGCATTAAAGCTTGTACTGAGCTCCTTACTAAGTAAACTCTGGCATGTCTTTTCGTTTTCAAGAATGCCTCGAATGGTCAGCAAAATCTCATGGAAAATAGGAAGATGCAGCTTAGCCTTCCGGCTATCTTCAATTTCAATCTCCAATACTCGTGCATCTTGCAAAATCTCTTCCAAAGACACAGTGCCATCAGGTCTGGCCTTAAGTCTTTTGTTGTTCAATTCTCTAAGGTACTTTCCATCGCTGACTTTGCGAGCTTCCATTTTAAACTCATGATCTTGTTCTTTAGTGAATTCTGTGATCTGTGTTTTGGTTTCGAATGTTGCAGCAGAACGGTCTTTTAATAATTGAGATGTCACAAGCATCAAGCAAGATGCTCTTTCCTGATACTGGACGGAGTTGTCGAATTCTTCTCCGTCTGGTGATTCCTCTGTACTAGTAAGTGGCACAAGTAAGATTTTGTGAAGTTCGGCCATATTCTCGTTGATCACATTCGCTTGCCTGTTGAACTGCTCCACTAAATTGGTGAATTGTACCACGAGCTGCTTCACTTTCTGATCCGCAATCAAGTCTGTGATACCTGACAAGTCAATAAGTGGTACGGACATAATAAGCTTCTTGGAAGATTTAGGGAAATTTGTCTTTCCGTCATTCACCCAATCATCTTCTTTCATTAAAGAACGTGCTGAAAGCCTTTTATTAGTGACAGAATCAGCCTCCTTGATAGAATGGCTAAGAATATCTTTACGACATTCCTCTGCAAGTGCATAGAGACTCAGCTCAAGATGTTTGTGCCTTTCTAATTTCATCTCTTCTGCGGTCCAGTCTTCTTGGGGCTTGAATGTGGATAATAAGTCAAAGCTTGGTTCAACTTTCATGACCTGATCTGTGTCCATCTCGTCTTGTACATGCCCACTTTGCTGAACTTTGACTTCCACATCTGCAATTTGCTCAGCGTGAACACGCATGTCAGAGATTTTCGTTTGGTATTCAGGATCGTACATCTGGAAATGTGCAGAAGCCATTAAGAAGAAACATTTATGTTGAAGCATTTTCCAGCCACGCAATCTTAATTTGTTCGACGCAACAGTTTCCTTTAGTTTTTCATAACGGGCTAAGAGAGCTTGCACATCTACATCTTCAACCAGTTCTAATTTGGGTTTCTTAGCCTGATCTTCTTCACCGTCCAGATCCTCTTCATCAGAGACATCATTCAAATCCTTTTTGGATAAGCTTCCAAGGGCAGATAACTTGCGCCGAATCATCTGGTACTCCTGGTGATCATTCTGGCATTTGGTAGATACTCGTTCAATCAATTTGGTAGTCTCTAAAAGCACTCTTTCCATTATTGTGAGCACTTTTTCGGGATAGAGTACATATTCCAAGAACAGGCCGATATCAACAAGCTTGTTGATAACGGTTTTCTCGCCGTCGTTGATATCAGACTTGACTGCATCAATCATATCATCAAGTACATTCTCTAATGTTTTGAGTTCGGGAATACCGTTGAGAAGAAACTTGCTCTTCGAGCGGCCCCGTGCTGTCTGGATGTGGTTAAGATACCCAATTTGCATGTTTCCGCACAATTGCCGAAGCTTGACAAGCCATGTCCGCAAGTGAACGCAGGTAGAGCTGGAAAGTTTTAAAGGAGTTTTTTCTTTAATTGCGTCCGCACTAATTCCGCTTGATGCGACTGTGGATTCAAACATCTGGTCGTATCTGTCCTGCTCCACTTTGGTGAAAGGCATTGTGAGAAGAATACGATGTTGAGGGGGAAGTTTGATGTCATCGTACACCATTGCCTTTGTGTGACGCAAGGCTAGCGACAGCCATACGCGAACGAAATCAGCATTCGAATATTCCGGCTCCGTTAAGCGTTTCCAACAATGCTTGGAAATATCATAGTCAAAAGGCAGAAACCGCAAGAATTGAAGAACTGCCGGCAGCCGCACAGGCGTTCCCGATACACCCCACGAATGAAAACGAGGAATTAACGCGGCCGTTTTGAATGAACGAGAAGCTCCCAGGGCCACCATCTGCACTTCATCCAACACCACACGCCACCACTGGCAAAGCATCAATGGTGATTCGTAAAAGTGCGTGTGTGGGATGGATTTAATGTCCTCACGGCGCAAACGCACCGAAAGCTCATCCAACACGGCCCGTTCATAATTCTTGTGACTGAGGGTTTCTGCTCCAAGAGAAAACTCGGCTTTGAAGCTGTCAGCAGTTTCCGAGGCACTTTTTGGCTCTTCTGGAGCGCCTGCGCTCTCTGTATGATTCCGTTTCCGACCACCGCGAGTGGGGATGTGTCTCGACGAGTAGTTGGCGTAGTCCATTTCACGAGCCATGGTGACATAGTTCATGAGCACAATATCGAAGCGCAGCAAGAACTCAGCAATGTATCGTGGCACATTTCCAAGCTCCGGGTACTTGCCCAAGCCACGGTATATAGTTACCAGCATGGCAGGACATAAGGTTGTGATCTCGCTAAACCACTGGCGGAGGATGGCGTCTGGAGCCGCAATCACTGTTGTTTTCGCCATCTTCACCACCCTCACATCGCCCTCTTGTGCCAATTGCATGGAGATTTCCTTCCCCACGTCTTCTGCAGGGCGGGGATGAAGAAGGACCAAGCTCATGATTTCGACAGTTTTTCCTAAACCCATTTCCTCACACAAGAGCCCACGTCCTGGAAGTGGGGTCGATCCCTCGTCAATGTATTCCAAAAGAAATGCGTGTACTTGGGGCGTGGTTAAGATATTTCCCGTAAGCTCGTTGAGCCAACATTCGGTTCCCCGGAAATTCACACGGCGCCAGCCATAGCAGAAACGGGCTAACGCACGTGCCACATGGGTCGCCACTTGTTCTGCGTCCATAGAAGACGCTGTTTGACCCGACCGAAGCGCTTCTACGGCATCATTGGGCAAAAGCGGGAGAGAGCGAGTCTGCTTCGTTGCGGCATCGAACTCAGTGCCCTCGGAAGCCAAAAGCCAGGCGACACTCTTGCGCTGAAATGGAAGTAACTCCGTCCGCAAATGTGGGTGGCCCACAGCTTCCACAGGTGGCATGAGAGCCGTGTGGTCACTAATCACTTTGTAGAAAAGATGCGAGTCCACAGGCACCTGGGCAAAACGCTCCACAAAAGCGTCTTCGGCTTTCTGCTCTGCCAGTGCTGGAGGGTATGGTTCTACTTCAGGTTGAAGTACACGCACAAGGGCAGAAGACACGTCTGAAGAGAAGTAGCGATAAAACAGTGGGGTAAGGGCAACAACATAGGCCAAGCGTGCGGTGACGGAGTTTTTAGCGCTGTCGAGGGTAAGCAGCCACTTCAAATGGGCCAAAGAGAAATGCTGTTTAGCCTTTTTCATGCGATGGGTGAAGAAGCGGATTTCGTCGAAAAAGAGGCTCCGACGCGGGTCCAGAACATGAATCGACATAAGAATACTGCTCTTGGCATGTCCGCGTGCACGGCTCACCACCAGCAAAAGCCCTTCCTCCACGCCCGCCTTGAGATCAAACATGTCGGTGCAAAAGTCAAAAGTGTGTGGCGACAGCGCCACAAGAGAGCTGCCGACAAACTGGCGCAACGCCACGCGCCGAAGACGAACGGGACTCTTAGCCTCGAACTGAAGCACGCGTGAAATCACATTGATGGGACGGGTTTTGCCACCATCTTCATCTGAAGCGGACGCGATGGCATCTGGCGCTACAGATATGGGGTTGGAACGGGGATTGGACGCACGTGACGCTCCAGCGCCAGCGCCGCCAACGATGGCGTCCAAGTCAAAGTCAACAATTTCCCCCGACACTGGTGTGGGGTCTGGTAAGTTCATAGTTTTAGTCCTGATAAGAGTGCGATAAGTGTGAATAGAGCGACATTTATGTGCACATTTATGTGCGAAGCTATTGTGGCCACCTTAGCCCAAGATGCAGCCGCGCTTGTGTTTGTGTGCAGTTGGAAGATAAACATAGGGTGTGTACAGGAGCAGCGGCTCCAACTCTCGTTGGCGATAGTGGTGTGGGAACGCGGTGTGATTGGTCAATTTGCAGTTTTTTGGCTTTGTGACGTCAGGCCACGCACATCGCCACTGCACTTTGATGCGCGCTATGCTTGCCCATGTGTGTATTTGTTTATGTTTCGCCAAATGGGGCCCAAATCGAAGCTGTCGCCGATAGCGCGCGGCCTGCAGGGAGAAGCGTCCATGTCGCTGCTTATTGGCGCACCACAAATTCATTGGGCGATAACATTCAAGTGGAATTGTGGAGGTTGGTGAGAAGTGTGTACGAGCAGAAATTGGACCGTCCCAAAACGGAAAGACGTGCCACGCGGAGCCGTCTGCCTCCAAATTTCTGCTCATTTAGGACATTGCCCGATCTGGTCTCAGTAAACAAGCATCATTGACGGTTCCACAATGAGGCACATGTGGCTTCGATATGTCGGTGTTTTCGCATTTGCCTTTTTGTGAACGCGAGTGACTGTTTTTCCTAACTACAAGTGTTTCGCCATTATGTTGTTTTCACGTCTGTTTTTGTATTTACCACTATATGGTGATGCTGTCGCCACACCTTCATTTTAATTGATATTTCGATCAAAATTCATTCCATCTTGATTTCATTTTAATTAAGGTTTCGTGTTTTGTACATTTCTCTCTATTCGTGTAAGTGAATCTCTATTTGGGTTGACCCGTTGTAGAGATTCGAAGTAATGTTTGTTTTCGTCGCGTTCGCATTTTTTTGCCATGTGTGATAAAGTCGTCGATAACTGCAAAGCCATACGTAAAACTGCATAAATGTTAAACCTTAATCCAATAGTACTTTATTTGTCTTCTCTGAACGCAAGATGCCGATGAAAACGCTCATTGATCTAATGATTTGAGCTTCGCATTACAATTTTTATGGAACAATTCGCTTTCCGCTTCCAGTTACTATTTTTGTCGAAATGTGCTTCATCTGTCAAAGTACTAAACTCGAATACACGTATCCTTGAGTCTTTTATTGAATTGTATCCCAAACTCACTTGGTTCGCATCTCTTGATGGCTTTTCGTAAACACCAAAGTTTTTCCGGTCGTTCTCACATGAGACATAAATCCCCTAGGAGAAAAACCAAATTTCATAAGCTATAGATAGATGGCCTTTTATGTTAAAGGTACGGGGTTTTGGGGCTTTATGACTATAATAACCATCGGAAAAAGCATCTTCGTTTCTTGATTTTCAATCTAGCCAATTCAAGATATAGGACTATATGAAGTGAATTGCGGAACTATAGACGTTGTTGATGATGTTGTATAACAAGTCTCGCATAGGCTGAAGAGAAAGGTACCAAAGGACAAACCAAAACGCAGTAATTTTAAAAAAAGTTGTTCAGCAACCAGACGCCACTTCTACATAAATATACCTTGTGCATCAGACCCCTCACGATCTCCCTACAAAATAACGAGCTTGCAGTAATGTGAACTGGTAAGGTTTTTATTGAATAGATAACGTACGCTGCTTCCTAAAACCTACTATTCTTAAACTAAATTTGTAGATATTGCTCATGTATTTACCCATGTTGTAGACGTACATTCAAGAGTTTACAGGTAGGAGCCAAAGCGGTGATGGACATGAATATTTTTCCTATCTAACCTATAGTTCTTACCCGAAGACCCAAATTGTTGACATTATGATATTATTTGCAGATATAAATCATTAAATCACGAATATGCAAACCGATTTTCCAGAACGGCGCTATAGAGGATATGAATTGTTGATAACGAACATGCATCACATAAGAGCTAGGACGATGCCCTCTTCGGCAAAATGCCAAAAAGAACATAGAATCAAATACACCGTTGTGTTCCTCTTGTAAATGCTGTCTCCCAATACTTGCTCTTAAAAGTCAAGCGACGATACTCATTTGCGTCTGACAGCACTAACTCGGAACGGCGACAGTCTTCTTCCGGCGCCCGAGAATCAGGGCACCGCCCAAATTCAAAGAAAACGGCAGATTGATGTCTGCAACACTATCCTCCGCAACCGTCAGAATGCGTCTGTTTTTGAATGCACCTTCTTCTCCAGCACGATGCACAGCGGCGGAGATATCAAAAGCGTCACGGAGAGCCAGCGCGGTAGGCGAGTACATAGCCTCAGAGCGGGCGAAACGTGCTTGTGCGTGGAGTGGAACAGGAGGTCTGGGTTGCTCGAAGCCGGCAGCAGCCTTTTGCATCCATGGGTCCTCCAAAAGTTCGTTGATAGTATAACGTTGCTTGGGGTCGACGGTAAGAAGACGCGAAACACAGTATTTCGCCTCGTTGGAGATTTCGTCCCACCAAGGCGCCAAAAACGTATACTCGCCGCGAGCAACTTTTTCCGTCAAGGCTTCAATACGTTCGTCGTAAAATGGTGGGAACCCACATAAAAGCGTGTACAAAACACAGCCAATAGCCCACATGTCCACTTCTTTCGAGTAGCGCTCGTCACGTACAATTTCCGGAGCAGTGTAACCGACAGTGCCACAAGGTGTCTTTGTGTTGCGCTCCCATATCTGCTTGGAAAGACCAAAGTCAGCCAATTTCACCATGCCGATAGTGCCTGCGCCCACGCCCGGAATGTACTCGCCCTCGTCCTTTTTCGTGTTTGGGTCATCCGACCGGCGGAGCTTTGCAATCGGATTGAGCAGGGGCCGGAACTCGATGGGCTCAAACAAGAGGTTTTCGGGCTTGATGTCACGGTGGACAATGCCAACTTCCTCGTGCAAGTACCGCACCGCCTGGGCAACCTGGTAAATCACATGGCGCGACAAGTTTTCGCTGAGATATGTGTAGTTGACAATGGCAGCGAAAATCTCGCCACCGCAAACCAACTCTTGCACAATGTAGTAGTAAGGCTCGCTCTCAATGAACTCGATGAAGCGCACAACGTTCGGATGGTTGAGCTGGCGCATGATGGTCACCTCCTTCAAAACCGCATGTTGCTGGGCCGTGTCCATCTGGTACTTGCGGAGAACTTTGATGGCCACCAGCTTGCCCGAAGCACGCTCGCGTGCTTTGTAAACCACAGAAAAGGCACCCTCGCCCATTTTCTCCTCGACAACGTAGCGCTCCAAATTGGGGAAGCTGCCGCTCTTTTTGTGTTGTGGAATCTGCATGGCATTGTGGTTGTAGTTCTGGCCCTGATGGTGATCCTGCTTGTCGTTCAGGACTTGCGTCGGGGTCCCGACCTGGGTCTGGTGCTGGGCCGGGGTCTCGAATTGTGCATCTTTGTGGAGGTGGTATTCCTCGTTGGCGCCCTTTTTCTGGATCCGTTCATCAACGGAGCTTCTGGGCGTCAACGTTGAAGGGCCCGAAGGCAAAGAAGAAGTCATGTCACTGGTGAAAGAAGTATGGGGCGAATGAGGTGAGGTTTCCTTTGCCTGGCGCCCGTGTTTAATAAAAGCTTTCAAGTTGGCGAACATTGTTCTTCTGCGATGGGCCGCAACTGGATTATTAAATGTTGCTACAGGGGTCGCGATGTCACGTGCACACGCCGCCCGTCTTTGATTTTGACTCACATTGTTCTTTTGCGCCCGCCGTGCACAGCCAGATGGAGAATGTTGCGGTAAAATTTATCGCCAGCTCGACTTTATCCCTGCCGACTTTCCTCTCCCTTGAACAAGCGTTCTGTTCTTGCCAGCGTCATGTCTCATTGCTGTGCGGGCGGAGCCGAAACGACCGTTGCCCTCGGAAACCCGCCCTTCACGTGACATGGCTAATGCATGTCTCAGTTATACACAGGCCGCTCATGCAAGTCCTACCCGTGTGGCGCCATATCTGCCCGATGTCTGTTTCCTGCTCCTTCTTTTCAGTGGACGCGCCATGATACGGTTGCGTGTCACCTGCAGATGCCCCCAGCCCGCGTTTCGAGCAATTTCTTTCCTTTTCCGTGCGTTGCATGCCCCGCCTTGCTGCTATATTGGATCTTGTTACGAGCAGACAGCACCTCCAAAATCGGCAATGCCATGTCCATACTGCCTCCTAATTTTGTTCGTTTTGTTTCTTTGCCAGCCCCCGATGCCAACGGAATTTCAGCTCCGGCGACTGTACGTAACTTCCCCATGCGCGAGGGCCTAAAGTAGCGTCTACAAGGTACTATCGGGACAATCGGACAATCAGTACTCCAAATAAAATTTCTGACCGTCTTCGGCAATCTTCCCCAACATTAGTCTATCCGCCCGAAATGCTTGTATTAGGCCGTGTCTTGGCTATGTGGGTGATCTGATCTAAAGGTGTGTATGTAGGCATCTTTCATCGGGTTTCATGGCTTCATCGTTCATAACATCAGCATTGCTTGACTAAGACAAGTTTGCTAGTCAAGTGAAACTCAGGTGCTTCTTGTTTCTTTTTCTTTTCGAAAAAGAAAAAAACCAGAGTCTAGGTACATTGTTTCACCGGTGCTTCTCCGGTTACATGAGAGTCCGCCCAAAATAACCGCAGTTGCCTCAGAAATTTCGAACGGATCACTTTTTACCCCACCATTGCCTAATACTTCCTACAGGAGTACAATGGTCTAACATTTTAGTAAAGTGGGAAAATTCAGGACCTTCTAAAGCTACTTGCGGGTAGTTGTTGTTCCGCAATGGAAAGAAACGATGAAGAATTTGCTAAATTGCCATGCTCCAATCGTTTTCGTAATTCTTAAAGGCACCAATCACTTTCGATCCGTTGGAAAAGAATACTTTTCACACATCACCAGCGTCATGGAATATCGAAAATCTTGGAGGCAGCCGCTCCATCGATAAATCTTCCGAGAGCCAAGAATCTCAGATTTCTCGTCGTTGTAGTCTATCCTGTTTGCTTGTGTAAGTGGCTTGGGAAAACCGACCAAAGATTCCTCCTAATGCAAGTACCTAGTAGGTCGCTCAATGAAACGTAATGTAGACCTTCGACTCCCATTCAACCCTATTGAAAATATCCATCCGGAATCCTTTGCATGATTCCGGTTTGGCAATAGACCTTGGTTTTGGTAATTTAAACGTTTACCCGTATCTGGTTTCTCATGAAATCATCAATAGAATGCCCCAACGAAGTCCTTTACGTGTGGGATTATCGGTAGTTAGTTTATTTTTTCTCGAAATTTGTAAGCCACGAATTCTCGATCTAAAATTCAGTGGCAAGAACCAATGTACACATCAGAGAGTTGTGCCTTCAAATCAAAAGAATTATGATGTTTCCGTGGTATTAGGTGTTCACTTCTAAGCTTCATCAGTCCCTGAAATTTCAAAATCCATCACATCCAGCTTAGCTAAAGATACACAGCCTCCTTTGGTTCTGCTGTCATACTGCCGGCACTTGGAGCCTTCCCAACTCAAATAATTACAAGCAATATCTTACTACGACGTTATATGAATTTACATAGGCAGCTATCATGTGATTGGCTCCTTCTGGCAATGGAGTTCAATGTACTGAGACAACTAGATTACCTGGTTACGCGTGACATGGACAAAGTCTGATTAACTGGTTCAGACAATAAACTTGCTACTAGGGCTGTTTTGGATCTGAGACATTGAAAACGACTGTTTAAGCCCCACAATTTGTTCCCATTCTTAAAACTCACAAAGAAAATAAGACGATTGACTGAATACAATGAGAAGTTGCTTCTACTGCAGCGGAGGCGCCCAAGTTCTTAAATACAACTTTCGATTTGAGTTTGGTAGAAGGAAGGTCCAATATCATGCAACAAGTGGCTTGTCTGTGCTTCGTGTGTACAAGCGTCTCATACCCATTAATGACAAAGAATGACGGAATTAATGCCATTTTGAGCAAAGGTTTTCAGTTACAGTTGTAAGTTAGTATAAGGCTTCTAACAACTTCTTAAGTGTTAGGCAGTACCGTTCGTCAAAATTGTTAGTCAGTATCGTTCGTCAGAATTGTTCGTCAATATCGTAAGTCAGAATACTGAACACCAGTGACTATCAGAGTCGATAAACAGACATGGAAATTGATGACCTTGTTGGCTCTTGCCCTATACTTTTTCAATAAAGCTTAATGAAGTAGCTGCTATGATTTCCATGCTGAACAATTCAACACAGGTTGATTCTTATCAGTCAACCAGTGGATTTCCCTTCAGGATGAAAAAGCAATTTTCAGACGCAAGGAAGATTATACGAACCCGGCCGCCTTTCCCATTATTCAGATTGCATTTCTCCGAAATATACAATAAGCTTACAAACAAGCAACAAAAAATCTTGGACAAGCCATTATCACCAGAGTGCATACGTCATCAGACAAACATTCGCATGTGCGCAATCGCTTACGATCCAACAACTTCCTTCTTCATGTCTGTGCCAGCTATCGTTTTCACCGATTGGGACGGAACGGTGACTCTCCAAGACTCCAATGACTATCTTACTGAAAACTTGGGCTTTGGTCGTCCTCGCCGCTTACAAATCAACGACGAGATTTTGAACGAAACAAAATCGTTTAAAGACGGCTTTAGCGAGATGTTGGCGTCCATTCCAACACCGTTCCCCGAATGTATCAACTACTTGTTGCAACACATCGAACTTGACCCGGGTTTCAAGGATTTCTACTTGTGGTGCGAGGAAAAGGGTATACCTGTGGTTGTTGTTAGTAGCGGAATGAAGCCAATCATTTACGCATTGCTTGAGAAATTGGTGGGCCCAACAGCGGCCCAGAAGATCGAAATTATGTCCAACTCGGTCTCTGTCGACGCCGAAACAGGCCGCTGGAAGATTGTGTACAAACATCCTGACACAGGCTTTGGTCACGATAAAAGTCTTTCTATCCGGGACTACTTGGTGGAGCACGGTTATACAGGCGACAAGAAACCACATCTTTTCTACTGTGGTGATGGCGTAAGCGATTTGTCTGCGGCAAAAGAGACAAACTTACTTTTCGCCAAGCACGGGAAGGACTTAATCACCTATTGCCGCCGGGAAAACATTCCGTACACGGAATTCAACGACTTCCGTGATATCTTTGCCAAAATCAAGGCAGTAGTAAACGGCGAGAAAGACTACCACGACTACATTGAGAACTAGACAGAATCGCTAGTTTGAATTGAGTTCAAGCTAGAAGCAAACTAGATTTGTTTGAATATGTTACATTCAATTGTTTTGTGACCTCTTTTGTAGAATAAGGTAAGCCAACACTTCAATGACTGGCACCATGAAAGTCCAAAGGATATACGACACGTTTAAGTACAATTGGAAAACCAAGTATTGCCAAAAATAAAATTGACTAATTGTTTCCTCCTATTGCATATTATTCAGCACCTTGGAGCATGGACGTAAATGGATCGAGCGATGGTCATCCAAGAACGTGTTAATATTTTTTTGTTCTCTTCACAACATCTTTCATGAAAAGCACAAAAAAATTTTCTCCAATGCGGAATACGTGTTAAAATTCAGTAGCTATTCATCTCCAATGTGGCAATAGTACTATATCCGGAAAAATTTGATCTCATCTCCGGCCAGTATTTCTCCGAGATGTGCTGAGCCCGTAAGTAGACTTGTATAACCAGTTGAGGACAAATAAATCCACTTGCAACTTTACCCGGGAAAACCTTCTCTACCTTGAATATTTTACATTATTTTCTCGCAATAATTTTTGACGTATTCGTAAAGATCAGATGGGCTGCTTCATGTAAGTAGAACATGTATGTATCCATATTTTCATAGTACATGCTCTAGATCCATGGGCCCATGGCAAATATTGGGGAAGTCTTGAGCTTAAACGTTCCAAGGTTAGTTTTGACATGTTTGAATTGCTCTAAAGTTGCTCCATTTGCTTCAATGTAATGCTGTTGCAATGTTGTTGCCCATGATGTTGCCCATGTTGTATGTTTTTTCATTATTCGCTTCAATAAGCACAACAATGCCAACAGGACGTATTTTAAATCTGGAATCTTGAATGTACAATTAAGCTTTATCTCACCATTTTGCATTACGGATTAGTTCATGCGTGAAGAAGGTAATACGAGATATTCATGGTTTTAATTTTCAAGCAGTGGCTCTCTGCAATTGTACAAATTTTCTCCTGCTACATGGGCTATGAGTAACAGTTTTGAAATCGCCTCCTAGGTACAATTCCAGAGAATCAAAGATGAGGAGAAGAGTCCGTGTGCGGCGTTTTGGAGTTCCTCCATGCGTGATATTTACACTATACCATTTTTGAAAAGGGCGTTCTTGTGGATATTATTTGGAATGAAGGAAATGTGCACTACTAATGCTGTAAGATAATCCTCTTCCGATTGCAGCTTCAGACGCAGGTAACTCTTTGCGTTGCTGGGAGCATTGTGGTTCAGAAAATAAAGTTCGGGAAGTTGTACATTCGAAGATCCACAATTACTCAGCAACAGTTTTCGACTCGCTTATTCTAGTCTTGTCACATTTTAGGAGTGGACATATAATATAATTTATGAGTCTTTCGATTGCATACGGTTCCATTTTTTTAAATTTTTTTTTTTTTTTTTTCTCTATCTATTTTTTGGCTTCGCAATTACTAAGCATGACAACTGCCAAATAACACTTGAAGCCTCTTCGACGGCCTCGAAAAAGAATTGAAAAAGACTGTTTCTATGCGTATTCGTACCCCTTGTGATCTAAATCTAAACGAAAAAGTCTGGCATTCGTTTGGCTCCTATATTCCTATTTATAGCCCGTCGATGGAGCATATTTTTCTGGGACCCAAAATGCGAAAAACTTGAAGCAACTCCGAAAAATATGCGGGCAGCGCTCGCGTATGCAGATTGCAAACGCAATTCGCTTGGCGTAGCCATGCACAAAGATAAAGCGGAAACAGTATGGTGCTGGTACTTCCCCTGAAGGTAAAGCCGGGTAAAGCCTGAATGGTGTAAAAGACGCGTAGCGCATAAGTAACAAGTACTAGGGAACATGCAGTAATCTGTCTACGGCTCCATTTCTATTAGTAAAAGCCGACCACAACAGCAGACGCCGAAAAAAGTGATGCGCCGCTAAAAGTTGCCCCGCAGGTCAGGAACAAAGTTAGAATTAGACACGCTCGCTTGCACGGCTTCAGTAGTTAATTATGGAAGATGCAACCAACTTTGTAATCAAACTGATTTCGTTCTTTTAAGCACAATTATCAAGGTAGAAGTATAGTGGCCATGCACGCCTTATCTTAACGGGACAATAGCATGTATCTACAGTCAGAAGATAAAGTATTTTTCCAAGGTTGTGGATTAAATGCAGGTACATGGCGATAAATCGTACGAGATCGATATGCATGCAATCATTGCAGGTTGCAGAAGTGAGGGATCAGTAGCCCTGTCTTGAAAAATTCGTACACCGAAAAGACAAAAGGGGAAACTCCAATGATCTTTCGCCGTCAATTTCAGGCCAAGCGTCTCCGCCCACTTCCATCATGGTGTCTAATGGATTTCTCCTTTGGCCGCGAGAATTTTTTTTGCAGCGTGTGTATTAAGCGCTGGTGCCGCCGTAGAGAATCCCGCCGGTAAAATGCCCGCAAGCATTCGCTGTCTGGGCACACGTATACGAAGGCGAGAAAATTCATGGTCATGTCGTCCACGTCACGCTTGCCCTGGGCGTTGCGCTCGTTGTTGTACTCTTTAAGGTGGTCATTACAAATGTGGCGTCGTAAAAGCCAGCGGAATTTGAATGTCTGAGACGCATATGCACAAGTAGGGTCGGGACAGCGATTGTCTTGCGAAGCCTTATCTTTACTCAACCCGGGGCTTGTATCGCTCAGCGGCAGAAACGCTGATGCATCGTGCGGTGTGCACATGTCGCCTGAAAGCATATTGCCCCACGCGTCTGCGGTTGGCGTCGTAGCCAATGTGCCCTCGGGTGTTCGTTTCGAGAGGCTGCTGTCCGAAACGGCAACTCCCGAGCGGAACATGTGCGATGCTGGTGAGTTGCTGGGAGCCGAATGAACAGAGTACAGCTTGGAGTTGTAGAAATGCTCCAGGTCCTGCGAATGCGTGCGACGCATATTCGCCGTACTTTTGTTCAGAAGAGGAAAGCTTCCCGAGCTATGCAAAGGTGGACCAAAGTTTGGGCTGTCTAAGCTCTTGCGGTAGCCGCTGCTCTGCCTGCTGCGACTTGCCTCCGCCAAAGACGTATTACGCAGAGTAGAATTCAGCGGGATGGATTCCGACACACTGCTCATATCGAGGCTGTGTGTGTCGAAACTGTTGCGGCCACAGGTGAAAGTGCTCGGGCTGTCAAGATACCCCATCAACAAGTTTGATGTGGGGAAGTCGCCCAGCTGCAAAAACAACGACGTTCCTGGGGCGCTTACAGCGTGGGCCTCAGCCAGGGCAAGTTGCTGGCTCATGTTGGCGATGGCGACACGGTCGCTGTCGGAAAGTTCCGGAGCCGGAGACGTCGGCGGCAGCGCCATCAAAAAGTTGTTTGCAAAAGAATACAAATTCATATTCTCCTCTGCTGCAGCCGCCAGGAGATTTGGATTTGTGTCCAAACTCGGCGAGGAGAAAAAGAGCGCCGGCGCTTGAACAGGATTTGTGGGTTTCATCCACAGCAGTGGGTCGCCGAAGTATGCGTTGAAACTGCAAGCATCGGCTCCCGTGAAATCCTGTTGCTTCGGGCTCACGTCATGTTGATTCATGGCACTTGAGGAAAAGGAGAAACTAGCCGCCAGGAAATGTCAATGAACAGAAAAAGAAGTCCGCTTGGTTCGTTCTCGATGGACTTTTGTATTCTGCTAGACGTCACAAAGATCTCTCTAGGATAAAACCGCCAGCGGTAAATGATGCAACAGTAGGATTGGATGAGGACCTTCAGATAGCGGGGATGGGGAAGAAAAAAAGAATCCAACCACTGAGGTAGGCCTTAGCACTTCAAAAATGCAATGAGTAATGGCTCTGGCGAAGAGGTTTCCACGATTCCCTGGTGAAGAGGGCGAACAGCCAGGAGTTCGAAAGAAAAGGAGACGGGAAAAGAAAGAAAGCGTTCTCTGTGAAAGCAAAGGAGAAAAGAATGCCGGTTTTAAATCGAAGACATGCACAAGCGGGTTCTTAATATTATCGAATCCGAAACCCTGCAGAAGCATCTTTCTAAATATGGGGGTTCCTACCTATGCTTCTTCTCGAGAATGCAGGCGGCGTAATCTGATGTAGCACATCCTGCAGCCGGGATACGCATCGCGGCAATCCTCCCCTCGAACCGTTGTTCTGCCTGTTCATTGGCTCTCGAAAGCTTTGGCTAATCGCAGCCACAAAAGAGGCTCGCTGCGAGACCTACAGTTGAATCATGGTGGCCAAAAGTCTCCGCCGCCAACTGCAGTTGAATTGCATTGGATGTCGCACGGAGAGAAATCACCAAACTTCGCTGCACATGCACGATACGGCGTTGAGTAATTAGCAATGGTGTTACTTTTTTTCTGTGGCTCTGGTGGGCTAAAGTTGGCGGTTGAAGAAAATGGCAAAGAAAAAAACATCGACTGCTACTTTACCCGTGGTACCTGGGCGGCAGAAAGAGCTACATCCAGGTGCCGCTGCAACCGTCACAAACTGCCTATGCAAAACGCCTTGCGTCATGCATAATGCGAGATTGACCTCTTTCCAGGAATCGCCATTGACTAATCCCCGTAGGCACTTTGCTAGGATGACATACGAGACAGGAGTGCCTAGTTTCAGCGGCTTCAATTCTGCATATAGAGGCCGTATCTTACTAGATCCTGTGCTTTACCCCCTTGTGCGTAGAAATGTATCCCGTTTAGGTAATGCGAACATAACCGCAGCTACTTTAGCCGTGATCATGCATCTGTGCTTGGATAATCGATGCTGCAGGAAACAAGAATGGCAAGTTTTACCCGCAATCATGTACTGCAGTATCCCATACGTCGCTACCTGCTCCTACATTTACCTCCTCTCTAAACACCGAGACATACAGGCGATGCATAAGCCGTTCTCAATTAGCGACTCATGAGTCACATGAAACGACTACATTTGTGCGACTTATTCGTAACCAGCCCAAAACCTATCTCTTGGCAGCGCTCGTAGCGTCGTCACATATTCTTGATGAGCTTGATTCATTCTGGATGCTCAACACCCGTCTTTCAATACCACAGGCCGAGGTAACTTTAAATCAAACTGAGTAATAAAAAAAACAAAAGCAAAAAAATAAGAAACGAAAAAAAAAAATATTGCCTAATGTCGAGTAGATGATCGACTTGTCCGGTATCGGGAAGTTTCTAGAACCGACATGCCCCGAATGTTGTGCTAAGATTTTTTTCTGTATCTAAGGGTCTAGTTCTTCGTTTTTTGGAATCTACGAATTTTATTTAGCCCGCAATGTAAGCGCATTGGCATGGAAGCTTCTTTTCCTGACGAGAGAAAAATTGGGAAGGTGAAATTTAAGTGAGAAGTGCGTGAATGAAGACATTGGGACAATAACGAAAATGAACGCATAGGAACAGTAGAGAAGTATATATGTGGGACAAGAGCGAGAACGAAACAAGTTTGAACACGAAATTAGGACCAGTGGAGAACTATGACAGGTTGGTGACAAGAGCGAGAACTGACAAGTTTCGTCAACACGGAAATACAGGACGAGATAAGAGGAGTGAGACATGCCGAGTTTCGACTGATGGGGTAAGTGGCGACACAGGGGGCCGAAAACAGAAATCAGCGCATACATAGGAGGACATATCGGAGCTCCGCGAGACAAAGCGCAAAAGAAACGATTGTCCGCATGAAAAAGAAAAGAGACAAACAGAACCAAAGAGGCAAACAAAACCACCCCATTTCGGCGGTGTTTTTTTTAGGGGAAGGAAATGGAAAACAGCCAATGTCGCCAAAGTTCCATTAGTCCACACACGTCAAAAGCGAGCCCGGGCATTTTCGACACGGCGCGATTCGCACTCGTGCATGTACCCGATAAGTGCCGGGCCATATGTAGGAGCCTGCAGATATTCCAATAATAGCCACGATGTCGCCACGATATTTTCAGACTCGTTTCTTTAGCGCCGATCACCGTTTAATAGGGGAAAAAAGTCCACGTTCGAATTGCCATTGCAAAAATAGCTTAATAGTTTTCTCCCCAGCCTTAAGTAGCTCGTTTGCCGTTCTGGACTCATCTTGCCGCCTCAATTGCAACAGCACATCGATCGAAACATGAAGGTTGAATTTGCATCGGAAAAGTCTCCTTTCGAGGCTTTCCAAGGCGAAGCCACCAGCGGACTTCACCATCAAAACCACGAATCTCGCCGCCAAGACAGCTTCGAGACCCAGAGTTTGCGCAGCCAAGAGGTTGAAACGCGTGCTAGCGACGAAAGTACTCGGACTCAAGACAGTAATGGAAACCCACCCCACGCCAAAGAGGCGACGTTTTCCCGCCGTAGACTCAAGGCGGTTGCAAAAAAGTACGCACGCTTCATTGGGCCCGGAATCATGATTTCGGTCGCGTACATGGACCCAGGTAACTATGCCACCGGTGTCACTGCCGGTGCGTCCAACCGCTTCTCGTTATTGTTCATCACGCTCCTTTCGAGTGTCATGGCGGTGTTTTTGCAGAGCTTGTGTATCAAGTTGGGCACGGTCACAGGATACGACTTGGCCCGTTGCTGCCGTGAGCATCTTCCCCGCAAGCTTAACTATGTGTTGTGGTTCCTTGCCGAGTGTGCTATCATCGCCACGGACGTCGCCGAGGTCATTGGTACTGCTGTGGCACTTAACATTTTGCTTCATATCCCTCTTCCTGCCGGTGTGGCCATCACAATTGTCGATGTCCTTGTTGTTTTGGCCGCCTATCGCTCCGACACTCCGCTGGCCCATTTCGTGCGCTACTTCGAATATGCTGTGGCTACTTTTGTGCTCGGCGTGGTGGTGTGTTTTGCCGTGGAAATGGCTTACTTGCCTAGCTCCGTCTCTGCTGGCTCTGTCTTGCGTGGTTACGTCCCTAGCAAGCAGATGTTTGAGGGCTCCGGTCTCACTATTGCAACGTCCATCATTGGTGCCACAGTCATGATTCACTCGCTCTTTTTGGGTTCTGGCCTCGTCCAGCCCCGTTTACGTGAGTACGACTACACCCACGGCCACATGGATCTTCCCGAAGAAACTGGCGAGAAGGAGAAACAAGACGCCGTGCTGGAGTACATTTACTCCGAGTACAAGCCATCTTATTATGCCATGCAGTACTGCCTCAAGTACTCTGTCATTGAGTTGGTTGTAACGTTGCTCACAGCAGCGCTTTTCGTTAACTCGGCCATTCTTGTGTTGGCAGGCGCTACCTTATACGGCACGCCAGACGCTGTCGACGCGGATCTTTACTCGATTCACCATCTTTTGCTGACCACATTGGCTCCAGCTGTGGGAACAATTTTCATGTTGGCGTTGCTTTTCAGTGGCCAGAGTGCTGGTATCGTGTGCACTATTGCCGGACAAATGATCAGTGAGGGCCACTTGAAGTGGACTGTTCGCCCTTGGATCCGCCGGTTGGCTACACGTGGTATTGCCATTGTTCCTTGTTTGATCATTTCCATTTGTATTGGCAAGGACGCCTTGAACTCGGCTCTTAACGTGTCCCAGGTTGTGATCTCGATTCTCTTGCCTCCGCTCACGGCGCCACTCATTTACTTCACTTGCAGCAAGAAGATTATGCGAGTCCAAAAACCATCTGAGCTCTGGGCCGGCGAAGAGCCTGAATACTGGCAGATGCAAAACTCATGGTTGACCACAGCTATTGCTGTAGTTGTTTGGCTTTTCATTTCAGTCTTGAACGTGTATGCTATCGTGCAGATGGCTCAACTGGGTATTCAAGGATAATTTTTGGGTATATTCAGATTCAACTGTGGCAGGTCCGTTCACTCATAGGGTTTTCCCAGTAATTTTTAGTAATAAATAACAAAATCAAACCAAGCTGGCGTAGTCAAGCCTGTTCATCTTACAGACTTGAATGTTTTAATTGTCTTAGTGTACGTATGTACGCCTCTTGTATGTTGAAAATAGGAGGAATCATTTGTTCTTGATTGATCGAAAGTATCTCATTTATCATGAAAATGCCACTGGAAAATAGTAGTTGAGTGCAACTTATTTCTTCCCCTGATCAATAAGAAACAAGTAGATGTGACGAGATGTATTTCTCCTCATATCCATTGTCTCTTAGCTTGGATGAGTTTAAAAGATCTATAGACTTCACCTTAGCAGTTTTGGTTTGACACTTTTTGTTTCGTTCACTCGCATGCGAATACCAATAATAAATACCTGATCATGTCATCCATGACATATCCCCCACTGCTACGTAATCAAGCTTTCAAACAGATTTACATGCCCCAAAAAATTGGAAGTAGCTCATTTACTCAATGCAATAGTTGCAACGAAAACGATACATAAGCACCTATGGTTTTTCCGCTGTTTCTCCGCAGTTCGCATTTTCGCCCAAAAGTGCCATTTCTCACGTAACAAAAGCCGAATACAACCTTGTGCAAAAAAGACCAATGTTGGTGTTCTAAGATAGGAGAGCGACTAATACAGTGACGGGTATCAGGCGAAAAAACATAGACAAGAATCCAATCGCCTTGTAGATAGATGTTCCTGCACCCGTGCCTCCCAAAGCCTCCTTCACTGGCATGTCGGCTTTTTCTATTGATTGCCTCACCATCTTATCGAGACCCGTGCCTCCCGCATCTCGCCCACCCCAGGCGGCATTCAAGGACTTCGATACTCTATCTCCACCATTGCTTTCCCCCGCCGCGTCGTTTTTTCCCCGTCTTTCGACCGCTCTCCTCGTTTCCTTTTGTCTTCCTTGTAAAGCGCCCGCGGCCCCTTGGTGTCTGGAGTTTCCCCGCCTTTTATGCCGACCTCCAGCATCCTCAGAAAGCTCCACCTTACTAGACCGAACCACACTTCGGAAATCACAATCAACTCTTTGGATAACGTCCATTCGATGGAGTACCAGCCGGCCGTTCAGAACCAGGGCCAAGCCACCCAATTGGGCCAGACTGGCGTGCCCCAAGCCCACATGGGCCAGCCACAGGTGGCGCATGGCCAATTGAACCCAGGCCAGATGGGTCAGCCGCAATTGAGCCAGGGCCAGCTGCAATTGAGCCTGGGCCAGCTGCAATTGAGTCTGGGCCAAGCAAACGCAGGCCAGGTTTTGCAGCACCGCCAACAGGAGGCGGTGCAATCCAGCCTCTTGCCACAAAAGTCCACCGTCTCCAAAGGCAAGTACCTGCTTGCAGACTTCACCATCATGCGCACGTTGGGCACAGGGTCGTTTGGCCGTGTCCACTTGGTTCGCTCCGTGCACAACGGACGCTACTACGCCATTAAGGTTTTGAAGAAACAGCAGGTGGTGAAGATGAAACAAGTGGAACACACCAACGACGAGCGGCGCATGTTGAAGTTGGTGGAGCACCCCTTCTTGATCAGAATGTGGGGCACGTTCCAGGACCAGAAAAACTTGTTTATGGTGATGGACTACATTGAAGGTGGCGAGTTGTTCTCGTTGTTGAGAAAGTCCCAGCGCTTTCCCAACCCAGTGGCCAAGTTCTACGCGGCAGAAGTGGTTTTGGCCTTGGAATACCTCCACTCGCACGATATCATCTACCGAGACTTGAAACCCGAAAACATCTTGTTGGACCGCAGTGGCCACATCAAAATCACGGATTTTGGTTTCGCCAAAGAAGTCAACACCGTGACTTGGACCTTGTGTGGTACGCCAGACTACATTGCCCCAGAAGTTATCACTTCCAAGCCTTACAATAAGTCTGTCGACTGGTGGTCTTTGGGTGTTTTGATTTACGAAATGCTTGCCGGATACACCCCATTCTACGACTCGACTCCCATGAAAATCTACGAGAAGATCTTGTCGGGCAAAATCCACTTCCCGAGCTTGATGCACCCTGACGTGGTGGATTTATTGTCGCGCTTAATCACTGCAGACTTGTCTTCTCGTTTGGGAAACTTGTTGAACGGTCCGGCCGATATCCGTAACCACCCTTGGTTTTCTGAGGTGGTGTGGGAGAAATTGTTGGCCAAGGACATTGAAACTCCGTACGAGCCACCAATTGCTGCAGGCGTCGGCGATTCCTCTTTGTTCGACCATTACCCAGAAGAGCAGCTGGACTACGGCTCTGTGGGCGAAGATCCTTATGCGGAGTACTTCACGGAGTTCTGATGTGGATAGTTTCTTTAGAAACAATTCGATAAGATTTGATTACATGGAACTTGGTTGAGGCGCGTTGTGGACATGGAAAGGTAAAACGGCGTGGAATTTCCCGTCTGCACTGTAACCCACGGACCCGCTAGATTTGCTTTGATTGTTCATTGATTCTGGTCTCGACTGGTTCCTCGGCTGATACTCGCCTTAATTTTTCCGCCTTGATTGTTCGGGTCTTGTCTAAATACTATCTTCGTCTCACTTCTCACTTCTGCTATCTACATTCTCTCGCACAACTTCCTTTATTGTGCTATGACATTCTATAGTACATTGACGTGGCTATGCACGGAACACTTTTTTGCACTCTAAGCACACGTAAAACAAAATCATCGATGTATCCTTTCTCTTCTGTTGCGACTGGAAGAAAACACAGTCGTGGTTCCCACAATGTGGGCAGATCTTGTTGGATCTGGGTAACGTTGGGTCCGACCCAATATCTTGCACAACTCCAGCGGTCTCTCCAATATTCGTTATAAGTTCATGTCGGTATACCTTGGGGTTTTCGGCTAGCTCTGTGTAGTCGCAGTTTCGACACGAGTAGAGAAGCCGTGCATTATCCTTGTCCTCTCTCGGATACAACATATTGTTGCATTCGGCGCAGAAACGGAAAGACGCCATTCTCGAGAGAGAAACTCAGTTGTCGCTCTCGAATATGGTGAAGTGTTGTGCTGCGCACGACCAACTTGAAGAGTGCTGGGAACACGAAAACCAAGAAAAGGAGCAGACGGTCTATTATCAGAGACACTAAGTCTTTGTATTTACTAGATTCTACTGCTCTGACTAGGGAACATGCCTTGTTGAAGGGCAGTTGTTGAATGGTATTGGTCACGTGATAAATGGCCAAAGTCGTGAACAAGTCGTCTTACATTGGGACAGGCTACCATATGTTAGAGTCTTTACATCTCCTAGGAAAACGGATATGCTACTCTGCTTTCTTCTTGGAGAGCAAAAATTTCTTCATCTGTACAAAAGTAATTCATCATTGGTAGGTATATGAAGAGGCCCACACACGCAAATCCGCCACACTTTTCAAAGAAGTTAACTTTTGAAAAACATAATCTTTGTATCAACCTCTTCGCCCCTGTATCCTCTACTTCTCTCCTCATTAATAAATCCATGTTCATGGGCCTGCTATAAATGGGGGAGCGGCACCCGTACATCCCACACACGCTCGCCCTAAGCCAAAAAAAAATTTTCGACTCGACTTCATATCTATCCTTCCACACCGATGTTGCGCCAATCCGTCAGACCAGTCGCCAGAGCTCTCGCCAGACAAAACTTGCGGGCGTGCGTGCGCTTCAACGCTGTCGCCGCCGAGAAAGCTCCAGTGGATCCTAAGATCTCGCAAATTGTTGACCAAATCTCCACATTGACCTTGTTGGAGACCTCTGCATTGATTACCGAGTTGAAAACCAGATTGAACATCTCTGACATTGCACTTCCTGCCGCCGGTGCTGGACCTGCTGCTCCTGCTGCTCCAGTGGAGGAAGAGGTGCAAGAAGTTGTTGAGGAAAAGACGATTTTCTCCATCAAGTTGGAATCCTTTGACGCCAAGGCCAAGCCTAAGATCATCAAGGAGGTCAAGAGCTTGTTGGGTTTGTCTTTGGTGGAGTCCAAGAAGTTCGTGGAGGCTGCGCCTAAGGTGTTGAAAGAAAACGTCGCCAAGGAAGACGCAGACAAGATCAAGGCCACTTTGGAAGGCTTGGGAGCCAAGGTTTCCTTGGAGTAAGGTGTCTGGAGCACTGTCATACATAGTCCTGTACATATACGTTCGTCGCTGGCCAGGTTGGTAGAAAATGCGGTAGAGTTGCCAAGATCAGGTTGGTTAAGATGATGGAGGTGATATCAGCCCCGAAATTGTAATTAGATGGGCTCTTGGTGACAATTGTGGAGTGTACTCGCTCAACAAAGGCTGGAATAACGACTTGTTAAACACTGCTCCATGCAAATGCTTATATTTTTAATGTTGAATAAATCGACGACAGGCTACACGGAGCTCATGATAGAATACAGAATTGGTTGAAATGATCTTTTTAATTAGAAAAAAATTGAAGCTGCTACTATACGAGGTTATTATGGAAACTAGACTTGTTTATTCGCAACGGTCTTTATTCGTGTATCATTTAGTCTGTTGTCGGAAAATTACTTCTGGCTTTGTTTATATTCTGTCTCTTTTTTCTTTGCCAATATTCTCCGTCATCTTTTTTGTCCCATAGTTTGTGTTTTTCTTACCATCCTCTCTTTGCTTGATTTCTCTGCATCGGAACCGTCTTGCCTAATCTGGGTGCGAAATGCTCCACTTTCTAAATTCAAAGCAGGACAAGCCCAGATCTCAAACATACCCATATCTTATCCGGAAAGCACATATCTACAGCTTACTCTCCATAATTTTGAATCTTATTTTACTGAAAATCTGTCTGTTAAGCGGAGATAGCGGCGTGTCGTGAGTTTACACGAAGAAGAGAAGATAGACGAGAAGAGACTGATAAGCGGCTAGAAAAGTCAGCTACACGAAAAAGTCTTCAGAAAGAAGGGGATCACAAGCAAAAGTACACAAACGCAGACATATCTGACCTAATCTACATCCAATACTAGCACTTATGCTACAGAAGAAGAGCGCCAACATCCAACCGCAAAAGAGCATGTTTCGTGCCACAGTCGATGTCTCAGCAACTTTTTCCCACAAGAGCGATATCAAGCCGTGGCTCCAGAGCCAAGTGGCGGCGTTCCAGTTTGCCGTGGCCATAGAAAGAAGCGATCACGTCAAGATAGTATTCCGATGCAAATCCGGCTCGGCGCTGTGTCCTTTCCGCTTGCGGGCCAACTATTCTGTACGTTCCGGGCGCTGGTCGCTCGTTCTGATGTGTGATCTCCATGATCACCGTGTTGGAGGACCGGAGGTCGAAGACCCGAGGAAAAGTGGCACAAAGTGGGAGCAGAAAAGAAAGGGCGTGAAAGAGCACGGGCGACGGAATCAGAAAGAACAACGCCGGCTGGGACACCCGAAGAAGTTTGCCGAGGCATCTTTTGTCTCCGAACGTCCTGACCGAGGCTACTCTGAAAGCGCTTACGAGAAAACATACGGCGCAGAGAGAATTTATGACCGTCTGGCTGACCGGAATCTAGAACGGCACCTGGATGACCGAAGTCTGTCTGACCGACATCTTTTGTCTGGAAACCTTCTAGCGGACAGAAACCTTCTATCAGACCGGAACAGTCTAGGAAACTTATCCGAACGGAGCGTACTTACGGAAAAAAACTTTCTTTCGGAAAAGAATCTACTATCGGAGAGAAGTCTTCTACCGGAGCGCAACCCCACAGAACGGGGCGTTTCTGATAGACAAGACACCATCAGGCCTGATTTGGATCCGTCAGTCGATTCTGTTGTTCGACGCACTGTGTCTCAGTTCACACAGCTTGTCCAGCGGCACATTTGGCAAAACCAAGCACTTCCGCCCGACCAAAAAGAAGCTGCTGTGGCACGTGTTGTGGCAGAACTTGTGGATGAGTATTTAGGCGATACTAGAGCTCCTGCTGCAACACACACAATGCCATTATCGCCACTTTTGAACGAAGATGCGTCTGCGCCGCAACTTCCAGGCTTGGATGGACCGAGCCGGGGATCTGGACCATTGCCACCTTTTACGCAACTACAAAAGAGACTTCCACTTCTGCCGGCACCAGACGGGAAAACACTCAACCCTGTGCAATTGATGAAAACTGCAGACTTGCGAGAGTTTAAGGTGGACAATCTTGGCTCTGTTCTGTTCGCTCTGCCTCAGGACCGGGCAGATCTTGTAGGGTTGGCCAATCTATCATACTCGTGGGCTTCTGACTGAGGTAATAACATTAATGGGAAAATATCGAGCGTATGCACAATGAGATTCTGGAAATCAATGAACACGAAAATGCAAGACGGTAGGGAATTGCAATAATAATGATAAAAAGCCTTGTGTGAAAAAACTGATACCTATGGAAAGGATCAAAGAATGTGAAGTAGTCATTGAAATGACTAGGCAGGCAGTCAATACAAAAAACGAATTATGCCGTTGATCTACTTTCGGCATTCATGTCTTGAGGACGCGGCCAACATCGTCCCACATCTCTGAAGCGCTGAAATACTTGTCTTTTGAATATTCAGAATTTGCCTAATTCAACATCTAAATGCTTACAGAGTCACAATGTAATCATTTTGTTTTCGTACCAAAATGCAATCGCATCTTCTGCTAAAAAATTTAGCTCGTACCAACCGAATTTGTTCCGGCTTGAATCAGCAGAAGGCGTCTTGGCATGTCCCATTGTCTAGATATGGCTGCCCGAGGAAAGAGACTATATTTGTTCTTTTTCTCTATTCATTCACTTCAGTACGTAAATACACAAATCACTTTCCATCCTGTCAACATCTTTTTCTTTGTATCATTCGCATTTGAATCAGTATGGCATTTGTATCAGTATGTACTAAAAGTCGACTTCTCATCTTTAAGTACTGTGCACCCAAGTGCGAAAACGATCTAATAAGTGAATCTACAAAATGGCTTCCGCTCCACCATTGGACTATGATACAATCAGAGGATCCTCGCTTATAATACCGGCAGTCACGATTGGTAATATTCCACAACTAGCCACTGATCTTTTGTTGCACAATCTAGGTTTCGCCAAAGTGGCGGCGTTGCCAGACCATTTCTTATATCCATATGTTTCTGGAATCGACCACTTGCCTCTGGAAAAACTTCCTCGGGGGATCCTGCTTGCTCTTGAGGTTTTCTACAGCGAGAAATACAAGGTGACGCTTCTTCAGCAAAGATCACCAATCATTGCGGGCATGTCCAAACAGCACATTCAACAGATTCTTCTTCCGTTCATTGCTGAAGCACTGTTCACAAAGATTATGGTCTTGGCGCTGGCAGATGCTGGCTTGGAGGAGAAAAGAGCAACAATGCGTTTGTTTTCCGACTCGGCCATTGAAGAAATGATCACATGGATGCAGATTTCGCCACGGGCAGAACCGGACTACTTACGACTGGAACTGCTCGATTCTTTACCCAAAGACTTGGATAAGTACACGGAAGAACTCATAAGCAAGATACAGCCAGAATTAGAAGATGGAACAAAAAAACCTTCTATTGCCGCTAGTGTTCTCGTGTCATATGTGTACGAAGGTGATAATACTCAAGATGCGTTTTCCATGGCGTCTGCAGCAGCAAAAGTGTTTGGCATTGGTTCAGCCGAATGGAAAATTCCAGTCAGCTGGATGGGTGTCTATGGAGATCGTCCGATTCCAGTGGCACTTGAAGAAGGTTTGTATGGCTGAACGGAGTTTTTTTCCGTATCCATATTGATGCACCTATCGTCCAGTAAACGGTTATTTCTGGTTAATGAAAGATTTCATCAGTTCCCTTTCAGTATATTTCTCTCATTGATATTAGAATAGTTGTTTATGAGTACTTTCATCCAGCCTAAATGACTACTCAAATGTGCTGGAGTTCCATTCTTAAAAATACCGAACATTGAATACAAGTTCGATGATTAAGAAACAACTTCCTGCTACTGAGGAATCTTGGCATTCCTTTAGCTTAAGAGATAATGTAGATAGTTGATTCGGAATACTTCAAGAGAAGACCGATAGGTGAGTTTGATACCCCAAGGTGTACGTTTCTTTTTCCCAAGAATGAAGTTTCAATAAGGTCAACGAAAACCGATTTTATGGGTACGTCAATGGCAATGAAACTTGATCTATGGGTACGTCAATGGTAATGACAATTTTTCCCAGATACATAGAAGATAACATAATCCTTGTCTACAGTCAGAGTAGCTGAGTCGTCCGAAATCGTGCTGGTTCAAGCCTGATAAGTAGCTGATCGCAACAACATACCTTTGAAAATAAAGCACTGGGATAGTTTCAAGGGAAGAAAGGAACAAAGCGACTCCGAATTGGCTGAAACTCCATACTGGCGGAGTAACATCTGAATGCCGTGGAGCTTGAAATCTCGAATAGCATTCAGTTCAATAACATTATCCGACCGCAAGAATGAGAGCGCTAATCTAAAAATACAGAAAGCTGTTTCGTAAGTACTCTAAAAATACAGATAGTCATATCGTAAGTGTATTTGATTGATAGCGCGACTACTTGTTCGCCAAATGCCAGAGTGCACACAAGAGCTGTCACCGGCCCGTATACCAGAACAGCTTTTCTCTGTCCCCACAAATTGCAACATAAAGGACAAGGAAAATAATAAAAAAAAAAACGACAAAACTTTGGCCTAGTCGCACCTTTGGCGCTCCCGAAAAGTCTAGTTAGGCCTGCTCTATTCCGCTCGGCACATCGCGTGACTCGTGTGACTCGACAATATGACTCATCAGTAGTTCAATGCATATTCGATGGCAGCAGTGTACCCGTAGACGCCCAAACCGGCAATGACAGCAATGGCCTTGTCCAGAAGGTACAGGTGGTGTCTAAAGGGCTCTCTCTGGTGGACATTGGTGATGTGCACCTCGATGAACGGAATGGCCGTGCCCAACAAGGCATCTCGGATTCCAACCGAGGTATGTGTGTAGGCGCCGGCGTTGATGATGATGAAACCGACACCTTGCTGCTTTGCTTCCTGGATGCGGTCGATGATGAACCCCTCTGTGTTGTTCTGGTAGGTGAACAACTCTGCGTCTTGGTGCTTGGCCACTTGCTGGTGGGCTTCCATCTCGATGTCTTTTAGGGTGGTGGTGCCGTATTTCTCGGGCTCTCTTGTTCCGAGCAAGTTCAAGTTGGGCCCGTTGATAAGAAGAACTTTTTTGACCATGGTAGATGTCTAGGAAAATGGGATGGGTGGGGAAAATGACGCAGCAAGAAACGGTGTGGATATGCGCAGAGCGAATTCGGTGTGCGACTTGTTCCCGTGATTTCCGCCTCGAAGAACAAAAAGAGAAGGCCGGCAGGAAAGGAAATGAAATTAAAAACCGTTAGAAATAAGAATGGGGCTCAGAAAATACAATTATTGAGAAGACTTGTTGTCTTTGTAATGCCTTATTGATCTATTCGCACGTGATCCAGCCCTTGCTTCTCTCCTGCCCCAAGCTGGATTACTGGTAAAATTGGCGTTTGACTACTTATATGCCCCTCTTGGATCGGCGTATATGTTGACGGGAACAGTACTGATTCATATTGCAACAATGTATGGGGCGTTATATGTCAGAGCTGGTTCTCGTAATTTACTATTAAGTATGTGCGTATCATTCCTCATATTACATGAGAACTGTCTAAAATGATCCTATTGAACAGTTGAGGATCGGTTACAATGATAATTAGACGGCTGCAGTATGACCTCTTACAACTATAATTAGACGTCTTCATTAGCTCCAACTTTAATGCATCTGAACCAACATGACATCAATACTAAGATAAAGGTCTACAGAATGCATGACAACAACAATGTCTGAGGTATTAAACGCCTTAAGTCTATCCCTCTCTTTACATCTGAATATGCTATTATACTCTTCTCTCAACTTCAAGTTTCGCTTCAAACCTGCTTGTTCTTGATTCTGTCTGAAGGACCTGACTTTCTGTCGAACAGTTGCAATTCAAATCA
The DNA here is from genome assembly GCF_014636115.1 of Clavispora lusitaniae. Classification (NCBI taxonomy): domain Eukaryota; kingdom Fungi; phylum Ascomycota; class Pichiomycetes; order Serinales; family Metschnikowiaceae; genus Clavispora; species Clavispora lusitaniae. Next base: position 265,538 of record NW_027093981.1, read on the forward strand.
ATCTGGAATAGCAAAGACCGAATCTTTCACACTACGCAATGCAACAGATAAGAAAGAACATTATCTGCTCTCATATTAATACCTATAGTTTACCCATACAATCATAACAGAGAGCCCTGATGTGTCAGTTTGCTATTCCATCAACATGAACAACAAATGAAGACATGCTAAAGATAAGTAACCGACAGACACAGCAACAACCAAATACACTGCACATTACTTGATCAAGCGTTCATTGATCCAGACTTGACAGCTGATAAGGTTCCTGCAGTCCGCTTTCTTATAGAAACATTGCTACTTCGAGATCCGTCCAGTCATACAAAGACACGAAAAGAGAGAAGCAAGAAGAAAAGCAAAACAAAGGGCAAAAGAAGCAAAAGAAGAATTAAGGAACCGATTAAACAAGCAATCTCTTGCTTTTATTCTTGTGCGGCACGTGACCTACATGCCATAAGCTCCCCCACTCCACAATCTTCCAAATTATGCCACAAACACCACGACACCCGCCAATTGCCGAGGCCGAAAAAGACAGGCCCGACTTTGATGCTGCCCAATCTTGGGGTCTAACAAAACGCCCAGACCCACAATGGGTCCCTGGGTCTGGGGCAAACGACTCCGATTGGAAAAACCACAAAAAAATCGCCATCGACCCGTATGGCGAAGGAAGACTGGTGATTGACAACTACAAAACATTGATTTCCGGTGTTGTGCCGCGGCCAATTGGGTTTGTTTCTACGGTGGACAAGGACGGAAAGCGCAACTTGGCGCCGTTTTCCTTTTTCAACGTGGTCAATCCCGATCCGCCCATTTTCACCTTGGGATTTTCTGGGCCCTTGGACAAACCCAAGGACACGTGCCGCAATATCTTGGAGACCCAAGAGTTGACCATCAACATCATCAGCGAATGGTTTGTGGAGGCAGCTAACTACTGCTCCATCAATTCGCCTGCGGACGTGGATGAATGGGAATTGAGCGGCTTGACGCCATTGGAATCGGATTTGGTGCGTCCGCCACATGTTGCCGAATCAGCCTTCAGTGTGGAAGCCAAATTGCTCCATTCACACGAGTGGAAGTCCCGGGTTGACCCCGGAAAATCCACCGGCGTGTTATGTATCGTGGAAGGTGTGCGCTTTCATGTGAGAGAAGACGTTCTCAACGAGCAGAAAAACCAGATCGACATTGCAAAGTTGAAGCCTGTTTCTCGTTTGGGCGGAATCTCCTATGGGCGCACAACAGCGGGTTACGAGATGCCAAGACCTCAGTATGAAGCTGAGTAATGGAGAAAGTAGGCGAAATCTCCGAAAAAAAAAAGTGGAGCCAAGGAAAAGGCATGCAACTCACATGAGCAGCCCTAGTGATTTTCTGGTTTTTACATGGAGGTATTTATTAACAACCTCAGTCAAGATCTTTTCGGGGCGTCTTTGCGAGATCCGTGGAAAAGCAAGCCACGATGATCTAAACGCCGGCATAATTTAGAGCATGGAGCATTCTTGGCATCATCTACAGACTCAGTCGCATTACTGCTGTCATGTTTTGGCCATCGAACAGTAATCATGCGCAGCGTACAATTCGTGAAACCATACGAGAGAAATTAGAAAATGTCGTTTGGGTGTCGGTTGGCTGGTAGCGCCTTGACGTCCTTGCATGCGTTGATTATGCAGCGATATGCGTCTGTCGGTGTACTCGCACAATTTACCGTGCATGCATGTCTCCCTCTAATTCGATTCCAAACGTTTTGGCGTTCGTGGTTCTCCAAAGGACGCCCGGGAAATTACATAAGCAATATCTGCAACACATAGAAAAAGGAAAACCTTTAAACAATTCCGTAGGCGCATTTCGCGAACGGAATCCAATATTTTTTCTTTTTTTGACTTTTTTAATCGAGCGGGGGATGGTTCGTAAACCTGAGCGGCACTTTCATATCCATCTTACTTATTTGGATTGTTGCATAAGAGCAAAAAAAAAAAAAAAACCGCATGGATTGAACGAGCGGCGTCTACAACTTGCATATCCCGAGTGAACAATAGCTTGGAGAATCGCCTGAGATGAAAATTTTGCAAAGTGGTAAACTCTTCGCGATGTTACATGGTTATGGATGTTAGATTTAGCTGCCTTTGCTTGCATATGTACAGCCACATTTCGAGCGTCTGCTCTATAAGTAAGGGTGCTGATAGGTATAATAATATGGTGCGGACATAACGATGTATCACATTTCCAATTATGTTCGAATCGGGTAAAGGACAAAAGTTCGCAACTTGAAACTTCTCGAAGAGAGTCACTTGACGTTCTTTTTTTCCGTGTTCCAGGACATTGAACGTAGTGCAAGGCAATGCATAAGGAAAAGTGCCTTCAATTACCGCCTGTGATTGGCACTCCTAATATGCGTCAACCCTACATGCATACGCATGAACGCAACTACACACCCAGATTTATGTGCATTAAACCTTATAAGAACTGTTTACAGGCTTATGCTTCTCAACAGTAGCATGATGCAGTCAAGTTGCTGCAACAACAATCTAGATACAATTGCATATCACGCATAGCGTATGATTTAATGTTGATGGATATGCAATCTGCGTGAATCTGCAGTACAGCTCAAGAATTCACTTGTTACACATTGCATACACAGCACTGAGAATTGCGTTTTTTGTTGTTTTTATTTGGTTTGATTTGGAAAGAAAATCGCAGAGCTATTGGACTCTGTTAGTTCTCCAAATGCGGGGAAACTGCTTCTCAACTTAGATGTTTGATGTAAAAGAATTGAACTCAAATAGCAAGTTACAGAGTAAACACAGACCCATGCACTACAATTAAGTGTCCCGGAGTTTCAAGTGAATACTCTATTTACAACGAAACAAGTTATGTCTTGCACTAGCCTCAATGATTCCAAAGACTGTGGCTGTCCAAAAAGGAAAAGAAAAAGAATAGACAATCGATTATAGAATCTAAATTAGACATACTTGTATGGGTTCATTATGCCCTGGGGATCGTAATGTCCCTTGATGTCCTTAATCATGCGAATCTCCACATCACTCTTTGAGTAGCCAATGTAGTTCTTCTTCTGGAAACCCAAGCCGTGTTCTGCGGAGATGGAACCCTTTTTCTCCTGAATCCACTCGTACACAAAAGGCTCCAACACCTTTTCAATTTCTTTGTTATACTCACGAACACACACATTCAAGTGCAAGTTTCCATCACCGATATGGCCGTAACCAATGGCCTCAACCACTGGCTTAGAATCGGATTCAAAGTCCACCATTCCAGCTTTATGCAATTTTTCGCTCGCAGCTTCCACCAACGCATACAAATCGGCCAATGGAATAGAGACATCATACTTGTAAACACCGCCGGCCATCGTTGAAGCTTCGGGGATGCATTCTCTCCAGTTCCATAAGTTACGCAACTGAGTTTCATCTTGTGCAATGATACCATCATCCACCAAGCCTTCTTCCATGGCATTTCCCAAAAATGTTTCGATTTTTTCCATGTCGTGGTCCCTGTTGGAGCCACTGGTCTCGATCAAAACGTAAAATGGATACTCACCACTCTCGATGGGATGGTCTGCCTTCAAATACTTTCCAGTCAAAATCTGCGATTTGCCGTCCATAAACTCAAAAGCAGAGAGAATCTCCGACAATTCTCTGCGAGCACCAACAAAAACCTTCTGCACTGCCTCATAAGAAGAAACAGCCAAGAAAGCCACATTAGTGGCAGTAGGGCGAGCAGGACATAAAATGGAAACACCAGTGATGATGCCCAATGTTCCTTCGGATCCAATAAACAATTGCTTCAAGTCGTAACCAGTGTTGTCCTTTCTCAAAGCATCCATAGAGCTGTAGATGGTTCCATCTGGGAGAACAGCCTCCAAGCCCAAAACAGAGCCGTGTAAAGAGCCGTATCTCAATAATCTAAGACCACCGGCATTTGTAGCACACACTCCTCCAACATGGCACGAACCTTTTGCACCCAAATCAAGGGGGAAAATGTAGCCTTGCTCGGCCAAGTAGTTGTCTGCATTTTCTAAAATCACACCGGCATCACACTTGAAAATTCCGCTGACATTATCGAAAGACCGAATTTTGTTCAAGTTGGCCACAGAAATGATGATCTCATCGAAGATGGGGTTCGATCCTCCGACCAATCCGGTATTTCCTCCCTGGGGCACCACAGCAAGCTTCTTTTCATTACAATACTTCAAGATTTGTGCCACTTGCTCGGTGGTTTTAGGCTTCAAGACTAATTTGGATTGGCCCTTGTATTTTCTCATCCAGTCCTCGTTGTAGAAATCAAGATCTTGCTCATTGGTGATGACGTAGTTGTCGTCCTTCAAAATAGACCGAAAGAAGTCCACATCGGCCAGCTCCAAAGCCTTGAAGTTTGGGTTCCGCTCCACTTTTTCACGGTAAGTCTCGGCTGTGAGAGGCACGGACTTTGCCGAGTAAAAACGGCTTGCAACACATATCCGGGGCAAAGTGAGAGGACGAGCAGCGACTCGCACCAATCTAAGCTGTCTAGCGAACATTTGCGGCTAAGAAATGTGGAGATGAAATTTCAGCCGGTACATGGGCACCTTATGAGTCAAAATTTGGTCACGTGATGCCATATCATTACTTGTGGGTGTTTCCGTCGACCTTTCGAAGGCTGTTGAAGCTGCAGCTGGAAATGTGGCGGAAACGCAGCGAGCCGATCGGGTTCCCGCCGTACCATCGGGTCACAATGACCAATTTGTTGATGACATTCTGCAGGGCCAACTGTTCGAGAAGTCGGCTGCCTGCACCTTTTTCTCCGTTGTCTGAAAAGCCCTGCTGGATATTGACAAACCGCTTGGTGACTTTCTTTTTTGGCCCTGTTTCTTCCACTTCGTCGCCTGTGCGCCAGGCGTAAATGTGTGGGTGAGAAGCGTTTTTGGCAATACTGCGATGCTGCGCGAGGAAAAGACTGATGATCTCTGGAACAAGAGCCGGATCTTTGAGTTCGGTGTGGCGGGCCTGGAATCGTGACTTGCGATCAACTATAACGTCGGACTCGTGCCAATTTGTAATGTGGAGCTGCCGAAGCCCAGAAACCAGTATGCGTGTCTGTTGAGGCCGGCGGATTGCGTTTAGCATTTTGTTCAGTCTATTGTAGAGAGCTACGGGTTGGTGGAGGATAGTTCTTGATACTCCAAGCGAGATGATTGAGAGACCTCGAATGTTCGGTTATCTCGGTGCGTTTCAACGGCTGTTTACACCTTTAGTAACGTCTATCGGCTGCCAAACACTTGAATAAAGGTTCAACGATAGCAAAATAGCTCAGGAGAGTTGAACAGATGTCAAATCACTCGAATAAAATAATCGAAACAGCCGTCAGATAAACAGAATGATTAAGCTTAGTATTCAACGGTCGCTATAAGTCAGAATCGCTAAAATACCTCGTACACTGGCTGGGTTTATAAGACGCGGTAATCCTTTGAGTCAGAAGCCTATGAGTCAGTTCAAGTAATTCCAGCGTCGTTGCCGCTTTTCCTATTCACGTCTTGATTGAGTTCGTTTGTAATTTCTATGCGCGAGATCTACTAGTCTCAAGCTGTGTGGTGTACGGGTGTGCTCGCTCGCATTTACAGAAAAAAATGTCTTCTCTTAAAGCCAACCATGATTTATTTGAAGACTCTCCTCAACGTCATCGATAATTCGGGAGCTCAGGTGGCCGAATGTATCAAGGTTCTCCGCCACGGGCCTCGCAACTTTGCCAAAGTGGGTGACGAAATCACCGTGGTCATCAAACAGGCGAGACCCATGAACACAGAAATCACCGGCCAGAGCGCCAACAACAGAGTCAAGAGAAGAGACATCTGCCGTGCTATAGTGGTGAGAACAAAGGCGCCCTTCAGAAGACCCGATGGGTCTGTGGTCCGTTTTGACGATAATGCGTGTGTGTTGATCAACAAGAACGGCGATCCTTTGGGAACCAGAGTTTCTTCGGTTGTGGCGAAGGAGTTGAAGGCGTTGGAATATAACAAGATCGTGGCGTTGGCCCCGAAAATCTTCTGAGAGGTTCATGTACATAGTAAACGAATGTCCGGCGATGGTGTTACCTGGTGTAGCGAAGCATTTAATGTGTGTGCTAGCACAGTCAATTTGATAGTATGATCATTTCTTTGGGCGCTCGAAAGTCTTGCTTGCAACTTTCGAAGGCTCCACCTTGGATTTTGCTACCTTATCGATTCTTTGTTCATCTTTCGTTATGGCCGATATTAGGCTTTGTTTTATCATCAGGGTACTCATACTAGCGAAACATACAAGTGGAAGCAAGGACTTGGATGATGATAACTGCAGCCTTACAGAACTCCACTTCTATAACCTTTGATGTGACGTAACAGTAACTTTGGCCCTGTTGTAATATAACAAATAAGACATCACCTCTGGGATCAAGGCCACCACTAAAGTTTGATTAGACAAATCATTTCTAGGTACTGAAGTAATTCAGAAACAAAAGAGCAATTACCGAGCAAATCCCGGTATAAATCGGCGAGCCCGTCGAGAGACGAATTTGGCTCCACTCGCTGAAGTACAACCCAGAAATCAGGGCCAACTTTGGCATTGTAAGCTCAGACTCTTTGGCAGCAAGTGGTGCAAAGTCTGCTGATTTTATTGCCGAGGATTTGGACAGCCCAAAAGTGAGAATTGGAACCCACAAACACCATTGATGCTTATTAAAACACAAGAATACATACGGTTTTGATTTCAAAGCACCATGGAATTATGAAACCACTCTCTATCAAGATATTCAAGTCAATTCTTGTAGATATGGGATTTGGAGTATAAATCCTGGCTCAACAGGTCCAACAGGTCCCAGCAGATCCAACAGGTCTCAGCAGATCCAACAGGTCCCACCAGATCCAACATGTCCCAGCCAAATTTCACGGTGCTGAAATACCCAAAGCTTCATGTATAAACATTCATGAGTGAATGACACGGCTTAATCAAAAACATAGAGAAGTTTAGAAATGTAATTTATCTTCTTATGTCGGCTTCTTTGGCCCCAGAGTTTTTGTCATTGCTGTACTACAACCCAGTTTTAATTTTGGGCCTCAAGAACGACTTCAGTAAAGAATGCACTGCCCATTGCCATTTCAGAAACATTTGAAAGCCAAGTATCTGATTTATTTTTATATTACAGTAGAGGCTGACCGTGATTCTAGACATCTAACCCATTGAATCATTGTTCTTTCCTCTTCGGTCTAGTGAAAGACATGTATAAAGTTTTTCGTTTGTTATAGCTGCATTCCATGGTCACAGATAATCGAATCATCTATGCTGGATAACATTTCCACGAAATTCAGATCGTAACCTGAAAGAACAAGCTACACGTATTATAATCGAGCTGGATGTAACACATGGTTTACATATCTTGATCGAATATGTTCCTCATATTCGAGACCAAGAATCTAGTTTCCATATTCATTTACGAAAGGCTCATTCCATTCAGGTTTCAGCCTATCATATAGAATTTCAATGCCTGTTCCGAGTCATGTTACCTGCTACATTATTTATCCTTCCTGAAATGTTCTACAGTATGCGCATGAATCATAAAGCCAGCGCGCAGAAATTTTTTTCCCAACTACTCCATCAACGCAATGGCCGAAGTTGAAAAAGACCTTGAAAAGCTTTCGGTGCAGGAAAAGGCTCCTGCCAAGCCCCAAGCTCCAAAGAAGGAAAAGAAAAAGGCCCCTCAGCAGAACTTGCTCTTAGACCCTCAGCCAGAGTTTCTTGACTACAGAATCAAGATTTTCGATGAATTGAAGGCAAAGTACGACAGCGAAATCGCCGCCAAGCCAAGAGACGCCATCAAAATCACCTTGAAGGACGGCTCTGTCAAGGAAGGCACTGCCTACGAGACCAGCCCTTGGGATATTGCTTCTAGCATCGGTAAGTCTTTTGCCGAAAGACAAGTCATTTCCAAAGTCGACGGCGAATTGTGGGACTTGGAGCGTCCTTTGGAGGGCGACGCCGTGTTGGAGTTCTTGGACTTTGAGCACCCAGAGGGAAAAGCCGTGTTCTGGCACTCTTCTGCCCACGTTTTGGGTGAAGCTTGTGAATGCCACTATGGATGTCACTTGTCTTACGGTCCTCCAACGGAAGACGGATTCTTCTACGACATGTCCATCAACGATGGTGAGGGTGTTGTGTCCCAAGACGATTTCGGTACCATAGAGAAGGTGTCGACCAAAATCATCAAGGAGAAGCAAAAGTTTGTGCGTTTGGAAATGACCAAGGAAGAGTTGTTGAAGATGTTTGAGTACAACAAGTACAAGGTCAAGTTCATCAGCGAGAAGGTGCCAGATGGAACCTCCACCACCGTTTACAGATGTGGTCCTTTGATCGATTTGTGCAGAGGCCCACACATTTTGCACACGGGAAAAATCAAGGCATTCAAGGTTTTGAAGAACTCTTCGTCGTACTTTTTGGGTGACTCTAACAACGACTCCTTGCAAAGAGTCTACGGTATTTCTTTCCCAGACAAGAAGTTGATGGACGAACACTTGAAGTTCTTGAAAGAAGCAAGCGAAAGAGACCACAGAAAGATTGGTAAAGAGCAGGAATTGTTCTATTTCAATGAAGTTTCTCCAGGTTCTGCTTTCTGGTTGCCTCACGGTACCAGAATCTACAACACCTTGGTCGATATGTTGAGAGAAGAGTACAGACAAAGAGGATATGAAGAAGTCATCACTCCAAACATGTACAACACGAAATTGTGGGAAATCTCAGGCCACTGGGGCAACTACAAGGAAAACATGTTCTCGTTTGAGGTGGAGAAGGATACTTTTGGCTTGAAACCTATGAACTGTCCCGGCCACTGTGTTCTTTTCAAGAGCAGAGAAAGATCGTACAGAGAATTGCCATGGCGTGTGGCCGACTTTGGTGTCGTGCACAGAAACGAGTTTTCCGGTGCTTTGTCTGGTTTGACTCGTGTCCGTCGTTTCCAACAGGACGATGCTCATATTTTCTGTGAGCAAGACCAGATCGAACAGGAAATCGCTGGTGTGTTTGACTTCTTGCAAAAGGTGTACGGTACTTTTGGCTTTGAGTTCAAGATGGAGTTGTCTACGCGTCCAGAAAAGTATGTCGGAGACTTGGAAACGTGGAATGGAGCTGAGAAGAACTTGGAGAATGCTTTGAACAAGTTCATGGGCGAAGGCAAGTGGGAATTGAACCCTGGAGATGGTGCTTTCTACGGTCCTAAGATCGACATCAAAATCTCTGACGCTTTGAGAAGATGGTTCCAATGTGCTACGATCCAATTGGACTTCCAAATGCCACAGCGGTTTGAGTTGGAGTACAAGCGTGACTCCAACCTGAAGGAGAACTCCATGGCCAGACCTGTGATGATCCACAGAGCCATTTTGGGTTCTGTCGAGAGAATGACTGCCATTTTGACCGAGCACTACAAAGGAAAGTGGCCATTCTGGTTGTCTCCTAGACAAATCTTGGTTGTTCCTGTTGGTGTCAAGTACTTTGAGTACGCAGAGCAATTGAAGGATGAGTTGGTCAAGAAGCACAAGTTTTACGCCGATGTCGATCTTTCGGGCAACACTTTGCAGAAGAAGGTGAGAAACGGCCAGATGTTGAAGTACAACTTCATTTTCATTGTGGGTGAACAGGAGCAGGCCGAGCACAGTGTCAATGTCAGAAACAGAGACATCCAGGAGGAACAGGGAAAGAACGCTACTGTGAAGTTCGAAGAGGTTGTTGCGCAATTGACCAAGTTGAAGGAGGAGTTGAGACTGGACAACAAGTTGATCTAGTGGGGATGAGTGTGGATGTTTAATATACAGATGTATCACCAATGTGGATTTGAAGAATGGGTATCTTTTGTAAACGCAATGGTTTCTTAGTAGTATTGGTATCTCCATGATCTTTGTTCATCTAGCATCTCCGGATTGCTGATGTCGAAAATTCAGAAACATCATGACACCGAGTTGACCCATTTGCTTGGAAGACAATCAGATTAATTGCCAAGCTTAACATTATCTATACAATTGTGATGTCTCTCAAATGCTTTAAACATATGACAGTAATTCACCATAAGTTCTCTTTCTTTTAGTTTCTGAAGACTTTTGTCTATTTCCTGTCTGAACTCTCATATTCTTAGTATTTTTATGTTCTCCGCCATTCACACCAATTAGCAATAAAGTGCGCGATCATACATTATCACCATACAATCCATTATATGAAGATTATCCAAGAATAGTTTTTCTCCCCAATGTCCGAAAACCCAAACGACAAAATCAATTTCTACGGGCGCCAAGTGACCCGGGCCCAGTTGGAGCCGTTTCTTGAGTTCTACAAAGCAGACCATCAATTGACCATGCAAGACAGGCAAATCATGGCGTCTGATCTTGAGAAAGTGAGAAACACCTCTGTCATCTGGGGTATGTTGGACGCTTCGATTGCATTCTTCGCTCCCACCATGTATCGGCGATACACAACCTCTAAAACATCTGTGCAAGGCGAGACATGGCGCAAAATGCCCGTGAGGAAAATCATCCACCGCCCATTTCTCTCCGTGGCAATTGGAACTGCTGTCTACTTCGGATCGATCTTCTACCATGCTAAAACACAAATTGATTCTCAGGTGGACAAGCTCCGCGTTGCTGCGGCGTCTTCATCTGGATCCGAAACTGAATCTGCTAGTCTGAAACGCATGCTTGACGTCTGGCAGCATATGCTGCCTTCACAAATCACCTTCTACTACTTGTACTACTGGAAGTCGAGCAAAGATCCCTCGTCCATCTTGAAAGACCCATCAACCATGACTCAGGATGCACATGAAGTACATTACATTCCGCCTCCACACGAGAAGAGGGGTTTTGGAGGATTTGTGGCAGAGCCAGAGGAGAAGCACCTTCCACATTGGGAGAAAATCAGAAAGGAGAACGGGTTTGTTGAGCCTACAGTTTCTGACGAGAAGCTTGACGATGCTACAAGTGAAAAGAGAAACTCGTGGGAAAAGATCAGAAAAGGGAACTGAGCAGACGGGAACAAACATTTTTGTAAATGATGCAGAAGGATTAGGCATACATCTTTTCGATTCAAAGGAGAGCATCGCTGATTTGATTTGGCCTCACTGAAAGCCAATGCTCGTATGGATACGACAATTGCCATCACAAATGTGGATAAAATGTACATAAATAATCGTGAGCCTGACAAATCCAAAGAAGAGCAGTTAGCGTTGCAAACTTTGTAAATGCATCATAGATGTATGCCAATAGTCGTCAAGAATTTTGCCCAAGCAAGGCTCACAACAATCTATGGGAGTGGCACCTCGTGTATCTGGTCTCGTACCCAACTACTATAACGTTGAAGTAGACAACATTAGTTTGATATCATCTTTCTATGGCTACCTTCTTTGGATGAATAAAAATTGCGTGTTGCGATGTCACTGGAAACTTGGAAAAGCGATCTTTTGGACCATTTTGCTGGCTTCAGAAATTACAATTTCTTACTGGTTTTACATATTGCATCTAAAAAAGAAGCAAGCTTCAATGCCGACTTTCTACTCTTCGACTGCCCTCTACCATTTTACATAAGCGCACATGATTTGAGAAAAACACACGAGTCCTTCTATGTTCTCTCGCTTGACGCATGTCTTAGATTGGATATGGTGCTTGTAAGCGCATAAATCTAGTTCTTGACCAATCGGCTCTTGATACCCGGCAAAGTTCCAAATGTAACCCCGTGTGATCCTTCTTTCTTATCAATTTCCGCTTCTGCATGATCCCTATGCGGTGGTGTATTTTCAATCTCACTCCACTTATTATTATATCCCCGCGATAATGCATGTGCGCACTTTGGCGCACCGATCTCTGCCAAATTGCGCTTTCAATCTTCCACGCATATGCTTCGCTCTTTTCCTCTTCAACAAGCAAGTTGGAGTTTTTTCCGGCGTCTTTCGCTGCAATCGCCGAAAATAAAATGGTATCACAATACAGACGTTCCGCTTTCAAAACCAAGCTGGTATGAGTACAAGCCGGAAGCAGAGCCCAAGGCGTTTGTTCCCTTCAATGAAACCGATAGTAAGCGCTTAGAACAGGCCTTCCAGGCAGAAAAGCCTTCAGTGGATGTTAAGGAGGACCAATTGTTTGTGGTGGACTTGCAGAAAATGCAATTGGCCCCAATCTATTGGCCAGGACCCGTTTTCGAAGTGAGAAGAGGAAAGTGGTTCACTTCGGGCGGGAAGCCTCTTTCGCAAGAAATGACTCTCAAGTTGGACCAGGCATATGAGGCTATACAGCCGGTGGAAAAACCCGAGGACGACGAAGCGGAATTTGCTGCGGAATTCGCCAAATCTCCCGCCAACGCTGTTGCTCGGCTCAACAAAATGGCCTCGGAGCAAATCAACAGTAACCCAATCGATTTCGCAAAGGAAAAGGATGTCTACAACTTGGGCGGTGGCCAGGCGGTGATTTTCTTTGACGAGACCCACGGCGCTCTTTTCCCGGACCTGCTCACGTCGTTCCAATTGAACGTGCTACGGTCTTTTCTGACGTCGCTGTCTTCTCTCCCATCCATTACAATGATCCAAAGAGGACACACGGACGACCTAGACACCTCTGTACTTCAAAGCGTAACTTCTGCCAGCGTGCCATCTCTTTCGAACATCTTCCAGAAAGAATTGAATAAGCTTTTCTCTAAGGAGCTGACCTTGGGCGATACGGAAAACGGTCCGGAGCAGGAAAAAGTGCTCCAGGAGGTGATGGAAGTCGATTTGGACGCCGAAAACACGGTACTGGAGAAAAGAAACGTCGACCATTTGTTGCTCTGTGTGCATGGAATTGGCCAGATTTTGGGCTACAAGTACGAGCTGGTCAATTTCACCCACAGTATCAATGTCTTGAGAAACACCATGCGACATGTATATCAAACCGAGCCAAAGTACCAGGAGATTGCGTATGGCGAGAACTTTGACGAGAAGAATGAGCAGCAAAAGGGAAACAACCGGATCCAAATTCTCCCCGTGCTGTGGCGGCACAATGTGTCTTTCCATCCTCGAAAACCTTTTGACTTGAAAAACGAAAAGGGCGAACCGCGGCTTCCAAGTCTAGGTGAGATTAATGTCGATGGCGTGAAAGCATTGCGGAATGTGGTGGGCGATGTTGTGTTGGATGTGCTTTTGTATTACGAGGCCCGGTATCTCAAGGAAATCTTCAAGCTGGTGGTGGCTGAACTTAATCGAGTCTACCATCTTTTCAAAGAGAAAAACCCCGATTTCAACGGCAAGGTGCATGTTTTAGGCCACTCTTTGGGCTCGGCCATTGTTTTTGATCTTCTCTCCTACCAGGAAAACTCGGGCTCTCAGGAAAGCGAAGAGTATGCTTTAGACTTTGACGTGGAGAATTGTTTCTGTGTGGGTTCCCCCGTGGGAATGTTCAAGTTGCTACAGCAGAAAAATATTCGTCCAAGAAGCAGTTCTGTTGGAGCCAAAGACCCGACGGAAATTTCAGAAGACTATGCATCGCCAAAATGCAAAAACCTATACAATGTCTTCCACCCTTGCGATCCTGTGAGTTATAGAATGGAGCCTTTGGTCAATCCAAAGTTTGCCCAATACAAACCAGAAGCTATCCCGTTTGCACTTCGGGGCTTCAATACACAAGTTCAGAACCTAAGTCAGATGGGAGACGATTTTCTGCTGAAGCTCTCTCAGGCGTCCAATTGGTTCAAAAGTGACCAGGCTACTCCAGCCTCTATCGACGAAAAAGCTTCGCTGGAAAATGCCTTACGAGACGTTCTCTCGTCGTTGACAAGCACGAAAACCGAAAAGACGAAAAAGACAAGTACAGAGAAGATGGATCCAGAAGACTTGAAACAGTTGTTGAAGATGAATCGGTCGGGCCGTATAGATTACAGTTTGCCCATGGGCGTTTTCAGCATTGCGCTTGTTTCTGCCATTGGAGCACATGTTTCTTATTTCGAGGACGAGGAAACCGCTGGTTTTGTCATGAAAGAAATTCTCTGCTCAAACCAGCCGCCGGTGACTTCGAAGGACGTCAAAGTGCTAGTGTGACATTGCTTGGGAGTATGAGTTTTTGATAAAAGAATGTCAGGAACTTTCGTAATGTGCCAAATAGAAGTTCACCTCGGCGTCTCAAACAGAACTTTAGGTATCGGGCTCTAACGTTGTCGGTAATAAATGGATATTGGTGTTTCTATTGTAGCCAGCAGTTTTCCTAAAGCAAAACGATGCCGACGCTAGCATGTCTTTATTCGTTTGTATTGCCTCGATTAGATAAGCTTCGTGGTATGATCTTTTATCAAAAAACGGTCTTATTTATGTGTTCTACTTTCGCTTTGTGGTTCCCAAGTGCCGTTCTAGTTTGATTTGTGGGATATATTCACCATATCTTTTGTTTCCGTCCTTCAATCTTCTCTGCATAAGTTCCATGTACCATATTGGTTGATTGTCTTTTGATTCTCTTGGATCTTATTTAAATGAACATGTAGCGAGCTAAAATTGTACCATTGATACTGTCTTCATTTTTTCGTTTCCATTTGTCAACCATTCTACTCAGACGCTGTCGTTCGGGTCTCTTACATTGCCCTACTTACTCCACCAACAAATCATCAATGCTTTGCTCTGCATCGTGCTCAATCAACTTCAACATGCCCTCAGGCAAAATCGGCGTGCCCTCGCTGTCCAAAATGTATCTGAAAGGCATCTCTGTCGATTCGTACTTGTTGTATCTAATCTCAGGATAATCGATGAAGTTGATTTCCTCAAACTTTTTCCCATCCTTGACAATGCGTTGTGTCGTTCTGATTGCCGTATCCGTGGTCATCTGCAAAGCGCCCAATCTTCTTCCGGCAAAACCGTACTTTTCTCTCAAAACGCCTGTTCTGTCGATTCTAGGGTGGGACCCCAAGATCCCTCCAAAGACAAAATAGTCGAATTTCGACGAGTCTTCCGGAACCAAATCCTTCTCGGCACCTGGGTCAAGAAGACACACTCTGGATGTGTCGACTCCGCCATCCAAATGCACGCATTCCTCTATGGTCCATTGCAAACCCAAATCTCTAAGTCTTTGAGGAATGTCTTTCTCGGTGGTTCCGGCGGGCAAAGAAGTCAAGACCAAGTTTTCCTTTCCGACATCTTTGATGATCTGGGAGTACTCCAAAATAACCCATTCGGAAAATCCCTCTTCCATGTGCTCAATGACGTACTTCATTTTGTGGTGGGAAGTAGTAGTTGATGAATCTCATCGAGATGTGAGTGCAGGATATAGATGCAATCACTAGCATAACTACACTGGCAAAATAAGCAAAATTAGCACGTTTAGCTCAATATAATATTTGGTCAATAAATTAATCTATTTACTTCTTGCAGCACGAAGATGTTTTGGCAAACGCCAATCTGGAGGTCTTGTCTACGTTCAACGAGCAAGTGTCTGTGCCAACCTTTCCTGCCTTCACCTCACTGGTGGTTCTGGTGTACGAAGGCTTCACGTCAAGAACTGGGTTCTCGGTGAAAAAGTGCCGTGGACGCAACATCAAGTCGAAAATCTCCGTAGGCATCACTGGGAAGTCCTCTGGGGCTGGGAAATGGGTGATACCAAAGGTGTGGAAGAACAAGATATCGGTGTTTTCAATAGCATCAGTACCGTCGCCAATCCACTTTCTCATACCACGAGCACCGTCTCCAGACCATTGCGCAACGTGGTCTCCGGATGGGTACAATCTGCCATAGCCCAATCCTTCGTCCTTGTAAGGAACAACTTGGGTGGTCCAAGCAGCCCATGGTGCTCTCTTTCTAACCAAAGATCCTTCCTTAGCCATAAGAGGAGGAGTGAAAGTAGACACCAACTTGTACGAGGATGGCTTTCCAGAGTATGGGTTGATCTTGCTAGGGTTGAAGATGTCCCAGCTTCTGGTGGTGGTAGCATCGGTCAACGAGTCCGCCACGGTCTTGAACACAGTTCTCTCAGAGAGGAAAGAGTTACCGTACATGTTCTGCGACAGGCCGGTTGGACCTGGACCTGGCTTACCATCGGCCACAGCGGCAGAGTTGTTGTCACCGTCAATACGAGGGTCCAATCTCAAAGAGAACATGTGCTGGTGGTTGTGAGCGTTCACCTTAGGGTAGACGACAGTTCCCCATGGTCCAACATCTTCATCCTCGTCGCAGATGTAAGTGTTCAAGATACCAGTCAAACGGATCTCCAACTTGATGGTACCGTCTTGTCTGAATTGCCAGTAGACACAGTACTCGTAGTTGGCAGCAGTGAAGATCTGCGACACAATCAACTTCTTACCACGAGTAACCACGGTGGTCTGGAAGTCATCTCTGAAGTCAGAGTGCTTGAACAACAAACCGTCATCTTCCTCGTGGATGCAAACAGCATTCTTCACCGTCAATGGGTCACCGGCCTTGTCGGTGAAATGAGCATCCATGTAGTGGATCACACCCTTACAGTCACATCCAAGAGCAAGAGGGTTGGTACAGTTTCCCGCACCATACTCACCAATGTCCAAAGCATGCTTTCTTTGGTGAGGGAAGTCAGGACTACCGTAAGGCACAATCATCTCAGACAAAGAGATTCTGTGGAAGAGAGGTCTGACGTTACCATGGTCGTTGTAGGTCATGTCCGACAAAACAATACCCTCTCTGTAGTTGAAGCCAATGTGGAAGCGGAAGTTGGACCATTCCATAATGTGGCCGTCCATCTTGAAAGACACACCTTCTGGTTGGGTCACATTGTAAGGAGTGTCGTCCTGTCTGAAACCAGATGGGTTTTCGGCAGTTCCAAACTTCTCAGCAATGTGCTTAGGGTGGAAAGAAGAGTGCTTGTGCTTGGACACCTTTCTTCTTCTGTTTGGAATATCGATGTACACAACCTTACCCTCGTTCATGTCCACAATAGGGCAGAAGTCCAATGGGTGCGAGTATTGCGAGTCATCCTCGTCAGAACGCCAGTACATCAAAGCCTGTTGAAGACGTCTCGAGGCGCCCCAACGCTCATCGTAACCAATGGTCCAGGCGTCACAGTAGACGTTGGCCATTTCGTCCTTGGAAAGACCGGAAATCTCACACTGTCTAATGACCTCAGGATCGTTACGGATGATGTTCTCGGTAACAGAAAGGTCGGCAGGAGTCAAAATAGGCTGCACGCCATCGGTCTTGCGAGACTCGACAACGGTCAAAGAAGGAATATCAACAACACCTTCAGCGACACCGTTGATGCCATCTTGCACAACAACGTAGTAGGCCAATCTTGGAGGAACAGGTCCGTTTCTTTCCTTCCAGTCGTAGTAAGCCCTCTTGATAGGTTCTCTCAAGGTGATGGTGTTGAAAACAACCTTCTGGTTACCATAAAACTCGGTAACGACAGAGGACACGGCCTTGATTTCTTGACGCGAAAGTGGGTCCAAAGGGTGCGCTGGCGCTGCTGGTGGTGCCGTACTGGCAGTGGCCTGGCTGGCAATTTGCTGCAATCTCTCCATATGTGATGACTGTGATGAGAAGAAATGTTATCAAGGACCAGGGCGATGACTTATATACCTTTATCAGGGTGTACAAAGGCGCGGATCTCCCAACCGCTTTGGGTTATCTTTTCCGGGCTGATTATGCAAGGAATGGCCTTCCCTTTTGGGACTGTTATCGTGCAGGAATCTAGATACGATAGCACCCGTCCAATGCAGAAAGGGCGGAAAATCACACTATCTCTGGGTAAAAAAACGCGGAAAATTTCCGACGGATATCTTGACTGTCCAGCCATCCATCGTGTCATGTGGTACGAGCGCTCTCTAAGGACGAAAAAAGAGAGTAAAAAGATCAAAACACAGAGTTGATGACATTGGGAGAATGAATCTAGCATGAAATGAGGATGAAGTGAAGATAAAGGTAGCATGAAGTAGAGGATGACGTAGAGGATGATCAGTTGAGGTAGTCGTCAATTAAATATGTCCATTGGGACGTCTATAATGCAAGCTGCACGGGCAGCCAACTATGTTATCGTGTCTTTACTTTCTGGTGATGTTCCAAAAGGGTATCAGCGGCGGATCGACACCAACAATACCATCGTCATGGGTGCAAACACCAAACAGGCAAAGTAGAGGATCTGTATGCAGTTGATGAATCTCGCGCGATAGTACATCACCAGCAACCGCAACACCGCTAGCACCATGTCTGAGGAAGCGTCGGGGTCCAAAGAGGCGTACGTGGTATCAACCAAATAATTGGCAAAGCCACTGCTCATGGCATTGGCATGGGGGATGCTCACGTCGGCCGCCTGCAACAACGGCTGGGTCATGTGCATTTGGTACAACCGGAAAAGCTTGTACGTGTATGTCATCATGACATCGCCAGCAAAGGCAAGGAATGCCACGGCAGACACACAGACCATGGAACCGTAGCAGAGAGTGAACTGACCCGCAGCAAAAAGACCCTTGCAGAAGCCTGCAGGAAAATGGGTGAAGCCAAACCACAAGCGCCGCGCCATCTCCGCAGCAAAAAAGAGAGCGGCGCTAGCCCACACGTGGTCCGACGTTATGCGGAGCCATGCGCCGTCCACGATGGTGTAGGCAAAAGTGTATTGCATGTGCGTGGGCAACAAAAGCACGCACGCGGCAAAGATGGCTGCAAAAACGCCGGCCCGCCGTCTTGTTTCGCGTGGGAATCCCGCCTGCTCCGCTTGTAGCGTGGGGGCCGTTCCCTCCATATCCAACGCAAACGAAACGCGCTGCTCCTTGTCCTTACTCTGCTGAAGGTGCCACTCGCCCTTACTCTGCGCACACTGGTAGTAGCGTTCCAGCAAGCGCATGTAGGCCACAAACACACATGCGCCCACAACGGTGCAAGCGCCAGCGTTGTAAAAGGCGTACGATGAAAAGAGACCGCTAGGCAAGCTGTTGTCGGCGGGATTTTTTAGCAGCCATTTTTCCATGTTGGCTGTCAAACTTTCGGAGGGAAGGAGAGCCCACAGCGTTAGCGGACACAAGAGCGCAAACGCCACGAGCAAAACACGCGTTAGTGGCGTGTTTGTGGCATGGGAATCAGGGGTGATTTTGGCTGCCGGCGGGTATAATGCCACGAACAAAAAACACAAGGCTGTAATCAGCTCAAGAACCACAGGCAAAACCCAATTTGGCTGGGAAACACTCATGGATGAAAGAATAGTCGTGGGACAAAGCCGAAAAAAGAAGAAATTTACACGGCTGGCCTAAATTAAATGAAACGGCAAATAAGCACGGGAACAGTTGTTAGGTGCACTTGAATATGCTTTGCAAAATCGGCTAAGGAAGTCGCTTGGAAATGGACTTTGTAAATGGTTTTGGAAAATTAGTGAAACGTCTCCTCAATTTGTCAGCACTAGAGTCAAGTCTCACACTAATACGGAACGACTCAAACGCTCAAAGGAAGAAAACGCAAACAGGCGAGCAAAGAAATTAGCGGAAAATGAAAAGTCAAGAGTTCCTTTAAGGACACATTCTGTTTCCGGCGGCAATGGACCCTTGTATTTATAAGCGCTCGTTCAATGTCTTGTATGACCGTCGTATATGGAAGCTTGTACTGCACCCAAGACAAGCCGAGCTCTCCGGCATCATCATGTTTCTCATTCGGGACTAATTGGCTTCCGCTTCAGCCGTGCCGACGGCTATAGCCGACCTACAATCGAGATCTTGGATCAAAAAAATTAATACGAAAGCTTGACGACTGAAGAAAAGAAAGCTTTTGGGAAAAAGTGAAACAAAAAGTGCAAAGAAACTGGTCGTTTATCGCCATGGTGCCGACATCTGTGTCCTGCAAATGCTAGCCGTAACAGTTCCGATGGGACTTTGTGCGAGATGCGCGTAATGTACCTTTGCCTGCACAGTAGTGCTTGCTCTCTTTGTTCCGATGGAAAAAGGCACCACTAAACCAAAAATAAACTGGCAAGGTCGAAACTATAGGTCTTGGACAAGGCTGCCAATGTCAATTAGATGCTGCAAGGTCAACATCTCAGGCAATTGCAAACTTCTAGATTTGAATGTTTAAAGTTGGTGTCTTCCGACTTACACTGTTTTCTTGGTTGTCTCACTTTGGTTTTCCTGGCTGTCTCACTTTGGTTTTCCTGACTCGTGTCACTTTAGTCATCGCATCATACTTGAGTGCCACATCTTGACGATTTGTTTTATTTTTTTCTTACTTTTACCCCCTACGAGTATTTTATCAACCATTTATTCTCACTATGAAAAGTCATGGACGAACCAGATGGAATTAGAGCAAAATGACAAGAACGGAAGCTAGGCTGCTTACAACTTGTCGTAGTATTCTTCGTAGCCTGGAACTTCTGGCTTTTGACCAGTACGCTCTCTCTTGGCCTTGACAATGGCACCTGGCTTGGTGGTTGGGTCGGTTGGGTCACCGCTCAAGACGGCCCAGTGGTCGAAGATCAATTGTGGGAAAGCTTGACCACCAGTGGCTTGTCTCAATTCACCAGAGAAACCGAAGGATTCGTTAACTGGCAAGTAAGCCTTGATGGTGAACAATGGGGTACCTGGTCTTTGTTCTTCAGAAACAACTTGACCTCTCTTCTTGTTCAAGACAGAGTAGATACCACCAATGGCGTTTTCTGGACATTGGATTTCAACCAAGAAGACTGGTTCTTGGATAGCTGGCTCAGCCAACAACATGGAAGCGTAGGTAACTCTTCTCATGGTTGGGATGATTTGTCCACCACCTCTGTGGATAGCATCAGCGTGCAAAGTAACATCCAAGATGTTAACTCTGACGGATCTGACGTTCTCACCAAAGATTGGACCTTCCTTGGTAGCCCATTGGAAAGCAGCGACAACAGAGTCCTTGATTTCGTTCAAGTATTGAACAGCCTTGGTCTGGTCAACAACAAGGTTAGGACCGTTACCGTCTGGACCGAAACACCAAATCTTTCTGGCGTCAGCAACGTCCCAACCGTGCTTGTCAGCCAAAATTCTAGCTCTGGCCTTGAAGTCATCTCTTGGGTTGATAACACCACCCTCAATGTCCAAGGAAACCTCCTCGTCCAAAGGTTGAGCCTTGACGTAGATTCTGTTATGCTTGTTTGGAGACTTGGACAAGGCAACCATGGAGGACTCGGCCTGGACGGTTTCTCTGTAAGAAACCACAGGTGGAGAGATCTTCAATGGAATACCAGCGTGGTCGTTTTGCAAATCGTTCAAGCAAATTTCCAAGTGCAATTCACCGGTGGCAGCGACAACGTGCTCACCAGACTCGTTAATACTGGTCAAGACACATGGGTCGGACTTGGACAATCTCTTCAAACCTTCGACCAACTTTGGCAAGTCGTTAGCGTTCTTAACCTCAACGGCAACCTGGACAACTGGAGAGACAGAGAACTTCATGACCTTCAAGTTGTGGGCGGTCTCAGAGGTGGTGATGGTACCAGACTTCAACAAGAACTGGTCAATACCAACCAAACCGATAATGTTACCAGCTGGACAGTCGTCAATTTGTTCGACGGCTCTTCCCATCATCAAAACGGTTCTTTGGATGGACTTCAAGAACAAGTCCTCCTTCTTACCAACCTGGTAGTTTGGACCTTGGATTCTAACCTTTTGACCGGACTTGACAGTACCAGCGAAAACTCTACCAAAAGCGTAGAATCTACCCTTGTCGGAGGTTGGAACCATCTTGGAGACGTACAACATCAAGTCAGCCTTAGGGTCACAGTTTCTGATGGCTTGGCAGTGCTCGTCGTCAGCTGGACCTTCGTACAAGGTCTCGGCTCTGTAAGCTTGAGCGGTAACTGGGGATGGCAAGTGCAAGACAATCATCTCCAACATGGCGTCGGCAGCTGGCAAGAACTTTCTCATGACAACCTTCAACAAGGCCTTACCTTCCAAGTCCTTCTCGTCACCCTTCAAGTTGATCTCCAACTTTTGCAACAAGGTTGGGATCTCGTCCTTCTTGAAGTTCATGATAGAAGAGAACAATCTAAAGATTGGGTCCAAAACGAACATGTTGAAAGCTCTCTCCAATGGCTTTCCATCAGCGTCCTTGTCCTTGTTGGTCCACTTCTTGGTCTTAGGGTTGAAGTAAGAGTCACCCCACAATCTCTCCATCATCTTTTGTCTGTCGACACCGAACTTCTTGGAGTATCTGGTGGCGAATTGTCTGACGGTGAAAGCCCAACCGTGCAAACCGGAACCGAAAGCAACGGTACCTCTTTCTGGGAAGACTTGGACGTCACCAAGAGTCTTTTCAGAGTAGGTGGAGATGATAACGTTGACGGACTCAACAGTTCTAGAGAAGGATTGGTACAAGTCCTCCTTGGTGACTTGCAATTCCAACAAAGCTCTGTCAACCTTGTTAATGATGACAACTGGCTTAATTCTTTCAGCCAAAGCTTGTCTCAAGACGGTTTCGGTTTGGACACAGACACCTTCAACACAGTCGACGACAACCAAAGCACCATCGGTAACACGCAAAGCAGCAGTGACTTCAGAAGAGAAGTCAACGTGACCTGGCGAGTCAATCAAGTTAATCAAGAAAGAGTTACCGTCGGTCTTTTGAGGGATCTCCTTGACATCGTCGTCCTCCATACCAGCGTACAAAGAAATGGCGGTGGACTTGATGGTAATACCTCTTTCTTGCTCATCCTTTCTGGTGTCCATGAATCTGGCGTCACCAGCGGCCTTGGCAGAGATAATACCAGCCTTTTGGACCAAAGAATCGGTCAAAGTGGACTTACCGTGATCGACGTGGGCAATGACGGAAATGTTACGCACATTGGTAACTTTGTCCATCAAGCCACGGATTTGTTCAATAGTGAAAGCAACTGACAAGTTAGTACGTGAATGGAGGGGAAAAAACTAAGACGAAAAATCTTCAATGCATGGCTCCAACGAATGCAGATCCCATAGCGTTCGCAGCTTTGGTTGCCCTCGATCCTCAATCTCGAATCTAGGTTGAATTTCAAAGAGGCTTGATGTTCATATGGGATCTGAATCCTCTACAATTGCCATCCCTTGTAAAGGCCAAGTCTGCTGACCAAGCATGCAAAATTCAAAAGAGGGATGGCATCGAAGAGAAAGAGCCAAGACAGATTGACGAAAAATAAATGTTTCGATTGAACATACCCATTTCGAGCTTGTTGTTGGAGTTTTCTGACTTTCAACAAGAGAAGCAAAAGAAGAGGAAGGAGAGGTTTTTTCAATGGAGGCGGTATGCGCACGAGGCCATCAGAAAAAATTTTCTCGCAGTAAACGGGGCCGCCTCGCGCGTATTTTTCAGCACAAGACTGCCTTACCCGCCCCAAACAATCGACTCCAAAGGTACAGGGAGGCACGGGTGCGTATATCTGGCCATTTTTCTTCTACGAGGCTTCACTGTCTTACGAGCTTAGTAATATTGCTACTTGTTGATATGTATTTTTGCTTCTATGAAAAGCAAAATCATCACTCTTGTTCTAGCTGGGACCATTGGAATTTACTTTGAAAATCGCCTCAAAGTACATGAAAATAGTCTTCACACTGGCTCATAAATTGTCTCTGAAAATTGCCATAGTCTCCTGTGACGACTGTTACAGTTATACTTGGTGTGCGTTTCAGTTGATCTATCGTATTCGGTCTTCCGTATTTGATTTTTATGTTGCATCTCTTGGTCATTCGCATTCCCCGCTACTCCTCTTGTTCTCCTCTTTGGTCATGTGGGACTTTTCCTCCTTGCTCCAGCTTTGGAAGTAGCGAGACAATTGTATTTGTCGAAGATGTATTTGGTTCATTATTTGGCTTTACTTTCGTTCTGACATGGATTTTATTTGCCCTTCTGCACTTGTTCCCATTGCGCATGAATTTTGCAATTCGGACTTTAGACCAATAAATTACAATTCGAACACTCTCTCTTTGGATTATACTCTACGTATATTGTTTCTGCAGTGATTTTCAGCCACAGAACTATTCATTGCTTGGTTTTTGTCTTGGTAACGTCTTTCACACCACATGTTCACACTAAATTCCTTCATCAGATTTCCTTCGCGATTCCACCTCGACAATTGGAAGATTATAGAGTTGGGGTTCGTCTTCATCATGTCTTGGTGCTTTTATTGCTGCATGAATTGTCTTTTGTCTTTTACTATGGTCTTTATCATAGTCTTTACCATGGTCTTTACCATGGTCTTTACCATTGTCTTTACCAGTCTTCTCCATCTTATCAGCCTGCATCTGGCGAACCGAGTCAAAATCGCTACTATGGTAATTTATCTCTTCGCCAATATACCACTACAATGGCAAACATCACTGTGCTCATTTCGGGCTCGGGCTCGAACCTCCAGGCTTTGCTTGATGCAGAAAAAAGCCATGTGCTCAAAGGAAAAATCACCCAAGTGATCTCTTCCAGCAAATCGGCTTATGGCTTGGAAAGAGCTGAAAAAGCCAAAGTGCCCACGAAAACGCATGTGTTGAAAAACTACTACGAAGGCACTTCCAAAGAAGACAAGGAGCTTCGTTCCCAGAAGCGGGAGCAGTTCAACAAGGATTTGGCCAACCTATTAATCTATGGTAATATAGAAGGAACCAAGGATGAGGACTATATCAAACCTGATTTGGTCATTTGTGCTGGGTGGATGCTCATTCTTTCTCCCGCAGTTTTAACTCCGTTAAAGGAAGCTGGCATTTCTATCATCAACTTGCATCCGGCTTTGCCTGGTGCATTTGACGGAACCCATGCGATCGAGAGAGCTTGGAAAGCGGGCCAAGCGGGCGAGATCACCAAAGGAGGACTCATGATCCACAAAGTGATTGCTGAGGTCGATAGAGGAGAGCCGGTTTTGGTTAAGGAGTTGGAGTTGAAAAAGGACGAGACCTTGGAGGAGTATGAAGCTCGGGTTCATGCCGCAGAGCATGTGGCGATAGTGGAAGGCGCAAATATCGTTTTGGGCGAACTTGAGGATGTGGCCAAGTTGGAAGAGGGCGTCAAGAAGTTGTAGGTGAATGAATAATATTCAGCTGAATAGACGAGCATATCCAAGTGATGCATGTTGGGAATAACAAATAGAAACCGAAATATATAGAAGTAAAAGCTCTGTTCCAACTACAAATGTTGGTTTAGGATCTTGTCTTCTTGTTTCCAGCAGACCTAAATGCATCGCCAAAGGCAGTAGTAGATCTTGTACTAGATTTACATTTACACATTTATTTCCTGCGTTACGAAAGATCATTGAGTTGCAATAGAGGATATCAATCTCCTCATAACCATCCATAGTGACCTCTTGTGTATTCTTCGAAAACTAGATCAAGTCTTTGTCTGTCAAGCATAACAGTACCGTCATAGATTGCATTCATCAGTGAACAAAACAGTACTTCGTGTTGACCTGGTCTTTCGTAATATGATGTGTGGTTTCATCTTCTGTACTGCAGCATTGTATTTTTTAATCAACCACTTTCACATTTACCTACACAAAGTATTCTCTGCGAATATCTGTATTGAATATATAGTGCTTACAAGTTCGCAATGACTTGCTCGGTAAAGTGCTGGGTCGAAGCAGTTCCCTTCAAGTCACCAGTTCTGTTTTCTGGGCCCGAAGCAATGGTCTTCAAAACGGCAGCCTCGATCTTGTCGGCGTCGGCGTTCAAAGACATGTGTCTCAACATCATGCAAGACGACAACAACAAGGCGGTTGGGTTGGCCAAGCCCTTTCCGGCAATGTCCGGAGCGGAACCGTGGACAGCCTCGAAGATGGAAACCTTGTTACCCATGTTTCCGGAAGGAGTCAAACCCAAACCACCAATCAAACCAGAGGACAAGTCCGACATGATGTCACCGTACAAGTTAGGCATAACCATAACCACCTTCTCGTAGTCGGATGGGTCGGCAGTCAACTTCAAAGAGGTGTTGTCCAACAACTCAAAGTCCAAGGCAACGTCTGGGTACTCCTTGGCCACTTCCTTTGCGGTCTCAACGAACAAACCGTCGGACAACTTCATGATCGAAGCCTTGTGCACCACAAGAACGTGGGGCTTGTTGATGCTCTTGGCGTACTCAAAAGCGTAACGGATCACCTTCTCAGAAGCAGGCTTGGTGATCAACTTGATGGACTGAACAACACCTGGAACAATGGTGTGCTCAATGCCCGAGTACTCACCTTCGGTGTTTTCTCTAATCAAGACGGTGTCAACGTTCTTGTAGGGCGTGTCGTAGCCAACAATGGACTTACAAGGACGCACGTTGGCAAACAAGTTGAAGGTTCTTCTCAAGGTCAAGTTCATGGAGGTGTGGCCCTTTCCGACAGGGGTAGCCAAGGGACCTTTCAAAGCCACCAAGTTACGGTTGACCGAGTCCACGGCTTCTTGGGGCAAAGTGGTCTTGCCGTCAATCAAAAGTGGGGTCACGTCGACTGGCTCCCACTCGATTGGAACATTGGCAGCCGCGTAGATGTCCTTAACCGCCTGGGAGATTTCCACACCGATACCATCTCCTTCAATCAAAGTCACGGTGAATTTCCCGTTGGCTTTTCTTTGGCCGGTGAATTGGCCGGCAATGTACGATCTCGAGAGTTTTGGGAAGGCTCTGGCCTTGGCTAATTGTCTAAACATGGCGGGAAGAAAAGAAGGTGGAGAGGAAAAAAAAAAGAGAAGATCTAAAGGACACTACTTGGACTTTTGACGTTTGGTGCGCCAGGGCGGAAAGAATTTTTTTGGAGCCAATCAGAACGCGCATAGCCGTTCGGACCCGAGAGAAACCGTTGGACCTTGGGCACACGCGTATGCCCTTTGCGCCTGGGTTTTTTTCGGTCAGTGCGGTGCACAAATCTCTGTTCATTGGGCGGTTTTGGGCATCCGCCGAAATCCGGAGACTTGTGCTATGTTTGGCCATGGTGAATACCTTCGGCTTCGGTGGATCTACTCCGGGCGCGGAAAAATTGCACCCACGGATTAGCGAAATGTCGCACAGTAACGTTTTGTGCAAAGCACGACGCGTGTTTTGGTATTGCTCCAGCACAAATTATTTTTCCAAGAGGTCCCTTGGCCCAGTTGGTTAAGGCGTGGTGCTAATAACGCCAAGATCAGCAGTTCGATCCTGCTAGGGACCACTTATCTCTGGGCGTGTGGCGTAGTTGGTAGCGCGTTCCCTTAGCATGGGAAAGGTCTCCGGTTCGACTCCGGACTCGTCCATTTTTTTAAATCCGATTACAACTTTCTGAAAAGTTATTATTTGTATAAATTTTTTGAAATTAAGACATACCGGTAGAGGAGTAGCCCATTCCATATGTCCTCTTTCAATATCAGTAACAGAACCGCTCTTTTGCAAGATCTCAGACTAATACACTTCTAGAAGTAATAGTTCTCTATTTGTGTCGACGTCGAAAAGTGTTGTCTTCATCCAAATCACTCGATCGCCATACCAGTTGCATACACAGCCAGTACTACAGTAATCACTACACCAAGGAACATTACAAGCTCACTCAAAGTCTGTATATTCAAGCATTCCAAGTATCAGAAAGACAAGAACGTTCGAGCACATAAATATCAGCGCCGCTGCCGAATGCCAGAGACGGTTCCAGGGCCCAGAGCAGTCGGGACATTTTTTTGTATCTGGTTAATTTCTGTTGCTTTCTGTCCGCCCTCTGGCCCTACATCTTGGCGCTCCGACATGCGGGACGCCTTCACAACTCAATCACCGCTCTGATACAGTCACCGTGGTGCATGTCCTCAAACGCAGTGTTGATCTTCTCCAATGGGTGTCTGTGGGTGATGAACTCGTCGACCTTCAACTTGCCTTCCAAGTAGTCGTCAACAATGCCTGGCAATTGAGAGCGGCCCTTCACACCACCGAAAGCAGCACCCTTCCACACACGGCCGGTGACCAATTGGAAAGGTCTGGTGGAGATTTCTTTGCCGGCCGCAGCAACACCAATGATGATGGATGTACCCCAGCCCTTGTGGCATGCTTCCAAAGCGTCTCTCATGACGTTGACGTTACCGGTGCAGTCAAAAGTGTAGTCGCATCCGCCGTCGGTCATCTCGATCAACTTTTGCACGATGGTCTGGCCATCCTTCAACTCGGTAGGGTTGACGAAAGCAGTGGCGCCAAACTTCTCGGCCCACTCCTTCTTCTTGTTGTTCAAGTCCACAACAATGATCTGCTTGGCCTTTCTCTCCTTGGCACCTTGCACAACAGACAAACCGACACAGCCAGCGCCGAAAACAGCAACGTTGTCGCCCTCTTGCACATTGGCAGTGATGGTGGCAGCTCCGTAACCGGTGGTGATACCACAGCCCAACAAACAGGTCTTGTCGAAGCCAGCCTTCTCGTTGACAGCGACAACGGAAACGTCAGCCACAACGGTGTACTGAGAAAAGGTGGAGCAGCCCATAAAGTGCAAAAGATCCTTGCCCTTGCAGTGGAATCTCAGGGTGCCGTCAGGCATCACACCACGGCCTTGAGTCTCTCTCACGGCACCACACAAGTTGGTCTTGCCCGACTTGCAGAACTTACACTTCTTACACTCGGCAGTGTACAAGGCAATGACGTGGTCTCCCACTTTCACGCTGTCGACGCCTTCGCCGACAGACTCGACAATACCGGCACCCTCGTGTCCCAAAATCACTGGGAACGCACCTTCTGGGTCAACACCAGACAAGGTGTAGGCATCGGTGTGGCAGACACCGGTGTTGTAGATCTTGATCCGCACCTCGTGGGCTTTTGGAGGATCAACGGTGATTTCCTCAATGGTCAATGGCTTTCCGGCCTCCCAGGCGACGGCAGCTTTACAGGTGATTGGCTGGCGTTAGTATGGCGACATGGATGAAGAAGTAGGAACGAATAACTTAAACGGAACGGGAAACCGCACTAGAACAGATCATCATAATTTGGACAAAAAGAACAGACGTGAGGAGCCATTCTCTCCATTCTCTCAATTGGGAATGCAGCTTTGCCAACCTGTCTTGATTCTTCCATCCCTTTTGCCTTCTTCGGTCTCCTGCCCAATGGTGTCCTGCCCATGGTTTCCTGCCCAATTGGTCTTTCCTTCCTAATTCTGCTAGTCTTTGTGATTTCCGTAACCACCAAGGTAGCCCCGATTCCTATATATACGTACTTTTCCAACAGTAGACATTATGGTGGTTATTGAAATGTTTCTGCGAAGTCTTTATAAAGTTTGCGCGCGCTCTTTATCATGTTTGCCTGCGGGTCATCTTGCCCGGAAAAGGAAGTCCGCTCCACTATCTGTTTGGCCGCGGGATTTTTTGCCTAATCCGGAGTGGTTTCCAGTGCCACGTTGACTTATCTTGGCCTTTTGGAATGCCTGCTATTCGATTTATAAGCCAATTGCTTGTATGCGGGCGTGGCCTAGTTCTACGTGAAGATGTGTGAAAGCTCAAAAGCCCATCATTGCGCTAATACAAACCATCGGATTAGTACAGTCCAGAAAAAAGACGCAACCTACTCCCATACGTTTTTACTTGGCTCTTCTTCTTTGTACTATTACTAAGCATTCCAGCCGAGACTTCATGTAAGGTTCGAAGTCAGTGTACCTTTGTTCTATTACGTTCCATAGAAGCCGTGGGTTTTTCTTCTACAGGCGTCTTATGGGTGCGGCGTAAGCAAAGAAGACAATGCGGCTGACTGGTAGCAAGACGTTGTTGGATAACAAATCGACTTTGTGCTTTCCACTTGGTGATATGAACAATTTCGTCATGTATCTGTTGACATAAATCTGTTGAAATAAATGTGTTGACATAAATGTATTGACGTATACATCTGTTGACGTATAATCGTCGACGTACAAATCTGTTGACGTACTACGGTATACTAGGCTCGGCTTCTAGAAGTTTGTCAACCTCTGTTCCCTTTCATCTACCCTTCATCACTTAGATGATGTAGTTGTTCACTATGCGTCGACCATGTTTGGCAGCGGTGTCGGATCCGTCTCCCAGATTTGATCACGTTCAGTGGGCGAGTCAAATAAGAATAAGCAGGTCCCGCCACAATATATATGAGGCAAGAATTAGCGAAAATTCACTATTGCTTCGCCCATTGGCTCTCCCATGTCTCTAGGAAGCTGGCGACTTTTGAAGACCACGTATGGTTTAACTATTTCGAACCTCGTTGGTCAGATCAATGCAGATCTTGATGTTCTTCAAAATTGATTAATCACAACGGTCGTCAAAATGCATGCGCTAGTATTGGAGGAAGATTCAACTTTTTAGTATTGGTTAAGAAGACATCGTATGCCCTAGTACTTGTTTCATGTATATGCTAACTCGTAGAATGGAAATTAGCATTACTACGACAAGACCCATGCTAAAAAGGCTTAAATTTAAGTCACAAAGTTTGTCCTCGCTCTGCTAAGCAAAGCAGTAGCAGACCGAAAGTATAGAGATTTATTGTAAAGTGGCAGAATCAAAGTATAATTTTGGATCGCTTAGAACAAGATTATGTGACACATGCCGACAAAGACTCCTCTAATAGCTCTTTCATACTCTTTCTTCAATGAGATTAGCAACATCTAGAGCAAAAGAGGACATTCAAGTTGAGCCTTTCATCCTCATTCGAGTATATGTTAATGAAAATTGAATCACATGTTATTCAATCGTGATTACAGCTATTTTTTGGAAAACTGACCAGCCATGTCATTTGTGCTTTTTGAAGATTGTAAAATTTATGGACATTTATCTTGGTATTTGAGAAGATAGCATAAGATTCTCATGTTCTTGATATGTAATATACTTATTGATGTGTCTGATTTATAGTTAGATATCATGGATCTTGTAGCATTATTACTCTTAAAATTTCTACATGACAGACATATACAATTACTCACTTTGTTTAAATTGCAAAAACACTCGTTTTGGCTATATGTATGCCCGTGCAATGCTATTCGTATGTATATTCCTTTAGATATATTTCCTTCTCCTCTAATCACAAGACTGCACCAAAACCAAACACAATCTTGATCGACCGCACGTAATACTCCTCGAAGTTTCCTCTCACACGGTCTTCTTCCCCAATGGGGATTCCCAGCCATTTCACCACCATGGTTGTTTCGCCTGCGCCTTGCTTCAACTGGATATCGAGCTGGGCATAGTGGCCCTGTTTCCAGTCTTCAAGACGCCAGTCCTGAGTGATGCGTTCGTTGGCCACCAAACGAGTGAAACGGCCACGAATGGAGCCGCCGAAAAGACGGAATTCCGACCCTTCCGATGGTGGGAACGCTTCCATTTGCGGCGAAGAGCGAGACCACGCAGCGACACGTTGTGGATCCAACAATGTGATGTAGAGCTGTTCGGCTGTGGTGTTGAATGTAGGCTCAAGGTGGAGTGTGGAGGTGTTGTAGCGAGGGACTCCGCTTGGAGTTTCTTCTGTCTTGGCCGCTTTCGTTTCCGTCTTCGTTTGTGGAGCCTCCTTCTTTTGCGCTTGTGTCTTTGCCTCCGTCTTGGCCTTGACGCCTTCTTGGTTTTGCTTGGTCAACACCGAATTGACCCGGTCGCTTTCCATCTGGATGTCCGAAGCATGGGCCGCAATCAAATCGGCTCCAAAGTGCAGCAAAACGTCTCTAAGCTGCGGAACAAGCTTGCGCTTGGCCAAAAGCCGCACGTCGTCGCCGCTGGTCTCGTATACGCTCACGTCGAATTGGATCTCGTCCTTCTCTGTGTCGTACGCCAATTCTGGGATGGTGATCGAGCCCTTGACAGAGCCGTCGGCGCCCGAGCCGCTCAAGTCCACCACTATGCGCAAGTCAAAAAGAGAAATCATCTTTCCTTTCCGCTGGCAAACTTCCACGTCGCCTTCTACCGAAGAGACGGAGGAAACAGCAACCTGGGCGCCGTTTTCCTCTGCGGAGAGCCCGCCTACTTTCTCAGCCAAGTACTTTTTGGCCCATTCCATACAGTTTTTGTCGACCCAGTGCCAGTTGTTGGGATTGTTCACCACCATTTTGCTTAGTGAGTAGAAGTGCGTAGATGCTAGATATATAGGTATGCGCGGTTGAAGACTGGTGTGCTTCCAGAAAATTCCGCACAGCGTCTGAAGTGTTGAAGAATTGAGAGAGCTGAACATAACTGAAAGAATTGAAATAACTGAGAGAATTAGCCCTGTTAACAAGCAGAAAAGTAATAAAAAAAAGAAAAGAACATGATAATAAACATGAATAAATATGATGATGAACGATATTAAGCATTAATTAGACATGAATGGACATACATATTAAGCATGAATACTAGACGCAAATATTAGAGATGAGATTAACATGAAGACTAACATGGATTTTTAAACATTAATTTTAAACATGAAGATTAAACATGGATTTTAAACATGAATTTTAAATATGAAGATTAAATATGAAGATTAAACACGAATTTTAAACATGAAGATTAATCGTCACTTCCTTCACTTCATTCACTTCATTCAGTTATCTCCATGTTCTAATTTTGACACACACAAGAGGGTCTCTCTTGCTAGAAAGCCGGATTTCTCCTTTCTCTTGGTCACTTGTAAAGTCCAAAATTGTCTATTCCGGCAAAGAGTTAGTACTATCAAGTGCTGCCCGTTGACTATCTCGTTTGAGACATAAAAGCTATTAATGAGATTTACTGAAATCACTCAAGACCATGATTCACGAGCCAAAACTCC
This sequence comes from Clavispora lusitaniae, assembly GCF_014636115.1. Taxonomy (NCBI): domain Eukaryota; kingdom Fungi; phylum Ascomycota; class Pichiomycetes; order Serinales; family Metschnikowiaceae; genus Clavispora; species Clavispora lusitaniae. Next base: position 298,121 of record NW_027093981.1, read on the forward strand.
TATTCGTATCCATTGAGCAGACACTTCTAACTAAACACCAATCTCTATTTATGACCATTGATTGATCAACTAATTTGAATAAGTCGGTTCGCCAGTTTGAGGTGGTTGTTTGATTGAACAGAATTCGTGTACGTAGCTTAAAAGCAATCGGCAATTCACATTGAATTCCTACTAAATCAGAGTTATTTGGAACTCACTATCATTTAAACACAGCTTGCTAGTGAATCGTTCCTTTCTGAGCACTTCTATGATAGTAATTAATCGATAAAGTACCAACGACTTGTTTAGGTCGGAATCTTGCAAGATTCAAGGTATTCCAGACAAGGGTAACTTTTGATCCCAGACCCAGCTCAAGTCCCTTACAGAACGTTTTTCGTCTTCTTGTCAGGCTACAGAGACTTCGAATCCGCTCGCAATTTGTCTATTCGTTGCTATCAAGCATCTACGCATCCACCTCCATCGCCTCGGGACCACGCAAGTCCACCACCGTCTCCTCCACGTCCACAAATTCCCGCACAGACTGGCGAATAACCGCCGTGGTGCCCCGTGGGAACTTGTACGAGCGTGCCTTGGCGCTACGGACGTTGGGCGTCAAGTAGTTCCGGAGCAACTGCGCATCCTTGCCCACCTCCATCACACACACGTCCACGTTGGAACCAGAGCCCAAGTCGTTCCAGATACCGGCCTCGATGGCATCGGCACACAACTTGACCGCCTCGTCACGGGTCATGTCAGGCTTCCAGTGTGTTTCCAACACGGCCATGGCCGCCAACGAACCGGACCCAAGCGACTGGTACTCGCCCACGTCGGTGGAACCGTGCGCCTGCACGGACATCAAGTGTGCTCCTGTTGGATCGACGCCGGCCACAATAAGGTACGCGCCCAAGTGGCCCTGGTACTTGAAAAGATGCTGTTTCAACAAGGTCAACGCCGTGATCACGCGTGGCTGGCGCGACTCCCACATGGAGTGGAGCTCGAGGTTCAGCGCAATGAGCTGCGTCACCATCTCCGTGTCCGCAGCAGTGCCGGCGCCCGCACACCAGATGCGGGGGGCCAACCGGTGTAGTTTCTCGCAGTTCTTGTCGGCAACAATGCTTCCGGCGGTGGCACGGGTGTCTGCAGCAATGACAACGCCGCCCGCAAATTTGCAGCCGACAATTGTGGTTCCTGTGGACGTGGCGGTTGGGGTGCCGAATCCTTTGGCGCTGAGAAACTGGTTTCTCTGGTAGTTATCGAAAGAGAGTCCAGGCATGTGGAAAACGGGATCGGGGCTATCGGTAAATAAGAATGGTAAACTAAAACGGCCTTAGATGAGGAAAGTTAAACGCAACCTTGGATAAGCCGCTGAAGTGAAGTAAGAAAAGTGCTGTTGAGAGTGGCAAGGCGAATACACTTGTGGTGCGTGGTGTACGGGTGTGCTCTGGCACTGGCAAAGTATAACCCATTATATATCAATCTTCATTATATATCAATCTTCATTATATATCAAACTTAATTGGGTCTAAAGACAAAAGCTTAGAGTGGATTGGAAAAATTCAGTTGGAAAAAGTCACTTGGAAACTGCTTGAAAGTGTTGTGAAGTTGCACTATCAGAAACTGAATCAAGTGCGAAGCTTTACAAGACCGTAGATTGAGGAAACAACCATAAGAACACTAGCTAAATCCTGAGTTATAATTTACAATGGCAGTGGATCGAACATGTCCTGAGCGAGTATATCCAAAAAATGGTCTTGTTCGTACAATGAATTGTCCCATGGTACTCTCGTTTTCTGTTCCCAATCCTTCCATCTCTGTATATGGCGGCCATTACATTCCTATTGTGAAAGATGAGTATATACAATGGCAGTCATCACTATGGCACTTTACAAGCAGCTCCTTATGTGGGAGGTACGGGTTTTCAGCCGCACCTATACTTTATTTATATTTGGAAAAGCTTCAAGCGCAAAACCGTCCAGCTTCTTGTTTTTCTATCCATAACGTAAAGGGCCCTTCTCTACGGCCTCGTAAGTCTGCAATCAACAATACCCCTCTTTTCTTCTCGTATTGTTTGGCTCCGCCATGATAATTCTGCAGGTGTACGGGTGTCTACGCGCGAACTACACCTCATTCAGTAAAGATTCGATCTACCAAATCAAACGCCAACTACTTTTCTTTCCATTCCTTATTTGCATGTCCCTGGACCGCTTTGCATTTTCAGCCCCGGCGCGAACGAAGGTTCTAGTGGTTCCTGTGGGCGCTATTGGCGCAGGCGCCTTTTCGCGGCGTTTCGACCTTCTTCGCCAGTGTAACGATATTCGTCTTTTGGACGTCGCGCCGCTCCCGTCCTGCCACTTCAACCCACAATCTTTCCCGCAAGGCCGAGTTCTCTACCAATTTTGCACTCAGCCCGACGACGAAACGGCGTTTTTGCACGACTTTGAACCCTTTCGAAAGACGTTACTTGTTGTCGGTTTAGGTGCCGAAACAGGCCCTGAAGATGCTGCAAAAGAGTTGAAAACCCTTGCAGAGAATTATCCCACAGCCATCGTGCACAATTGCATTTTCTTCGGCCTGCTGCTGTCTGAAGACCCCCTGGCGCCAGCTCAGCATTTTTACGTTTCGCCCGAGGCTGAACGTTCGGTCACAGGCGTCGAAACCGTCATGTGTGCTATCACACGCAATTACCTCCAAGCTTTAGACGCTTATGCTGCATCTTTTGCAACTATCACGCTTCGATCCCCGGTCTCCTTGACCGACGGACACGTTCTCACTCGGTCTATCACGTATGCACAAAAACGCTTGAGCTCTGGCCTGGGCACACTGGCCTTTCTGGTCTTTGCAGCCCCTCCAGTTGCCGACTCTAAACTTCGCCTGCTGCAAAAACAATCTGGCCGTCAGGCTAAACTCATGGGCAATTTCTTTTTATTGGCTGGCCGTTGTGCGGACGCACTACAGTACTTCACGGACGCCGCAGTGAATTGCAAAAAAACTGAAGATTACTTATGGCTAGCTAGTGCCTTGGAAGGCTTAGCTGTGGCAGCACTGCTTCTTCTGTTTTTAGGCATGCCCTATCACGTGCAGAATCCCATGCTTCTGGCAGTATTGAATGTGCCGAAAAGTAGGCTCGCACCACCTCAGCAAAGCCGGCTTTCGAGTGAATCTGTGGCTCGTGCTAGTACTACAGCGTCACCCCGAAATTCTGTGAGTTCTGCGTCTCTAGATCTTTCTCGTTTGCATCTTCCGGCATTCTTGCGTCTCTTATGTACAAAGGCGTCTCAATACTATCAATTGAGTACACTGGAAGTGGAAGACTGCGTTCCTGATCTTGTCTATGTGGAATCACTCATCCGCAGTGCCAAATTCTTGGTCGCCGTACATTTGGGCGGTGGGGAGTCTTTACAGGCATTATTGGATTACCTCGTAAAGTCTGTACCGGTTAAACGGTTACCCATACCGGATCTGGCTCTGGTACTGCGCCAGGATATCATCCATGAGCTAGATAAGCTTTTCTCTCTCCAGTTGGTGGATCTCGAATTTACAGAACAATGTCGCGTGTATTGTGCGCTTGCATCTATTTATGCCGACCTTGGGCTCCATCGGAAACAAGCTTTCGTGTTGCGTATCTTACTTGTTTTGCTTCTTCCAAAACTCTCGCATATGGAACAAAATGGTGCCATCGCAGGTATCACGTCTGTGGCAGCAATAAGCAATATACTCGAGCTTCTTTTTCTGGTGTACAAAATCAATTGCGAGCCGGAACTGTCCGCAGTTCTGGCAAAGGAGAATGCATCTAACTGGGTATCATTGCAACTTCAACTCCTCAAAATATGTTTGCGGATAGCAGAGGCACTAAAGGATTTTCATATGCTAGCCAAACTTTGCATTTTGGTTTTCGCCAGATATTCCCATTGCTTGCCAGCTCAGGAACAAGTTAAGATGCGCGACAAGCTCAAATGGCTAACGCTTCTCTTCAACGAGGACCCAGAATCTGTGCCGCTTCCGCATCCTGACCCGTTTCTTGTCCGAGATGCAACTTTTGTATCGACGCTGGCATGTTCTGCATTACAGCCCTTCGTTGATAAAGGAGGGTCAAGCGTACAAAATGGCCCTGTGATTTTCAATCCCTATAACAAAACGAAGCCTTCTCCCACGACCGAGCCAGTTATCTGTGTGAATGATTTGCACCAGATGAAGGTATCGCTTCAGAATCCATTCAAGTTTACTGTGGAATTGTCAGAAATTGAGCTTGTCGCTGACAAGACAACCGAGACTTTGAAGCACCTTGTCAAGCCAGTATCCACGAGTCAAGCGAATATCAAGCCTGAGCTCAGAAACGGTTCGGTGAACCCAAAAGTTTCTATGGTCAGCATGGACCAGTTTCTGGGCCATCTGAACTCTGTTATTTTGCCCCCAACTAGCACAACACAAGTTTTAGTTTCTTTCAAAGCGTTACAGGCGGGTGTCTTGACGGTGAAAGGATTCAATATCCGTGTGGGAGCTGCTCCTCCCCAATTTTTCCAAATTGTTGAGCGGGAGAAGTTCAGCGGGTTTCAAAAGACTAAGCACAATTGCATTAAACACTCAGAAGAAGGTGTCCCTGCCCTCGACAAACTCCTAGACAATTTAAGGAATGGGAGAATCGAGGACCGGGTAGCTACGAAAAAAATCCTGCTTAACGTCATCAGTGCACAACCATCTTTATCTGTGACGAAGAACCTGGTAACGAATGGATGGTTAATGCTACTCGAAGGAGAAAAGAAAAAGTTCACCTTGGAGTTGAGGAATACGTCTGATGTTACGATTGATTACTTATCGTTTTCTTTCTGGGATTCGTACTCAGAAACTATCACCGCCAAGCTAAACCAAACCGCACAGTATACTGTTGAGGACGTTTACGAGCTAGAGTGGTCTCTTATCAAGAAGAAACCTTTTTGTGTCATCAACAAGCAGGAAATTGCATCACAGTATAAGTACATTCAGCCAGGAGGGGACGTGAAGATAGATTATGAAGTCACAGGAAAGAAGGGTATGCTGGAACTCAAGCTCATTCTAGAATATGGCAACAAAAAAACCGATGCTTCGACAATTCCAGATGTCGCAAAATTGAGTTACATGAAGAGCGTTAATGTACCTCTAGAGGTTTCGGTCGAGCCTTCTTTGGAGATCATAGGGTTTGATGTATTGCCATTCTTCTCGTCCTCATTGTATGGATACACCTCGAAGAATGGAGACATGAGCAATGACATTGTTGAAAAAAATATGAAGTATCTTCTCGATTTCTTTACCAAGGCAAAATCAAATGACAAGGATAGCATTTCGAGCTATTGTCTTCTTGTGTTGGACTTAAAGAACTTGTGGAAGCAGAAGCTTCTTGCCAAAGTCACTAACAATGATGTGGGGTTTGCTGTTAACGAAGTGCTTGACTCGATGCAGACAATACGTTTATTGCTCCCAGTGAAGCGGATAAAATTTGACTGCGTCGATGTATCGAAGCCTGTTCCATCGTTGCGAAACAAGCAGTTCGTGAAGAATTATAGCGTAACAGAAGAAGAGGAGGCTGCGATCAGGCGCAATTTTTGGATTCGTTCCAGATTGCTTGAAAATTTGGTGGGCGAATGGGCGACTGTTGGAAAAAAATATCAAAGAGCGGGAGAAATCGATATGAGATGTATTCGTCTCAACAATGTGATGACCAACTCGTTGGTTTTCGATAGTATTCAAATTCAGCACGCCATATTTCTCGCTGATGGCTCGAAGCAAGAAGTTAGTAAGGAAGCAGACAGCTATCACTTGGAGCGTGAGCAGTTTTATGTGTTGAAGACAAAAATCACTAACAACACTCTGCTCACCATGAGCGGAGTTTTGCGCCATGTTCCTTTTCCTGTGGATGCCAATACTAAACAAGACCTCTCCATAGACCAGAAAATCCTTTACAATGGGGTGTTGCAGAAACACATTGGCCGCGGTGCCATAAAGCTGGGAGAGTCGCATGAGGTTGTGCTTCCCTTCATGATTTTGGAGAAGGGCCGCTACGAGTGGGGGTGCGTTTTCGACATTGACGGCACCGGAGATAAGATTCTTGGCCGCGAGCCAGTCTACATCGTGGCGGCATAGTTTACATTGGGCAGCCACGGTCCATGGGAATCCAAACTAGCCTGCATTCGTCACTATATACATTTTTCTGAGGATTGATCCTACTTTCTGTCCAACTTGAAGGGGAGCGGCTGGGCGCCCTCGGCCTCCAATTGCAGAATATACTTTTGTCTTCTGATGTCGTTGAAGCGTTTTTCCTGGAAGTACTTGTACCAGGAAGCCACACAGCTCTGTTGGAACTTCACTCTTTGCTTGCCACAGTTGGATTCGACATTGGCCTTTTCTTTTGGATCAAGCGAGTTGTCGATGTTGTTCGCCGTGAGACATTCAAAGAAATCGTCCCTGGCGTCCCAGCAGATTTTTCTTTTGTTCTTGTTTGGTGGGTCCACCACTTTTTCCTCTTTGCTGAAAAAGCCCATTACTAGTAATAACCTATAGCATGCGCAATGATATTGTATTAGTCGTGGTGCACGGGTGTTTTTGCAAAATTATGTGACACTGTAATTATCTTTGTAGGGACGGTGAAAAATTACGAGGCGGTTGTTTATGAAGGGTGGGGCCAGTTAATTTCAACTAATTATGCATTTTCGTTTTTCTTGCTTCCATTTCCGATTTTTGGTGGTGGTTTTTCTCTCGAGTTTGCATTGTTTGTGCGATTTGTGCGATATGAGACAAAAGTTTGAAGCGATAGTATGGACATCTAAATCTTTGAGGAAAATTATTACACTTTGAGCAAAAACCGAGGTAGTAATGCAAATTTCGTCTCCAATAAGTAGTGTTGGCGTTTACTGAAATAAGAACCTCTAAAAATCACAGTGCAACTTGCATCTTAAAAGGCTCTTCCACAACCAGATAGTCTAAAATGACAAGATCTGTACTAATTTGCTTGAATGAAGTTGAATATAGTTATTCATACGACTGCGCTTGATGCTAGCTGTCGACTTCCAGATAAATAGTTTTATACACCTACTGTGAGATGTTCAGTCTCCATTCCACGTGGAATGGTGTCATTCCAAAAAAGTACTGTAACAATGTTAGAATTGTACTTTCAGATTCTAGCATTCCCATTGTTCTCGAATTGGTTGATAGTTGTCAATTGTGAGACAAAAAAAAAGTCACACACATTGATTGTCTTACTATCTGCAACATTTACTCTCGAGAAACTTCATTCCTTAGTTTTATTATGTTTTATCATGCAGCTTTTAAATCGCCGTACACTTTTCAGTCATCGTGCGCAAATACGGCATTTTGTGCGGAGAAACTCTTATATATACCGGCTTTCTAGTAGAACTTGCAACTGTCCTGTTGCCAGCTTGATTATTGACTCCACCTTGATCGCTTGATTATTTAGTCCATCTTGATCGCTTGATTATCTATTCCGTCTACTGATCTATTGATTATCTATTCCCTCTACTGGTCGCTTCGCTCATCTATTGATCTGTTGATCCATTTGATATTCCCTACATTCTTACCTTCGCTCCACGTCTAAAATATTTCGACCATGCCAAGCGGATCTGACATCGAGATCCAAGAGGACCACACTCACGACCACACGGTTTTCAAAGTCCGGTACCGGCAAAACTCTGTGTCTACCATCGACTCTGTTTCAAGCCAGGGCTCGCTTCGTCTTCCCGTCATCAAAGTTTTGGGAACGGGCGGAACCATTGCCGCCAAGGGCTCCACCGCTTTCCAAACCGCGGGCTACCACGTCGATCTCGCCATTGAAGATCTCATTTCCGTGATTCCCGACTTGTCCCACACATGCGAATTGCGCTTCGAGCAAGTGTTCAATTTGGACTCCAAAGAGTTCACGGCAAAACAGCTTTTGGAGCTCCACGCCAAAGTGGAGGCCGATTTGCAGCACCACGACGGCGTGGTGATCACTCACGGCACAGACACTTGCGAAGAAACGGCGTTTTTCTTGGACTCCACCATCGAAAGCGACAAACCTGTTGTCATGTGTGGAAGCATGCGGCCGCTGACGTCTGTGCTGGCCGACGGGCCTTCCAACTTGTACCAAGCATGTGTTGTGGCTGCAAATCCTCAGAGCCGCCACCGTGGTGTTTTGGTCACCTTGAATGACAAAATTGGCCTGGGCTACTACATCTCGAAAACCGACGCCAATCTGTTGGACACATTCAAGCTGTTGGGCCACGGGTACTTGGGAAACTTTGTCAACGGCGAGGTACACTACTACTTCCCACCGCAGCGGCCCACGGGTCGCCGGCTTTTCCGTTTGGGCACGGCACCGGCTTTACCGGAGGTCATTGTGTTTTACGCCCACCAAGACTTCAACCACGACTTGGTTAAGCTTGCTGTGGAAAACTTGGCTGTTGCCGGCATTGTAATGGCAACAATGGGCGCCGGTTCTTTGCGTGACGATACCAATGCTATGTTGGCTGAGCTTTCACAGAAACATGAGATCCCTGTGGTATACTCCAAAAGATCTATGGACGGTATGGTTCCAACCGGAGCAATGCCAAAGGGGCGCTACTTGGTTGCGGGAGGCTATTTGAACCCGCAAAAGGCCCGTCTCCTCTTGCAGTTATGTTTGAATGACAAAATGGGCATGCCGCAGATCAGAAAAGTGTTTCGGGGCGTGTATGGGGGTTGATAGTGACGAAGCCGTCTGATATAGAACTATTGACCATTATAGACTAATAAATAGAAGGCAACATTAGAGATAGAGCATGTGGTGCCGTGACATTGTAAAGACAGGCCTGGCCCTTCTACGGCAAAAAGTTTTTCCCAATTTTGAACCGCTAAGCTAAAAGAGTGGCATATTTCATGACAGTAATAACGAACTATTTCGAATATTTCTTTTAATAGCCTGTACCCTTTGAAGGGAATTCTTGACGAGTAACTATCCCAAGTGCAAAACACTTTAAAAAAGTTCAATCTCCGTAATTATAAATGCGATTAGTAATTGCTGACTTGGCATCTGACATCTAAAGGAAATTAGTCATTTCAGAGCTTTAGGTAATTTAAATGGTCTGGCCAGAAATTAGTGGGCACATTTTGCGGATCCTCGAGTAGCATTATTCCCTTATCTCCGGGATCTAGGCGAGAGTACTATTCTTACCGAGATAGAAATGATCAGATAAGCATTTCGTATTATTCAGCAAATAGGCTAGATCAGTCACCGGAATTGAAGCCGGAAAAAAGAAAGACAAATGGTATCAACTAACATAGAGCAAGCGTTAAAGTCCACGAACTAGAGAATAAACCTGCTAATACAGAAGATTCACAGCTCAACGCAACCTTCGCATGTCTTGTTCAAAAAATGAAAGTGTCCGAACTTTTATGTTTGGGAATCAGGTTAAAAGTTTTCTGGCTGGTGAACCCCCAGCTTAAAAATCTACAATAGGTACATAAATGTTACATTCACGCGTCTATCAACACGGCTGGGATGGAAACAATAGTGATATAAATTAAACTAACCCCGTTCCTAGGCGTACGCCTTCTCAACATCCTTCTTGTACGCCTCAAGAATCTTCTTTCTCTGCAACTTTTGCGCCGATGTGACAAAGCCGTTCTGAGGGGTCCACTCGTCGTCGATCAACACGACATTTTGAAGAAGCTCAATTCCCTTCAATCCTTGCGACTTACCAGTAGCCAACAAAGACTTGTTAACCGCATCCACGACTTTCTTGTCGTGGTAAAACACGGAGATTTCCTTATGCTTCAAGTCTTCTTCTTTGCAGAGACGCTCATCAAGCAAAAAGTTCTTGAGATGCTGCTCGTTTGGCAAAATCATGGCAATTGGTTTCACCTTGCTTTGGTCAGCGTAGACACAAATGTTGAGCACAAGTGGGTTAGATCTGTAAGTGGACTCCAACTTTTCCAAGGCAATATATTCACCGTTGGCAGTCTTCACCAAGTTTTTCTTCCGGTCAATGATCTTCAAGTGTCCGTTGGATTGCCATTCACCAATGTCACCGGTCTGGAACCAGCCGTCTTCAGTGAAGGCTTCAGATGTTTCCTTTTCATTCTTCCAGTACTCTTTGGTAATAGAAGCTCCCTTCAACAAAATCTCACCTTGGTTGTTCTTGGCAAAATATCCAGCATCTGGAACATCCACCAACTTACATGTAACGGTACCAACCAAACTTCCGACAACACCATATTCAAAGTTTGGAAGTTCAAGAATACAAGCGTTCGCACAAGTTTCAGTCAAACCGTAACCAATCAACATAGGGCAGATCAACGTCGTGATGAACACTTGTGTGTCTCTTGAGATAGGAGAGCCTCCATTCAAAACAACACGCAATTCACCACCTGTAGCAGCCTTGACTTTCTTGAAAATAATATCGAAGATCGACGATCCAGGAATGTGGAGCAGTTGCATGGTGGACTTGGCCTTAAAGGACGCCCAGAAGATTTTCTGAACCACAGATGGCAACTGCTTAACCTTGGCCATAATTCCCTTTCTCACATTCTCCCACACCGTGGCAACACCAACCATGATAGTTGGACGGAACTCAGCCAAGTCCGACTCACAGTTTTTACAAGAGGCATCGGTCAATGTCTTAACGTTGGCGTAGCCAAGACAGCCACCCCACCAGAAAGAAAGCAACTCGAAAACCATCTCGAAAATATGTGCCAAGGGCAAAAACGCAATGATACGGTCAGTAGGCTTGACCAAGTCTCTGCTTGCATTGGTAGAAGGACCTGTAATACCAGCCAAGATGTTAGCCTGAGTTAAAACGACACCCTTAGGTTCGCCTGTCGAGCCCGAGGTGTACATGATACACGAAATGTCTTCTGGCTGGGACTTGTGCTCGAAAGGAGTGTCGACCAAGTCTTTTCCTTTGGCCAAGACCTCTTCGTATGAGAAGAATTGGATATCTGGACGCACTTCCAAAATTTGCTTCTTTGCCTTTTCAGCCTCCTCGTAAATTCTGCCGCCATCTCTCTTGTCGGCAGGGTCAATTTTCTCCGAGTGGATGATTGTTCTCACGTGCGGGGTCTCCTGTAATGGCTTAATCAAGGCAGAAAGAAGCCCATTGTCAGTGAAGACAGCATTCAGCTCTGTCGAGACCATAGAGTGGATCAAACCTTTTTCGCCCAAGGTGTCGTAAGCAGTCACCACAGTGATGTTTTGGTGTTGCGCCGCCAAAAACGTCTTCAACCACTTTGGAGACGTCGACGCAAAAATGTGAAGCTTGTCAGAGCTTGGCTTCAAGCCGATCTGGGCAAATCCATGCGCAAGCGCCTTGATGTCGCTGTAAACCTCAGGATAGGTTTGATATTTGTAGTGAGACATCTCGTAGTAAGTCCATGCCTTGTCGACTTTCTGCTCCTCGCCATCGACAATCTTGGTCACCTTCTTCGTCTCTCTGTGGACTTCGATCAAATCTCTCCAGCCCATACATCTGCGGTGGGTGTTTCTGGCCACACATTCCTCGAGATACTCGGTGACGACATTGGCTTTGGAGTCGAGCGGTCTGATCAATGCAGCGTCTTTTTGCGCAGTTCTTCTTCTGGGAGCAGTTTCGCCGGGTTTCGCCGGACCAACAGGAACAGTCGTTGGAGCCATTGTATAGTTGGATAGGATTTGCTAGCGGAACAAGTAGGTTGCGGAACAAAAGCCGGACGGAAAAATGGGTGCACGCAACTATTTATATGGGTGCGAGTGCGGAACACAAAAATGCCACCATGCGCAAGAGAATCCTTGGTGCAAAGAGGGGTTTTGCCTGTTTGGTCTTTTGCCATTGAGAATGACCATATTACGTCGAAACAGTGCATCTATTTTCTTTTTTTCATAATCATTTAAATTCTCTTTCTTGGGTCAATGCCTTTTACGATGGGAAAGCCTTGGCCATTTTTTGGGCCCAACTTTTTCTCATGCGTAGAATACCCAATTTAAAGATACGGCAGAAGTGTATGCATCGCCATTGCGACATTGATGCATTTACGTGACTTGCTCGGTTCGGTTTCCCTCGATCCGTTTATATATCGGGGCGTTTTTTTTTTGCAGCCAGAGGCTAATTTGAACATGGCGCACGCAGACACATTTTTTGTTGGGTCGCACATGACGGATCCCTATGCGCTGGGGAAATGTCGCGTAGCTCCAAATAGCGCCATTGAGACTTCTGCATGTCCCAGTACATAAGGTCGCTTCTCGGTCGTGAGTAAATGTCGCTCGTGGGTGCCATTGCGTTCTTGTCGACATGCTTGCAGCACGTCTCTCTGCGGCTCTTCACATCTGCACGAGTGCACTTTGTGCGTCATTTGCAACTGTATTCACATGTAGGGATCACTCCCTGTGGTTCTGCACACGGCATTGCTTGAGACCAACAGTGGCAACAGTGTCTAATTCACCACTTATCGTGTCTTATCTAACACATGAGATTTTTTTCCACTGTGCTTTTGAATTGTCTTATCATTTTGAACGCATTTGAATTACTTGATTATAGAAAGAATTTAAAGTATTCGACTTTTCAATTATCTGAACTATTTTCAGCTCAATTACTTAAATACACCTCAAACCAATCTCTCTTCAAATCTCAACTCGTTGTTGATAGGCATTCCGACCAACAATCTCAACAAGTTTTCCACAGCCAATCTTTGCTTATTCAAGCCATTGATGGCCTTGAAGCCAGGCTTGGCTAAAGGTGCCTTTAACCAGTAGCTCAACAATGTCAAGACAGAGTAGAAGCTCTCGTACTTATCGCTGCCAACCTTCTTGTATGTCACTCTTTGGAAAAACTCTGTCATCACCACCAAATCAATAATCAAAGGTGTCGCCAACAACGAATCTTCACAGACATTGTGGATGGAAATTTTGTTGTGCCCGCCCAACATCAATTCCGAGTAATATTCGTCCATGGCAACTTTCGAGTCTCCGACAGCTGGCAAGTACTTGATCACAATGCAGTGGTCCACTTTGTTGCCCGTTTCTTCATTGTACAAGATTTCGTTGGACTCAATCATGTCGTCCACAACAGACTGCTTGGAAATTTCCTTGGACCTGAACTGTTTAGGCGCAGACAAGTTAAATCCGTCGTTGTTTCCCAAATGGTTGTACGATGCGATGGAAAGAGGCTTGATACCGGCATCCACGAGGAATTGGGCCAAAACAGACTTCACTTTGGTTTGGCCACTTTTGAAGTCGTCTCCGCCAATGAAACTTTGGTGCTTTTCTGCCAACTCAATGGCACCAGGAACAAAAGTGTTTTGCGGAGATCCGTTGATATATGGAACCTGCTCCAAGATACATGCCACGGCGAAAACAGTAGAAGGAGAGACCTCATCATGGTTATCCTTAATAGCCTTGAGCAAGTTGTCTGCTGTGTCATTGACTCCACTCAAAATGTCAGAGTATCTTTCTGTGTTGGCAGTCCACAAGACAATAACCTTGTCCAAGCCATTTTCTTTTTTGAATTTTTGAATGTCACTTCTGATGCGTTCTACATCCTTCCACTTGTCACCAGTGGTGACATTGCCTTCTTTGTCCACATTGAATACGTTGTCTGCTCTTTCCTTTTGGTTCATGGCAATGAAATCCGGATAGTACACAGAGGGCAATGGGACAATCTTGTCCATGTGCTGAACCAACTGTCTTTGCAAGTCGTGGTCCAACACTTTGGCTCTCTTCATGGCCTTGTCCAATGGCAACTTGGAAATGTCCCATCCTCCAATAACCAAATCGTTAGGATGAACAAAAGGCAAAATGGAGTTGAATGGAGCGTACACATCGTTGCCCTCCTTGTCCACACCAAGCTTGATGGTGGAAGATTGTGTCACAGAGCCGTAGTAGTTTGGCTTGACCACACATTCTTTGTTTTCGAAAGAGATATTGTGCTTATTGGCCAAAGTGGCTGCAACCATAGTAGTTCCGTTGTTTCCGCCCAATCCAACGAGCATCAAACCTGTTTTAGGCACCGACAAGTCCACTTTGAACTCGTATTCTGTCGCAGTAGGAGTGACGGAAAGCTTGCCGTTGGCTTGTTTTTCCACCGTGGCAGACTCATAGGTGAATTTGGTGTAAAGTGCTCCATCTTTGGAGACAGCGTTGGTGTTGAAATCGACAGACATTGAGAGAAGTGGTGAGAAAAGAATGAATTGTCGTCAATACTAGGACCACACGTCTCCCTTTTATACCCTAATTTTTTTCCAGACCGCCAATCGGAACGTTAAAATGAGCTGCAAGACCCGGAGGGGAATATCCTGCACAATGCTGCACGTTCGCCGAGTTTTCGCCGGATGGCCTCCTTGTGTGCACGTCCAATTCCCCAACACATAGCCACTTCTTGTTTGGGACACCCCTAGTCCATAAGTACAGGGCGACGCGCCTTCTCATTGGACAGCGGCCGTTTGTGCTTGACTTTGTTTACTTCCACTTTCATGCTAATTTCACATGCCTAGCCGACAGTGGGATGTGGTTGGTCAAAAAGTATATCCTGGCATTTTAATTCGTGGCTGGAGTTACTTTAAAATTTCTCGCGTCAACTTTTGTCCGAACTGCGGCATTATTCAGGTAGCTCGTAAGTTCTGTTGAAACTAATCGAGTAAGTATTTTCGATGTGAAAAGCCTCAACAAGTTGAAAGAAAAAAGCCATCAAGATTCTTAAATGACGAAAGCGAATCCTTCAAGAAGATGATTACATACACATCAGTTTATCTGGATACAAACATTTTTATAAAGTGGAAAATAACTCTAGTTGCTTCTAACCGCATTTGAATGGACTGATAGATTTCCAATTATTTTTGAATTCAGAACTTCTTTGATGCTCTATTCTACTTAGAACCCATTGTCCTTCGGTGGATGCAGAAGCTGGTTTTCCTACCTTTTCCGTCTCTGTGGAGATTTATCAGGCTTGTTTGTCAACTTCAGGCTTTGTCTGCATTAATACACTGAATTACTTAACAAAGCCCTCCACATGGTTTCAATTAGATATCAGAGCAAGTGTTTGTATAACTTTGGAGAATCCATTTTACTGGATGTTCTCCAACTGACTGACAAAGCCCCACAAGCATTGGTGAGAATGCAATCATCATAATCGGAGGCTACATTTTCATCTTGGAAGTGGTCGGGAGGAAGCATTGATAGAAGCTTAATCAAGTAAGCTGAAGTAGTTGTAAGCCAGTGTGTAAAATGGCTTAGACCAAATGACGACAGCTTCTAACTGCAGAATCTGAAGGTTGCCTCTAAAAGGCGAAAACAACGTATTGTGAAACTCAAAGAGGCTTTCCACTACTTTGATTGGTATAAAAGCCTGATATGAGCGTTTCTGTTTCCTTTGGGTCATTTTATGATACCGACTTTTGTTTATCATTCTGCCCAGATTGTATGATGAACTTTTCTGCCATAACTGCCATTTGTTTTTTTCCTCTGAGAATTCTTTCGTTCTACTAATCAAATGTAGGTGCAAAGAAGTATCTCACCTTATTTTTCTGTGACGTGGTACGATTATTATTTCACCTTGCAAGGCTAATGGTTAGATCTTGCATTCGCAGTGACTCGAGTGCAGGTGTATCTTATGCGCCATTTAGATTCACAGCTAAACAAAAAAATAAAATGGCCACTCATAGAAGAAAGCTTTGTGATAGTAGCAGAGTAAATCAGTCTTGGTTTTGTTCAATTGCATATGTGTAACAGTAAAACAAATATTGTCGTCCACCTTTAAGCATGATGCAACAGCCAACATACATTACAATATGCCTCTGACGAAATGCAACAACGACATAAGAATTTTGTCTCACTAACCATCTCCACTAACCATGACCAAAAAGTTGACAACCGTTTTGGTCATCTTTTGAGAGGCAGACTTGCCAGAAACGGAACTAACGGTTTTCGGCCCTTGGCAGTACATAAAGTATGACGTTTTGGCACATGCTGCAAACCATCATTTGACCTCGAGGGAATAATTACGTCCCAAAGCGAGAGATTTCGGAGCTTCATCCCGAGGATACGGTGAACTTTTACCAAAGTGCAACGTTTTTAACCTGAAAAGTCCATCCAGCAAGCCATGGTGCGTGCATATGCGCACGATACTTTAGATGGTGCAGGTTTTTGCATCATCTCAACAAGTCAAAGAAGTTTTCTAACGTCCAACGTGGACAGATGTGCTGCAACCTATTCGACACATGCGGCAAAGAAAAGTCCCAAAATTGCCATTGGGGATGTTCCTTCAGGACTGTGGGATATCACGCAGTTTTCCGACTCTAGGCCCCTTTTTGTTTTGACTGAAAGAGTGTCTTGTTGCAAGCTACGATTTGGTAGCCTTTTGCCGAGCATTCCCCAAGATCCGCGTTTCGATTGTTTGCGGAGTCCGACATTGTGTTGAAGGAGTTGACCAAGGTTTTTTAGTGAGGAACACCTCCTGTGCGACGCGCGACATACGCCTAGATGCGTTTTCGACTGCGTTTTCATAGACGCACCTCATCCACGCGTCACTCGCGTTGAATTCTGTCTATTTCTGCCTGAGCAAGTCGCTGAAAAGACTACGGTGGTCTTTGTAACACACAGAATTGACCTATGACATCCTTGGGACCCTCAAAAGGGGAAAAATTTGAGCTAGAACGAGAAAAGAAAACGACGACCCTGCATATATGCGTCGTAATGTAGACGCATGCACGTCCCGCAGAAGTGCTGGCCCTCATTCATTTGGGTGCAATCTATCTCCTTCTTGAGACAAATGGCGGTTTCCACAACAAACAAACAGCGCCTTGCGTCGTCCGTGCGTCATAGAATGTTTGGCTCATCGAGCAACGGGGTTTGCCCAGACTAATTGAAACATCCCATATATAATACCCGTGTGTCCCCCCATGTAACACCTCAAACTTCTCCATTCCTTTATCTCTCCACCAGTGCTTGTGCCACTCCTTTCACAGCAACTAAAACACCAGCCAATGCTTACTAGTGCAGTGCTTTTTCTTTTGGGTGCGCTTGTCGCCACTTCCAGTGCTTTTCTGGCCGCGTCCAGTAGTAATGTCGCATTATACTGGGGCCAGAACTCCTACGGCAACCAGCAGCGTTTGAGCTACTATTGCGCAATGGACTCTGTTGACATTGTCATCTTGTCTTTTGTCACGGGCTTCCCAAACTTGTCCTTGAACTTCGCCAACCAATGCAGTGACTCATTTAGCGACGGTTTGCTTCACTGTTCGCAAATTGCAGAAGATATCAAGACTTGTCAGGACCAAGGTAAACTTGTTTTGCTTTCCTTAGGTGGAGCCTCGGGAGCTTACGGATTCCTGAGTGACAGCGAGGCCGAGACTTTCGCCACGACTTTGTGGAACAAGTTTGGCGGTGGAACCGACAGCGAAAGACCTTTTGACGATGCAGTCGTCGACGGATTCGACTTTGACTTGGAAAACAACCAGTCCACCGGTACCGTGGCGCTTGGGAAAAAATTGCGGGAGATTTTCCTGACAGACTCTTCGAGAAAATACTACTTGTCTGCCGCTCCTCAATGTCCATACCCCGACGCTTCCACCGGAGCAATGTTGGCGGGCGTAGACATGGATTTTGCCTTTATCCAGTTCTACAACAACTACTGCCAGTTGGGCTCCAACTTCAACTGGGACACCTGGCAATCGTTTGCCGAACAGACGTCGCCTAACAAGAACATCAAAATGTACGTCGGATTGCCTGGTGCCACCAGCTCGGCGTCAACGGGCTATGCCGACTTGGCCACCGTGGAAAAGTACGTCACTTCCTCAATCAAGCTGAGCGCCAACTTCGGTGGGTTCATGTTGTGGGACGCTTCGTCAGGCGAAAGCAATGTCGATAGCACAGGAAAGTCATTTGCGGCGCAACTCAAGGAGTATGCGGCCTCTGGCGCAGGTGCTGCTTCGGCCGTTTCTTCTGCTGCCTCTTCTGCTGTCTCTTCTGCTGTTTCTTCTACTGTCTCATCGTCTGCTCCAGCTATCTCATCTGCTACCTCATCTGCTCCAGCTGTCTCTTCTGCCGTTGTTTCTTCTGCTGTTGCTTCTTCTGCTGGTTCTTCTGCCGCTGTTTCTTCTGCCTTTTCATCTGCCGTTGCTTCTTCTGCTTCTGCTGTCGTCTCTCCCGTATCTAGTTCTGTCTTCAGTTCTGCCCCAGTTCTTGTTTCGAGCCCCATCACCAGCTCTTATGTTCCTCTCACTTCATCGGTCTTCAGCCCCGTTCCTTCTGCTGATCCTTCTGTTCCAACCTTCAGCCCTAACACCCTTGAAACCACAACAGCTGTCTACAGCTCTCCTGCTCTCACCCAATCACCTGAGGTGTCGCTGGCCCAAGAAAGCTTGGCCAGTCTCACTCCTATCACCATCACCGAAGTTTCCGATGCTTCGACAGTCACCATCAGAGGATCTGTGATCACTCACCGGGTGACAAAAACACGGACTGTTTCGACTCGTTATGTTACAGTCACGATCTACAGCGCGCCACCTGTCGGTTGGTAATGAACCCTAATGAATACCCAGTTTTGAAATATATATGTAATAGATACGATTTTTGAACCCAACGTAAGAGGATCTAGAGCTGTCGCCGTATGAGATGTTTCTCTATATCTAGCCCTTGTAAAAGCCGCCTTAGTTTGCTGTTGAGGTACACAGGACCAACTTTTGCGCCGCTCCAAGAGGCCAAGTCAAACACGTCTTGTGCGTCTGGTTGCATGGCCAGCATGCGTATATGCGCCATGGGTATGCTCGATGTATTTAACTGTGCATGCGCCAGTGGGGTCAATGGCTCGGGCGACACTAGAAACATGAACGTTGTACGCCGTGCGGTCCTGGTCTTGACGTGATAGTCATAAATGCCTCCGAGCTCGCGCACAACAGTGGCTCCAATCTTTCCCGAGTGGTTTTTGCACTGTACCAAAACAGAGACATCTGAAGCCAAGTCAATGTCGCTTTTCGCTGCAAGCGCACCTGCTGCAGCCTTCCCTGCGCGTTGATACTGCGACAAGTCCCATTGACCAAATAGATCGATACCATAATCTCCTGTGCCGCCACTCCGAGTCAAATTCTGGCAGTTCAATTGGGACTCAAGCACATGCTTTACTGCGAGCTCGTACATGGTCCCACGAAAAACGGAAGATTGGAGATTCGTGTCGTTGCTTTTGCAATATTCCAAATACTGTTGGCACGATTGGACATCGCGAAGAATCAGAGCGTTACGGGAGGATGAGACCCTACACGCAAGGAATATCGCTGTCTTGTATCTGTAATGATACCGCACAGACGGTAGACTTTTGCCTCTAGCAGTAGGGCAGCGCGGTATGTAGATCATGGGCGCTATGCATGTAGCGAGAGAGAAACAGAATTCTGAGACACCATGTCCGACATGGTAGCGCGCACCTGCAAGTACAACCACTTCACCAATCCACGACATTTGTCTCCTTTGAATATGGTCCGCCTCTCAGTGCTAGCGCTTTTAGCTGCAGCACAAGCTGCATCCCTTGAAATATTTGCATCTAACGTGCATACATCAGACCGCACCAACGTCGGTACGCTTTCCATATCTGGTGAAAACGCCACTTTTGATGCTCGTGCAGATTTACCTGTTGGAGGCTATGTTTTCAGCACAGACGCTTTCGAACGCTTTGCTTATGCCGAAGTGGAAAATGGTCTCGCCGGCGAGTTTCTTGTCTACTTGGAAGGGCAGGAGGTTGAAAAATTGGCATTTGTACCGGGCGGAGAAGGGCTTACTCTGCGTGTCGCGCATGTTGCTGTTGCACCATTGCCCAACTTGAAGCCTGCTAAAGCTGCAGCTGCAAAGAAGCCTGCAATGCAGAAAGTCATCAAAAAGAAAACGGTGCAAACCGAAGATGGAGAGAGCGTAGTGGTTGAAGAGGAAGTGGAAGAAGAAGATACCCGCTCTTTCATGCAAAAGTACTGGATGTACATAGTGCCGCTTTTACTTTTGATGCTTTTGATGCCCGAGCCGGAAGAAGAGAAAAAGGCTTAGGCGAATGGGCAACAGTCTTCAACTGACATAATAATGAGCCAAAGAAAATGAACAAGCATGTCTAGCATAGGCTAATGAGGAAAGCAGAAAGCTGGTCTTGAATGTCGTAGAACCACGGAAGGTAAAAGCAAACCTTTCATATTTTGCAAACGAAATGTCGTTTGGAGCAGTGGAAACTGCCTTTATGTCGTAAGAACATGGCACATACCCACTCTTGATATACTCATTTTGTGTTATTTTTCTTTCTCTCTTTTTCTTTTCTTCTTCATGAATCAAACTCTCTTTCCATACTTAAACATGCCATGTTTTTATGACAGCCGAATTGGCCACTTACAGTTTTAACCGTTGTGAGATTAAGTGCACATACAAAGATGTACGGAATCGGCAAATTTAAAGAAGAAGAAAGATTTTAAGAGTCCAAACGAATATCACAGCGAACGCTGTTTTTATATTTTACGGTGTTGCTATAGTGGACCAAATTGCTAACCGCTAGGAGATTTTAGCAGCCATGAAGATGTTACTTTCCTAAAACCCCTGTGATGTCTCACCAGTGACGTATACTTTGTTCCCATTCAATGTCGCGCATGACAACTTCCGTCATTGTCTCGTGTGTCGTTTATCATGTCTCTCTGCCGCAGGTTTCATGTCATATTGTGCTAGCACTGGTTTGTCTCTGTCGTGTCCCTGTCTGGCGGTGTGTGCGCGCATGCAGGCAGCCTATCACAGCTGCACCATTCGCATTTACCATTCGCATCTCCACCACAAATTTCTCACCACACTTCTTCCCATGTTCAGATCCAGAGCGAGACACTTTTGCATGTCGGCCCGCCGCTGGGCGGACGTGCAAGTCACAGTGGATGGTAAGACCGTGCTGATCGAGGCTGGCTCGTCCATCATCCAGGCTGCGGAAAAGGCCGGCGTCACCATTCCGCGCTACTGCTACCACGACAAGTTGGCCATTGCTGGTAACTGTCGTATGTGTCTCGTCGATGTCGAGCGCATGCCCAAGTTGATTGCATCGTGTGCAATGCCCGTGCAAAATGGCATGGTGGTGCACACCACCAGTGAGCGTATCACCAAGGCGCGCGAGGGTGTTACCGAGATGTTGTTGCAGAACCATCCTTTGGATTGTCCTGTTTGTGACCAGGGTGGTGAGTGTGACTTGCAAGAGCAGTCGCAGCGGTACGGGTCCGACCGTGGCCGTTTCATGGAGGTGGCCGGAAAGCGTGCCGTTGAAAACAAGGCTATTGGACCTTTGGTCAAGACGCTGATGAATAGATGTATCCACTGCACGCGGTGCGTGCGGTTCATGAACGATGTTGCGGGTGCTCCAGAATTTGGTACTGCTGGCCGTGGTAACGACATGCAGATCGGCACCTACGTCGAGCGCAACATCAACTCCGAATTGTCGGGAAACATCATCGACTTGTGTCCTGTGGGAGCATTGACCTCGAAGCCATATGCATTCAAGGCCCGTCCATGGGAGTTGAAACGCACAGAGACCATTGACGTCATGGATGCTCTCGGTTCCAACGTCCGTGTGGACGCCCGTGGTGCCGAGGTGATGCGTGTGATGCCCCGTGTCAACGATGACATCAACGAGGAGTGGATCTCTGACAAGTCGCGGTTTGCATGCGATGGACTCAAGACCCAACGTTTGACCACGCCTTTGGTGCGCAACGGCGACCGTTTTGAGCCTGCGTCCTGGGACGATGCCTTGGCAACCGTGGCTGCAGCCTACAACAAGCTTGCTCCAAGCGGCAGTGAATTCCGTGCCGTTGCCGGTGCTTTGGCTGACGCTGAGTCTATGACTGCTCTTAAAGACCTTGCTAACCGTTTGGGCTCGGAAAACACCACCACAGACGTGAAGCAAGTTGCCCTTAGCGGCGTGGACGTGCGTTCTAACTACGTATTCGGCTCGACCATTGACGGCATTGAGGATGCTGACCAGATCTTGCTTGTGGGTACCAACCCTCGTCATGAAGCTGCTGTGTTGAATGCTCGTATCCGTAAGGTGTGGTTGCGTCTGGACCTCGAAATCGCTCACGTTGGCCAGGAGTTCGACTCTACCTTCAACATGACTCGCTTGGGTGTCTCTGCCAAGGACTTGGCCTCCGCTTTGGCTGGCTCCTACGGCAAGAAGTTGGCTGGTGCTAAACGCCCTATGATTGTCATTGGCTCGGGTGTGGCTGCTTCTCCAGATGCTGAAGCCATCTACAAGACCGTGGCTGAGTTTGCCGCCAAGAACAACAACCTCCAGAGTGAAGAATGGAACGGTGTCAATGTGTTGCACCGTGAAGCTGCTCGTGTGGCCGCATTGGACCTCGGTTTCCAAAGCAACGACTCTACGACGCCTAAGTTCGTGTACTTGCTTGGAGCTGATGAGATTGCTGCTCGCGACATCCCCAAAGACGCCTTTGTCGTGTACCAGGGCCACCATGGTGATGCTGGTGCCGCTTTGGCTGACGTGATTTTGCCTGGTTCTGCTTACACAGAAAAGTCGGCTACGTATGTGAACACTGAAGGCCGTACACAGATCACCCGTGCCGCCACAAATGCCCCAGGTGCCGCTCGTGAAGACTGGAAGATCGTGCGTGCCTTGTCCGAGTACTTGGGTGCGCCATTGCCATACGACGACTTGTACGCCGTGCGCGAGCGTATGGGCGAGATTGCACCATCCTTGGTGCGCCACGAGGTTGTGGAACCAGTTTCCGTTGGTATTGCCAAGCTTGGTCTCCAACAGGCCGCTGGCAGCCATGCCCAGGTTGGCAGCAGCGAGTTGAAGAACCCAATTGCCAACTTCTACTTCACAGACGTGATCTCGCGGTCGTCGCCCACGATGGCCAAGTGTGTGGCGTCTTTTGGCGCCAAGATCGACAAGATCACAGACCCAAAGCCAGACGTCAACTTCTAGGCCCTCTGCATCGCCACTAAGTTATTGAGCATAATATACTGCGCGTAGGCTAACAATACATTCATTCATGTTTCGAAAACAGTCGTAGCGATAATGTATCTTCTTGAGGCACCATGGGAATCATGGAAGGTGGGAATCTTCTCAGGAATCATTGAAGGTTGGAATCTTCTCAGGAATCATTGAAGTTTGGAATCTTCTCGGGAATCATAAGAGTCAATAATCGACAGGAGGAAAAAGAGATACATCCTATTGCTTACTGTTTACGGACTGTACCAGTCAATCTAACCAAGGGATCAAACCATGCGTGAATTTGAATACACAGTAAAATTTCCTTCACCCGTATTTATATGTGGCCAACGTTATGAGGTGAAAGTAATTATTGGTGTTTTGGCTGGAATCGTCCGCTTTCTTCTACAGTACCAAGAAAGTACATCAGTCGAGTAGCTAATGAAGGATTAATATTATTAATATTAATATTTTCTTTAATAGTTTTACTATTAATTGATATTTTAATTATATTAGCATTGACAAAAAGAAATGAGTGAGAACTAGCGAAGAAATGAAACTAGATAGAGTTAAGAAAGCTGATCAACATTTCAAATTGATATGCACATAGTCTTCCATAGGCAATTGCCAAATGCCTTGGGTAATCGACTTCACATCTGATTATCGTGATGATTCATACAATTATTCAATTTGGGAAATTAGTATCGGCATAGATACATGAGTTCCTTCGTCGCACATGCAATCTCTATCATCGTACTGTACTCTAATGTGCGAGTCATCTCCACAATTAATTGAGACTTAAATAGAAGCGCCAAACTGATAAGCGCCCGGATTGCTTAATATTGCTCTTGTGGTGTCTATAGTACAGTTTTTAGCCTGTCTTTGAGCACACATTATCCTCACCGAGATTCTCCAGCCAGGCCGACAAAGAGCCAAAGTTCTGAGGTCACCACTTTTCAAAGCATTTTAGGGCCATCTGGCGTCCTATCGTCTTCTCTCACTTTCAAACCAACCAGTCGTCGCCCAATCTCTTCTCCTCGATGGAAAACGATTTTGCCTCGAAATGGAAAGTCGCCAAAGCATGTGCCCGCTGCCACCGGCTCAAAAGCAAATGTGTTTACGAAGACCCCACATACTCGTCGTGCAAAAGATGCTATGACTTGGGCATCAAGTGCTCGGCCGACGAAGATCCCACGGCGGAAACGGCCCGGCGCCGGAAAATCAAAACGCCATCAAAGTTGGAACGGTTGGTCCGGGCGGTTGAAAGCGAGGTCGATAAGATTGCACGAGGAGAAGGCAACGGAAACGGGACCGCCTTGAAAGAAGACGGCAAAGGTGCAAGCACGGACGGAGAAAACAGCGGAAACGGCAAGCCCCACCAAACCCAAGTCGAAAACGGCACATTGCACCAGAGCAAACTGAAGGGCCAACTCAGCAAGCGGGAAAAAGACCCGCAGCAAGCTCTGGTTCTGTCGTTTCTTGCGCTGGCGCTTTCGCTGGGCCTGGACCTGAGCTTTCCCTTTCTCCCCGGCCAGGATAACTTGGCGTACTGCGCTATCCGTCTAGAACGGGCCGCCGGCCGTTTGTCTTTGGCCCGCGGCCTTGACCCCGCGTATATCTGGAAGAACATCATCACCGAAGACGAGGCCCGGCGTCGCTTCTTCTATTTCCACAACGAAATGCTCCCGTGGCACCCCGTCATTTGCTTTCCCCAGTCCTTCCAGGACTTTGACCATCTCCTATCTGTGAGCCCGCTTCTTCTTCTTTCGTGTATTCTTGTCACCACCATAAGCGACCATGGGCTCTCGAGCTCGACAGAAAACAGATTGCTCCACTCCCGCTTGAACGACCTCATCAACCACGCTATAGCACGCGATGTTTTCGTCGAGGCTCGGGACTTTTCGCTCCCCATGATTCTTTCGTGCCTCGTTCTTGCGCTCTGGCGTGAGCCTCCCGAGCAAACCAACCAGTTCAAGGCTCAGTTCGATATGATGACAGCTGTCAGCATTTCGCTCTGCATGGACGTGGGCAATCTTGCGATGTTCAGTCCTGCTGCGCTTTCGAAAGACGATTCCGTCGAGCGCAACAGCGTCCGCTCCTTCTTGACCGTCTACGCCAGCTGCGGTCTGCTCGGTCTTTCTTTGCCCCGCTACCAACTTGTTTCGTGGACGTGGCGCCATGACTTGGCCACGAAAAAGCTTTTGGAGCCGCACGGCCTGCTTCCGTCGCCCAACGACGTCTTCGTGTGCCGTTTTGCCCAGATCATCTGCGAGGCCCAGAAACTCTCGGACTACTTCTGCGCCAACGGCGTCAGCATGCATGTTCTCAGCTCCATCGACCGCAGCGACGGCTTGGGCTGTGTTGCGATGCTAGGCCCCGATCCACGTGTTCCCGCTTCGGTTCTGGAAGTCGAGGCTGTACTTGAACGGCATCATGCGGCTTTGAAATCGGCCATTGTAAGCAGTGGCTATGTGGATGCGAATCTTAATCCGGTGCCCGATGCGCCAAAGGGAAAGTACTGCTTGCTTTTCACCTATTACCAGGTGATGATGGTGGCATACGATAACCTTGTGAGTTGGTGCTTCAGTGTCTTGACATCGGCTGCCTCCAACGATCCGCTTTGGGCACACCTCTTGGCGCAAAACATCCAGAAGTTCGGTGTCTTCTGTACTGGGCTTTTGAACTTGTTTCTTGTCGTCAACACGGATAACCATAATTTGGTCAACTATCCGACGTTTTTCATGTACCGCTCTCTCCACGCTATTGTGTCGTTGGTTCGACTTGAAATTCTTATAAAGTCCGAAGTCGTGGCTGCCCGTTCGATACCCGTCCGCCTGTTCTACGACGACTTGCAAAAATACCACATGCAAGTGGTTCGTATCATTGAAAATAACCAGCATCTGATAGTCTGCGCAAGGGCCATGCATACTTTGCAGCGCATTACAAGATGGGTTAATATAGTGGGAGACCACCAGAAGTTCCGCAACGTGAACATAGACTTTGTGGGCTTCACGAAAATGAGCAAGGGTGTAGAGATTGAAAAATTGGCCGAGCCTCAGGACAAACAGGATCAGGTGGACGCTTCTGAAAGTATTCACAAGAGACAAGACGTGGAGCTAGATAACCCTAGCAACAAGAGACAGAAGTTGGAACTGAGTGAATATTCGTCTGCTTTCTCTGTTCTGCGTTTTGCATCAGACCCTACCGAGCTGGCACACTATACCAACTCTTGTTCCATCCAGGAGATCTTCAAAGAGATGGATGAGGATATTCTACTGTTTTTGAATCCGTTTGATACCACGGACTACAACACTATGCAATCGTCGCCTCCATTTTGAGTATATGCTAATTAGAACTTGAAGT
This sequence comes from Clavispora lusitaniae, assembly GCF_014636115.1. NCBI lineage: Eukaryota > Fungi > Ascomycota > Pichiomycetes > Serinales > Metschnikowiaceae > Clavispora > Clavispora lusitaniae. Next base: position 324,376 of record NW_027093981.1, read on the forward strand.
CCTCTGAGTGGTCGTCCACTTTTCCCCCATCTGCATTATTTGCGTTCTTTTCTGCCTTTGTTTCTGTGTTCTCGTCGTTTTCAAGGTCGTAGCTTGTCTTTAGGCCGTCTGCCGAGTTTTTCTCTTTCAAAACCTTGTATAGAGTTCCAGATGTAGTACTGACACGAGCACCGCTAGTTTTGATTCTGCTGTACTCACTGATGTCCACTTTCGTTCCTTCATCTTCGGGTTCGTTATCGTCCGCTTCGTTGCTTTCGTTTTCATTCTCGTAGCCCTCTTGGCCAACTTCTTCCTCGTCTTCATCGTCCTCGTCCTCTTCCTCTTCCTCCTCTTCTTCCTCTTCTTCTTCCTGTAAACCCCACAAAGGTTCTATAGTGTATGACTGTCCGCTCGAGAGCACATATCCCGTATTCTTATATTCCACATCGACGCCTGGAATTATGCAGTCGGAATACGCTGGAGGTTTTCCGATCTCGTTCATGACCGCAATCCAAGGCGGGATGGTTTTGTCATCTTCGGATATTCCCACCGCTGCTCTGAGCGCCCTAGAGATTTTTCCAGGCTTCATGTGTGCAACCAGCTCTCGGTAACCGTCATTTTTTTCTCGACCCTCGTAATAAAGATCGCCAAAGCCAAGCGTTCGTGGCTTTGTCTGGAAGCGGAAGAACGCATCGTGGAGTTTCTGGTAATCTATATCAAGCTTCCCCATTTTGGGTTGCACGCGATCACGTTGCAGTTTTTTAAGCGACTCCAAGTCGTGGTTTCTCATTTCGGCAATGCCCGTGTCCTGAATGAACTTGGGGAGCTTGAATGGTGCCCGCTCGATGCCTCGTTTCGATGAAAGATAGTCCTTTTTTTGTTGCCAGTGCAGTGGAACATCGACAACATTGGGCGCCGTTTTAAGGGCAACTGCCATGAACGGATCTGGTGCGTCCACATCATACCACTCGACGGCCAGAGGCTGTGAAGTGGACGCTTTGAGCTCGGCTATGGACACGCGGTTAAGTTTTCGAAGTTGTCTTTTGGAAAGAGGTTTTTTCTCGGTGTCTTGCTCAGATTCAGAGTCTGAGGACGACGAGTCAGACCCAGAAGCCGAGACATCTTCATGTTTTTGCTCTGAAGTTTCCTCGCCCGAGAATCGCTGGAAAACCGACGCAAACTGCTCTAGTAGTTTCTCGTTTGGTATTGCAAAACCATTTTCATGCCGAGAAGGTTGATTTTCCTGTTTTGCATTCGATTCTAGGCTTGGTTTGCTTTCTTTCGTCCCGTTTGGCGTTGTTTCTGAAACTATTTTGTCCTTCACTTCCAGACTTGCTGGCTGCTGCGTATCTTCTGCGTTTGGGACATTCACTTTTGCTGCTGTTTCTTCCAGAACTGTCTCATTCTTGCTTTCTTCTTGGCTGGATGTATCTTTCTGTGGCTTGACTGAATCATTCAGATGTGGCTTTTTATCTTCCGAATCCTTTTCTGCTTCACTATGAGCGGCGGAGTTTTCATGATTTTGCTCATTTCCTTTCTCTATCAAATCCGATTCTTCCTTTGTTTCTTTCGTCTCCTCAAATGCCTTCTTGGCTGCCTCAACGTCACCTTTGTCGGAGACATCTAAACTTTTCTCTAATCTTGTTTCATCCGCCTGACCTTTCTCCTGGCTCTTCTCTAACTTTCGTAGCTTGGCCTTCTCTCTCCGGATCTGGTTTTTTGTTCTTTTCTGTGCCATAGTAGTTGAGATGACTTTCGCGATACTACTCCATACATCTACAATGAACCGTAAATACATACTTTTCGCCAAAGAATAAATTACTATTTCTAAAATTTCTTTCGTCATCTTGACGTTCCTTTACTGTGATCATGATCCTGATTTTCAATCATATTTAGCATTCTTCCAATCGCCCTCATCCTCGATCTTTCCATCCTCGATCTTTTCCATCCTGGCTCTTTTCCCTACATATCTTCTCGTTTATCCAATTGCCAGATCATACAAAGCCACAAGCCAACAATATATAGACTTTGATCCATATACCTCGGTTCCTTCCCATCCATGTCACGTTCAGCATGGTCAAAGCTTAACATGTGTGTTTGTGCACGTTTCAACAAAGCAGCGGAAGCCCGCCTATTTTGTGTCGCTGATCTTCTGGAGCCGCTTGGCTAAAGCGTCAAGTTTCAGGTCTATTTCCCGGTCGTCTTTCTCCAACTGATCTGCAAGAGCCTTGAGTTTCAGCTCGATGCCGGCAGCCATATCCAAAATGGACTTTTCGGGCTTCTGCTGATCTGTCTCGCTTGCGGCGTCAGCAACTTTGCCTTCGTTGAGCGCAGGCGTTGTAAGCCCGTTGATTTTCGTTTCAGCCATAAACACAAGAGACACTAAGATAACTGGGTATGCAGGCTGAACACCATCAAAAGACTAGGTACAGTAGCAGACTGTGAAACCCTTTCTCAATGTTGAGAAACGCTTACTGCTATTTCCCAGACAAGACGTAAAGGTTCCCCTACTAATTACAATTGCACTTAACAGTTTTATGAAAGGCCGGATCTTCGACAAGCAAATGGCAAGACTATCTTGAGACGTAACAACATCGATTTCTCATCTCTGGCCACGTAAATATTCCAATGGCCTTAACAGCATCGAAATTGAGTCATACAGCTGTCTACGACCAAGATAACGAGCAGATGCCAAGGCTGGAAGTCCGTTTTTATTGAGTGTCGTGGATTATTCTGAGCCTGCTATTGTACCTCGTCTGTATTCTATCAGCCTTTCAACCGTTCACCGATGGGCCCATTGGTTATTCGGCTCTATTCACAAATATAGACACTTTCATCTTTATCATTTCAATTTCTTTTCCCTCTTTTCATATGGTGTCGTCCTCAGTAGTGATCTGGCCCATATTCCTGTGAGTGCGAATCAAGAGTCAAGTTTCCACCACATGCTTTTCGCCATACATCTTGTTACATGTCTAGCGGCGCAGGCCGTGGCACAAACACAGCAGCGGCCGAGCCACGTGCGGCTCTACGAGTCGTTTCTCCCCTCCAGGTTGGCGCAATCGCTATACGCCCAGCCGCACTACGAGAGATTCTTCATTGGCGGCAACAACGCCAGCGACGAGTACATTTGTGCTGTTCCGCAGGCCGCGGAAGTGGAGGTGCTCGAGCCGCCGAAGCAAAACGGCGCCGAGATTCTCAAGGGCGCCGCCGACTTGATCCGCCTGGCGTTTGGGCCAAACCAGTGTGTGTGGGCCTACGAGCTTCGGGGCATGTACTGGACATATGCGTTCTGCCCGGGCGACAAGATCATCCAGTTCCACGAGGCCGTGCCGCCACGCGAGCAGCTGCCCAAGGACAGGGCCGAGGGCCGACACAGGCCCGAAAATCCCAGCACGGTTTTCGTGTTGGGGCGGTTTTCGCCCGCGTCCAAAGACAAGTTTCTGTTTGACAACCAGGCCACGCCGGAGCAGTTTGAGCGCACCATGCGCGAGGCGGTGCGGTCGTACCGGCTCGTGCAGAAGAAAGAGGCGCCGTTCGGCCACCAGCCGGCCCAGAATGTCGTGGAGCAGTTGGTCATGGACGGGTCTGTGTGCGACATGACAGGCCAGCCTCGCACGGTCGAGGTGGTGTACAAGTGCCAGGTGGCGGACTGGAAGGCCCCGCAGATCGTCAATGTCGAAGAGGTGCGGACATGCCACTACCGCATGCATTTGCACGTTCCGCTGCTCTGCAACTACGAGCCGTTTGTGCCCAACAAAAACGCCCGCGACTCGCTGGTCGAAATTCGCTGTCAGAGGGTGGGGAAAGAAGGGAAAGAAGAGGGACACACGGACACTCTGGGGCTGGAAGACTTGACGGATCGCACTTTTGACGACTACTTGAACCGAACGGTTTTGCGTTCGCATGCGTTTCCAGTCCGTGCGGACAACAGGATTTCGCTTGCCGATTACCGGCTCCGGGCGCTTCTGGACGGGTTTTATGTGGGCAGAAGAGGAAACCGTCTCCATTCGCAGAACAGCTATGTGAATCGGCGCGACGTGATGCTTTACAATGGCGACTTTCTGGACTTGGCGAGTCTCGAGGAGAAAGTCCGTGCTGTCTTTTTGAAGAACCTCGGCAAGCGTTTCTTTGCGCCCATGGCCCAGTTGCAGGTCATTCTAGAAGCCAAGCACTCCTTTGTTCTCTGGTACGAACTCTACGACTTTAAGGGCCACATGTTGGGCATAGTTCGCGCAGAAAACGACCTGGCTAGAGCCGGCTCGCTTCGTATCGACTTGTTTGATGCAGAATCTCTTGAGAGTGTCAGCTCGGGCCAATCTATGCCAGCTAGTTTGTGGCTGCAAGTGAGAGCGCCCAACGAGAAGTGGAATTTCGAGTTCTTCTCCGTTTCAGAGCCACTTCCACCTGGATTGGTGATGGAGCAGAAACATGAGGTTCAACTCAACTTGATTGCGAGAAAGAAAACCATCTTGTTCCAGAATATGGGGTTCTTGCCTGATGGAAAAGTGAAACTACATCTTCAAGACGATGACGGTAACGAGATTCAGGGTAAATATAACGATCGTGGAGAATATGAGTTCGAAGTGGAGTTGGCTAAGGGCGAAACTGAAACCTTTGCTGCTACAGTAATGCCAGACTTGGAGTATTGGGGCTATCCTATCATATACTACGACATGGCAGAGGTTGGAGCCAATGGTGAACATGGAGAAGACGATACTGTAAATGGCAAAACCGATTTCGCTGATGAAGAGCTCGACGGAGCAGACTACAATCACATGTACCACCACGAGAATTACGAGATAAATGTGGGAGAACCTGAAAGAGAAGTAACTGACGAGGCGAAAGAGGTCGAACATGATGAACTCTAGCGGGATGGCCCAACTGGAGAACTCAATACATGTAAAACCGGATGATGAATCAGAACCTACGGCCAAACGAAAATTTGAGCACACAATTTCAAGGCAGATAACGAATTATGCAACTAATAAATGAGTTTACATATTATTGTGCGATCAGTACCCGTGAGATGGACTAATGCATACTTTTCCTTCTCGAAACACAGAAGATGGAAAGATGGAAATCATTCGTTTATACCTAATTCGAAAGTGGAAGCTCGTTCTATCTTTGATAGACACATCTCTCTTGAATTGGCTGTAGATAGGAGCATTTCAGCCATATCTGCAACTCTCCCTCCCTTTTGCAATGATCCTCTTTTTGCCTCGTTTCTTCACGATACTGAATTATCATCGTCACCACTTTCATCTAGAACTACAGGTAACAAAGTCAATGTAGCCTATTTTGGTTTGCTTGGCAGAGACCCAAGTCAGTTTCTTCCAGCACATGATCTCGTGATAACTATCCAGAGTTTTTAATGCGATGATCAACAAATATGCCTACAAAAAATGGATGAAAGGTTCGTTCATGGCAACAGCACAAGTAGCAAAATTAGCAAAAGTAACAAAAGTAACAAAAGTAGCAGAAGTAGCAGAAGTAATTGATTCATACCTCTGCCTTACGAAAATACCAGATACTAATTTGCAATTGCATGTCTCACCAACTTTGCGGCATCGCTTACATACGCACCAAAGAGCGCAACTTTTGGAGCAAAAAAATTGTTCGCTTTTCTTACGCAACCACCCGTGGAAAACCACCCCATTACCTCAACCAAACAAAGCAACTTTGCTGGCCCAGATCGTGCCAAACGGAATAGAAGACAGCCCCACCTCCTGCAGACACGAGGGCAAAAAAAACTTCAGATAACCTGATAAACCCGCTCTTGAAGATCAGAAACCGTCATGACCCTTGTTCGCGTGGTTCGCCCCGCGTGGCAGATGCAGAAACGAAACATCTCGTTCCTCAAGAAATTGCTTCTGTTGGACACGGCGGAGAAAAGCGACGCCGAGCGCCATCTCTACAAATGGGACGAGTCTCCGTACGAAGATATCAGAACCCGTGCAGCATACATCCGCACCAGAGCCAAGTGCCCCGTGACGAATAAGCCGGTGGAGTTTGTGTGTCCGTACTCGGGGATCCCCACCCACCACGACGAAGAGGCGTGGAAAAACGACACAGAGTACCACGCCAAAAAGAAGTACGAGGCGTTGAGAAAAGTCAATCTCTACGAGCACGACTTGCGGTCGGGCCGTAAGTTCGACGAGTTTGTGTTCCCGGGTCCGCTGGAGCACGACTTCACCACCAGCATGTCCTCGTGGGACTCTTTCTTCTACACCCGGGACTTCAACCCAATGAACACAGAGTTCAACTTGGCCGCAGCCACCAAAGTCTTGACGTACCCCATCACCATCGCGTCGCTTCTTCACCGGTTCAGCCCTTACGGCTTGGAACCGAAGGGGCCGCTCACCATCGAAGGTTTGCGCTCGTTGTCTGCCTTGAAGTATACGTTGTACTCTCCCGGCGGGAAAAAGGACACCGAGGTGACTTTCAAAGACCGGGCTATGCGTATTTTCATTGTCGGCGCCAAGATGGAAGCCATGCTTCCCGGATATGTGTGGAAACAGTTTGGTTATCTTTTCCCAGAGACCAAGTTCGAGATCCACTTCATCGGACCCCACTCGCACTTTGACCCGGAGTCGAAATCGTTCACCCCCAGCGACAGGCCTCACGGCAGACCTGTGGTCACGAGATACGACGAGCAAATCACCCTCCACCACCACACCAAGTACTTCCATGAGGTCTACGACATGGGCGACTTGTTCCCATTTGACCCATACTTGGACGTCTTCTTCCTATTCCACCCTGGCTTCAAGACCGCTGACGAGATCCACTGGAACAAGTCGTTGAAGGGCTTCTTGGAGTCCAAATGTGCGGTGTTTGTCACTGGTTACCATGAGAAGGACATCCAGAGGGAAATGAGTTGGTTGACTGGCCACGAGTTGCACAATGAAATGGACGTGCTTATGAATCCAACAAAAAATATTTTCGGCTCCACTAAATTGGACTTGGTGGACTCGAACCCAACAGAAACGTTCCAGGCCAACAACGAGATATTCGCTTTCCGCGGAAAGCGTTACCACGCCATCAAAAAATAGCTTGTACATATCGGCGGAATAGATATCGTAAGGAGTGATTCTGTAACTGATAGAGAAAGAAGTGACTTTGCATGTTTGTACAGCGACCCATAGTGAGGTATATGACTATGTTGAGAAGCTGACTTTACTAAAGAATTCTTCTCTCAATCACAAATCTGAGAGATCTCTTTCTGTTGGTCTCTTTTGCATCATTTGGCAAGATTAACAGTACGGTTCATCAGAACGCAGGTGATCAGATATATCACCAACCAGTAGTTATCTGATGCTTTCGAGTAACTACCAGAGATAGCTCCCCAATTTTCATTTTTTCTTGTCTGAATGGAGTATTTTTTATTCTTTTCTCTACACCTATTGTTCACAAGATTGATTGGTTATTGTACTATATACCCGTTGTCACAGTAGTACTTTAGCGTTGCATTTACTGATCTTCAGAAGAAATTGTTATGACCAGAGGCCAGTTTTTGGTAGTATAAAATCTCAGTAGTTCCATATAATCGAATTAGAAATATTGACATCTAGGTTCCTATAGCTGATGAAATGTGCAATCATATATGTCGAGATTGTTTGACCAAAATTAAAATACAGCTTTTTTGAAATTTTAGCCATGTTAGCAAATAGGCACCCGGATAAGTATTCTCGGTTCAATAGTATCTCATCAAGCCCTGAGTCTATACATCCATACATTAAACTGTGCCAGTGTTATAGAACCACTACAACAGCATTACAGAATCCGAATAATGACTCGACCTTAAGTTTAGTGCAAAAAATATATTTTATATGACTTAGTATATACTTAGTCTATGGTGTCTTTATGACAAAGAATGGTAAATCTCACCATTTATTACATACAGAGAAGAACCGGTGTGAAATTACATTGTACAAATGCGTTAGCCAAAAATCGAATTCAGACAAATTGCAAAAAAGATACACATCAGGTGAAAAAGGAACATTCAAAAACCCCTCTCCCACTTCGTAAAGAAGAAAATATCATGGACGAAGCTTAAACTCCAGAAACCGTTTCGCACAGTGACTTGACTGAGGACCAACGACGCAAAATAAAAGTCGACCATGAAAAAAAAGTCCAACACCTACCCGCTCAAAGAATAGATACGTGCCTTCAATAGAACTTGCTTTTCTCTTAATTTCTTTCTTTCGTGTTTATACCTCTGTCTCTCGCCACGTCGCACCTGCACACACCTCTCGTTATCTGGGGCCAAATGTACCTTCTCCATAATCATGGATAAGCCATTTCGCCTTCCGATCCGTGTCGAGCAAATCAACCGGCCCGACGACATTGCTCCGCTCAACGAAGTCTCTCTCCGTGTGACTTTGTCCCACAATTTTGGCGATCTCAAGTCGGCGCTTTGGATCACCAGTGAGAACTACCATCTCAAGCCTATATTCGTCAGTTTCCAGTATCAAGACCTACGGGTCGAGGACGCAAGTACAATCGGCGCTGTGCTCGAATCACAAACCCCCGAAGAGGCGCTAAGTGCGTGCGAGGCGCTTGTTGTGAAAATCGATTACACACTTTTGGGCTCGCCTTTCATTCCCAACAGAGAGCCCATTCCGACGCTTTTCAACTTGGAAGTGGTGGCGGGACCGCGTGTGGTGGCCTTGCGCGAGCTGCTTTCGCTGACGGTGGCCAGCGTGAAGGAGCAGGTGCAGCATGCTGTGGACGGAGCGTTTGAGCTTGAATTGGAGAGCGAAAAGTCGGAGCTCTTGTCTGCTGAAAGCACGCTTAGCGAGGTTCTTGCGCTAGATTTGCCGCCGCTTGACACTGTGCATCTTCGTGTGGTGCGGGGGCGGCGCTTTGAGGTCCGGAACATTGACACACAAGAAACTTGCATAGTTTCGGGCGAATCTGTTGCCGAGGTCAGGGCAGCTCTCGCAGCTCAGATACATGTGCACACGAATGACATCACGTTGTACGTTGGACCGCATCTACTTACGGATACCGAGGCGCTTGAGTCTATTCCAGCCAGCGCCGAAGTTTTGTACGAGATCCGCTCTGGCCTAGAACATGTCTTGTCTGCTGTAAGAGTGGACGGCGATGTGTGGCGGCCATCAGGCAGAACGTTTGTCTCTGTGACGAACTCCGAGGGCGTGGAACGGCTTGTAGCGGCAGAGGCGCTTTCGTCACAGACTTACGAGATTGAGGTCGACGGCCAACGAGTGCAGTTGTCGCCTTCAGAATGTGTGGTGGGCGACCGCAGTGTGATGGTGAGTCCAGCAGGAGCAGCACGGTTAAGACGATTAATAAAAGGTGGTTTTAGGACAGAAAGGAGAGAAGAAGGAAGCGGAGAAGGAGACACGGAAGCTGAAGAAGATGCAAGAGAAACAGCAGAAGGGAATGAAAGCGATAGCACAGCAAGAGACACAGCAGAAGGAAACGAAAGCGATAGCACAGCAAGAGAAACAGCAACAGAAAACACTGCTACAGACTACACTCAAAACGAACTAAGGCACAGAGGAACGAACATAGACGGAAACAATGGACGAACAAACGTTGGAGCAAACGTTGGGGCAAACGTTGGAGCAGAGAACGGAAACTTTGCGGGAGATAACAACCATGGCGGGCCCAGAAACATGGGGCAGAACTTGAACGATACTCTCGCAAGGCGGCTCGAAGTCGCCTTGAGGCGCCACTGGCCTGCGCTCCGCGGCGTGGCAGTGCAAGTGCTTTTCGCCGGGCTCATGTTCGGCTTCGACATGCTCCGGTTCATGGCACAGCCGCAGTTTCTCGTGCCGTTGGCGCTCTTCCTTTTGTACATGGTGCTTTTCGTTTGGGGCGACGGCGTGTGTTCTTGGGTCGACGAGCATCTTTTGGCGGGCGCGCCCGACCGATGGGATTTCCGCGCTGTTCGCGCCGGCCGCGCCGTTGTGCACCTGTTTTACAGTGCGGGCGCGCGCGCAGAGGAGGCGGCGTTTTCTGTGGTTGCGGCGGCCGCCGATAAACTTGCCACACCGCCGCACGAGCACCATGCCATAGTGGCGTCGGGCAGAGACACGATCGCGTACCACCTTGTGCGGGCGGCCAAAGAAGCGGCGCGGCATGGGATTTTCTTTGTCGCCTTGTTCTCGCCGGCGCTTCTGAAGCGGCTCGAGGAGTACTTGTTGCGCCAGCACGAGCGCGAGAAGGAACAGATAACGGCGCGGGCACAAGGCGCCTCCGATGCCGTGCGCGCTCGTGTTGAGGCGCGGCTCGGGCCCTTTGCCGAGGCGCTCCACAATGAGCCTGTGCGTTGCTATGTGGAGGTTCTTCGGGCGGAGAAGGAAGTACACGAACAGCACGAACAGCAGGAACAGATGGAGCAGATGGAGCACGAACAGATGGAGGAACAAGAACAACAGGTGGAGCACGAACAGCACGACAGCACAGACACACAAGCAGAGCCAGTCGAGGGGGTGCACTAGTCCCGATCCTGCCAGTGTGTACTAAGGTCTACGTTGAGATCTGTATGTAACATCTGGATAGTGTCTACGAAACAGGGAATCATTGATCCAACGACGGATTGATAACGTCTGCATCCAACTCCAAAAGCAGCTCGACATCTGCAAACCCAACCACCTATGTTGTTGCATTGCTTTCGCAAAGCATCATATAGTCCAGCCCGCATTCATGCACCCAAGGAATGTCTACTGCAGTCACAAGACTACATGTAGATGCATTGACGCGGCACAAGAACGAACGTCAAGACAAAATTTAAGCGTAGGCCACAGAGCAGGAATCACGGCTATACTAGCAAGAAACAAACAATCAGAAAAAACAAAACAACATTACCTCGCACAGTAACACACATAAACTCGTACAGAACCACACACACTAACACATTACCTCGTACACTAACACATGCTCACGCAAATCTTCTAGTAAAAACAACGTCGGACACAAAACTTCTCTGGCCACCCCGTAAATCGTAGAACGACAAAGTGGTGTCCGACACACACAAACAATGGAACCGCCGCCATTGGTGCCGGCAAAAGAATGTGCATATGAACCGTGTCCCGATCGGGCAATCCTGCAAGATGCATTGCGTCTCGAGACGCAACCCACAGCTACAGTAGACGGAAGAAAAGACGGAAACAAAGACATGGCTGTCCTGGAAGTGGGACAAAACCAGGCACAAGACAGTAGAACCACCAAGGAGCCCGTTTTTTCCGCCGAAGCAAGAACGTTTTCTCGTCTTCTTGGCCTCTTGTGACTTCAAGTGTCAACAAAGTTGACAGTGGCCGTGTGCACACCAACATAAACAAACAATGCAAGTCGCGACGCATTTTCTGCGTGGCTGCGAGATGTGTCTGTCTTTGTTTGTTGACGTTCATTCCCCGAAAGGCAAGTGTCCCGACGCCGTCTTGTCCAGCTGCAAATGGGACGCCCTGGTTTTTTGTCTATAAAAGCACGCCCTCCGCCGGCCCACTTCTCTTTTTCCTCATCATCTCTCGATCATATCAAACTACTAGTCACTCGTTATGCAATTCTCCACCGTCGCTATCATCGCTGCCTCCGTTGCTGCTGCTTCTGCCACCGTCACTGAGACTGACGTTTCCTCCACTTTGGTTACCATCACCTCTTGTGGCCCAGAAGTCACCAACTGCCCAGCCAAGGAGCACTCTTCTTCTGCTCCATCTAACTGGACCACCACCGCTGTCTCCTCTTTCGAGGCCGGTGCCGCTAAGCAATACGCTGCTGGTGCCGTTGCTTTGGCTGCTGGTGCTTTGTTGGCTTTGTAAGAAGTTTAGTCTTCTAGCCTTCAACATGCTGGGTCCGGGATCCGCTGTTTATAATACCAATATAAATTAGGATAATATGTCTGTAGCTCGCCTTGCTTGCTTTTCTTTGTTTATCACTTCTTCCCTTCACTTTCTTTCCTTTGTTTATCACTTCTTTTCCCTTCACCACTTTCTTCCTTTGTTTATCACTTTTCCCATGTTCGTGCTGTTTTCATTGTCATTCGCGTTTTTCGACCCATGAGCCTTTCTGATTCCACCAAAGCTTTCCACCTTGCGGTATACTCGGCCGTGCTTCAGATTCCGTACGGAAAAGTGTGCTCCTACGGCCACATTGCCTATCTTATCTCCCGTCCTCAAAACTCCCGACTCGTGGGCTATTCGCTAAAACACTCGCACCACATTCTCCCCCAACTTGATACTACCATACCCAATTTGCCCTGGTGGAGGGTTGTCCAGAGCCTGGGCAATATTGCTAATCGAGACGGTGATGACAGACAGGCGTCGCTATTGAGGCAAGAGGGCGTGGTGGTTGAGCGGATGAAGGTGGACTTGGACGAGTTCGGCTGGTTTCCGAGCGAAATCGATTTGGACTTATAAGATTAGATCGATACAGCAATGGACATGGCAACCAATGTATTCGGTGTACATTGTAGCGAGGCCGGGATATGTTCCCCCGAAAAAAAAAGTATGGGACTTGTGCCGACATTGCATATCATGGTTTGTACAGATAATGGGATGTTTCTTCTCTACTTGCACATTCGTCGAGTCTTCAATCGCTTCGAAGAAACAGTATCAACCTGTAGGCCTAGTTTTAACTACGTCGGTCATTCCGGTCCATTGCGATGTGTATTCCGCTAAGGTGATACATGTTCTTTGTACGAGTGTCTTTGGGCTTCTCAAAGTCTCCAGGCCTCTTCTATATTCTATTAGGTGGCAGAAGGCTTTCCTCCCTTTCGTTTTCTTCTGGGCTTCGGTGGCCGTGACTCCATCATCTGCACACGTCTAGACTCTTCCTCCCACCATTTTGCAAACTCCTGCTCTTGCTGGATCTCCTGCAACGTACGCCTCTGGCTCTCCTGATACTGCTGTTCCTCAAGCCGCGTCGACTCATGAAGCATGACTGCTGCAAGTGATGTAGGTGCTGGTTGCTTACTGGCACCTAGTACTGGTAGATTCTTCAACTTGTCTTTTCCAGCACTCTTGCTTTCATTCGACTGGCTGCTTGCCACGTTCCAGGGATTCCGAAGCTGCATGCTTTGTTGGTTCTGTTTTTCCCCACTGGGCTGGTCTTTTTCGTCCGCTTGTCCTTGCGCTAGCTTGCGCCTTTGCTTCTGAGAGAGCTTCATAGACGGGGCAAACTTGATCTTTGTGCTTTTGCGCTCAACATCACCGGCCCCCAAGAGCGGAGCAGAAATAGGCGCTAGAGAGCTCGATGAGGATCTCCGAGAAGTCCATGGTGTGCTGCTGGAACTGTCACCATTCTCAGTTCCCTGGAGTATGTTGCCAATGATTGAACTCAGCGATCCATTATGATGCATTGAAACGCCCTCCCTATCTAGAGGGGCTTTCTCACGTTCTTCTTTCTTCACTCCATTCACAGAGGCAGCTTGGACCTCTCTGAGATCTTCTTTATCCTGGGCATCTTTCTGTTTCAGCTTGCGGCGTCTACCTACCACCTCAAAATCTTCAACAGCACATTCGCTCACTTTCCTGGTGGAATTTGAAAGTTTACGCAAATCTGCAACTGCCTCAACGCTGCTCTTGCGTGACATTCTGCGTGATGACAGCTTGCGTCTGTGATCTTCATTTTCAGGCTTGATGTCCAATAACGGCTCAAAGCTAGAAAATCCCTTCTTATCACTCATGAAGATCTCATTAAAAACTGGTGAATTAGTCAAAAATTCATCAATCAAAGTCTCGGGCAAAGTGCTTTTCAACATGCTTTTATTGATCTCCCCATGGTCACCGATAACAAAGTCCAAATGTTTACATGTTTGGAAAAACCGCATTTGCTTTTCCAATCTCGCAAGAAGGTCTTCGGGAAGATTATGCAAGATGTTATCAAACAAAACAATTTCGAGGTTATTGTAGATGTACCAACAACACAGCATAAACAAATATTGGGCTCCCAAGTAATCGGAATGAGCAAGCAATACCAACACGTTATCTGTACTAAGGAACTCTTGTATAGCCAATTCACACAAGTGCTTAAGCTTGAGCAAAAGCATTTCATCTGCCACCTCAATTAGCTGTAGCAAGAAATTCACAAAATCATCCGGGTCAAGCGTTTCCTCCACTAGAACTCGGGCATCATCAAACACATGCAAATCGTTGCAGCCATGCAAGTAATTCTTTATGACTTTGAATTGAAGAGCAGTAGTATTGTCAAAATTCACGATTTTCGCATCAGAATCGTCTTCATTTGTCGAATTATCCCAGCGCCCGGACAAGATAGTTTCAAAAAATGCAGATCGCGCCACAAGAATAGATCCTTGGCAAGATTCTTGCTTATCACTTAATTCAATCACCACATCACCAGATTCCGAGTCTTCCATTTCATGGGCCATTTGTGAAAGATAATCTTGATCTTTACCATAAATACTGTCCATCCGAAAGAGATCTTTGAGCATCACGAAATCATTTTTGGCCCTTCGGATAGGCTCTGGACACTTGGAACCTCCAGGATATTCATCCCAAAAGTTCAAGACTTTATTGGTGTAAATGAAATGAACCAACACAACAAGGGCCCGAACATCGACATCGCTTTTGAATATTATCTCTTTATTCACTGCATCGTAATGCCCTTCAATTTTGTCATGAACAAAATACTCACCATCATTCTGCGGATGGAAGAGGTCCTTGCAAAAGGTGGATCGCTGCTCAAAGATATTGGTGTGGAAACCAATAACAACGGTAGGATCATGCATAAATTTGATACGACCATCGTAAACTTTAATTTCCGCCTCAGAGATCTCTTGAGCCAAGTGTTCACGTAAAGCAGTTTCGTTTTTGAGTAGGGCCATTAATTGGGGCGCATCGTCCAACTTCTGGTACATGTCGTCTGCTTGTGTTTGTGGATGCTTTGTGTGATCGAACTTTCCGAAATGAGCCTTGAGAAATACATCGTCCACGGCTTCATCAGACAGATTCTCCTCGTTCAAGGTAAGTTTTTCAACACGATTCACTAGCAGAAGAGCTTCGTCTTCATACAAGTTTGGATCTCGAGAAGGAAAAATATAGTCAGTCACGTAACAGTTGTTTTCGTGATCCGTATCTAGAAGCTGGTCCTGCTTCCGGAAACTATCAGCCTCACACAAAACACTGAGGTATTCCATATCCTTGAAAAAATCATTCTTTTGTAGTTTTAAAGGGAGAGTATCTATGTCGTCCCGCACGAATGCAAAAGACGAGAAAGAGTCATCACACGAGACCCTCACAACACGATTGACATTGTCGATTTTGCGGAACTTGGATCCTGAAACCTGCGCTGCAGAAGTCGACACTGAGTTGCGGCGTTGAGAAGTTCCGCCTTGCGCAGATCGCACGAAAACAGACCCGTTCTTGGTAGATAGTACCAAAGACCCGTCATACGCGCCATCCATATCGACGGCACGCATGTCCGAGTCATAAGCTTTCCAGAGGTAGTTGTATTTGAGGTTCTTGACCGATTTCAAGAGATCGCCCCCAGTTGGGATGGAAAAGGCTAAGATGTCGCCACACGTAAGGAGTACATGGACATTGGTATGGGAACAAGCGACGATTTTCTTGATTTCCGGTGCTTTTGTGAGCCGTGAGGGTTTGAAGCAATCGAAGCTGGCGTCAGAAAATCCTCGCGCAGGCACTTTCGGAAGCTTGGCCCGTTGGCCACCGTAGTACACGTATATGTCATTGGAAACGGTCACCACACAAGTGCAGGTTTCACAAGTGGCGACGAACTTGATTTCGTCACGAACACCAACCTCACGTGGCTGCGGCACCACCAGACCTTTGAAGGTGGTCTCATGGAGACGAAACTCGTCGGGTTTGTCCGAAACCAAAGTCATGGGCCCCATTTGGCCGACGTTCAAGCCCCAAAAGTAGAGCAGGTGGCTTGTGTACGCAAGCGAGTGGATTTTCGACACCGCCACGCCACGGAACAGGCCCCCGGCCCGCCGCAAGTCGCCCGAACCCACGAGTTTGGGCAGGTTTTCGTAGACGTCCCGCGGGCCGCTCTTGAAAGAAAACGTGTCGTCCGAAGTGAAGCCGAGCTGGTTGAGCGAGTTGATGCCCCATGCATAGAGCTGGTTGTCTGCGGTCAACACCAACGTGTGGGAGTTGGACACTGCCGCAGCGACCGCCCTGTGGTCGCCGAAAAGCGCCACATTCTGGAACCGGTACAAGTTGGCGGTGTTTCCGTGGCCCAAGCGGCCGCGTGCGCCGAGCCCACACGTCAAGAGGCGGCCGTCGCGTGTGATTAGCACCGAGTGGTATTTTGCAATGGCAACGGCACACACACGAGTCGGGCGCAAGAGGTCACGCACATCGAAGTCCTGAACGTCGCCGGTTTTCGCCGCATGGAGGTCGAGCGGCAGCACGCGTGACGGCACAGACCGGTCGTGGGCATCGCCCATGCCCAAGTGGTGGTTCCCGTTTGCCCCGTACATGTACACGTCCAGGCCGCCGCGGCGAGGGGTCCACCAGTCGTGGGGGATCCAGCGGGGCACCTTGGCGAAGCGCCGCACCAAGTGGACGTCGCCGCCTTCGTTGATGTAGGCGGGCACCCACATGAGATCCTTGGCGTCGTTGGCAAGAAGCGCGAGAGGCGGCAAGCGCGAGCGGTCTTTGCGCTTCAAAAGCTCAGCTAGAAGCGCCGCCTGGCTGGCGCTGTGCAGCAAGTAGTCTAGAAGCACGGTCCAGCAGCGGATACGCTTGTGGTAGAAGATGTGGTGCAAGAGGTTCCAGCCGTTTTCGTAGTCTGTGGCAAGAAGCACGTGGTGGATGTCTGGATGGGCAAGCAACGTTCGAAGAGCGCCCGGGTTGTCGCAGAGAACGGCAATGTGGAGCGGCGTGCGGCCAAACACATCGCGCCGAAGCAAGTCGGTCTTGGAAAGTTTCGGAAGACCCATGGGCCAGAGACGTGGCTAGATGGAAGCAAGATGCGAGAAAAGAAGTGGCTGCGAGATGGTAGTGTAGATGGCTGCGAGATGGCAATGTAGATGGCTGCGAGATGTCAGTGTCGATGGCAGTGTAGAGGTCTCGACAAATACGTGACTGATGAGAAAATGCTTGGAGGAGAAGAAACCAGCCTAAGTTTGGCGATGGATAGAGTGATGGTCGAGACCAAGATCGCGCGCGACTTGTGGGGAATAAGCATGCGAGGCCTTTAGAGAAAGATGAACATGGAAAATGTGGGAGGAAGATAAATCTTGATGAAGGGAATTATGAATAAGTAGGCGAAGATCAATTTGGATAACTATTTCAAACCATGCGAGTGGGTCTACGAGTAGTCTTTCCCGCTATTAAATCTTTGGACGTCCAGCTATTACAGTCTCAAATTGGCCATGCAATCTCAAATTGGCCATGCAATCTCTAAAGGGCCCATTCAATGTCAAAAATGGCCCAGATTGCTAAATACCCTTTCTTGTGGTGACTGCTATGGCTTTTCAATGTTTGGATAGTTCGTCTAAGCTTTGAGACGGATATGTAGAAAACTTATACTAAGTGGCCGTCTTCGTATTTCATGCAATTGGCTCACACAACGAGATAGACTACAGTGGAAAATATAAATTAGTGGAGTTAAACCAAAACGGGAATGTTCGCTAATTCAAACAATCTAGAATGGCCGGTATCTCTTCTTGCTGGATGTACGTAATTGAAGTCGACAGTAGAAAAGCGAGAAATCTCGACCACCTTACAAACCCATGAAAGTGAATATTCAATCAACGGTACGTCTGACGTCAGAGTGAAAATGCATTTCTTTGAGGGACGGATAGAATTTTAGGAGGGCGGGGCAAGAGAAGAATGCTCTTAAACCTTCACATACATCAAGTATCTACATCACGTCGAAATATCCCGACATCGAGAGTGGTAGCCTCGTATTATTCTATGTATACATCACGACACCATGAGACCCGGATCTCCCGTCTCGAGCTTGATGTCGGCATTCTCTTCTTCGTCCGGCAAAATAAAGGCGCCCAGCAACAACTTCTTCTTCACCGATGCGATTTTCCCTGTTGGAGGAAGACGTGGCCGTGTGTTTCTTTGTTTCTGGGGCAAGTCGTCGTCTTCCAACAAGTACAACTCTTGCGGCGGCGGCAACTCTGTGCTTTCGCCGTTTCTCTTTTGCTGTTTCACATAATGCGCCTCTGTCTTCTTGACCCAATCGCGGTAGAACGGACGTAAAAGACCAATCTGCTTCTCCACATCTGCCGCTGTCAACTTCGGCGTGTTCCATTCGCGCAAATCCTCGTACTTGGTGCTCTTGCTTGTGGAGTCCGAGCTGGCTAGCGAACTTTGGAGCCTTGCATGCAACAAGTTGATTGGAATCGACGACGTGAGCATCTTGAACTCTTTGTCGAGCCCCAATTCTTTGAATCCGAAGAAGTCATCGCCCAAGTCGCTTGTGAAATCACCAGTGGTGAACTGCTCACTGTTGTCCTCGAAGTTCTTTTCGTTGAAACTCTCCAACGATGGCCGAAGCAAGTCTTTCAAAAACCCTGAAAGTTTATCGTGCAAGTCACGGAGCTTCTTTTGGTGTTTCAACGCCCGCTCTTCAATAAACGTGTACAAGTCGTCAGGCTTTTCCACACCGTTCTCAAGCAACGAAAGCAAGAGTATTTCGCGCTCACTGAGCTTGTTGCTGCTACTCGACTCACAATGGCTTTTGAGAGTTTTCGCCAAGTTCAGAATGTACGTTTCTGCCACCTGAGTGAGGGTGTTGATGGCAAAAGGTTCGGTACTTTCAAAGCCCGTGTGCATAGCCACTTTGGCCACGCCTTTCCGAAGTGCCGCATACTGCGTCTTTTCGCTGAAAATATCGTGATTGGGCAATCTTGAAACCGGGTCCACGTCAACTTCCTTGACATATTCGATCTCTGGCTGTCGCATTTGCGTTCGATGCACGAACGCCTGCGTCTGCATTTGCCGGATCAACGAGATCTTGAAGCAGATTTTGCGGATCTCCTGGATCTCCGTGATGTTATCGCGATAAAGCTTGTTGAGCCCTGAATCTTCTGGAAGCACAAGCGACGACCTCCCCACAGCAGTGGTTTCTGGGTTTTGCACAATGGCGTCGGCCATGCTATTTTCGTACTTTTCTTGAGCATCATCGTCCACACCTTCGTATGCCAAACCTGGAACTCCACCCACAATGTCGTACTCGAGCAAGTATGGCTCGTCGCTATCAAGCAACTTATTTCCCTTGGAAACCACTTCTTTGAACTCCAAGAACTGGTGGAAGTTTTTCATCTTGCCTGACTCTCTCACGAGCGCCTCAGCATCCATTTTCAAGTGGTAATGGTCGTCGAACAACGCTGCTCGGTTTTCGCAGTAGTTGGCTCGCGAGGTGGCTGTGAGGTTTTTCCACGCAAGCAATTCTGGGTCCTGGTCTTCGTCTTCCTCGTCATTGTCCCGCATTTCGGTCTCTGCGTCTTCGTCTTCCTCATCTTCCTCTCTCTCTTCAGGCGCCACAGATGGTTTTTCTTCAGCGACAGGAGACACAGGTTCCACAGAAGCTGTAGGAGTATTTTGTGCTAATGTGCTTTCAACCGACCCATCAGCTACGCCCTCAGGCTCTTCGCTTTTGATGACTTCTTCTCTTTTCCGCATGCGGCCCTTTTTCGACGATTTTTTCCCACCTCCACCGGGCGTCGAAGCTCTGCCATCCTCAGCTTCATCGTCCTTTTCAAGTTCGGACCTGTTACGGATGACAATATTAGGAATCGATGGAACAAGTTTCTGTGTTCGTTTTTGCATCGCCAAAGCGTGTGCACGCAAATAGTGCTTTGGGTTCGAGTTGTAGGTTAAACAATTGTTCCATATAAGCATCAAGTCGTCCACGAACTCCTGCTTCGAATTGTACGCTAATCCTTTCAATTTTTTCATCACTGTGTTCAAGTCCATGGGCTTTTTTATGATGAGCCCGTAATTGGGCGCCTCCCGTTTGGAAACTTTGTTCAAGAACGGCGTCGAGTGTTCTGTGTACCCACGTAAGTCTAAAAGCACCTTCTCACATGCATCGTACAACTCCTCTTGCCCGACTCTTTCGTCATTTGCCCATTTTCCCCTGTTCTTGCGCACGTCCATAAACAAGGTCCGCAACTCTAAATCGTTCAATGAAATGTCGTCTCTACGTTCCTGAATTGTGTTGAGCAAATGTTTGAGCGAATGCGACACAAGCCCCAAATTGATGGGGATCTCGCCGCTTTCGGTGTTCTCTGTTGTCTTTTGGTTCTCAAGCTGCATGTCCGACTTGTCCAACTTGCGCTTTTTGATTAACGTTTCTCTGTCGTATTCGAAATTGTGATACACCTTGTTGAAGCTCTTAATCGTAGCCTCCTGCTCCTCTAGAGATTCGGCTGCATTGATTTCCTGAGTACCAGGCTCTTGTGTCCTCTCTTCTTCCTGTTCAGAGTCTGGTTCCGAGCTCTTAGCAAAGACAGAACCCTCCATTTCCAAAATCACCTGGCCATTATCGTTGAGCTTGAGATCGGTGGCCTCCTGCCCGTTGGATGTTTTGCTCTTGTCCTCCCCGTTTTCTTCGTCTTCATCGTCGTCATAGTCATCTTCTTCGTCTCTGACATTTGTTTTCTCCTGGGGAACACTTTCCTCGTTGCTTTCTTCCGGTAGCTGGTCAAGCAACTCTATCATCTCGTGCTCTTTGGGGAGCTCTTCTATCGTGGCGAGCGAGCCCGAGTTTTCTCTGGAAGTTTTGTCGTAGTAAAAATTGATGGCTTTCTCCCATAGCAAATACCGGATCCGAAGCGCTAGCTGTGTCACAGGCTCAGTGCCTTCTGGAATTGAATCTGCGCTCTCATCATCAGAGGAGTCTTTTGCAATCACCAAGCAGCAGTTTCCGTCGAGAAACTGGCGCCAGAGTTGGAAATTATCTCGCTCTAGAATCGCATTTATGATATGACACTGCTCGGCGGTGAGATGGTGGTTGAAGAACCGTTTTTGATGGAGCGCTTTGGCCAACTCAAAAAGACGCCGGGCATCATTGAGTTGGAAAGTTCCTAGTTGGTCCATAAGAACTTCAAGCGAAAGTATAGGACGGGCCAAATAAGATGAAAAAAAATACAGAAGGGCAACACGCGAATACTCAGCACCAACGAGAGTAGAAAAGCACCAAAAGCCACGTTCAGTAAAGAAGGGAAACCAGATACACGCCAAGAGTCTCGCAGAATGTGCTGCGATTGCAATGTCTCGGTCACTTGACTGGAGATGTAATCTTGGTATACAAATCACGATTAACGGTGAGAGCGCCTGTCTGCAGGAAATAGAATGGGTGGTTTGTGGAGGTGAAGACAAGAAGAAGAGCAGGAGGAAAGAAGAAAAGAAGCAGGAAAGAAGAAAAAGAGGAAAAGAGGAAAAATAAGCAGAAAAGAAGAAAAAGAAGAACAAGAAGGAAAAGAAGGAAAAGAAGGCAAAACCAGAGAGTCAGCTGGAAAAGTAGCTGAGGGAGCAAATGATACAACAATGAAGAGACAGGTGAGAAGATGAACAGGGAATGATTGGCCAATACAGTGGGATCAATCAAAAGAGTCAGATGCAAAGAGAAAAGCAAACAAACGGACAACTACGGAGAAGGCGTCATGCAACTGTACATTAAGCTATGTAGCCAACCAGAAAGCGTTAGACGGCGTACTTCTTGGTCCATTCTCTAGCAGTAGCCTCGTACTTTGGTCTATCCAGCTTGTAGACGTGAGCAATCTCTGGAACCAAAGGATCGTCGGGATTGGCGTCGGTCAACAAGGAACAGATGGACAAAAGCACCTTGGAAATGGTGAGCGCAGGCGACCACTGGTCCTTCAAGATATCTAGACAGATGGAGCCAGTGCCGTTGATATTGGGGTGGTAGATCTTGGTGGTGAAGTTGATCTTAGGAGGCTTGAATGGATAGTCAGTTGGGAAGTGGATCGAGAGGAAAAACACACCTCCTGCGTATGGCGAGTCTGGAGGACCCATGATCGAAGCCTGCCAGTGGTACAAGTCGTCGCCAACTGGGCCGGCGGAGCACGACGAAGGTGGATCTCTGGGCGGTGTTAGTAGGTGCACAGGGGGCGGAAAAACGGAAAAAAAAAAAAAACTTGGCCTCGCTAGAGAAGAGCCTGAACGGAAAATGTTGCAAGCACAGAAAAGGTTGCTTTTTGGTGCTGGATTCCGTCTTTTGCATTCTGCATCAGGCGGCAAAACCAAAAACGAAAAACGGGCGATAGAAAAAGCAGAGAAAAAGACAAGATAAAACAGACAAGAGCCAATCCGTGGGCGGCCGCTATGGGCGGGAAAAAGGGACATACCTTCCCAAGTCGAGTAATTCTTTATTGATACGTTTTAACGACATGTCTGGATTTGTAGGTTTATAAAAAGAGCTGGTGGAAGAAGGAAAAAACCACTTGTCGTCCTCACTTGAGAGTGGGCGCGCGATCCTGCACATAAGCACACCGGTTCCAGTGGCTTCCACCGCACATGACCAAAAATGTCGCTGCGCCTAACCGGTGCTAACCCACACGGCCACGGAAGGGGTGTAGATGGGTGTGGTGGTGAAACGTATTTCTGGGGGCCAACAGAAGGCTGTAGCAGTTTTCCCCGATTTTTTTTCTTGTTGTTCGGCCGAATTCGATCCATGGCCCAAATGCGACATTGCGACTTGGGTGGCACTAGCACTTTCCTTATCAGGACATGGCAAAGACATCAGAAGCAAGACGGAGAAAGAGGAAAGGAAGAATGAACTAGGACAGAATAAACTAGGACACGAGTAAAAGAAAAAAGAGAGTAAACATCGAAGGGAAGAACGAACATGAAAAAAATCAAACAAGAACCATGAAAGATTTTATATCTTCTGTTTGCTCAGTCTACGGCTGAATAAGGCGCACAGAAAGACAGAAGACGAAACAGAAGACAAGCAAAGAAAAGAAAGATAAAAAAAACAAAATAACCACGACGAAAAGAACATGAAAACAAAAGAAAAAAAAGAACAAACCAAAAACAAAAAACAATAAAAAAATAGAACGAAAAAACAAATTGCAAACAAAACGAATAAAACTTCATCGCTTCCTCTTATCAACAACCACTAACAACACCCTCCTGCACACAACCCAGCCCTATCTCCACTATCAACCTTCTTCCATGTTTACCACGCTTGAGTTGCCCGGCATGAGACGGGCCGTGGCCGGTGGACAGAAGGACGCACGTGACCCCCTGATTCCGCCCGATCTGCCCAAGAAAATCCTCTCGAGGTACACAGCCAAGTCGAGGCTGGGGTGTCTCACTTGCAAAGCCCGAAAGAAGAAGTGTGACGAGACCAGACCCGTGTGCCGCGACTGCCTGCGGTTCAACAAGGAGTGTGTGTGGGTGGACCAGAGCATGTCGGGCTCCGAGATCCGGCGCCTTCGCAAAGAGGT
The DNA here is from genome assembly GCF_014636115.1 of Clavispora lusitaniae. Taxonomy (NCBI): domain Eukaryota; kingdom Fungi; phylum Ascomycota; class Pichiomycetes; order Serinales; family Metschnikowiaceae; genus Clavispora; species Clavispora lusitaniae. The sequence continues at coordinate 347,738 of NW_027093981.1, forward strand.
GCAAGAAAAGGCCAAAGAGAGCAAGTTGCGCAGAAGACGCTCCAAGAAAGCCAAGCTGGAAGAAGTGGAAGGCGCAAGTGTGTTTCCACTGGAGGGAATGGAGAAGGGACACGAGAAGAAACGGGGCAAGAACCAGGAGACCAAGAACCGCGAGAACAAGAGCCTGGAGAACACGATCCTGGAAAACAAGAGCCCGGAGAACAATATCCTGGTGAACGTAATACTGCGGCAGAGCATGTTTACAGTACCAGACATCACTCCGCTTGGACAGGAGTATACGCAGCCTGTGAGCTTCCCCGACTTGGGACGAGGAAACAGTTCTGCCATGGCTAGCACAGAATTCTTGCCTCTGCCGAAAGCCGGTTCGTCGCCGCTCTTCCTGGCCCATAAAGATGTGTCGCCGCCTCCTCTCGATGTGGACAGCTTTCGTTTTCTTCCGGAGGCCGAGTCGCCGACGCCGTTTCTCACGTTTTTGAAAGACCTCACTCTGCTCCACGAAAAGGACAGCACCGGTAGGCGAAACAATGCCATGAGCGATAAATCGTCTGTTTACAGTGATGGGCGGAATGAAGAACCGGAAAACGGACAAGTTTCCGTGTCGCCAGAAACGGCGTTGGCCCGCATGTCTCCGAACTTCAGCGTCCCTGAGTTCTTGGAAAATATCCATTTGCTTCGACAGCGGTCGCCGGCCGAACTCAACAACCTTGCATCGAACTTCAATGCGGCGTTTCTGCCCCGACCTCAGGCACACTTGTCCTTTTTGCCCGGCTTGGACGATCTGGGCCAGTTCTTGTACAACTACTATGTCAACACTCTTTCAGCCAAAGTCTCCATTGCACCAACGAGCCAAGACGAGTCCAACTCGTACCAGAAAGTGTTTCTCCCGCTTGCACAGAAGGACGATGGTGTGCTATACGGCATCTTGGCGTGGGCCGGCTTTCACTTGGGCGGGAAATGGCTTTCCGAAGGCTCCAAGTATGCAGAGAAGGCAGTCAAGCTTCTCACACAAGGCGTGGATTTTGGCGGGTTGGCGTGTGTGGAGAACGACCGGAGAACCATTCTCAATAAGTTGGCGACGATTCTAATTCTTTGTGGTGCCGAGATTTGCCGGGGAGATGTCAAGTATTGGTCGGTCTACTTGAACTGGGGATGGAAGCTTCTCCGAGATAACGGTGGGATCTTGAAATTCGACAATAACAAGGAGGAGCACTGGCTCATTTCAAATTTTGCATACCATGATCTCTTGGCTAGTTCTACATCAGAGCGTGGCACATATTTTCCGATCGACACATATAATACCATTTTCGCCGACCCTGAAGGTGTATCGCGAGGTTTGTTGAATCCATTGCTTGGTGTATCGAAATCTTTATTCAAGGTGATTGGAGAAATCAATTCTTTGGCATATGAGAGCAAACGGTCCCTTGACATTTACTACAACCGTGGGTCTCCGAAATCCAGCGATCTCTGGTCTACGCCAAACAACGTCGCCCAATCTCCCGATCTTCCCATGCAAAGTTCGTTTGGCGACACTGACTCGGAAATCAGTGAACATGCGAAAACGGGCCGCTTGCTTTGCTCGATTCTAGAAAGAGCCCAGAAGCTCAAGCAAGACATTGAAACGGCCAAACCAGAAATGGCAGATATAGTGAACTTGTCGGATTCAGATTTGGAACTTCAACTAACGTCGTTCGAAGCTTTCCAGCTAAGTTGCACGCTTTTCCTCCGCCAGTCTATCATGAAGTGCAATCCTTCTTCGTTGGAGTCGCAGATTCTTGTGAATGATCTTGTGAAATGCTTAGATATACTATTGGACTCACCCATGGTGGCTACGCTTGTTTTTCCGATTTTCATGGCCGGCATTCATCTGGTTACCGAAGATGATCGCGAGGCAATGAGAATCCGTATAGACAAGATGATGGCAACGTACGGACCATGGAATGTTGTGCGAGTAAAGTTCTTGGTGGAAAAAGTCTGGGAAGAAAACCCGGAAGGAGATAAAGTAGTAGACTGGCATGCGATTCTCAAGAGCCTCGGATGGGATTTAAACTTTGCATAATCAGCCAAGACTTTACTGGAAGAGGAAGATCCATATTCAAATTCTGTTTCGCTTGAAACCTAAAGATTGAGACGTGTAAGATTATGGAGGTCAGTGAAGTGAAGTCACTTTAATCACAATGACGAAACTAATGACATCGACGAGGCGACTTTGCACGTTTTTGATCTGTCGATTGGGACACCGAAGAGGAGCCAGGACGAACAATGCTGATATCCAGTTTTGCAGGTTTTACTAAAACTTCGTTAAAGCAAGCTGTGGGGAGAGAATAGCTTTTTTGATCCCCAGAAAGGTCTTGATCAAATGAGTGGAAGCGCTATTTTCACTCTGTAATAGGTCTGTGACTTTGACTATACGTCAGAATGAGGTCGAACCAGGATCAAGCAGATACAATAGAATAGAATATCAACATCCGCTTGATCGAAGAAATATGCTACAGTTTTCGGTCTGAATGCAACGTCGCTAGAATCTGATCTTCAGATATCAATCTCTTCAGATATCAACCTGATCGTCAGATATCAATCTCTTCAGATATCAATCTCCATGAATCGGAACAATCAACATCGCCGTTCCAGTCGCTAATCTTCTTCGCAAGTACACTGTCTTTTGCAACCAATACCAACTGCTTCCAATCGTATCGAGTATGAACACGCGATATCGTTTTCGCATACTTGTCTCACCCATTTAGTGGCTTTGTGTTTTCGCACCCAACTACTACTTTTATTTATTATTCCATGGCTACCCCTACTCTTGCTACCCCAGAAAAGGTGCATGCTGCACCCAAGACAGAGGTCAAACACAAAAGCGGAGACCACTTGTTGGAGTATCCTTTAGTACGCGACTGCCACGATGCTGTGGCCTTGTCTACTCTAGGCAAGCCTGCTACAGAAGCGCTTTGCCATGTTTACGCCAAAACTAAAAACACCCAGCCGTTCAAGTTTTTTTACGACCACGGCGACAAGTCCTGTGAAGCGTGCTTGGACCACGTGGACGCTTGGGCGCCTTCGCTCAAGACCATGGAGTGCCACGACTTGACGGATCCCATAGTACGCCCGATCGAGGCGACCCACTTGGCCTTTGTCAAGAGCGTGGTGCAGCCAGTGCTGCAAAAGACGAACGACGTGCGGTTGGCGGTAAACTCGTACTTGCAGGATAAGGACGGAAAGTGCTTTGTGGCGTCGGTGACACAGCCGGTGATGAAGCCTTGCAACTCGGTGTTGACGAGTTTCACAGGCAAGGTGAAGCAGCTCCACAGTTCCAAGGGCGAGAGCAAGACTGCAGACTTTTCCAAGGTGGGCAAGGTGTTTCTGTTTGTGAAGGCAAAGCGTGCCGGCTCGGCTTTGGCTAAAGTGGACGAGACGGCAGAGGAAGCTGGAGAAGCCTCTGAAGGCCAGGCTGAAGAAGCAGCCGAGGGTGAAGAAGGACCACTGGGCTCAGAAGCTGCTCCAAAAAAGGCCGTTACTGAAACCGCCACCATCTGAATTGCTAGAGCGCTATAGATGACTGATTAGCCAATAGATACGGCTGTAATTTCTTTGTAGACATCTTTGATGCCAACTCATTAAGGGAATCTCCTCTAACTTCGCCATCGCCTTAAGTAGATTTATCCTGAAAGGCTAAAATTGACAGATAACAAATTATGTGTTCTTCGAGCATTCAAACATTTATCAAGGTAGATTTTAATATTTCTGTCTTTAATTGAAACTAATAAATATAAATCGGACGATAGATCTCCCCGTCCATCAAATACATCATTTTCATGATTTATTGGAATACATCTCGATACATGTTCGGTGCATTCTGTTAGATTTAATGATTCTTTCTGCAGCCTTTAATTTAAGTATATTAGTATTTGAATTAGATGTAACGACCCAAAAGACGGCTTCACCAATTGACTTTTATATACACTTGAATTTCTGTCTTACCGCATGATATATTTTCAAGTGATCGGATCAATACAATGATCACAGACAACTAACAAACATAGCATGACACCACTGAGTTTACAACACACCAGTTATCACGAATGTCCCTTTATTTGTTCTTCCAAGTGCTCGATAGACCTACAATTTTAGTAGTGTAAGATATTCATTGAGTAAAACACTAGATAGCCTCGAGCTCCTTCTTGATGTTTGCGGCCAACTCTGCACTCACTTTACCAAAGTACTTGATGACACGCTCTTGGATAGGCTTGTCGGCCGCACTCACATGGACTGCAACGTTGTGGGCCAAGTTTCTCTGCTGGCCAGGGTATCTAGCCAAAACATTGTACAACGCAGTTGCCTGAGTGAATTCAGCGTCGGTAGCCTTCCAGTGGAATGGACAAGCAGCGCCGCTCCACACCTCCTGGTCCTCTTGGAGACTGAATTGGCGGAACTCAACGGGTTCGCTGCTTGCGAGGTAGTTTGGCGTCGAACCCAAGTTACCATTGACATTCATGACACCATCTCTCATGTGAGGGTTGAACACGCCGGTGATAGGACAGTTGACTGGGATCTGAGTGTAGTTGGGTCCCAATCTGTGTCTGTGAGTGTCTGCATAAGAGAACAATCTCGATTGCAACACTGGGTCAGCGGAAGGTTCCATGTAAGGCACGGTGTGGGCAGGAGAGAATGCCGCCTGTTCGACCTCAGCAAAGTAGTTCTTGGGGTTTTCGTTCAAGGTGAGCTTACCGAAACGGCGCAAGGGGTAATCCTTGTGTGGCCAGACCTTTGTCAAGTCAAAGACAGAGAATGGAGCCTCCTTGGCCTGTTGAGCAGTCATGGTCTGGATGTAGCAGGTCCAGCTAGGGAAGTTTCCGTCGGCAATGTTGCGGAACAAATCCTCTTGGGCATGGTCTGGGTTCTCGCCCGCCAACTTGCCAGCCTCTTCGTTGGTCAAAGTCTTGACGCCCTGGTCCGAGATGAAGTGCACTTGCACGTAGTGCCAGTTGCCATCCTTAGTGGACCATTTGTATGTGTGGCCCGAGTAACCGTTCATCTCACGGTAAGATCTTGGGGTACCACGGTCCGAGAACAACGTCATGACCTGGTGGATCGACTCTTCGTTCGACGTCAAGTAGTCCCAGAACATGTTGGCGTCCTTCAAGTGGGTCTCCGGGTTCCGCTTCTGCGTGTGGATGAAGTGCGGGAACTTGGATGGGTCACGGATGAAAAACACCGGCGTGTTGTTGTACACAAGATCCAAGTTGCCTTCTTCCGTGTACAACTTGGTGGAGAAACCACGAGGGTCTCTGGCCGCATCAGCCGAACCCAGCTCGCCGCCCACAGTGGAGAAACGCGTGAACACCTTGGTTTTCTTGCCCACGGTGTCCAAAAACTTGGCGGAACAAATGTCTGTGATGTCGTCGGTCACTTCGAAAACACCATAGGCGCCAGAACCTTTGGCATGAACCACTCTTTCGGGGATTCTCTCGCGGTCAAAGTGCGCCAAAGAGTCGATCAAATTGAAGTCCTGCAACAACAAGGGACCGTGCTTGCCCACTCTTTGGGTAGCAAAAGGTTCAGGAATAGGACATCCGTTGGAATTGGTGAAGGTAGGTGGTGCCATTGTAGTAATGATTTTGTGGTTGTGGAAGCAGGGCAGCTTAGGCGCCTTTTATAGTCCACTTTACTGTCCATCGAAAAGAGCCACAGGCCAATAGGAGGACGGCTTAGTCATTTTGACGCAACTAGACCTTGAAGGTTGACAGAAGTGGGGGTCGGACTAATCCTGCATTCCGCAAATCTAGAACTTATTATACAGACAGAAGAATCTTTGACATGATGAGGCGCATACACGGGAAGGTACATACAGGACAATCTTCAATGAAGATGGGCTTCCACCATGGCCTTTTTCCAGCAAAATGGGCTTGGAAGTTTGTAATCTCGAACATAAAATGTCGAAATTAATAATCCTGAACTTCTTCGTCGAAGGAAATAATCTGTAATCCGGGTATTCTGCAAATCGGATAATCTTCATACATGACAGCCTGCAAACATGGTAATCTGCATTTGAAAGCATGATGCATCTGGTAATCTGCATTTGAAAGCATGATGCATCTAGAAACATGATTACACACTCCACACATTTCAACCCAATTGCTCAAATACTTTTCTTAGTTTTACTTTACAAACAACAATATTGCATAGACTATCGAAATGTTTGAACCAAACTACAAAAATCGACAAAATAACGACAAAAGTTGAGAGAGCCATACGACGAAAACTAGCCAGCAGCAAGGAGGAAAGTTGAATACAGTCTTGACGCTTATTCTTCCCACCTTTCGAAGAAATGTGAGCCGGAAAATTAGTAAACCAAGAAATAGGTCAAACTAAACGAAAGTATTCATCCAATCCGAACGAGACAAAAAATAAACTGTACCAACAAAAGTTACAATGGAATATCAGAGACATTTCTTGTCCCAATGTTCCTGCAAAGCCCCGCTAATTACAGATTTGGCTTGAATATCAAGCTTGGAAAATAAAAGGTTCATTAATTGTAATTTCTTGTGACGATTACGCGATATGTGGCACTTTTGGTACTCTTTAAGAAAAGGCTGTTTTAATTCTTGACTCTTTAGTGCCAACCTATTAACCAAGTTATTTCTGCCAATTTGAAATGACTCAAACTAAGCGACTAAAATTCTTTCATAATACGCTACTAAAAAGCCAATCACAAAGGGTCGATTAGATTAATCTGCCTTAAGCAGACCATTCCACGTTTTTTTTTTTTTTTTTAAATAGCCAAATTCATGTACACAAATGCAGTAAGCACGTTTACGACGGATGTGTGGCATTCTCCTCCCTTTTTTTTTTTTTTTTTGGGAGAGGAAAAACGTACTTTCTGAGGCTTTTTTTTTAATTTTTATTTCTATATTCCAATGATGATAGTTGTGATAATTCTTTACCTAACAGCTCTCCTCGTACTCACCAGCATTGAAGCAACATGAGTGGCATTTTTTTTTTTGACTGTCTGAACAAAAGCTAATACATTTTTAAGGTCTTTGGTTCCTGACTCATTTTTTTTTCCGAAGGTGGAAGTCAAATAACTCTCTAACTAAACAACTCGACTTGCCAACTTCCCCAAATCTCTTTATATTTAGAGACGTACGTCTAGTCTCCACGCAGCCGAACTGTCACAGTTCGAACTCCCTAATCCCCAACTCCACAGCTCTCAAAACACCAAATATGCAAACAGCCGAGAAACCATTTATAGTAATCAAGCAAGAAAAGCCAAGAGGTAAAAATGCAAAAGTAAATTATTCTGAGAGCAACAAGTAAATGGTGATTATGACTCTTACAAGCAGTTGCATTATCAAGACTGATTTTTTTATGGCGAGGCTTTTGTGACTTACTAATATGATACTAATAGACCCAAAAAAAAAACAGCTGGTTGGCGGTTTTTCCATTGGTAAAAAAATGGGTGCTTCGGTCATTCCGTATCCTATCTGCTCTTCTTGCAACAGTTCAACGCTCCAAGGTTTCTAGCTTCCAAACTAATATTTCCTTGAGATGATAGTGCTCCCATAATCATTGAATATAAGACTTCAAGCAATGGAGATAAAATTGCGTTTTCGCCTGTAGACCATCTAATAGGCGATATATTTCCGGCAATAGAATACCATCAAGTTTGTGCTTCCAAGAACGTCTGTTGTGGCTTCGTCCTCCACAGGATATGCAATTTTTTGATTCTGTTTTACTACTGTAAACGTTTGTTCAGCAGGTTCTAAACTGAAAGTTTCTCCTCCAAAGTACAGACGTTTGATAAAATCGCTAGTGGACCCACCCATTCTCTCCTCAAGAGAAGCCTACTCCATAAATGAATAAAACAAACCTTAATCCAAATTATCACCATTTCATTTAACCCGTTGGTATCATTGTTCCTTAAATTCTCCAGACATTTCCTAAGCAGTTTTGGATAAGTCCAAGATCCAATTTGCTTACTTTTGTGGCGAACTTCAGTAGTGGCACGGAGTCTTACATTAGTGACTTTCTTCTTAAATTATCAAAACATAGTGTCTAATGTGAGTCCTCCCGCTAAGCCTGTTATGTTTTCCATGTCCACATCGTCCAACAAAAGTCTACTTCATGTCCTTAGAATAGATCTTGAACCCTTTACACTCATATCTTTCCCTATTCCAATTTCCGGTCTAAGTTGTTGGAAGATTTATCCCATGTTCTTTAACGGCATCCCTCTACGATACGCCAAAGTGTTTCCATAGTAGAGGCTACCTTTTGGAACCTGTCAAAAGTTAGTCATTACATCTACCACAGGCATAATTGTGAAATGAGAAACAGTGACCGAATATGGATCGATCGGAAAGAGCTAAATTCAGTGTCTATTGTTAGTTCATGTAGGTGCCTATAAATTAGCTTTAAAACGGTCATGACTTGTTACTAGTCCTCTTAAATAGAAATAGAAAGGCATATCTTTACTTCGTATAATGTGGTTAGTGATGTCGTCAAAAATTACATAGTCTCATGAGCCTTATACAAAAACCAGCACCCAAAACATGGACAACTTCGTTTTGCTTGAGTCGCCTAGGTTTAAGTCGTGGTTCGTTTAGACTATTTGATCGATTAGTTCGGATGTCATAAAATATTCTCCGAGGCTAAACCTCTGGCTTACATGGCGTCAACTTTTCTTAACATGCTATACAATATGTGTTATTTTACATAGGATTAGTCCTTGGACTTCTTCTTCTTCTTCTTTGGGGCCTCGTCGTCGTCGGCCTTTCTCTTCTTCTCCTTCTTTTCTTTCTTTTCTTTCTTGTCCTTCTTTTCCTTCTTGTCCTTCTTCTCAGATTTCTCAGACTTCTCGGACTTCTCAGACTTGTCAGCCTTTTCAGCCTTTTCAGCCTTGTCCTTCTTCTCCTTCTTCTCCTTCTTTTCCTTCTTTTCGGTTGCTGGCTCCACATCCATGTCATCAGCCAAGTCGCCGGCCAAAGCCAAGGCTTCCTTGATAGCATCAGAGTTCTTCATAGGAGCAGCACCAGTGTCGTAGAACTTCAATCTGTCCTCAACTTGCTTCTTCAAGATTTGACCGAAAGCGGTGGATGGCTCGTCGGAGTAGTTGTCGATTCTAGAGGCAATAGAACACTTGTTGGCCAAGTATCTGGAGATTCTACCCTTGTTCTTAGTGGAAGCCTTGCCAATGAAAGAAGAGTGGTAGATCAAACCGTACTTTGGTGTGTTTCCCTTGGTCTTCAAAGCTCTGAAAAGGGCCTTTTCGGCACCCAAGATTTGCACGGTCGACGCAGCTTGCTTCGACAAGTTGGTCAAAGAACCGGCGTGAGAAATCAATCTGGCACCAACAACGTCACCAATCAAGGTGGACAAGTTGGGGGCGACGGTGTGCATCTTGTCGCTCAAGTACTGGGACAATTGCTGGCGGTACTCGGAGATGGAGACAACACGTTCGGCAAAAGTGGCCACGTTGAGCATATCTAGTTCGGAAATGTCCTGGCCCATGGAGATCTTGGCATTGTCAATCACTCTTTGGGCAACGCCGGAGTCCTCGTTGAGCAAAGCGGCAATGTCGTGGAGCGACTCGTCAGTCAACGACGCCTTGTCCTTGATGAACAAGGCCAACTTGGCAAAAGTGTAGTTGTCAGGAACGATCTTGGCCAACTCAGGGAAGTGCCAGCCGTACCACTCCTTGACTCTCATGGAGAAGGTGTTGATGTCCTTGTCCAACTGGTCCAAAAGGGCAATGGCCTGGATGATGTGGTTGTCGTTCTTTTGCACAGAAAACTTAACCTTGGCTCTGGAGAAAGCGTGGCCCAAACCCAACTGGGCTCTTTCAATGTCGCCCGCCTGCAACTCCTTCAAGAGCTTGAAGCCGTGCACACGGATACCACGCAAAAAGTCTTGCACAACCTCGTTGGACAAGCAGTCGACGTACGGGAAAATCTCCTTGATGGAAGGACCCAAGTTCTTATCACTGACACCCAAGGTGATTCTTTCCTTCTTGGCCGGCTTCGGCAAGTTCAACTCCAACACGGACTTGAGGTAGTCGGAAACCAAGCCTTCGGAAATGTCGTTGGCGTTTTCCAACGCTTGGGCGGCTCCCTTGAAAGGCGCAAAAGACACAAGTTCAATCATCTTGGAAAACTTGCCCAAGTCGTTGGACGCCTCTTGCACTTCCTGCATTCTGGCAGCAATGTCATCCTGCTGGATGAGAACTTTGAAGATGGCATAGCCTGTGGCCTCTTCAAAGAGAAGGTAGTCGATGGCGGCCATTTTGGGGATGAGAAGAAAGATGGGAATTGCAAGTGGAAAAAAAAATCGCGAGGGCATCGGTGCGAGAAGAGCGGTGCGCGCACGACCGCTGGCCCAGGACGTCGATGGACCATGCTGGAGAAAAAAAATAAAAATAAATAGACAGAGAGAAGAGACGTAGTAGGGTAGTGGAGAGTAGTGGAGGAGGGCTGTGTGATGGTGTGGAAAAAAAGTTGTGGAAGTGACTGATGACATGTCGCACATAGAAATTAGCAATAGGAAACGGAAGAAGCCAGTCCCTCAAATACGATACACTGACACTACTTTTCTGTTCATGTTTGGTTTTCTCAATTACATGTGGTATTAAAGTTCATTCAGGCTGAGGACACAGAGCAATTGGGTCGTTTAGGCCATTATTTGTAGGCCATCATTGTAGCCATCATTGTAGCCATGGCAGACTTCGTTCGAACGTGCAGAATTCATTCATTTCTTCGGTTGTCAATGGCTCTGCATCTCATTTGATTATCTCTGTTAGTTTGTCTTTTGACGTACTTTGTTCTCCTTTCATGAGATGCCAGATAAAAGGAAGGTTAAGATCATGACACCACGGAAGCCAGACACATTCCAATAATGGATTCAGACTACACTGGATTCCGCTGATCAGTTCCTAGTTCGCAGTTCAATTCCTAGCTAGCAGTTCAATTCCTAGCTAGCAGTTCAATTCCTAGTTAGCAGTTCATCAGACTTCTCCTTCCTTATACGTCTGAAAGCCATTAAAAGATGCCAGAACCGTTGACAGTCCGTATCAATATTATATATTAATTCCCTCTGCTCTGAACAGACTGCAGACTGCCTTGACAGTGCGTGCGCACCCGTGCCTCCCAACACAACCCTCCAGCCACTATGCATTCTGCCTTGTCTCACTCTTTATTCTGGTCCCACTTTCATCCAGCCCCATTCTCCTCCATGCTAGGCATTAGAATATCCACGCGGCTTGGAATCGGCGCGTCGCCACGCATAACGGCGCGTGCGCTGCTCAAAAACCCAGTGGTGTTTCGCCGCACAGTGAAAACACCCACCATCGACTGGAAACCCATCAAGTCGTCTGTCACCAACTTGGCCCGTGCGGAGAACCAGTCCAAACTGCCAATATTCCGCCGCTTCATCTTGGGCTTGATGATCGCCATGCCTGTCATCAGCTTTTTCTTGGGCTGCTGGCAGGTGAAGCGTCTTCGCTGGAAAGTGGATTTGATCTCGCGCTGCGAGCATCTTCTTGCAGAACCGCCGTTGGACGGATTGCCTGCCAACATCGATCCGGCAGCGGTCAAGGACTTTGAGTTCCGCCGCTTCAAAATCCGTGGCCATTTCGACTATAGCCAGGAGTTGTTCCTTGGCCCGCGCATGAGAAACGGCGAAGTCGGCTACCTTTTGATCACGCCGTTTGTTCGTGCCGACGGCGGGAAGCCCATTTTGGTTGAGCGCGGCTGGATCCGCAAGGAGAAAGTGGTGCCCGCCACTCGGAGCACAGGCTACTTGTCCCACTTGGCCGTGCCTCAAGGCGAGATTGAGATCGAGGCCATGCTCCGTGTGATGCCCGCAAAATCTTACTTGCAATACGAACACGAGGAAGGCACTCGTTTATTCCACGTGCCTGATGTGGAGGCGATGGCGCGTGAGACAGGCTCGTTACCCGTGTATGCACAGATGATGTACCTGTTGCAAGACCAGCCCTGGAAAGGACCCGAAGAAACAAAAAACGAGGAGAAAAGTTGGAATTGGAAAGCACTATGGGGAGACAGAGGAAGCAACACGGAAAGTAGCACAGTCCATCTCTCGCCTGAAGACGCGACAATGGAGTGGCAGGAGTTTGAATTCATCAATCAAGGTGTGCCTTTGGCCGCAGTGCCTAAGGTAACGTTCACCAACAACCACATGCAATATCTTCTCACGTGGTTTGGAGTACTGATAGCCAGTACTTTCCTTTTGGCATGGAGCGTCTACAAGCGGCGCGGCCTGCTGAGCGCTGACAAGTTGATTGCGGCCAAGCGCAAGGACATGAAGAAACGCATGTGATGTACATAGTCTATGGACGACGGGGGTCAATTCCCAAGCACGCTAGTGATACCAAAGTAAAACACCATAAGCATAAGGTCGCCCACGAATATGCTTGCACCATTCCAGTAGACAAGTGCACGAGTCACCAAAGGTTGATAGCGACCCACAGCAGGGACTACTGCACTGGCCATCGACAAAATGCGAGACACAAGATTCTCCCGCGAAAACTCCTTGAACTTGGGCTGCGACATCACAAGGAAATAGGCGGAAATCACTGCAACCTCGACGGTAAGAAACGCCGTGAAAAATGTTCTCACATGGCTGTCGACAGCCTGTGCACGCACAAAGGCATATGGCGAAGCCAGAAGCTTGTAGCCACTGGCAATGTAGTGGTACACAAAGTTCAACGTGTGTATGATCCATCTCACAATGAGGAACCGGGCCTTCCACTGCTTCTGTTCGTAGGCATGGTACTGCGATAACTGGCTCTGGTACGACGACTCCTCCGCCGTGGACCCTCCGCTAGGATCTTCAGCCATCGCCTTCATCATTTCTTGGAGGAAATTGGCACCACCATCGTTTCCTGTGCCTGTATGGGCGCCAGAGCCACCAAGAATTTGTTGGAGCATGGCCTCCATGTCGGGAGCTTCATTCTCCTTTTCCTTCAAGAGAGAAGTGATATCCGGCACTTCAGGATCATCGTGGAGTGGCGTGGGTGACTGTGTCTCTCTAGAAGGAAGATCCATCACCGTAGTAGTGGCCTTTTCAGGCTTATCGAGCACTGATGTAACGTTGGACGACTTTACAGAGGAGCCCTGCGACAAGATATTATTAAGACGGTCCGTGGCCTTTCCCTGGGCCATTTTAGCTTGTCTTCTCTCACGGAGAAGCTTTCTCTTTTCTTCAGCTGAAAGTTCCGACATTGGATGTTGGTGTTCGAAAAACCAATATCTCGAGCATATACCTTTGGCGGTGTCACGTGCACAAAACCGTACTGCGCACTCTTCAACCAAACAATCTTGAATTGAATTTCCCCCATTTTCCATGTCCACTCTAAGTTATGAGGAGCAGCTTAGACGGCAGAAAATCATTAACCTGATGGAAAATAAGGATTTCTTGTTGGTGATGGCTAGCCAGCAGCAAAAGTCGGTGCAACAGGTGAAGTACGAGCTCCTAACGAAACTCTTGCAAGGATAAAAGAAAAGACCAAAGTACAATAAACTAGAGTTTGCTACCGTTTATTGTAATCTATTATCTATCGGAATGGAGGGCGTGATGCTAGTCGTGAGTTTTTTGTCGAAGCTGGCCGCGGCCGCTTGGAATCTGTTCTTCGCACATTGCTTGTGTTTGTTTTATCAAAAAGTCCACGCATGTACCGAGGAGGCTGGTTGAGATTAGGCCCATCCGAATCCAGTGGAGGTTGGCCCAAAGTTGTAGAGTTTGAGAATCGGGGCACAGGCGGCTTTCGCGTCGCATGTTTGGGTCCAGCAGGGGTTTCTATAAACGAGTCTGTAGTAGAAAATGTATCATCATGGGCCACTTGAACCTTTCTATGTCGAAGGGATGGAACGCGTGAAGCGGAGTGGAGAGGAGCACGGCGAGCAGGCGTTTTACGCGCTAGCACTTCGTTACGGATAGCCATGGTCTTTTGTTCAAGGATCTTTGAGGAAACTTCGTCCTGAAGCTTCTTATTGGCGTCACGGAGGAGATGCACTCGCCTCTCAAGCTCTTCAACGTGAGTCTGTGCGCGCTGCACTTTGGCGATGCTTTCGAATGCTGCCTGCGTCGGGCATCCTGGGAAGTTGTTGCAAAACATTGTGATCAACAACCCATAGAGGAACGCAGCAAATGGTTCATTGAACCCACCATTCACCGCTGCATGCATCTGTGCCAAATCTGTCATGTTGGACTCTAGCTCCTTTACCGCATCAGCCACCGCTTCAAATCTCTCAATGTTTTTTTCTGTCTCAAGAGGTAAAACATCCTCAGGATAGTGGGCTTGCGGCGATTGCGGCATAACATTGTAAATGCCCGAAGAACGATGCAGCCGGCGACGCGATTCCCGTCGTCCCGGGTACGTTTCGTGGGACATGGCCTAGAAGAAAAAAGAATGGGTGTTTGTGTATGATTACTGTTCCTGTATTCTACGCCTGAACGTAAACATTGAGATACAACGCGAAAACCTGCTGCTTTTATACCGTCGCGTTTAGGTTAGGCTGCAAAAAGAATTACAGCCAAGGCTCTCGCAGCTGTATATAAATACATGTAATCCCGGGTACTCAAAGCGGAAAAGATTGAAAACATATTTGTAGTATACACGAAGTTGCGGTCGCAAGAAGATTGCACGGCTGTTCCAACTTGGAGGCAGAGGCTATTAGGCTCATTTTGGACGCAGAGGCTATTAGGTTATAATAACTGTTGTTTGCTTCAAATTATAACAGCGCTCAAATAATCTACACATTGCAAAATCTTATAGTGTTCTTTTTTTCTTCTTTCGAACGAAGGATGGACCTAGAAACACAGAAATCGAAGACTTACTTATCATCTTCTCCAATGATTTGCTGCCATGTCTTGCCTTCCTTTTTCAACAACACTGCAAGCTCATCTCTAATCTTGGCAGGCAAACCTGGTCCTTTGTATGCGAAAGCGGTGTACAACTCCACAAAAGTTGCACCGGCCTTTCCAAACTCCAAAGCGTCTTGTCCCGATGAAATACCACCGCATCCAACCAAGACTAAGTCAGAGTCCTTGGTGTATTTTCTCAACGTTCTCAACGCCTTCAATGACAAAGGTTTCAAAGGTTTACCAGACAAACCTCCAGTTTGGGATATGAGTTTTTGGTCAGTTGTTAACAAGCCTTGTGGTCTCTGGATCGTGGTGTTTGAGATAATGATGCCATCAACTTTAGCCAGCTTGGCTGAATTAGCAATAGACTCGATTTCCGGCTCACTTAAATCTGGAGCAACTTTCACCAATACTGGTGGCTTCTTTCCAAGCTTGTTTGTGCCCATTTTCTCCCTTTCACTAACAACAGTAGTCAACAAATTGGTAAGTTTCAGTTCATTTTGCAAGTCACGCAAGCCCGGAGTGTTTGGCGAAGAAACATTGACAACTAAAACATCAGCATATGGACCAAGACGTTGGACACCCTTGACGTAGTCTTCGACTTCGTCACCAGTTTTATTTTTACCGAGGTTAATTGCCAAAAGTGTACCATCACGGAATGAGTTAGACTCTGGCAGCGGGTTCCCGTTCAATTTAGATGAGAGTCTTTTTGCCAAAGTTGCAACGACATTGAAGTGGCCCGAGGAATTGAAGCCGTATCTGTTGATAACAGCGTCATCACGGGGTAAACGGAAAAAACGTGGTTTTGGGTTACCTGGCTGTGGTTCCGGAGTAATGGATCCAATTTCAACGTATGAAAAGCCGGTGTTGAACAAGGCATCAATTGCTTCACCGTCTTTATCCAAACCGGCAGCAAGACCAATGGGCGACTTCAATCTAGTTCCAAAAACATCAACTCCAAGAAGTGGGGAAAGCTCCTTTTCCAAGCGTGAATCCTTACCTCTCAAACTTGGAGCAAGGCCGTATTTCATGAACTTGATACCCAAGACATGACCAGTCTCTGCATCAGTAAAGGTTCTGATGAGGGGACAAAGGACATATTCGTGGAAACCAGCTCTGGCGTCAAATGCGTAGTACGTGAATGCAGAAAGCGCAACTGCACCAGTAACAACAGCAACTGGTCTTGGGATGAAGCTAGCTTGGAGCACACGAGGGGCGGAGCCCGAGCGAAAGAAGGACTTCATTGCCGAAAAGAAAACAGTTGGGGAAAAGAATCTCGTTCGATGTGGAGCATCTCTTCTATGCCGTAATGCGCCTCTAAAACCAGGTGATTATATGCGTTAAGAAAAAAGAGATGGTGACACCAGTGACCGTTACGTGATAAAGAAAATTTAAATGATCGAAGTGACACCTTAAGATAGGGTGGTATCATTAATGAATTTCGAGATTCATGAAACTAGCTCTGTTCCTAGTAATATGACGTTTTCAAGACTCGAAATCAAAATGGTAGAGAAAGGAGAATGAAGTATCGCCTTCAAAGGTAAGTCACAAAATGACATTCGGCCATCTCTCAACATGAATTGTCTAGCTGGTATGACAGCTGTCTCCTCTCCATGTGAATTGAGACTACCAGAATGCGCGCTGACATAATGATGTTGGCTTAATAACCAAAAGCTAGCTAGAGAGAAAAGAAAATGATGCAAAGGTAATAGAAACATAAGTTGTTTAAAAAAAGGAGACAGGTCTTATACTAGATGCATCGGACAGTTTTCTCATAAAATGGTTATTCATGCTTGATGTGAAAGTTCCATGCGCAAAATCGCACCTACTCCATAATACGGCACAAAGCATCTCATCGCAAATTTTCAACTCCACGTCTTCCCAAAATACACCATGTCTAAATACGAAAGGGAGAAAGACAAGTTCCAAGGAAAGGTTGCCAAGCCGAGAGGCGGCCGCGGCAACCGTGATCTGAAAAAAGTTGACAGCGAGTACAAGCAGTTTGTCAAAGAGGCAGAAGCTACTGACATGTTGCTTCAAGAAGAGGTTGGTTTTTTGGAGGCTGATGGCCCCATGGAAAAGACATATAAGTTCCGTCAAGAAGATATTGTGGAGGCTGTTGACCAGGCTACATCCAACAAGAAAATTGACTTGAAACTCACAGAATTAGGACCTTACAGCTTGGACTTCACAAGAAATGGAAGGAAAATGTTGATCGCAGGTCGCAAAGGTCACGTTGCATCGATGGATTGGAGGCTAGGCAAATTGGACTGTGAGTTGTTTCTCAACGAGACTGTCCATGCTGTCAAATACTTCCATAGCGACCAGTACTTTGCAGCAGCACAGAAGAAGTACGTTTTTGTCTATGACAAGACAGGCTTGGAGCTCCATAGATTGGACCAACACCCGGACGTGACCAAGCTTGATTTCTTGCCCTACCACTTCTTGCTTGTTACTGCGGGAAACACTAGCATGGTCAAGTTTCACGATGTCTCCACCGGTTTTATGGTGAGCGAGCACAAAACGAAACTGGGCCCCACACAGGCGATGAAACAAAATCCATGGAACGCCGTCATTAATTTGGGCCACACAAATGGAACTGTTACCATGTGGAGTCCATCAATGGGCAAGCCGTTGGCCAAAATGCAACTGAATAGAGGACCAGTCAGGGACATCGCCGTGGACAGAGAGGGAAAATATATGGCTGTGAGCGGCAGCGACAAGACCCTCCGCCTTTGGGACTTGCGTATGCTCAAAGAGTTGGATGTATACCACACCAAGACCCCTGCAATGTCGTTGGATGTGTCTGATACTGGACTTCTTGCTGCTGGATGGGGTCCAAACATCACTATCTGGAAGGATGCGTTTAAGACACACCAACGCGAACCATACATGAAACACTTGCTCCCGTCGTCAAAGGTCGAGCGTGCACGGTTTGTTCCCCTTGAAGATGTGTTGGGAGTTGGACACGCTAAGGGAGTCTCGACTGTGATTGTTCCAGGAGCCGGTGAGGCCAACTACGATGCTTTAGAAGTGAATCCATACGAGTCTGGAAAGCAAAGACAAGAGGGCGAAGTGCGTGCTTTGCTCAACAAGTTGGCGCCAGATACCATTGCCATGGATCCTACATTTATTGGTACCGTGGACAAACAGGCGCGCAACATCCGGTTGACGCGGGAAGAGTTAGAGCAAGCAAAGGTGCAAGAAGAGAAGGAGCGCGAAGCGCATCTCGATGCTCGCCCAGATCTTCCAGAAAAGCACTCCAAATTGAAACGGTACTTGGCCAAGAGCAAGAGCAACGTGATGGACGCGCGCAAGATGCGCGCGCAGCGCAACTTGGAGTTGGAGAAAGAGCGCAGAGAGCGGATGAGGCTCAAGGAAATGGGCGTGCCGGACGAGAAGGACAAGTTGGGCCCTGCGTTGGGACGGTTCGTTTGAATACAGAGTTGGTGTTTGCAGAAACCGTTTGGAATGGCATACATGGGCGTCCCTCGATACTTTTCGGCCTTGGAAACCAGTTGATGATAGTACATTGCATGAGAAAGAAAGACCGAGGAATGGTGGATATTGGAGAAACACATAGAGACGACAGTACATAGGGACACTGATCTTACAGTAATATAGCAAATACGCTTGTTGAAAATACCGTTACCTACCTTTATTTATCAGTATTATATACCCTTGGGCCTAAAGCCGCATTACTCTAAGAGACCGCGCGATGCTGATGCATTCGTTGTCTCATTCTTTAGTCATGTATCGTGTTCTTCGCTCTTCTCTATCATGCCCATGCAGTGTCATCCTTTATGACTAGTCAACTTCTCCTTGTTCTTTGTACCTTTAATGACGGAAACTCGAGTAGTCGACAGTAATCAAGCCACCCAAGAGCGGCAGCTGGCCACGGCCGGCCAGTTCTACTGCCTGAGTCAACTTCCCGCCCGAAAGCTCGTTATGCTTTTGCAACCGCCGCAGCAAGCCCATTTCGGCCTCGACCCGCACAAGAAGACGCTCGTCTGCCGCATCCAAGAGTATCTGCCACAGGGTGGAAAGCTGGTCGTAGGCCATGGCGCGCGTGTACTGGAACTCGCTATTGGAGAAGTTTGGAAGCTTGTGGATCATTTCTGTGATGGCGTCGAGGATGGTGCAGGCAGGCTGTAAATCAACCTCCAATGGCGGAAGCATGTTCAAAATGAAGTCGGAAAGGGTGCTGAGGAACTCGCACAAGTACGGTTTGACGCGGGTGTATGAATAGTCGCTTTCGGCGCTGCACTTGTAGGGCAAATGGGCGGTGATGGCGTCGAATTTGGCCCGCATAACCGCCAAGGCGTCTTTTGTTTCTGGCTTTGGCGCAAGATCGACAATAGACTGCGCCACCTGTGGGTTTGCAGCAGCCACCTGTTGCAAAAGCAGCTGCAACGCGTTGCGGTCTAAAGTTTCAATGATTCTGTGCACGGGCAAGCTCTGGCCCAAGATTTTTGTGGTTTTGGCTCGTTTCTGGCGGCTAGGGGAAAACAGGCGAGGGGTGTCGATTTGCGGCGGCGAAAGCTTGCGTTTTCGAAGCGGCTTGGCGCAGCGCGCATGGTTCTCTGGGTTTCGCAACAGAAAGGCCGGGGTCGACATGGGTGATGTGGGTGTATGGGAAAAGAAGAATGAAAAGTAACTTCAAGAGTGAAAAGATGAGAGCGCCAAAGGAGGGCGCTGCGTGCAGGAACACAATCAGGAGAATGGAGCAAAAGAAGCCAGAGAAGGTCAAGCAAGAGCAAAAACGAAGAGAGCAAGAAGAGAGAACGTGCAAGAAGAAGAAAATGCTAAGAAAATTATGAGCTCAAAATGATGTGAGGTCCAGCTTAGAGTGGTGTTTTGCTAGATTGCGAAGTCTGTTTTCGCGAGACGACAATGGAAGAAGACGGAAATGTGAGAATGCAAGAGGTTGACGTCTGAGATTTCACGGACAAAAGAAAAATCAACGTCAACAATGCAATGAAGTCAAAGAAGGTTAGAGTATCAGAGTATGGGAGTGTGTAAGTATGACTACATAGGACAAAAATAGTACAGGCAAGAATAAACGAACGCAAGCATAAGCTAATAGACAAGAGAAAAAGAAAGAGAAAAGGAAAGAGAAAAGGAAAACGAAAAAGAAAAAGAAAGAGAAAAGGAAAGAAAAAAGGAAAACGAAAAAGAAAAATAAAAAGAATTACTGGAAACTCAGAAAGAACACAGTGACACAGGAGGACAAAAGTACCAACAAAGCATACGCCCAGCGAATAAAAGGTTCAGGACGAAATTAATGGCCCAACTTGACATCAGGCAGGCTCGAATCATCCAGAGATTCTGGATCAAAAATTGTTGAGTATCATTGCACTTTTACGCCTGTATGTTTCTCGGTATTTAATTTCGATACTATGGTGTGAAATGCCATCAGTGGCTGATACTTTCTCCTAGCCAAGTCAGGCAATACAGTAGTCTAACTCTAATCGAGCACAAAATGTTGAACCAACGACAGATATTTATCCTATTTTTGAGTCCATACATGGATATGACAAATATTTAGAGCCTGGCAACTGTGAGCCGCAACTTGCTTTGATGTCATGTTATAAGCTTAGCTCGACAAAATCTACTTTCTTCCAGTTTTTACTAGGTTCTACGCACTTCTGAGAGGCTTTTGCATTGTCCGACACATGTTAGACAGGCCGATTCGGCTAGCAGATGTGTTTGTTCCACGATCAGCATAAAGCAGAGGCTACAACCACTCGCTTGTGTATGTATTGAGACGCCAGAACGATCCACGTTCTGGACTAAAAGTGCAAGAAGGGCATACAGCCAGGAACAGGAGCACGAACCTCAGACCCGTAGCCGACTTAGTTGACTCAATAGTTGTTGAATAGTGGTTGACTATAGTCGTTCAATAGTAGTCGTTGCTTTCAAACTCCGAGTCCGAAAGACTCAGGAACTCGTCGTCGCTCTCGCTGGCCATGTCGTAGTCGGCCTCGTTGAATCCCATGTAACGGTTGCGCTTCAACTCCACCTCGTCGTCCGAGTCCTTGTCCTCGTCGTCGGTGATGTTGGCGGTCTGCTCCAGCTCCTCTTTCTCCTCCAACTCGATCTTCAACTCGTGCATAATGTCAAAACACTCGGCCAAGAGCGCATTCAACGTGGCCTGGCCCTCGGGCACCTGGTTGTTCACGATGAACTTGCCGTCGTGCCGGAGATTGTCCAACGACGCAAGCTTGAACTGGAACGGGTACAACTGGCGCAAGTTGCTCAAGCCGTCCACACGCTTGATCTCCAAGAGACATCTGCGCACTGTCAGCAACTGGTTGTGGATGGGCTGCAACGACTCCAGCACCGGCTCCAGACTCTCCAAAAGCTTGTACACAAGCGAGTAGCACCGCCGGAGAAGGTACAACACAAGAAGCAGCACGCGGCGCATTTTGCGGCCCGCGGCGCCCGAGCTGGCGCTGTCTTGCGTCAACAGCACCCGCTGCTCGTCAAGCCGCTTCAACTGCTTCTGGTAGCCGTACAAGTCCGTCTCGCGCATGGTCCAGCGGCGGGTCACAAGCAATTTCTCCAACGTCTGCTTCAATGCAAGCAACTCTTCGTACACGGAGCGGAGCCCGGCAAACGTCGCCAGCTCCTTGTCCAGCATGTCGACAGAAAGATCGGAAAACGCCGCAAGCATATCGAGCCCGGCGTCCTGGAGAAGATTGTTGCAGTCGTCAAGCAAGCCGTTGAGCACCATCTGCGCCCGCTCCACCAACTCGGCGTCGCCCGACGACCGGAACCGGCCGTTCTCGTCTCTCTGGGCCTCGATGCGCCGCAAGCTGGCACGGAGCGGCTCCACGTCGGGCGCCTTACCCGAGTCGCTCTGCAACGTCACACAGTTGAGCAAAGACTTGCGGAGCAGAATGAGCTGCGTGTAGACGGGCTCCAAGTCCGACGGCATGCGGCGGAAGGTTTCCTCCAACTCGTCGTACGCCTGCTGGCAGCGGTGCAACTTGGTGCGCAACAAAAGGCTCTCTTCCGCGTGGTGGTCGGCGGCGCCGTTTTCGGCGTCCATGGAACCTTCGTCAATGTTCTCGCTGTGGGAGATGATGTCGCGGATCTCGTCCAAGCGCTGCTTGATGGGCCGGAGATCGTCGATGCTGAACACCTGGCATTCCTTCAAGTGCGTCAACAACTTGTACACGGTCGAGAGCGACAGGTATGTGGCGGGCGCAAACTTGGTCAAGCCGCATGTGACGAAGGAGAGCGAGAGCAACTGCCAGCAATCGTCAATCACCTGGTCTGTGGGCGTGGGCAAGCTGAGCGTCAACCCTTTGAGCTCTTCGTCCTTGCGCACAATGCTGAGCTCGTGCACCTGCTCCAAAAACTGCTCGTAGATTTTGTACACTTGTTTGGAGCTGAGAAACTTGCTGCGGTTGTTTTTCAACTCTTGGAGCGTGTCGTAGAGCTGCACCACAGCCGTGTGGATGGGTTTTTCGTAGTCGGGAACGGTCTTCATGGCCAATATATTCTGTCAATTGTGTCCAGGTGATGCAGTTACAACGAGTCGTTAGATATAGTCTTTATGGAACTCCTTCTGATGTTCGTGGTTGTTGATTGGTTCCTGCTTAGGCGAGATACCGTTTCTTTCTATCTTTTGGACACTGTCCTTGGATTTGTCTCTGGCTCGAGCGATGCACAATGCTAGGATCTTTGCAAAGAATCCCTCGGTTGAAGGGCGTTTAAGTAGTCTAGCGGTTCCGGCTTGCTCCGACTCCGAGTTTTTTCGTGGGTCGTGGGGGAAGTTCGCGGAGGTACAGGTTTTTTCTGTCTCTCCTGTCGTTCGATGAATTGGTGTCCCGAACTGGCTTAGCTGGGGATTTGCTCGGTAGATGGCTTTTGAGTTTCTAGAATGCCACTCTACTTTTCCGGTAGATGCGGAACGCCGGGGGTTACACCCGTACCTCCGCCCGTCAACCAAGGTGTGCAGGATGTTATACTCTATGCAAACCATGGCCATGGCTGTCTTACATACATTGTGGTAAATTATCTGGTTATTTTATGGTATTTTATTTGTTATCTGTTCGATGTACAAGAGATGTATGTGATTTTGCCTTTTTCTGGAAATCAAAGTAATTTCTTTAACACCAGCCATAAGATCTAGCTTTGAGAACCTTACTTCGTTCGTCTGTTTCTGTACATTTTCTTTTGGTCTTGTAATTTCTGCTTTGAACACCAGACTACATCCAATTCAAAACGTTGTAATGCCTAAGTATGTCCGCATGGTCATCAAGATACTCCATTAGAGTTTTTCTTTCGTTGGAATCCACATGTACAATCAAATCAAAAAGCAAAACTTCAGCTCCTCTAGATCATCATAAAAGATTCCTCCAAGGCTCATTAATCTGGCTCATTACAAGTGCCGTGGTAAGCGAAAGTGAGAAAATTTCAACAAATACTAAATGTTTTATGGTCAATTGGGATGAGTAACCAAACATCAGTTGTAGATATGAAAGTCAATTCGAATACTTGTGCACAGATTAATGCGATAACCCGTTTCAATGTACCTACTGGTCAAAATGTGTCATATTTTTTTGCAAGATGGAGAAGAATTCATTCGTTGCCCGAACTGTTTCCATTACAGTTCAGAAGAAGTTGAAGGAGATTTCTTTTCGTTTGTATACTTGCTCTTATGACTATGACTTCTAAGCGTCTTAATCGATGCATTGAGTTACAATTGTATGAAGTTTGTGCTTTTTCAGAAGTCCATGAGGCTGCAGTTAGGTCAACTGATCATCATCGCAGAACCATCTTCAAATAAACTTCTTATCTCTTAACAGCGATTCAAAAGATTAGCTTGAAGAAAGTGGCCCTATTATTGAAGAAGTAGATGAGCTACGATACGGAATAGTCGACTATGATAATGAAACTACATAAAATAGCGTTTGCTACTCTGATGGTCCGATTATGTCCTCTACATTTTTAACTGATTGTAATACTTGGATTCGGTCCATGTGTCCACAAATCGTTTATGAAACAAGTAGACCAATTTTAGACTTGACAAGATAAATATAGCATACGGCAAAACAAACCTTCATTACAGAAAAACACGAGTGATTTATATGAGTATGCATTAAAATAGTATTCGAAGCATTTATATTAGTAATGAGTTGAATTTGTTAAATGAGAGCCGTTGAATTCAAAAGATCAACTAAAACAACTTAGTAGACTGTATCCGGACAGCCACTTATACCCGTTGGTGCCCCAATTGTCAAAATATCCGTAAACTTCGTAATCACGAGACCATGTCATACTCTATGATCATGCCTTTCGTTGAATAGTTAAACGCGTTCATCAAAAGAGAAAAAAAGCTGCCTACCCTTCAAGGTACTTACATCATCACCATATGTCCGTGTCATTATACATTGCTGTGCTATGGGTTAGCCACCGCTAGAATCTTGCGCGAGTAGTCCGTTTCGTCGGCTAGTGAGCCTTCCAGGATCCGCCGCCGGCCCATCATCACTGGATTGAGGCGTGGATCCGAAAGCGGCGGCACTGCGTTGCTTGCACGCTTGTCCGCATATGCATCCAGGAATGGGTTGGCCATAGGCGTGTCAAACACAGGGTTCACGGTGCTTCCCTTGGACGTGCCACCACGGCTCACACCGCCCGTGCTCTTCTCGTACAACTCTTCCTCGTTGTCGTCATCGTCAGAGCGCCGGCGCATGAAAAAGAACACGGCGGCTGCCAAGACAGCTACACCTCCGATGCCGCCCACAACACCGCCCACAATGGCGCCTGTGTTGCTGCTCTTTTTGTTCAGAGAGTGGCCAGATCCAGAAGATGCGGAGGCAGAGGCCAGCGGGCCGGACGTTTTCGTCACGGTTTTGACTGCGGCCGAGCCCGACTCGCCCAGAGCAGATGTAGTCACAATGACAGTCACCAGAGACTGCCCACTAGTTGAAGTTATGGAAGAATCAGGCAGCGACGTGGCTGCATCCAGCGTAGTGCTAGCGTCCGAGGAAGAGGTTGCCGACGTCAGCGGCGAAGAATTTGCAGCATTTGAGCTGGTTGCAGCCAGAGCCAGGTTCAGGTTGACGCCCAGACTGGCACCCGCACTGCCGCTTACGGCAGCAGCACCGTCGTCGTTCCCCTGGCCTTGGAATACCGTGTATGCTGACGCGCCTCCACACATATCGGTACCGTAACCGTTACACTTAACGTTGCAGTCGGATGAGTCTGTTTCATCTGTTGGCATGGACAGGAGACAAAAACAGTAGCCACCGTTTTTAACCGCCACATACGGGTAGTCATTTCCACAAGCCTGCGCGCACAGCGACGATGTCTGGTACTGATTGTAGCCTTTTGAGTTGGAGGTGTCTATGGACGAATAGCAGCCAAGGCCAGAAGCAGTGACCCAGTGGGCCAAAAGCGCGGCTAGTATGACATGGCTGTAAAACATAACCGCTTATGTTTGAATGGGGAGCTATTCTTGTTCAAATGAGCGAACGTCGCCTTTTTGTTTGCGTAGGGTCGTTTGGGATTTGTTGATAGTGGAGTTTCGGGACTCCTTGTTTTCCGTTTCGAGGCTTGTTTCGAAAAGGCTCTGGACTTCAGAGATAAATCTATGTCCAAGGAATGGGGTGGCTCAAAGCGAAGGAATGTGCCAAAGGGTATAAAAATAAAACAACGAAGGGTATCAGAAAAAGAAGGGAACCAGACAAGGACCAAAAAAAAAGTAGCTCAAGCGCTTCTTTTGATTGAAAAAGAAACTACCCGGCTGCTCTAGTTTTATTAGCCGCAGGCGCGCCTCAAAAAAAATTAAGAAAACGCTCCGCGAAGTCGAAAGATAGCCTGTTGCCGTATGCAGGAGAGTGCCTTGCGATTTCGTGTTTTTCGGTCTAGAACCGTCCACGCCCAATAGACTTTGGCCAGAAAAAAGGGCTAGGCTTGCGTTTTTTTTTCGATGGAGCCGTTTTTCGACTTCAATTTGGCGTTCTTGAGTTCCTTCGAGATAGAAGGATGAGAGCACTGCCACTGAAAGAAGCGTCCTGAAGAAAATCTGTCACGTGAGCACCGCTACCATAGACCGCGCTTTCAACAAGCCTTTGTTATCTCCGCAGTCAATTTACCATTTTCGGCATGCACCGTTTGAAGCACGCACCTTCCATTATTCGATTAGGCTATATTTATTCCGAAGTTGGAGCAAGCAAAAGAGTATTTCCGGGGTACTGACATGTAAACGACGAATTCCAGTATGGAGAGATGGATAACTTGGTTTTTTTGAACTTGAATGCATTTTAAGGCTACTGAACGACATGGCAAGTTGATGTATGGCCAAATAGAACCAAACCTTCGCTGTCATTATGCAAGCGCAATAAACTATCTAGAACAGCTTGGCATTCTAATAGACTTTACACAATGTTACCAGTTTTAATTGAACCCGCTATCAAACTAAGGAAACTGCAAATAAGAATGCAAGATCACAAACTGGTGGCCCGAAGAAATTAATCAATGAAGTCACAAGGACTTTTCAAAATGATTTCCATGAGCCATTCTGTTTAATTGTACACCAAACGGTTTAGTCGAACTTGGAATCCAACTGGGCTGGTGTAGAAACTCATGAAACTTAAATACTGCTTGTCATACTTACACACATAATGCGATAAATTGATTAATTATGCTGATGTTAAATGGAAACAAGCTTTTGTATCCCGGAAGTACAAGGAACTTGCTTGGCCTGGTAAGTCTTGGTTTGTAAAAACCGAAGGGCTTTTGGAATCGGAATAATAACTTGTAAGTAGAATCCTGTAGGTGCATGTTTGTAAGTATGTTCATGATAAATGAATACCCAGCAGTTTAGTAGAATATTTGACTACTTTTTGTGGTGTGGGATTTTATTATTATCATACCTGATCAGAGAAAGAAAAGACACCACATATAAACAAAAAAAAGTAATATGTGACTGCTGAACAAAGAAACATTTGTACGCCTAATTCCTGGCCTCCCGCCTAATTTAGCAATTGTTTGTGATTGCAAGGGAATGAAGGATCACCACATGTCAATCGTGATGAAGTCAAGACTAATTTCTATCAAGACTAATTTCTATTCCATTATACTCCAACGAGACGAGATCCTCATTGATGAAAATAATAGCCTTCCACATACACCAAGTTCAACCCTACATCTTCTAGTTTAAAAGAAGTTCGCCATATATCTCCTGTACCTTTTTCGTCAGTAAATAATGAGGTTCCCATTCAACGCTAGTGACAGATAGACCCTACTACAATCAAACTTTTCCAAATTTGCATTCACCGCTCTGAGCTGATAATTATATTACACAACGGGCTACTTGCCCACGGTTTCCCAACCTTCTTCCACCGTCAAATTGGCCACCTTGTCTTCAAGACCGGTTTCGGTCTTTTCCGCAGGCTCTTCCTTCTTTTCTTCTTCCTTCTCTTCCTCCGAGTCATCGTCTAGAGACAAGACATCGTACAAGGACTTTTGTGGCTTCGGCTGGTCCTTTTCCTTTTCAGCAGTCTTTGGCGCAGCCTTCTTGGCTCTAGGCTCCAAAGCCTGGCCTCTCTTCCAGTCGAACTCCTTTTCGTCCTTCTTGCGGAACTCTCTTCTCGAGTGCTCTCTTGGAGGCAAAACACCGCTGCCTCTGGCGGAACCCCAGTCCAATTCTGGTTCGTCTCTTCTGGGTCTTCTTTCTCTTGGAGGCAAAACACCGCTGCCTCTGGCAGAGCTCCAGTCTAAGTCTGGTTCATCTCTTCTTGGTCTTCTTTCTCTTGGAGGCAAAACACCGCTGCCTCTGGCCGAACCCCAATCCAAGTCTGGTTCTTCTCTTCTTGGCTTTCTCTCTCTAGGACCAGAAGATCTTGCTGCGCCCCAGTCCAAGTCTGGTTCCTCTCTTCTTCCTCCGCCAATTGGGCCGGTTCTGTTGGCTCTCCAGTCCATGTCGAAAACGTCAGCCTTTTGCGGAGCAGCCACATTCACGTAGATCTTTCTGCCGCTGAAGTCCGACATGGTCAAGCGCAACGCCTCTTCCAACACCTCACGCTCGGTGAAAGTGACAAACGCAAAACCCTTTGGTCTTCCAGACATCATGTCCATAGGCAACTTCACGTCCTCCACAATGTCTCTGGCCTGCAATCTGTCCTCGAAAAAACGGGCCAACGCATCTTCGCTGGCGTCGTATGGCAAGTTGGCCACACGGGCCTTGTATGGTGGAGCGTCAGGCACTGGGTATTCGGTTCTTTCTCTTCTGGGGTAATCCTCCAGCTCTTCACGAGAATAGCTGCCAGTGGGCACGGCGCTAGCTGTGGCAACGCCAATGGACGACATGTCGACCTCCTCGTCCGCCCACAGGCCTCCGATGGAGTCGTCGGCCAAAAAGGCGCCCAAGTCCATTTTCTTTACGTTTTTCTTAGGTGCTGGAACTGGGTTAGTAGGGAGCGGGCAAACGCAGACGCAAACACTGTACTCACTTGTCGAGCACACAGAGTCAGAATCTGCCATCCAAATGGCCTTTCTGGGTTAACATACGCATGGTGGTTTAGTATCCCGATGGGTTTTTGAAGAATGAAAAAAAAAAATTTTTAGTCTTTTTCGCGCGGACTACAATAGATTGAGAAAAGATAGAGGCGGGATACAAAAGTATAATGCGATTAGAGCCTACTACTGCTATAAGGGAGGTACTGATGATATCTTATTGCAACAATTTTACTTCTCAAGAGTATCTGGTATTGATTGCTGTGTAAAACGTTTTTACATGCTTACGGCAGTTTCTTTAATTAAGGCTGGTCTTCTCATGTCTTCGCACTTTCATGAAATGGACCGATGGCATTAAGATGGCCTTCGACCAGTCTTGCATTTGTAGGCGAAACTTTGCTGGCCTTTGCGATTCCAACGGATCTGTATATATATTCTTAAAATGATTTTTGATCAACTTAGCTCTGAGGTCCGTGTCCCGATAAGAGGGGTAAGCATGGCTTCTCTTATCAGGAACAATAAGTACTGTGGCTCTTGAAATTTAAATTAACCAAGTCCATGCTTTGACTATACGAAGCTTCAATTACCATTTCAGGATGGGCCCATAGAAAGAAACTGTAAAGTATGCCCAAGCCGCGCAATAAACGTGCTACTTTAGTAAGTTTGAATTATATTGTCAGAACTACTATAGAGACACAGTGTGAGGAGGATTTTTTCCCTTTAAATCATTAAGGCAGATTTGAACATCAATGCCATTGGATTGGCTGGAGATAGGTGGCCTTGGTGAGACTTGTTTCCTCGAGAAGAATTATAAGCAAGTCCTAATAGCATGATCGTATGCGCTTGCGTGGACCAATAACTAATAATTCTCTTAATGATAACAGGTGGCATACATCATCTAAGGACGCTGAGCCGCTTCAAATTGTAGTACAAAGTTAGTCTTAGGTCAGTGTCACGATTATATTGGTACGTTTTAATGTACGGGTTACAACTGCTCGAGACAATAACTGAACAATCAACAAGCGACTTTAAACTCACTGAATAACTACTAAAAATCTAGTAAGTTTTATTCGAGGTTCAATAAGTAGCGATCACGAATAGCCTATGGCTGAGCATGTATTCTTGCTTCAGTATATGTGTACTTCTCAACTTTTCCGTGAAACCAAATGCAATTGTTTAGAAAGTATGGGAAAACACACTGTTGATAGTTATTTGTAGTTGATGTGCTTTTGTCACTCTTGAAGTCCAGGTACCAGTACAATCGTTTCACTAAGAAAACATACGCGTACGTCTCGCCATTATCAGATTAGGTAACATTTAATTCATATAAACACCCATGCCAACTTGTGGTTCCTACAGGAAGGCTACTAGTAACATTAATTAAGGTCATCTGACCAACTGAATATCTTCAGACGGAATAGTCTGGACTGGTAACGATCTCATACTCTTCGCTCCACTGTTTCACGGAGCACAGCTTCTGAAACGTCAATCTCACTGTCTGCTCTGGCCATCAGTCGTTCGTGCGCTTCTTCTCTCGCATTCTCTTGGCGATCGTGTGCGTCTTGTCTTCCGGAGCATTGTCTCTCCTGTTGTGGCTCCTGTGGCCTCTCTTGCTCTTGTATATTTTGTTCATGTCTCTCTTCATGTCTCTCTTCATGTCTCTCTTCTTCGTTTCTCTCGTGCTCATGTCTCTCTTGCATCTCCTGTCCTTCTTGCCCATTCTCCGCCTGGGCCTGCGATTGCTGGAAAAGCAGAATCACAGCCCAGTTGAAAAGATCGGTCTTGGAAATTCCCATGAGATGCCAGAAGATCTTGCGCAACGCCAGACGATACTTGTGGTCGGCCGTTGCGCGGGCACGGGCTTCCAAGTCAAGCTGTGGATGTTCTTCAAGCAAAACACGAACACGTTCAGAAAGAGGTATGAGTTCGGTGAGCAACGCACGGAGATTGGGGTCCGAGCGAAGAAAGTCGTAGTTGAGCGTCTCTAAATCGTCGGTATCGGCCGGCGCCTCGTTGGCTTCGTTGGCCTCCACCACGCGGCGCAATGGGTCGTCTTGAGAAGAGCCCGCGGCATCATTGGAGTTTTCCAGATCTCCGGCAGGAGGCGAACTAGCATTAGGAGCATTAGAAGACGACACTTGGCTTGCACCTGCAACAGGACTGGCGCTGTTCTCGCGGCCTGCAACATGGGCCGCCACAATGTCTATGTCAGGGTCAGGGTCATTTCCCTGGTCGCCAGCGTCGCGGCTTTCGCCGGTTCTGGACGCTTGGAGATGAGCCTCCCGTTCGTGTACTTCTTTATAGTAGTCCCGCTTACAGATGGGGCAGCAGGCGCGGCGCTGGATCAACCACGGATCCACACATGCAGCGTGGAATACGTGGCCACATACCAAGCCACGGACGATGTCGTCGCCGCCAAAAACCTCGAGACAAATGGCACAGGTGCCCAGGTCGAAATGCGGCTCGTGGTGCGCCAAGTTGGTGAGTTCAATGCCGCTCTCGGCCAGCAAGGGCTTTGGCACCGACGCGGACGCTTCAAGCGCTGGCGTTTCGGGCTCGCCCGAAGTCAGCCTTGTCTTCAGTTCTTCCAGAAGCACTTCCATGTTCAGAATGTCCACTTCCTCCTTCAGACTCGCGTCCAGGTTCTGCAGAACGTCCTTGGGATCGGCCGGCGTGCCCTCGCTGAGCCAGTCGGCGTAGCGTTTGGGCGGGAACAACAGCTCCACCTCTGCCGGCTGCAACTTTTTCATCTTGGCGAAACGGCCACGGCGCCGGCGGTGGCGTCTGCGCTCCAAGAACTCATCACGAAGAAAATGGTGTGTTCGGAGGTAGTCCAAGTGCTCGTGGATCTCGCGGTTCAGCGGCGTGTACGAGAAAATGCCCGTGTCGGTGAAAGCGGACGAGAACATCATGCCCCGGCTCAGAAGCGGATAGACATGGAGGCCGTATCGCGAGCGCACAAAGTAGCGCAAGGTGAAGAAGACAAAGAGCAAGGCGATCAACACGGCAACCGCCATGGCCAAAAAGAAGAGCACCGTAGACGGCGTGTTTCCGACAAAAGATGTCTGGTTGAACGACATGGGCGCCGGCGACAGCGACAGCGAGGCCGCCGAAGTTTGGGACGCGCTGAGCGTCATGAGCAGCGGCGTCAGCGACATGGCAAAAGCGAAGTGGGCCGGATGGGAGGGCGATGGATCCTGGAGATCGAAAAAAGAGCCTTAAAAGTGGGTTCCGCCGGATTTAAGCGGAGGATGCTGGGGGAAAAAAGCAAAAAGATGTGCAAGCAACGGATGAGCCAAAGAAAACGGTTGGCGCTGCGGCAGCGACTCGGAGGGGCTGGGGTGGAAGAGACGGCGAGCTTTCCAAAAAAAAAAAAAATGATAAGATCTGGGGATTTTTCTGTCAAGTCCGGGGAACGTCATGTGCGCATGTGGCGGCAGGACGAGCGAAAAACGGATGCGGACACAGCGCCTCCAGTTCTTGTGCTACGCTTACAAAACTCGGTGTGTGTGTTGTCTACGGCGTTCCAGCATGCCCGTGGGCTTTTTCCCGGCCATTTTGGGCCCCTGGGGCGAATTTTACAGAGGGGGCCCGGATGACGTTCCTGCACCGAAAACAGACATGGATAAAACGTGCGGCGAGAGAGGCACAGGTGGACACATGTTCGGCTGATTATTCTGCCCTTCGTTCGTCTGTATTAGGTCGATTATTCTGCTTATTCTTCTGGTGTATTCTTCTGGTGTATTCTTCTGGTGTATTCTTCTGGTGTATTCTTCTGGTGTATTCTTCTGGTGTATTCTTCTGGTGTATTTTTTCTTATTACGTTCGTTCTTACGCTTAGTCTTTCTTCTTTTGCTTCTTCTTAGTCTTCATTCTTACTCTTGGTCTTGTTTCTCAGTGGTCTTTCTACACTTTCTTCAAAACTTGTGCATTGGACACTACGTTTATACACCAGCAGCCAACTCACAAACTCAGCACTTAGGACTTTGGTGCCTCCTTGTGGGAAATGGCGGCTTCCTCACCCATGGCAGAAATGACAGAGATGATCAAGTCCTTGCCCTCGTCAAAGTCGGCTTGGATCTTGTCACCCAACTCACCGTCTGGGATCTTGACGTCGTCCTTGGTGTCACCGTCGTTGGTCATCAAAGACAAGAAACCGTCGTCAATGTCCAACAATTGGTACTCGGCTCTGGTCACGTTTGGAACCTCCATGTTGTGGGTGGATGGAGACAAGTCTTCCAACTTCTTACCAGTGAAAATGTCGGTGGCAACCAAGTGGACCTTGGCGTGACCGTGCTTACCAGTCTTGGAGGTGGACATGTCGATAATCTTACATGGTCTACCCTTGATGACAACGTGACCGTTCTTTCTCAAAGCAGAACATTGCATTGGGAAGGTCAAAGCGGCACCGGCATCAGCGGTCTCAAAGGTGTGCTGCTTGGTTAGTACAGTTGAACAGATGGAAAAGCACCGGAAAACTTGGCCAGAAAACCTCTCGATGGAAAAACCCAATGCTGGACTGAAAAAAAAAAAAGAAAAGCTCTATCCTTGACAATAAGGAAGAGAGTCCGCCGTCATTGTGCTACTAGAGTTTTCTGCGCCTCATGATTCCCACTTTGCACTTAACATACTTCTTCGTCAGCCATTTTAGTTGAATATGATGTAAGTCTGGAGGAGAAAGAAAAAAAAGAAGAGGAAAAAATCCAGTCCTTTTTCCTTCGCAGAGTCGTTGGTTTCCAAAAAAGTCGCGAAAACAGTCGCCTCCATTTTTCAGCCCTAAAAACCGGCTTTCCACCGTCTTCCTCTGGGTTTTTCAGTTTTTTGACCTCATTTCTGGGTTTTTCCCCCTATTTTATCCCGTAATTCAATTTTTCGCTTTCAAATTCGCCGGGGAAGTTGCTTTTCTACAGTTTTTCTTTCCTGGCATCTCGGGGTTACCCGCCCTCGTATTCTTCACTTTCGGTCGTGTGCAAATCTCCTTTTCCTGCAGAAACCCAACGCTGCTCTTTGACCACCTTCTTCACATCCACGGCCAGTGTGCAGGATCATGGTCCCACCCAAAGCAATCTTCCAGACTTGGGCCATAACAGATTTTTTTCAGTCCTGATTGTATTTCTTCGTATTTTTTTCCTTTTCTTATTTGGAATGAAGTCTGACTTTTCTCCTTGGGAAGATATTCTTTGGTCGTGTGTCCTTTTGTCATTTAGCTTCGTATTTAGTACGTAAAAGTGCGCTAAAAGAGCGGAAATCAGAATAATCTAAAACTCCAATAGACGAGCGCCAATTATAAATCCACGTATATACGAAACAGAATGATGAATTGAAAGGAATATCATTGATAATAAATTCCAACAAATTTGGCCTAATATTTTCTGCTGAATTTAATCTACTCCATCAATTTATGCTACTACTAGTAGACTACGGATATAATTACAATGCAATATCTGAATTTTTGGACATAAAAAAACAGTAAATATACAGTAACACTTGAATTCCAGGCATTGGATAATTATCGTTTGATTCTCGTCTAAAGATTTTCGAGAATTTGAAAGTAGCAACGTCTAACAGCTGAATGTTACTTCTGCCCTTTTATTATGCGTTACTTTTGCCCTTTGCTTACGGTGTTTTCGAAATAGGCCACCAAAGTGGAACTCAATACAAATACTGTGCTTTCGTCATCACTTTCATATTCGGTGCTTTCATCATTCCTACCAGTTCAGTTCACGAACGTCTTCTGCTTCACTTTTTTGCTTACAATGCTAGCATCCTTCAGTGCGTATGGCAGTAACGGAAAGTGCATACTAACTAGTTCCATGCCATTCCCATTCGCGTCGATAGCGTTATTCATTCAGTATAGTACATACATTAGTAAATAAAAGCCCGAGAAGAACTGAATTGTTAGTATTAATGACCTCCGGACTTTTCCTTCCGACAACTCTATTCAGAGACTGGCGCTATGCTCAAGAGCTCTACTGGAGGTTGCTTTCGTGTCATGACGCATGTCTGCATCCTCAGGGATCTGGCTGCTCAACCTGGATTCGAGTTTGGCCTGTTTTTCCTGTTTGAGGCTCTCAATCAACGGGTTCCACTTGAGAAGTAACTCCTCGCATTTTTCATGGAGGCGGAAACTGTCTGGATACTCCAAGTCCTCATCTTTCAAAATGCACTTGAGCACTTTGTGGATCTTGGTTTCCCGCAAGAGCTCCACACTGACCGGGAAATCGGCCAAACGATGCAAAATAATACGTGCCACCAGCAACTCGTCCACTGTCGGCGCAGGATAATCCTTCGGGTCTTTTGGCGTGACCGGCTGATTTCGCTGGATCAAAGACCGCTGTAGTTTGATGCGGCAAAGCCAGAGTTGATGCTGTCTATCCTTTTCTGATGCTGGTTTTGGCGACGACAGTGTGCCATTCTTCGCCACTTTATGGTCGCCGTTGGATGCTCTTCTCTTTCGAGCACCTGTGCCGTTTGTGGCCCGTTTTTTGCTCACAGACTCTTCACTTTCTTCGTCACTTGGTTCGTCTTTGACTTCGTCAGCAGGCGTAGGCTCCTGTTGCTGTGGATCCAGACCATTGTCATTGATGGGCTCAGCATGGTCGGAAGCGACGGAGTCATCATCTATTTGTTCATCTTCAGCTTCTCCTTCGGCAGACTGGTCGTCTTCGATCTCCTCTTCCTCCTCTTCTTCTTCTTCGTTGCTTTCGGCATTGTCATCTTCCAATGCCTTATTCTGTTCAGCCAAGTCTTCCATGAACTGGTCGAAATTCAAGGTGCTGGCGGCCACAAGCGCATCCGCCACATTGCTGGTTCGGCCAGTTTTCTTTTTCGCTTTATTCCGGAGCTTATCTTTGGGCAACTTGCTCAATTTGGCCTGCAATTTATCTGGCGACAATAGCTCAAGCGATTTTTCGTTCATCCAGTTGTAGTCGCCGTCGGGAATGAAAATCACACACAAGTTTGTTGTTTTCTTTTTCGCCCTCATGATGGCACTAGGAATCATGTCGTCCGGCATGACAAACGACGGCCACGCTGGGAAGCCCGTCATTTTGGCCAAG
Source organism: Clavispora lusitaniae (assembly GCF_014636115.1). Taxonomy (NCBI): domain Eukaryota; kingdom Fungi; phylum Ascomycota; class Pichiomycetes; order Serinales; family Metschnikowiaceae; genus Clavispora; species Clavispora lusitaniae. Next base: position 383,143 of record NW_027093981.1, read on the forward strand.
ACCATGTCTTTCGGCTGGAATGCTGCCTTCTTTCCTTTTCTTTGCGGCATGCTGGCGCGAGCAAGACAATACCGATTCTCGCGGATTCAAAGGAGACAGAGGGCGCCAGAGTCAGGAGGAAAAGAAGTGGTAAGTGGCGTCTCTGGAATCAGCAAAAACGGCGAGAGTGAAGGACAATCACAATCTGAATGGACGAGGCTGCTGTGGATAAGTACAGATAACAACACACGCTGTGGATGTAAGCGTATGGGGATTGGAGAAAGAGGGAAAGCAGCCCAATTGCCCTAAACGGGATGTGGAGCGGTCGGGAAAGCGATTCAGTAACCAGCGCAAGCACTCGAGCGTGCTAAACAAAAATATCGGGGGAGATTGGTTAAGAGAAAAAGAAAACAGAAAGATTGCGTTGAGTGGGGTCCACGCGCGAACTAGTTAGGACATGGGTGGCGCACGTCCCTTCCATCCAAGGCGGGCCGGCGGATTCAGCAACGGCCATATGGAGCGGAGAGAGTTAGGAATGGCGAAGTTGTGCCTTGAATTGGCCGTAATCGTTTTTTTGGAGACAATTGGTCGGATTTCAGTCGGTTCAGTTTCGTTGGAATTGGAAGGCCCCACCGTGCACCCGTACACCTCTGTTCCAGGTTGCAGTTGGCATGACTATGATTCATGCCAATAAATTGGCCAGAGACGGAGTGTTGGAAAAGACCAGGAATAAGTCAGGAAAGGAGCTCGGGTGGAGAGACGTGTATATGTAGGAGCTCTGGAAGTCTAATTGATGCTTTCTCGACAATGCGCTCAATTCCAGAATATCAGACAACAATAGCACCAAGGCCACGTATTTTATTGTTCAGAGGACTAGCAAAGTAGCAGATGACATGACTCACTTAATGCTTATTTACGCATGGAAAAGCAAAAAATGACAGAACCTTGAAGATACAATTGAAACATTTTGGATACAATAAAGAAGGAATTGAGATGGAGCAGAGTAGATCCATGCAGATTCAGCTCCATACTAGATTCAGATCCATGGCAGATTCAGATCCATCAGATAGATTAAGATACAATCAGATAGATTAAGATACAATCAAATAGATTAAAGTGCATTGAGAAAAAGTGAGATTAAAATAAAGAGATTGGATATGAATGATGATTAGCGATAGTGAGACGAATGAGATTCGTGAGAATTTCTAAAAAATCAGGAGAGTAAATTCCCTAGACCAGTTGGATCATCCGTTATTAAATCAATCATTTACGCCGTCACCGCTCCTCAAGAATCCGGCAAATGCCTTCAGAAAATATTGTATCATTTTCCGTGCAGTTTCCTTAGACCAATAATACTATGGCAAGATTCCCCGCCAAACAAGCACGAAGAGACATAAAACAAAGCAATATTTTTTCACAATTTTCTCTCTCACTTACCTCTCCTTCGTCATTCTCTCTTTTATCCTCTGTCTTCCCTGTTCTCCCAAATTTGTCATTCGATTTCCGTCTCTTCTCCATCCTCTCCTACATACAACCAATGTTCTTTTCTCGACATTTTGCACCCATCCTTATACCTGTTTCTTCTTAGAAACGCTCCCCGTCTTTGTTTCTCGAGGCCGAAAAATGTCTTCTTGCTCAAATCTAAAAAGACCGCCTGCGGTTTTGCCCTCGCCACACCAGATGGCGCAGGTTTTCAAGAAGCCTCGGTTGGCTATGGTCCTCGAACAAAAAGATTCCCAGCCGCCAAACACACTAGAAACGGAAGGACGAAACACGCAGAAGCCCAAGCTGCAGAAACCGGCTTCGGATTCCGTCACACAATTGCAACATAGCCTTCCCTTGCTGCTGTATCCGTTGGTGTCGCCGCCATATAAAGTGTCTGATTTTTTCACTGATCTCCAGCCGGCGCCAAACCCGCTGCAAAAGGCGCAAATGGCTCAAATAACAAACGTCTTCCCGCCACCGTTGCCACCCATTCTCCCGAAAAACTTGCAGTGCCCCGATGGCGGCATTCTGGTGCCGTTTGTGTACCCCAGCATCCCTGTGCTTAGACCAGATGTGTACCTCGCAGACCGAGTGCAAAAACGCAGGGGCAGACGGCCAGCGGCAGAGGTGATGGCTGCAAAAACAACAAAGGGACGCATGGGTGTTCCAGACGCCGACATCTACCCTGTCATGGCGCCTCTACCGTTCCCCGCAGCACCATACATGCCATATCCGCTTTTCAGCGATCAGGCGCTGCTCACGCCTCACGAGGTTTTCGGTGACTGGCTTGAAGCGCTGGAAAACCTTCCACGGGTCGACATGGTGGTGGCGAGCGCAGCAGGGCTGATTTTCGATCTTGGCGCCGTCGCATCACTGGCCGGATGGACAGTTTCGAAGTTAGACCACTACGTCCAGAACCACAAGCACGAGTCCGACCCAGAGGCAGAAGATGACCGCAGCGACACTGAACTGGCGGATTTGCCCTCGGGATACAAGCTTTATGCCGACTACGCCGACCAAGTGGACATTTCTAATGCCTTTGATGCCAATGCCCGGCCGAGACCGTCCAACGTGGTTGTCACGCAATCAAAGTCTCGGCACGAGTACACAAAAGTGGTGCCCATAGTGTCCGATCGAGGCAGGTCCTTGATGCTGGACTTTGGTGCCACCTGCGAGTACGCAGACAGAGATATACAAGAGGATGCAGAAATGGACTCGGAAGAAGCAAGCAACAACACTACTTCCGCAGATGCAACCGAACAAAATGAGCCGGACGTTGATGGAAACATGGGCGACACTAGAGATGGCAAACCTGTATTCAAAGGGCCCAAGCGGCGCTGGGCAGAGCTTTCTTACGAGTATGACAAAATATCGGCGAAGGAATCCAGAAACCGAGAAACGGTGTATGCATCACGGAAGTGGGCGCTTTTGGCGCGGTTGCGGCTGCTTCAGAATACCAAAATCAACTTTGGCCCTTCAGAGATCGCTGACGATGAATTACGCGAGTACGCCCACCGCCGCCAGGTGCAAAGAGACATGGAGTTGGTGCAATTGAAACACTTCCACACGTACGAACGGCTCAAGGCTGCACTAGCCTTCTACCAGAATTCGAATCGCGCCTATAAAAACATGAGCATTCAGTTGGTGAACAAATTGGGCAAACTCAAACATTTCTTCGAGTACCAGAAGCAGATTTTCCAAGACATCACCAAGGGTCGCAATGCCCACGACTCAGACACCTACAACATACGTACGAAGGAAAGTGCACGCTTGTATGATGGTTTCGTTGAACAGGATTACTCTAGCAGAATCAAAGACGTTTTCCGTGCGTCTGTGGCCAACGAAGACAAGGGTCTTCCCTTGGACAGCCATCCTGATTTTGATGCGCTGTGGTTTGAGAAGGTATTCACCGAACGAGAGCATGCAGCGAACGTTCATGATTTCATGCCATTGGTGACCGAAGAGGAGTTCAAGTTGATCACGGGAGACGCGCCCGTGAAGAATGGCCCAGGAAAAGAAAGCAATGGGAAGTCCAAAGGTGCTAAGCATTCCATATTCCAAAGCCCTCTTTATGATGTGACAATGTCTGGATCCGAAGCTAACGGGTCAGACAGTGGCGTTGTGGTGAAGAAACGGCCTGGAAGAAGAGCTGCTCCAAAATCAACGCTTGCCGAGGAGCCCACGAAACAACAGACCGAAGCTGCGTTGGTGGCTAAAATCATGAAACTGTTTGTGGGGCCGGCCGCCGCCAATCCAGAGGAACTAACAAATGATCTAGATCTCATTGGTATCAAAACGAGGTGGCCTGTGAAGTAGCGGAAATGCTAGTCAAGGTTAGAGAGTACCTACGAGAGACTATTCTATTAATTTTAACCATGGATGGCGAATAGTCGAACCACAGAGGTACAGAAGGTGTTTTGGGAATTTGAAATTCTCAGATACTTTTCTGACGGTTAGATGTGCTGACCAACACTCTTTTTCATAAGTTGATCTCCAAAATTGCATCACGAAACAATTTATATACTTTGAAAAATACTAACCACGCCAAAAGTTTCAATGTATATTTTGAGGAATTAGTGTCCCACTAAGGACTGGATTGTAATTAGAATGCGCAAGAAGTCAAGGTAGTCCGGCTGCATCATGAGTTATTGATATTTATATTTTCTGCAGATTCTAATCGACCGACAATTTAAGCGCTCAAACGGATTTTCGACGTCTTCAGCATACAAAAAGGCTAAACTTCAGATAAGCGTCTATTGCACAACTATATATCACAACGTTAAAGAGCATGGCACAAACAGGATTGGACACATCTACATAATAATACTAAAAAAAGAAAGGCGGAATTCAGGCAATACAGAAATGAAGAGTCGGACAAGTCTCTGGGCAGCAATTGGAGCGGCGGGGTTTAGTAGTCCTCGAACTGCGAGTAAAGCGCAATTGCCACGTTAGCCAAGCCAACGACAAGGGGGAAGTTGCCCAAGTCGGACACAAAGCGGTGGTAGATGCCCAAGTGGATCAAGAAGTAGTTCTTCAACAAGTGGGCAATGCCGTGGAAAGTGTCGACCGAGTGCAAGGCACCGTTCTTGATAATAAAGTAGAAGATCAACACTTTGGACAAGGCAAAGATGAAAGGGTCGTACTTGTACACGCGCACAACAAAAGAAGCCTCTTCTTCCTCATCGTCATCCTCAATGACAACGACTCTTCTGGAGAAGTTGACGTAGTAGGAAATGAGCAAAGGAAGCGCCACGGCGTACACGAGCCAGTTGCCCAAAACGGACGCCACAGTGTAGTCATACAAAGCAGTGATGTCGGGCAAGGGCAAAGTACATTTCTGCAACTGGGGCACGTTGTCCTTGAACACCTGGTGGATGCTCTTGTTGTCCTTTGTCGCCACCAAGGGAACGTAGAGGTACAAGAAGTAAGCGGTTTCCACAGCAAGCTCCAAGTAGTTCAACGCCACGGTGGTGGACAAGGAGTCTCTCAAGCCGTCGTTGAGCTCCAATGTGGTGATGCCCACACGGTCTGTCCATTCCAAAACTGTCTCGTAGGCGTTCTCGAAAACAGCAATGGCCGGGTCGACAATCCACTCCTTCAAGTTGATGGGTGGTGGGGCGTCGTAGTCCTTGTCGGCTTTGTCGTCGTCGTCTTCGCCGGCCTCTTCTTGCTCGTCCTCAACGTCCTCTTCTTCGTCGGTGGCATCGTTCTCCACCAAAGTGACATTTTCAATCACGTCGTCGTCATCTTCATCGGCCTCGTCGGCGAGCTCCATTAGCGCCTTGGCCTTCTCCGGGCTCTCCTCAATGAAGAGCTCGATTTTCTCAAGCAACGATTGCTTTGTGTCCTTGGACCGGACAGTAATGCCGATTCTTCTGGCCACCTGCGCCAAGTCGGCTTTTTTGAAGCTTTTGTATTCGGACATTGGCAGAGCGGGTTTGTGCGAAGAGATTGGGTGCGACGTTTTGTTGGTGTGAGCAGTGTGTTGTTTATATTCTGCGCAGAAGACGGTTTTTCTGCAGAGGAAACAACGGGAGACAAGTGTTTATGTTGGGGTTGTTTACAATCTTCCCATTTGGGGGGCGCTCGGTTTGCTACGCGCCGGAGGCACGGGTGCAAAGCGCCAGAAGAGATAAAAGAATGGAGATAAAATGAAGGAGATAAAAGAAGGAGATAAAGAGAAAAAGAATGGAGAAGGAGATAAAAGATGGAGAAAAAGAATGGAGAAGGATGAAGAATGGATAAAATGAAGGATAGAGATAAAAATGGAGGATAGAAGGTATATACTACAAGGGAGGCTGAACGTAATGTCGAAATGGTGCAGCCGCGCAGTTTCATGGAAGCAACGTGTCTGAATTGACAATCGACATCGCAGTGAGAATATAGTCAGAGGTAGTAGAGATGTAGAGATGTAGTAGAGATGTAGAGATGTAGTAGAGATGAAGTCAGTATGAGATTTAGTCAGTATGAGAATATAGTCAGTATGAGAATATAGTCAGTATGAGAATATAGTCAGTATGAGAATATAGTCAGTATGAGAATATCAGTATGAGAAAGCCAGTACTCAAATAATCAATAGGCAGTAGTCAGTATAATTGCACTGGCATGCTCACTATGCGGAAAAGGTTTCTGGACAGAATAAGAAGGTGATCCGGGATAAAAAATAGAGACTGTTTGTCATATTACTGGATTAAATGCATGAAAAGGCCAACACTTACAATTGAAACAGTAAGTTACTGTAACGTTGGGTGCAATTTACATATACAGTTTCGCTCATACTACAGACTTCCACTGGACCAGAACTCAAATTATGTTGGATAATACAAGATGGTGGGTGTCTCCATCCTGGTCAATAAGGCCCGAATATAGACTGTCAGTTTATAGACCCTAGGGCCACAACGCTTGTCCAACCAGTTTGAAGTCGAATTCCATGCCAGTTGAATACTCGCAACTTTCCGGGCCATTTGGCCTAACTACTCTATTGTTCAGCCGCTGCTGACGAAATTTCGCCCCAAAATATTTAGTCAAGATTTATACGATTTATGCCTCGGAATGCAAACCGATCTTGTCAAACACCTTGTAGCTCCTCAATTCTACTTCTCATCCTTCTGTCACATTTATGTTACTGTGCGAATTTCTGTTCTGTTGTATTCCAGTTTCCTCACCAACAACAGTAATCGTAGAAACCCACCAAAGCAAGAAAATACAGAAAAAAGCCAGACCCAAATACCTACCCAAATACCTGCCCAAACACCCAAACACCAACCCAAACACCTAAACACTAACCCAAACAAAGCTCAGTAATTCTTCTCTGGCCGCGCACGTGACCACAATGCCTTTGCAAACATGCCCCACTATTTACCTTTTCTCAATTTGGCACAACGTTTCATCCCATCAGCATCTGCATCCTACATTGTGTAGAAGCCGTTCTAGAGTGTTCCAATTCGCCCCAACCATTGCTTGACTTGCCAACAAAAAAAAAAAGGCAAAGAAAACACACACCCGAGCTTCTTTTGTTGACATTTGCATAGCTAGACTTTTCTAGTGTTTTTGCCCCATAACAATGCTACGGCAGCTTCTACTAAAGCGCTGTTTTTGCATTTCCCGCCAGCTTCTACAAGAGCCCCGCGTCAACCAGCTAGGCATCCAGTATCTCTCTCATGATCTCCACAGGAAAGTGTTCCCCAAATCGTCTTCTCAAAGTTACCTTTCGCCTCCTCATCCGGCGCTTCTCCAGCTTGCGAAAAGCCATTTGGCCCACAATGGGCTCCTAGGGAAGAAAACACAGATTGGCGCGCCGCTTCACATTGAAAATATGCCCGACTTGGTCGGCAACTCCTCCTTGGATGAGCATTTTTCTCGTATCGCAAACAGATATGCCCAGCCGTATACGGCTATGGCCGAAACACTCTTCGCCTCTGCATTACCCAAACGTCCGGATTCGTGGCTTCTTCAAAGCGGCTGGACCCGCTATGCGCCAGGGAAAGAACCTCAACCCGTTCTGTGTCCTTTGGAAAACGAAATCGTGTTCGACGTTGAAGTCTTGTATAAACGGTCACCATACGCTCTCATGTGCACGGCCGTGACTCCGAAAGCATGGTACGGATGGGTTTCTCCTGTCTTATTGCATCATAAAGATCCCAATCTCGACTGGGACAATCTTATTCCTTTTGATACGCATGCGGCTCCAAAACTTTTGGTGGGCTTCAACGTCAGTTACGACCGCGCGCGGATCTTGGAAGAGTACAGCATCAAACAGTCCAAGGCTTTTTTCCTCGACGCCATGGCACTTCATATATCACTCAGTGGTTTCTGTTCCCAACAACGCCCCACTTGGAACAAGCATAAGAAACACAAGCTGGAGGCGGAGAAGGAAACCGAGGTCGACCCTGAAGAGGAAAGCAGCATGGTTAGAGACGATTTTTCGGCAGCTGAAGTAGCCCAAGAGCTATTGGACGACCCTTGGCTTTCTAAAGGAGCGCCAAACTCATTAGCCAACGTGGCCGAATTCCATTGTGGAATCAAGATGGATAAAGATTTGCGAGATACTTTCAGCTCAACAAATGTTGAAGACGTTGTCCTGGACTTTCAGAACTTGATGCATTATTGCGCTCTGGATGTGGAAGCCACTTTCGCTGTGGCTCAAAAACTATACCCCCAGTTCCGAGCGAAGACTCCGCATCCCGTTTCGTTTGCGGCGCTCAAACTGTTGGGCTCGCTTGTTTTGCCTACAACGAAAAAATGGAACAACTACATTGAAAGTGCCGAAAAAGTGTACGACGAAAACCGAAACGCTGTGTCTTCGATTTTGAAAGAGCGTGCCAACGAACTCATCCGCTTTATTGAAGAGCAAAACGACCTGCTCAAACCAGACTACGAAAACGATCCATGGCTCAAACAGCTAAACTGGACATTGAAAGCCCAGCGATTAAAGAAAGACGGTTCACCTTATGCGAAACAAGCTTTCCTCACAGGATATCCCGAATGGTATCGGGATCTATTCAAAACGTCTTCAGAGACAGGCCAGAAAGAAATGAATCTCAGCGTCCGATCTCGAATTACACCTTTGCTTTTACGCTTGAAGTGGGAGGGAAATCCTCTAATCTGGACAGAGTCTGCAGGTTGGTGCTTCAAAGTGCCCTTTACAGATGAGAAAGTCGACGAAATGCTTTCAAAAAATTACACAAAGGCACAACTTAGCGAAGAGGATTTTGAAAGTTTGCTCCCTGAACTTCGTGATGGTGATCAGCCCTACGAACTCTTTAAAGTACCTCATCCAGATGGGCCGAAAAAGCGGTGTACCCTCATCATGTCAAAGAGCTATTTACGTTACTTTGAGAGTGGCGTGTTGACTTCCGAATATGATTATGCCAAGGAGATTTTGAACTTGAATGCAACTGCGTCGTATTGGATGGGTAACAGAGCCCGTATTCTTGACCAGTTTGTTGTATTTGCGGATCCAAAAGCAGAAAAAAACAACTTCTTTGGCACGAAAAAGCAGCTGAAGGAACACAAAGATATGGGGATCATTTTACCAAAACTTTGTACCATGGGAACTATCACCAGACGGGCAACAGAAAACACGTGGCTCACAGCTTCCAATAGCAAAGCCAACCGGATCGGGTCGGAACTTAAGTCATTGATAGAGGCACCGAAAGGTTATGTGTTTGTTGGTGCTGATGTGGATTCAGAAGAGCTCTGGATTGCTTCTCTCATTGGAGATTCAATGTTCAAGATCCATGGAGGAACTGCTTTAGGCTGGATGACGCTAGAAGGTGACAAAAACCAGAAGACCGATTTGCACTCAAAAACTGCAGACATTATGGGAATTCTGAGAAATGACGCCAAAGTTTTCAACTACGGTCGTATTTACGGTGCTGGTGTGAAATTTGCCACTCGTCTTTTGAAACAGTGCAATGCTAATCTTAGCGACGCTGAAGCTGAGCGACTTGCCAAAGAGTTGTACGAGAAAACAAAAGGGCTTGCAAGCCATTCGAAGATTTTCAAGCGGCGTGTTTATCACGGTGGATCAGAGTCGGTGATGTTCAATGCCCTCGAAGCCATTGCATACCAAGAGCATCCTAAGACGCCAGTCCTTGGCGCTTCAATCACAGACGCACTCACGCAGAAATACTTGAACAAGAACAACTACTTAACGTCACGTATCAACTGGACCATTCAGAGCAGTGGGGTGGATTACCTCCATCTCCTTATTGTTTCCATGGACTACTTGATCGAGAAGTTCAAACTAGATGCGCGGCTCATGATTACAGTGCACGACGAAGTTAGATACATGGTGAAGGAAGAGCAAAGACTCATGTGTGCATTGCTTCTCCAGATCAGCAATTTGTGGACAAGAGCCATGTTTTGCGAGCAATTGGGCATCAAGGAACTTCCACAGTCTTGTGCGTTTTTTTCTGAGGTTGACATTGACTTTGTCTTGAGAAAGGAGGTGGGAACGGAATGTATCACACCTTCACATCCAGATCCTATTGCGCCAGGAGAGTCCTATGACATTATCAAGTTACTCGACAGTTTTGATTATGCCAGTGCTCTCGCAGAGCGCAAACTGTCGTTGACGAACATTAAGAGTTTCAACTATCGTTCAAGAAGGCCTGTTATTGAGAGCTTGGATGATGAAGCAAACACTGACGTGAAGATTGGAAAGTTGCGTTTGCAAAATTCGGTCACAAAGGATGAGTGGAAAGCAAATGTTGGAAACTTAATGAGACAATCAAGGCTTTACATGGAAGTGCCAATACAACCAAGCAAGCCAGAGAAAACAGCCAAACCCAGGAGCAAAAGAAAGAATGAAGTAGACACCGGTAGCCCTAAGGATAAAAAGGCACAGAATCCGAACAGCGACAAAAGACTCAGCAAGCCCATGAAGCCTAAAAGACAGGTTGACGAAGATGACTATTTCATGAGCCAAGACGGCGATGAAGTTTTGAGAAGAGAAATCGAAGAGTCTATTGCTAAGCTGGGGAAAAGCTGGCCCTCCATGGGTAGCTCGGCGTTCAAAAATGATCCCATGTCCACTTGGACGGGCGAGAGCATAATTTTTCGGGCCAAAAGCAAACAGACTGGGCTCAATCGAGTCCCAGTTGCAAAGTATCTGAGTTTGAATCTTCTGGGTTCCAGCCGCAATGGGCCAATTGCTACTTACAATATGTTCTCGACGAGAAAGGTGAACAAACCTTCCCACACTTTGACATCTAATTACTCGGCCATAGACGAGAAGAAGTTTGATTCCAATTTCAGGCGACGATCGCAAGCAGAATTGAAAGGAGATTTACGGCGACGACGACGACGAACGTGATGACGAATTACGACGAAACGATAACTACCCCGCTGTCTAAGAAAGGTAACTAGATATCCAGGCATGAGCTTAACTGGATCGAGAGACTTTCAAGCAGGAGCCCCGCTCCCATAACATTACTGATGTGAGACATTACTGATGTGAGACATCACCTAAAACGTGGCAGTGCCCGTTTCCCAACGCTTTTACATAACATGATTCCAGGCGGAATGCCAGGATTGTATACTAGGATTTTTTAGACAATAATATAGAAGGTAAAAAGTACGAAGAATGAAGAAAAGCCTAAAGGAGAAGATGGGCCGTAGTTCGACAAGTATTCTCCAGTAAACGCTAGACAATAATATTATCATGGAAGTTTCCTGTTTTTTGCTGTTCTGTTAATTTATTCTCAACCATAACTCTGGCAGAAATTCGTCGCACTGTGCAAAACTCATCAAGCCTACCATTATGCCTCTTGATCACAAACTAACGCTCACAATTCCGTTTGAGACGCCCAAGCAAGCGGCGATTGCACAAAGGGCCATCTCAGTCGATCCGGTTCTTAAAAAAGATGAGATTTCCGTTTCTTATCATGCCCAAGACACAAGGCTCATTTGTGAGTTTTGTGGCGTCAGCGATCGGGTGATTCGTGTGGCCATCAGCAATGCCATAGATAACATCAAGACCATTATAGAATGCATGGACGAATTTGACGGGGAAGAGGGAACGTTGTTTGAGAAATAATGATGCCAGTGAAGGAACGCTGAAGGAACGACTGAAGGAACGAACAAATGAACACAAGTTGACTGTTCAATTATGGCGAAGTACAAGCATAATAGATTTGGTGGTGGCTCAACCTTCGAAACAGACATGTGGAGTACCAAACATTGAGTGGAATGTATGGGTGAATGTTATCAAGAGTTCCATATAAGCGAGCGAATCATGCTCTTATCCAAGTAAGATATGGAGGCAAACTTGTATAGCTGTCGACAATATAATGAACTTACTAGTATCCGGCGAATCTTCACCAAATAATGAACTTACTAGCTTCTGGCGAATCTTCACTGACTGATTGTAATATGCTTACAGAACATTGCCTGCCCCACACTTGAGCTCAAGGGTAGAGTGAACAAATGGTTCAAGCTTAGCTTGCCACTTCATTCGAATCAATGACATTAATAGTGAAGCTAACTCTAAGTGTCATCCAATTTCGCAAGTGAGCCAATCCAAAATTGCAATGCCTATTTATCAGTCCAAGTGAAAATAGCAATTCGCCAACGTTTAGAGTAGGTATTCAGAGATTCTCGATACATTTCATTGGTGCTTTCACAAACCACACTAAATGGTAGAGTATCCAACAACTACAATAAACGCTCGACCTTCAGTATTATTCAGCAAATTAACAGATACAGATATAATTCAACACAATGTGAAATATCAATTTTCAACGGATCAAGATATCATCACTTCAAATCAGCCATCCAACACAGCAGTATGTCCCCTTCTTTTTTTGCCAATATTTTTTTTTCAAGTCCATACTTCTGGTCCTACTCCATTTCTACTATGTCTACTCCACATTACAGTGCGAAAAAATTGTAGCCATGCTCCGACCGGTTTTCCGCCAAAGCAGAAGGGGCCTATTCAAGAGCTTGAAAAACGCTCCGCGCTTCAAAGAAGAGAATGACTCGAAGCACCACGAGTACTCGATCAGGCCCGACACTTTTGCGTTTCGTGTGGGCCACGGAGAAAACAAAAACTCAAAGGCACACCCGCTCCAAGACAAGGGAGAAACCCTGTTCAATGTGATCGAGTACATCTACAAAAACGCCACCAACTACCCGTTTGCCAAGAACAGCCCGCAAGATGTCTTTGACAAGTACCCGGAGACAAACTCTGCCAAGATGGGCCGCATGAAGCATCGGCCCAGGAAAGTGAAGATGTTGGCGTCGGATTTCATCGAGGACTCCTTGTACAACCCCCACTACGGGTATTTCTCGAAGGAGGTGGAGATTTTCCACAGCGACGAGCCGTTTGACTACAATTCCATTGATGACGTCGATGCGTTCATGGACGCTTGGCAACAGGCGTATTCCAAGTACGAACAGAGGGAGAAACACACGAAAGAGTCCAAGGCACCAGACTTTGAACCAGAAATTGCAAAAGAGAGAATGGACGCCAAACAGGGACAGAACACAACACAAGGGAACCCAAAACAGGGACAGAACTTACAACAGGGACAGAACAAGCAAGAAAATACAAACAAGTCGCAATCGTTTCTCTCGCGCCAGGCCCAGCTTATCCGCCAGCAGGACCTTGCAGTGGCGTCGAGCCGCAAGTCTCTTCAGTTGTGGCACACGCCCACCGAACTTTTCTCGCCCCATTACGCCGAAGCCTTGGCCCGGTACATTGTGGTGAACTACAAACTCAACCAGTACCCGTACCACGACTTGGTGATTTTCGAGATGGGCGGCGGTAACGGTACGTTGATGTGCAACATTCTCCAGTACATCCAGCGGCACGAGCCGGACATATACCGCCGGACCCAGTACAAGATCATCGAGATCTCGTCTCAGTTGGCTCTGAAACAGTACTCGCAGGCCATGAAGCTGCGGTTGGTCTCGAGTGGCTTGGACGAGCGCAAGTTGCAGATCATCAACAAGTCCATCTTCCGCTGGGACACGGTGGTGGAAGAACCGTGCTTCTTTATTGCCCTCGAAGTTTTCGACAACTTTGCCCACGACGTGGTCCGCTACGATCTGGTCCTGGGTGTTCCTTACCAGGGATATGTCCTTGTCGACGACGCGGGCGACTTCTACGAGTTTTTCTCGCCCCAGCTCTCGCCCGACACCAATGCTCTCTTGAGTTTGCGTGAAAATGGGCGCTACCCTGTGTTGCCCCAACAAAACACCATTCTGGGCCACGCCAAACGCATCGCCAGTATGGTGCCATTTTACGACAAGAGTGCCATCCACCCGTTGTTGCAACTGCCAACCAAATTGCAGTGGTCCAACAAACTTCTCCCCTTGAAAGACAACATGACCCCAGGCGAGTTTGTGCCCACACGGCTTTTGCACTTTTTCAATATCCTCAAGCACAGGTTCCCCAACCATTCGTTGATCTCCTCGGATTTCCACTCGTTGCCCAACGCCATCCCCGGCTATTACAATGCGCCAGTTGTCCAAACAGTTGTGGGTGATCGCATGGTTGATGTGTCCACCTACATGTGCCACCAAGGTTACTTTGATATCATGTTCCCGACTGATTTTGCGCTTGCAAGCGACTTGTATCGCCAAGTCACAGGAAAGTTGGCCAAAGTGGAACTGCATCGGGAGTTTTTGGAACAGTGGGCCGATGTGGATGCAACCACAACGAAGAAGGGCGAAAACCCCATGCTTGACTTCTACAAAAACGTGAGTTTCATGGTGAGTTAGAGAATGGGGCAGGTATTTGTCATCCCTTGCACATAGTAAATGGAGTTCCTCCACGCCAACTGTATATATAATTACCAATAAGAAGCAGAAATAAAAAACGAAAAAAACAGTACCTTTGCTTTATTCGCCAATACATCAAATAAAACCAATTTTATTAATATCTTGCTCAAATCTGACTATAAATCGCCCAAGCCAATAGATAAACAAGTTTTGCCTTTCACAGAGAGACAGCAAAGTATGTAACGCTGAAAGGGCCACAACCATGAAAGCCTCTTTGCAATTACATTGACAAAGCAAACCAATATATCAATAACCAAGATACACCAAACCAACCTTCTATTACCAATATCCCAAGATCAAGCCTGTTGCCTTGGAGAGCCCGTTCCATGCCGAACTCACTAATGAGCATGCAAAATGCTTCAAGTCACTGACAAGCGAATCAGCAAAAGATTCAGGGAGCACATTCTGCGTTGCCATGCGGCGACCATACTTCATTACCAGGTCGAAGTAGGCGTTTGTGGAGGACGAGATATGTTCAAGACCACGTTTCATGCCTTCTAGAGTATTGGAAAAAGGCAGAGCCTCAGGTTGCTCAACAGCCACAAACTGTTGTGGAGCCTGAGTTAAAAAGAGTCTGGAAATCTTTCCCGTAGCAGTTTTATTGGTGATGATAGCACCGAGTCCAATCCCAATGGAGAAACTGCAAATAACGTATAAACATCCCGTTTTCCATGAGTACAGACCTTGGTAGGGTCCCGGCTCTGGCACAGTTGGAGAAAGGGAGAAAAGTTCTGTTACGCTGTTCACAAGAAGCCGCATGTGGCCCAAGCTTGAATTCAATTTTAAAGGGTCAACATCATGGTAGCTACTGGAAACCAGTAACTCTGCACGTAGTTGCTTTCTGAGATGTTTGTAGTTGGACTTCCTCATGGGAACCAAACCATCGTACATCGATTGGGAGGTTTGTCGTTTCAGACGGAACTTCGGCTCGTGTCCATCACATTTCTGATCATTGTCGTATTTCAGAGCAAATTCACGTCTTCTCTCTTCATACTCACGAGTGTAGCTTGAGCCAGAATGTTGGCTCATTTCTGAATCGATGTATGATTTGACTTTTGCTAAAGCTGACGCACTTCTCAAAGACAGAACTTTCCACACTTGATGAGGCGTGACAAAGCTGATGATTTCAAACAAATTGACAAAGTAGTTTGCCGTCATGATGTTGATAACTGTTGTCTTGGGGATTCCAGACAGAGCTGCTTCCGCCAAGCTAGAAAGGAATTGGGGGAAAACACACGAGCCGTCATTGACAAGGAAAAGAAGATCTGAGGAGCACACAGCCGCAACATCAAACAGAAATGGCGGCAGGGCAAGCACAAGATGAGAAATGTGCATTTTTTGAAGCGCTGTGTAATCTGTTTCCTGCTGGATATATGCCACCAACTGCGCTGTGTCAGAGCGTAGCAGAGCATTGGCAGAACTCACAATCGAAATCTTGTACAGATACTTGTTGTCCGATAGCGACAACTTGGGCATGATGAAGGAAGTTTGCAGGTTCAGCGGCACGGACACGCGTTTCCGTGGAGCCGAACGGTTTGTGAGCGTTTTATCGTCGTCGTTGAACTGATGGGCCGAAGGCACGTGTGTTGTGATTTCGTCGTCGTCGCTGTCTTCTTCGTCGGTTTCGAAAACCATGATTTCCTTTTCCGATGAAACCAAAGCCATAGACTCGGATGTGGGCCTGTTCGCGGCGTCGGACGAGTTTCCTTCGGAAGTACTGGAGAGTATTGATGTGGAGGTTGGTTTTGGCGACGCCGAACAAGGAGACACGTTGCGCCACAGTTGGAGCGAGTCGTGCATCTCGGATGGAAGATTGACCGATTGCCACGACAGATACGAAAACGCCGACTCTTCCAAGGCCACCGGAGCCAGTACCGGAAACGGCTTTGGAGGAGGAGGGGTGAAAACGTCCCTGGTGGCAAAAGGGGGCAGCGAGATCTTGAGGTCGAGATCAGGATTGATAAGCGCATTAAAGATGGACAGGTGGGAGCTGAAAAGTTTCCCTGAGCTGGGCACAACCGGAAGCGGAGAAGCTCTGGTATCTTCGGTCTCCCTATCTTCGGGCACCTGCGGCTGCGAGTGCCGTGATTTGGATGTTTTCTGTTCCATAGTTGGAAATAGCCTTATCTGGCTTGTAGACACTTACTTCGCGCCGGAAAATAAAGATCGAATGGAACGACGTGGGTGTTTGGGTTTTAGACTCCAGACCCAAGGCACTTAAGCACAGAAGAGAATTTCTATGACGCGAAAGAGGAGGTGAAAGTGAGTTGCAAAGATGTGTAATGGTATGTTAAGGAGCGGTAGGCGCAAGTGACGATAAGGTCACGTGCAGATTATGTGCGGAGACCCTTGATGCAGTGGATAATCAGAAGATGCTCAGAAAGAAAGCAAGACATGAAGCAAGATATGAAGCAAGATATGAAGCAAAATATGAGCAAGATATGAAGCAAGACATGAAGTAAAATATGGAAGCAGAGTTGATAGACTGATTTTGTCGGTTTTTTTTTTTTTTGATTTTATCATTTGTTTGCCGAAATTCGGATATCCGCACAACAGTGTGAGAGCAAATTTAGATTAGTGTGTAGTGAAGCAATTCATTTGAAAGGATAATTAAGAAAACGAACGAAGAAAACGAACAAACTACTGTGATGTCACCATTTACATGTTGTTAGGCAGTTTGGTCAAAGTTGGCATATAGCTTACGTGTAAGACGAACTCGTTTCTTGTTTTGTTGCTTTATTTAGTGTGGCCAAGTAAGCCACCTATCATTAATTCACATCTAGTGGATCCATCATCTGAACATGCTGGTCTGGCTCGGATTATCCGTTTGAGTAGTTCGTTCCTTTCGAAAATAGACTTGCAAGTGGAACATCTAGGCCAGCGTAGGCGATCATAGTCAACAATTTTTCGCAGTATCTGTCAACATTCGTACTTTCTCTTCAAGTCTGAATATGTCACAAACTGATGAATCCACGTAAGATGAACACGTCACTAGAAGGTTCAAATAGTATAGTTCCCCATGCTTTGGTGCACTTTTAGTTAAAATCCTTAACTTGCCTTGTTTGATTTCTGATGCAAATTACTTTTTGCTCGCATACCAATGCCAATAAGCCTTCGTGACAGTTGAAATCTAAATCCGCTATTCAAATTACTGGTGGCATTATATGCTTCATATAACTTCTGAAAGTGCTAGGTGTACGACAAAATTTGGTATTACGTCTGTTGGGATGAAAAGAATATTTCCCTTTTAGGAAATAATCCAGATTGCTCGAGACTCCAATCCACTTTTGAGAGGTGCAAGAACAGACATCTACGACAAATTCTGAGAGAAAAAATATTTCCAATTCTTTCAAGCCAGAACTGGCTGTAGTCAACATAGTAAGAATGAGAAAATATCACTCAGACGGTCTGTACCAGAATTTCACGCCCAAGCTCATCTCCAAATACTGGATTATAGTATAGACATCCAATCTACTTGATTACAGTATAGACATCCAATCTACTTGATAGATATCTCCAATCTACTTGATACAGTTTAGATCGAACTGTAGATCTCCATTCTATTTAACTAAATTTTCAAGTAGCCTCTCTACACATTGATTGGTTCAGAGTACATAACCAAGTGAAACAAGACAGACACTAAACACGACGAAGATGCAAAAAATAAAAAACACAAAAAAATATACAAACACTAAAGCAAAAACATGCAAAATTCAATCAGCAAGCCAGATCGAAGTAGAGGAACTTATTCGAAGTAAAATTGGGTATGACAGGCTGGCATTACCTTCATACTATTCGCACCTGCAATGAAAAAGACACACTACACGTTCGCGTTTTCAAGATCTAAAAACTACAGTTCTTTACCATGGTGGACGATAAGTACATAGGGCTTGCGCTAGCAATGTCGTCGTCTTTGGCCATCGGAGTCTCTTTCATCATCACGAAAAAAGGGTTGATGGACACGTCGTCCAAATCGGGCACAGATAACTCTTCTGGTTACCAGTACCTACAGAATCCTATATGGTGGGCAGGCATAGCCACGATGGCGATCGGGGAAGTGGCCAACTTTGCCGCGTATACGTTCGCTCCGGCCATCTTGGTCACGCCGTTGGGCGCTCTTTCGGTGATTATCGGCGCCGTGCTAGCGTCGCTTTTTTTGAAGGAAGAACTTGGGGTGTTGGGCAAGATGGGATGTGCCATTTGCTTGATGGGCTCGGTGATCATTGTTCTCCACGCGCCTCCAGATAAGGAGATCG
Organism: Clavispora lusitaniae; assembly: GCF_014636115.1. Classification (NCBI taxonomy): domain Eukaryota; kingdom Fungi; phylum Ascomycota; class Pichiomycetes; order Serinales; family Metschnikowiaceae; genus Clavispora; species Clavispora lusitaniae. The sequence goes on from NW_027093981.1 coordinate 401,652, forward strand.
AAACGGTCGACGAGATTTTGCATTATGCCACGCGGCCTGGATTCCTCTTTTACGCCGCTTTGGTCACGGCGTATGCGTTGTTCATGATTTACAAAATCGTGCCTAAGCACGGCCATACAAACCCCATGATTTACATTTCCATCTGCCTGAGTGTCGGTTCGATCTCGGTCATGTCTATCAAAGCGTTTGGAATCGCATTGAAGTTGACTTTTGCCGGAAACAATCAGTTCACCCATGCCTCCACATACGTGTTCATTTTGGTTGTTGTCGTTTGCATTCTCACACAAATGAACTACTTCAACAAAGCGTTGGACCAGTTCGACACTTCGATTGTTAACCCTCTTTATTACGTGACTTTCACCACATTCACCTTGGTGGCTTCTTTCATTCTTTTCCGCGGCTTCAACACCGCGTCTCCGGTCAATGTGATTTCATTATTGATTGGCTTTCTCATCATCTTTTCTGGCGTTTACTTGCTCAACATTTCGAGAAAAGAAAACGAAGGTAGATCCCGTGAGCTTTTCGGTGTTCACAACGGGAAAGACATGGCTCCTTTGGACAATGGTGTGGCAGGATTCTCCATGAGAAGATCCATGCAGCTTGGACGTGGAGACTACAACACAGAGGAAACAGTAGGCTTGCGTCGTTTTGACTCTTTTGAATTGTCTGACGATGAAGGCTACAGATGATCGGAACAAGCTGTACAATCTTTATGTTCGTGAACGAGACGATGGCTTGTAATGGTACTCACCAGGGTCTGGAAATCGAGTTGAACAAGAGTGCTAGAGCTTTGATTAAACATACTACCGTTTTCATGAGAATTTGAAAATTCGACCAAGGTATCTGGATCTTGTGTAAAGATGGGCAAGGGATGTTTCAAGGGGCTGCTGGCTCCATGGCTTATAACAATCAATATGGGAACACTAGAATGTTACATATTCATTCATCTGAGTAGGTTTGGTATTTAGAACAGGATGCAAGAATGAGGTAAACACCACGTAAAGCAAGTCGTCACTATGCTAGATGAAAACTATTAGGTCTTGATTGAATCAAGAATACCAATATTACGGCCGGTAACACACCAAATATTAGAAATGGCCTCATTTGAAAAATGCCTTATTCTTTTGGAAGGAATCAAATATTCATCACGACTCAGTGGCTGGTCCTATGGCTATGGGGTCATAAATTTTGTATCGAAGACGTATCCAAGCGGCCCAATTTACTATACCTACTAAATAAGGATCATACGTATGAAATTGAAATTCCCATTAAATCTTCATAGGTTTTCTAGCCTACTCATTGTGGCTTGTCTGATTGAGTTGCTATAAATTGTCTAATCAACGTGATGTTCACACACTTAGAATATGAATAAGATTTGTAAACATAGTGAAGGGACTACTGTGTCCATTTTTCTTGAGTCGCTTCCTTCTATTTCCGTAGCCGACTTATAACATGTGGTAGATCAGAGTGGATGAACGTAATAAAAGATCTGAGATTTTGAAGATATTCACCCAAAGCAGTATGAAATCAAGTGGCGATATCAAAGAATTCAAGACAAATGAGCTCAGTTCTACACGTATGGGCAAGGAAGAATTAGATAAAACCGATTTTTTTTTTGTTTCAAACAAGGGTTGACGTACATTGAAGTGGAGCCAGAGTCGCGAGGTCTTACTCAAAAATACCTTCACCCTGGCTTAGATTAATCCCAACACATCTGTTAGCCAAGTATCTATTGGTCTAGGGTATTTGTCTTATCGAATGTATTCCTCAGTCGAGATGTATTTGCCTAAGATTGCCTTAGTTGAGATAGTGACACTAGTAGAATCAACATGAACTGAAATTCTCAAACAGCAAACATTTGCATCAAATTCTACAATGTAAAGATAAAGTTTGCTTCAGGTCTTACCGTTGGCTTCAGATCTGACCGTTTGCTTCGGTCTGACCGTCTTCAGGTCTTACCGTTTGCTTCGGTCTGACGTCTTCAGGTCTGACCTGCTCTTACACCTTGATGCTTTATCGCACCGCCTGCACCATACCGAATTGTGCAGACCGGTTTATCTTTCTTTCTCCATGGGCGTCAGTCTCTCCCTTCTAACGCCACATGCCCACACGGTGGCGATCAGGTCGTATATCGACGTTCTCCCGCTGTACAAGTTTTTGGCGGTGATCAACGACAATCGCTTTCTCAAAACCATCAAGGCTGTCGATACCCGCACAGGATCGCTTTTGGTGATCAAAGTGTTTGTCAAGCCACAACAGACAGACATCCGGCTCGGCAAAGTGGCAGAGAACTTGGCCCGCGAGGCGCTGCTATTGGCGCCGTACCCAAATACTTTGGCCTGGCACCAGATCACCGAGACTGACCTGGCCGGCTACTTGGTGAGGCAGTTGGTGCGGACAAACATCTACGACCGGCTTTCGCTTCGGCCGTTCTTGGCTCCGGTCGAGAAACTATGGCTTGTGTTCCAGATGCTACGCGTGGTGCTGTTGCTCCACGACCAGCTCTCCATCTGCCATGGCGACATCAAGACGGAAAACTTGCTTGTGTCTTCGAGCAATTGGCTCGTACTCACAGACTTTGCCCAGCACACAAAACCGGTATACTTGCCGGACGACAACCCGAGCGAGTTTGTCTTCTACTTTGACAGTTCCGACCGCAGAAGTTGCTATGTGGCCCCAGAACGCTTCTACAAGAAAAGCTCGCTGAAAACAGACATCAACGATCAGGCATCGCTCACGCCCGAAATGGACTTATTCTCTTTGGGCTGTGTCATTGCAGAGCTTTACATGGGCGGAGAGCCCACGTTTTCCCTTTCTGACTTGTACCGATACAAACGGGGTGAACTAGAGCCCAACTTGTCTCCGATACCGGACCCACATATTCGGGAAATGGTGCTGCGTTTGTTAAGTGTCGAACCAAGCAAGAGACCGCTGGCCCTGGCTCTTTTGGACGAATACAGAGACGTGTGTTTCCCAGGATACTTTTATGACTTTCTTTACGATTTCATGTCGAAAATGAACTCATCGCAGCGTTTCGCTAAAGAGGACGACAACTTCTCTCCCAGTGACCTTCGACTCGAAGAGATAGCAGAGAAATATGCAGACATCGCCGAAGCGCTTGGCTATACATACGGAGATTGCGAGAAAAGTATAGAGAAACAGGAAAGGTCACAAGACGGAAACGATCGAGAAACGGGAAATCCAGAAAGAAAAGGCTCAGAAAAAAGTTCCTCAAAGGAGCTTAACGAAGCGGAAAATACAGACTTTTCGGGTCTCAAGGTTAACTTACCTCCAATCCCGTCAGACTACGTCATACGCCCCAGTTCGCTGTTTTCTAACACTGGAAGTGGCGCACTTATCGTGCTAGATCTCATATTCTCTCTAATCAAATCTGCCCGCCGCCCGCAATCCAAAATCAAAGCATGTGAGTTGATTCTCGTGCTTCTGGAAAGAATCGGAGACGAAATCAAACTCGACCGGTGTGTCCCTAACCTTTGCTTTTTCTTGGATGAGTTTATCGAGGATGCGTCCATGCTTCAAAACGATGATCTTTCCGATCACAATAATTTTCCTAGCGCCACCACTTTCTCAAGCTTAGTAGCAAGAACTGCGCTTCTAGCCTTGACCACACTTCTAGGTTCTTGCACAAGTATAACTCCCATCAACGCACATATATTCCCCGAATACTTGGGACCTAAGTTGAAAAGCATTGCTTTTCTCGATAGTCCTTTTCACGAAGAAGCTAATTATGTGAAATGTGTCTTGGCTCTGTGCCTTCCTTACTTAGCCCAAATTTCAGACCGCTTTTGTGCCTTGTGCCGTTCTTTGAAATCAGAAACACAGAGCTTGGGATCTTTGGATGCGGCAAAGAGTAGATCACAAGCCAGCTTTAAAGACATTAGCGAAGCTTTGCTTACTGAAACAAATGTGAATGTTCGAATCAGTCTCATTAACCACATTCTTCCCCTCTGCCAATATTTTGGCGTCGATAAAACAAACGATATCATTTTGCCCCATTTGATCACATATTTAAATGATTCAAACTACCGCTTGAGACTTGCCTTTCTATCTTCTGTTATGGACATGGGCAATTTTATAGGTGCGTTGGCTTTTGAGCAATACCTATTGCCTTTGTTATTTCAAACTTTGGGCGACAACGAGCCATCAGTTGTTCTTAAAGTTCTCGAAGTCTTCCATTTTTTCGTCTGCAAAAGACTCATCAACCCACAAAATGAGTTCAATGCTTTGTCTGTTTACAAAGAATTGTTGGTTAATTCAGTTGTATTGCTTCTTCAACCCAACGAGTGGATTCGCCAATCGGTAGTTTGCCTCATTCTTCTGATTAGTGACAATATTCTGAACGCAGACAGGTTCTGCTTTCTTTATCCGCTAATCAAATCATATTTGTCATACGATATATCTGTTTTGTCTTGGGACACATTGTACCCATGTTTGACAGCACCACTTTCAAAACAGGTTTACGAAGCTGCACAAACTTGGCGCAACAATGCCACAAATAAGTCCATGTTTTGGCGTATGGCCAACTACTCAGCCTTTCATTCACATGGGCGCCGGAAACTTGTTTCTTTTTCCAAGGATATGGGAAAATATGTCTATGTTCCCCAAAGCAGCTATAACGGCCTGTCAAAAACAGAACACTCCGCATCAGACATACCCTTGTCGAATGAAGACAGACAATGGATTGTGAAATTGAAATCAGTGGGGATGGATGACCGTGCCTTATGGAAAGTGTTTGCTTTAAAAGACCATTTCCTCAACTTGGGCAGGTTTTCTTCAGGAAACAAACTGGACAGTGTTGAATTCGAGCTCGCAGGCAATATCAATGTACCACCCACCAATATCTTCTTTGAAGTTTGCTACAAAACCGAACCCATCTCAGAATCTACTAGAACAACGGAAACAAGCTATGAAGAGGCAACAAACGATGCTCTTTCGGTAAGGCTCCTTCCAAATACAACTTCGCTTGTGTTGCCTTCGACTGGAAAATCAAAAGCATCTTTGCAAACGGTTGAAGCCAACGTAATGGGGGAGTTGGATCTATCACACGAAAATGCGCAGTTCAAGCCGCGGCATCCGGCTCATGCTTATCAGAATGGAAAAGACAAGAATGTAGCGCATAGGGTTTTCAGCATCAATAATCAAAAGGTGATATCGGTCACTATGCGGCACAATTTCGCTGGCAGCAACCCGTTCGTTCTCAAATATCTTGAAAACATGGAGTTTGAGCCGACTTTGGATGATTTCCCGGAATTCGGACCAGCGATAAAGGCGAGCCGTGAACCTTCTAAGGAACCAGCAAAAGTCCAAGGAAGTTTGATTGCGCAAATCAATACCAACAGCACAAGTGGCAACCTTGATTCCATTACAAAAGTTGCGGTCTCACCTTCTTCGGAATTTCTTGTCACTGGCTCGGAAATGGGCTACTTGAAAGTATGGGACTGTGCAAAGCTCGATAAGAATATCACGGGCAAAAACGCAAGTCTCTCTATGAACTTAAAGCTGGGGATCTCTGACATTGCGTTTATGGCGCGGCGTCCTGTGTTCGCCGTAACCACTATAGATGGAAATCTTCGTTTGTTTCGAGTTCATGTTTCTCGCGGGAAACAAAGAAAAATCGTCAAGTACTCCAAGCTTTCGTTGGTTCGGAGTGTCAAAGTCGAAGATGGGTATGCGACAAATGTGGCATTTGTCTCGACTCCAGGAAAGACAATGTGCATTGTCGTGACAAGCTCATGTAAGGTTTTGGCATACAATGTGGTGACAATGGAGAAACACGTGGAGCTACAAAACCCGTTGCATTATGGCGTTCCAACGACATTTATTGCAGATCCCAAGTTCTCGTGGATTTTGCTTGGCACATCTGATGGGATCTTGTGTTTATGGGATGTTCGGTTCAAAGTGCTTTCTCGTGCATGGAACGTCGTGCTAGATCTGGTGAAGCAGCAAAAGACAGCAATCATAAAGTTGGTTACTGTAAGCTCGTCTTACGAATCCTCTTCTTTTGCCATGATTGGTGGAAGTACCGAGGCAGATATAACCGTTTGGGATATTCCGGGCTTTACATGTCGTCACGTGTACAGTGCTAACGGGGATCGGCCAAAGATAAAGCCGTATGAATTGAAAGAAATCGACAAGGTCAAACAGAAAGGCATCGAGGACGTTTTGGCAGACTTTTCCATTGATTTGAATATCGAGAAAAACGAGTCTTTCCGTGCGTTAGCGTATACTGCGAGTGGCAGCCGCTACGTCACCGCTACGTGTGATCACAGAATAATCGTCTGGGATACGAAGAACGTGGCCCTGTCCGTTCTGCTACTCACTCCAGGTGCCGTTACTTTTACGGAGAATCGTATTTCAGCCAGCCTCAGCATGACTTACGAAAAAGTGGACGGGAAATCAGGAAAACAGAATCACGTGAGTGGCAATCATGACGCTGTTCTTGATGTGGCGATAGTGGAAAGCCCCAATTACATGATTGTTGCCGTGGAACGAAACGGCTTGATGTACGCTTATAAGTGAACACACCTGCAGTATCTATGTTCTATTTGCAGGATTCAACGGTTCGAGCGCAACTGGTTTGTGCATGATCATTGATGAGACATTTTCGAGATTTCAAACCCACTGACAAAAATGCCTTTTGATGACAAATTGGGGATGCAAATTGCTTTTGAAGAAGCACAAAAAGGTATGCAGTGAGCAAGGCAATCTTTATATTTTCCTTCTACTAACCTGAAGGATATGCTGAAGGAGGAATCCCAATCGGAGGAGCTTTGATTCACGAGGACGGTACTATCTTGGGCCGCGGTCACAACATGCGCATCCAGAAGAACTCTGCTACTTTGCACGGCGAGATTTCCACTTTGGAAAACGCCGGTCGCTTGCCCGGCGGAGTTTACAAGAACTGCACCATGTACACGACATTATCTCCGTGCCACATGTGCTCCGGTGCCTGTCTTATGTATGGTGTCAAGCGTGTTGTATTGGGCGAAAACGAAAACTTTGTTGGTGCAGAAAAGTTGCTTGAGTCCATGGGCATTGAAGTTGTGAACATGAACGACGAAAAGTGTAAAGAGTTGATGTCTCGTTTCATTCGCGAGAGACCACAGGACTGGAATGAGGATATTGGGGAGGAGGACGCCTGAAGATCTCACAATGGGGATCCGACAAATGTCCGCTTAGAGAGACATTCTAATATCGGTTTGCCGGTAGTCGAATGCGCTGAAAAGTACATCAATAGTTTAAAATGGAGGCAGTGAGTGTTTACTTTTAGTTTTATTGTAAGCGATTGCAGAATATGTTAAGCATTCCAACATGACTTGAGACACTTGTAGTCTTAGAAAATAGCAATGCTTATAAGTGCTTCTAAGGTTCTGAATACTCAATGGCTTGAACTTATGTCTCTCCCATTAATGGTACTTAGTTGCATTCTCATACCAATCATACTTTGGGAGTCTATTCTCATTGACCAAGCCATTCCAATTGTGGTGGTGTATTGGCTTACAGAATGTGCATACTAGAGCGAAGGGTTCAAAATCACATAAGCCAAAATGTCAAGTGACCCATTCAAGAATTTTCTTCAATGTTTCAGAGACACAACTTAGCAGTCTATTAGTTTATAGATATTTCGTAAGCCTACGCATCATTGGCTTATTAGCTTATGTTGAATACATTATTCGCATTATTGAATTACGAAGTCATGTTAATACATCATTTGCATCATTGAATACAAAGTCATGTTAATACGTTATTTGCGTCATTGCCTTACAAAGTCATGTTGAGTTCATTATATCAAATCGTCTTTAAGTAATTCCAAAATGTCCCTTCTAATTTCGTCCCTTCTAATTTCTTTTCTGAGTTTCCAGAATATTGAATCCATGTCTCACTTTCTTCGCACTCGCGCATTCTCCATATATTCTCTACTGCATTCTCTTCTTCTTCCAACCTCACATTCCTTCTCCCGCCTTGATTTGTTTCTTCATCTTCTTTCCTCATGGACAATATTGCCGACCGTGTTTTCACTGAAACTACATCAGATCCGCCTGCCGACAACCCATCGCTTCTAACGGTGATTCTTGAACTTACACCCAAATCCATCGCTGCTCTAGACGCCAGCCTCCAGGATATCGTCAAGGCGCTTGTTGTGTTTCTCAATGCACACCTTTCGCTCAATAATAGCAACCAAGTGGCGTTTCTTGTGTCGCTGCATGTGGGAGCCCGCTTCTTGCACCCTGGCGTTTCGGATGTCGAGACAGAGACTCGCTTTGTCAACCCAGGAATGTACCGCCAGTTCCGGCTTGTGGACGAGGCGGTGTTTGGAGCGCTCAATAAGGAACTCGAACGGCTTGCTCTGGCTGCAAAAAACGACGCCCGTTCGACATTGGCCGGCGCCTTGCTGATGGCCATGACATACACAAACAGAATGCTCCATGTGGACCAGAGCGGCAGCGCGGTACAGGTAGCGGCAGCGGGCACTGCTGGTGCTCAGACAACTGCCGCCATGGGCGCCCGTGTGCTTGTGGTGTCAGCCAATGAATCGGACGACAACAATTACATGGGGATCATGAATGCGATTTTTGCAGCACAAAAGATGAAAGTGGCCATTGATGTGGCTAAACTTGGCCGTCGGTCAGCACCGTACCTTGAGCAGGCCGCAGACGCGACGCAGGGTGTGTATTTGCATGTGGCAGACCCACGGGGAATGGTGCAAACTTTAGCCACGGCGTTTTTTGTCGAGCCGCTGCTTCGGCTGGTTGTAATTTTGCCCACGCACGGAAACGTCGACTACAAGGCCAGCTGCTTCCTCACGGGTCGTGCTGTTGATGTTGGATACGTGTGTCTGGTGTGTCTATGTATTATGAGTATGCTTCCAGACCTGGGCGCATGTCCAATGTGTCATTCGCAATTCGATGAGCATCATATTGCTCGTCTTCGGCGAGGCCCGCTGGTTAGGAAGCGGAGGAAAATGGAAGAGACAAAGGCAGAAGCGTGATGTGATTTTCTCTGATTAGAGGAGTGAGTGGAAGTGGTATAATAAGTGGATCATGTGCTACTCGTATTAATTTGAGATAAGAAATGTCATACTTTGCCATTTGTGTTGCATATCAAGGTCCCATGATGTGTACAGATCCCATTATGTGTACAGATCCCATGGTATGTACTCATAACATCTCGACATCCAGTGCATTGTTGCAAGCTTTTGAAATGCCTCGGATGTGCTTTTCAATTAACCACAAAAGCCCATCTTCGATAGGATCCCACGTCGGTAGAGGAAGATGCACAAACGATACTATAACCGCAAGTATTCTACAGTTGACCCAGACGAACCATGGCAGAATTAATCTCCAGGACTAATTATGCTCAATGTAACTTGCCATGTGCTAGTCTCCTAATCTAAAAGATGTCTCAATCTTACCATTTTTTTTCTTATTCTCTGTCTTGTGAGCCTACTTTCTCTCCCGTGTATCATATTGGCTCTACCATAAGTTCATAGACCTTGCATAACATGATTGAACTAGCAATTGCTCTCGTCCTACTCTATCCTATGGACCTGCACACATGGTCGCATCTTCATCTCACGGTGGATATTTTGTCTTTCGTACCATGAAGAGACAAAGTGACAGAGAAGACAATGGGACAAAACGAAGCAAAGGAGAGTCACTGATTGGCAAATATACACAAGGGCCCTTGGATCACGTGTTTGGACAACACGCAGCGTTCCCCATCCAAGAGAATGCGCAAGACCCCGTGTATGAGTATTTGGCCGGCGTGCGGCGAGAAGCGGAGTGCACTGGCGTTTTCTTCGCCCCAAAAAAAGCCACTGCGCGCCCGCCCGAACAAGAAAGGGCGCGCGCGATTCCACTTGGCGCAGCTTTCATTGAAGACGTGGTGTCCCAATTGGTTGCGGAAAAGGCCGAGAATGGACTGTTTGAGCAGGAAATTCAAGTGAGTGTCGAGTCAGACGAGTCGGACGGGCAGGATGACGTGGAACAGCGTGAACTGGAAGACCAGGATGGCGAACTGGAAGACCAGGATGGTGAACTAAAAGACATGGAACAGGGTCCGGTTCAATCGAAAGATGAGTCGCAAGGCGACCAAAGCAGCAGGCATGTATCTCAAAGCGACGACGCAGTTTCTGATGCACAGGAAGCCGAGCAAGAAGATTTGATGCAAGTGCCGCAGTCGGCCAATGCGTGGCGTACGCTTGTGTTTTCTTCGCCGCCGCCCAAAGATTTCTTCGCGCGCCTTGAGCATCCCACAGTTATAAAACTAGTGGTTTACTTCACGCGATGGCTTCTGCCGTCCATGCCTGCGTCTGCTTCGGAATGGCTTTGGCAAGTCTTTGTTAGGCTCGATTGCGGCCTTGTCCACACAGAGTTGGCGATTGTACGGGACTTGGGGCTCAAAGCCAGAAAGCTCCGACTCAAACACCAAGAGCAGAAGGGAAGCGACAAGGAAGGTGAAAGTAAAATCACGACCGAAGATTGTCTGGATGTGCGCGAGAATCCAGGTCCGTCTGAAACCATTGACCGGGTGCTTGCAGTCGTGGGGTCTTACTATGGCCAACGCGATTTGCTAGAGTGACAGGAGCTACGTCAAAGTTGAGGGCTCTATTGTGGCCATGAAAATTTTCTAAACATTTATTCAACGGCCAGGAGCATGAGCCGTGGCTCGACTTATATTGGCCTGTCAAAAGATACAAACGCAGAGTAATATTCCACATGACCCTAGGAAGAACTGAATGCAATACAAACTGACTTCTTAATCCAAGCCGTTGAACTTTCACGATAGTCATTATGATGATAGGATGATAGGATGATTGGATGTGACACTGATGCAAGAGTTTGCAAACCCAGATGAGAGCAAAAAGTCGGGCTTTCGTTTTATCTATTGTAATTGTTCTAGAACAATTCAGCATTCGAGTTCATAGCCATGGGTTTTAGCTTACGTGTGTCGTCAACAGGCAAGGATAGAGCCCATTTGATGATAGGCAAAGAAATGATTTTTCCAAGCCACAAAGTTCAGTGACTAGAGAGACTAGATTACTTCACGATGACACAACGTGAGATCTTTCCAATAAATCACAAGGCGTGATTTGGAAACTCTAATCACTCAAGAAAGATAGCGTCGAGTATTGGCATTGTATATGTTCATCATAAACTTATTTCGTTGTCAAACAGCAAGCTTCTTTCGCATTATTAGTTGATTGTAGGGAATCATCTATGACTATTAGGAACAGAGCCGTTTTATTAAGAAAGAGCCGTTTTATTAAGAACAGAGCCGTTTTATTAAGAACAGAGCCGTCTTTCATCTGGCTGATTTTACGAAACAAATAATTCAGCCTTATCTCTAGTGTTAACAGAAAAGCTCATTTCGAGATCTCAGAGTGTTTTCGAAGTGACTGCGAAGTATGATTTACTGGCCACAACAAATTTGATTACATAAATGTCCATTTGTTTTGATCTTTCACATTTGAATCCTCGACGTCTTTTTCTTTTATTTATTTATTTCTTTCATTCATTGTTCTTTCATTCTTTTATTTCTTTGGCTGTTCGTCAACCTACCGTGCGCCTACCAATTCTCACCTACTCGATCAAGATACCGGCGATAATCTCCACCATATCCAAATGTCCTCTCCCATCAGACCAGATTTGGTGGTTCCATACCGCCACAGCCCGGCCAAACCTAGAAATGAAGCCGCCTCTGGAATGATCAGCCAGACACTTCCAATGGCCGCCATGTTCATGCGCAACAAGATCTTATCTTGGTCGTCGCTTTTTTTGGCCATCCAGTCCTACTTGTCTGAGCCTATCAACAAGCCACAGGGCCAGGCGGCCGACGCGCTGCCTCCTTTGTTGCGCGTGGCGTTCGCTTTGATTTCCATGGCTACATGCTACTTGGAATTTTTCTTTCCTGGAACCAGTCCGAACCTTAGACGTGGCGCCCAAGCGGTGGCCGAGGCTGCTGCAGAGACCAATTGATCCGAGAAACAAGCCCAAATGCCTCTGTGAGGCACGCTTGCCTCTGTTCGGAGAAGTGTATAATTTGATACTGCAAATGTATGAGCTGTATGGAAAGTTGTAGGAATGAAGCTTTTACATGAGGTGACCGGACTTCAATGGGCTTGAGTGCTGGGAAAGACTGTTTCTGTCTAAAGTATTTTCGCCGGTTTCGGGATCCTTGACATAATTGTGTAATTTGAATTTCTATATATTACAACGAACGACACATCATGCCGTGTACATTTTTGCGACAGTGTAGAGAATCCCATTCTAGCAGCGATATCGCCTAAAGGGCATTTGTACTGGAGAGTTCAGAATCAGGAACTCAGTGCAATTGCGTAATTCAGAAAAATCCATAGTGCTTCAGCAGAGCATAGAAATTGGCTTCGCATGAGCGATAGTTAGAGGCACAGCTCAGCACCATCAGAGACCGGTTGATATAGGACACACTGTTGTCTGGCACCTTGATCGAGAGTCCTGGTTCTTTACCTTCTTGCTCCTGATTGCTCAACATAAATTAATTAATTTATCATATCTTCTGTAGTCGTACCCTATCGTTGCCAAATCAAAGGGGTATGGTAGTGATGGAGTCTGCGGTAAACGTACTGTGGATTTACCCTCAATTAGGCACTTCCAACACCACACTCTCGCGTCCACGGTAGCACACAGCAAGAAAGCTGCCGCGGGGATCCCAGGCCAAATCGCACACGTCGGCCTCCTCTGCCAGCGCCGCATAATAGCCCACACAGCGGAGGGGCACTCTGGAACCATAGTGTTCTGGGTCTACGTCCCAGACAGAAACATTACCCGAATCATCAGCGACAGCAAGGCGTGCCAGACTGGGAGCTAGCGCCGCAGCAAACACCATGCTCCGGCCATTGGCAGTGTCGTGCTTGCCAAGAGCGGCCAAACGCAGGAAAATGTTGGCCAGCAAAAGAACGCTGCCGTCGACTGCGTCCCATACGTTCATAGAACCTTCCATGGAAACAGAAGCCAACTGGTTGCCGCTCGCTAGGAAGAAAAGACCAAGGATAGGAGTGGTGTGGTAGTGAATGTGGGGAGTTCTGTCGGTCTGAACATTGAGGTCCACGGCGTGCAGGGGCAGCAGACTGTTCCATACTTTGATGGCGTAGTCAGTATCGGATGCCGACGCCAACAACTTGGACACGGGGCTGAAGGTAAGCGCCGAAACAGCATGGGCGTGGCCGGCAAGCTGCCCTGCGAGCGACGAGCCCGAACGCAGCACCGAGTAGATCTGGATGGAGTGAGATGGCGTCGACACGGCAAGTTTCAGGTCGCCAAGCCAGCAGACGCAGAGCGGATGCGACGCCAGGTCGGGCAGTGGCAGTGTCGGAGGCACCACTTGCAGCACAGGCGAAAGCGAGGCGTCCCATACACACACGGCGTTGTTTGCGTCGACGGTGGCGGCCCAGTGGGGGCCCCACGAGAGGGCGACAAAAGGCGTGCCGAGCGAAAGCGCGGGCGCGTGCGAGTCGAGAGGGTCGGCGCGCGCGTCGGTGGCGCTGTTGAGGGCGACGTTTTTGAGGCGCGCGTTGGCGCCCCAGGCGCGCAATTCGCCCAGGCCGCCCGCCGTCACCACGGTGCCCGAGGGCGACCACGCCACGGTGGAAATGTCGCCGTCGGAGGGCGCGTGGTTGAGCACAAGCGGCTCGCCCGCCTCGGTCTGGATGGCGGCCGCGCCGTTTTCGCGCCCAAACGCAAACGCGCCGCCTGCCGGGTGCCACAGCGCGGCGAACGCCGGCGCAAAAGTGAACGCGGCCGCAAGAGAAGCCACCTCTGTGTTGGTGTCTTCGAAGTTGTTTGCATCTCCATTTGTGTTTGTGTTTGTGTCTGTGTTTGTGGTTGTGGTTGTGTCTCCGTTCGTGGTAGTGTTTGTGTTTATGTTTGTGTTTGCACTTGTGTTTGCACTTGTGTTTGTGTGTGCCAGTTCCGTGGCATTCTTGGCCTCCAGCAGCTTGTTTTTCTCCGCCTCGGCCGCTAGCGCATGTGCAAGCGTTAGGCTGGCCGCGTCGCCCGCAGCCGCATCGTGTGCAAGCGTGTAAAGAATGCCCTTCTGCACCAAACTGACGAGCGCTCCGGGGCCAACTGGGCCAAGCGCCTTGGTGGGCAGGTTTTCGTCGCGGCACCGTGCGCTTTTCTCGAGCGCATACGCCGCCATCTCGTGCCCGCTTTCTTGGAGATAGCGCCACACAAGATGGTTGAGCTCGACACTAGTGAGCGACATGGAAAGATTGACGTGAATGTTTTGAAGCTAGAATGAAGGCTAAAGATGCCTATTTGAACTAGGATGCTTTAACTAGGAAGCTTTGACTAGGATGCTTTAACTAGGAAGCTTTGAACAGGATGCTTTGAACAGGATGCTTTAACTAGGATGCTTTAACTAGAATGCTATTGGAAGCTGAAGACCTGAATGAAGTTTGGTTGCGTTCACTCTGCAGGCTCTTTTTCGCTTCTCTTGACTCAAATTCAACACCGTCGTTTGACTGTTCTTGTCAGTGATAGCTTCTTCTGTCAGTGTTAGCTTCTTCTGTCAGCTTCTTCTGATAGCTTATTGTCAATTGTGGTACTAGACTTTTATCTCGCATATAGTAGTGGCCTGCACACAGTCCCAGCTTGTCGCACACATACTCCACCAGTCCATCCATCAACCATCATCATACATCTTCTTCTTTTATGGACAAACACAACAGGAAAAGCCGTGCCCCCTGGCAGATGGCGCCAAGGGCAGCTCCTAGGGCGGCGCCAGTCAAGTCCGACACGCTCCAAGTGCCTCAATTGGGCCGCGGTCTGGCGCCAGACTCCGCCGGCATGTCGAGGCGGCAAACGAGACGGCTTCTGATCCACCAGGCGGCAGCTCAGCACATGTTTGACGCGGCGCTGATTCCCCCCTTGCCCGAGCCACGTGGCAATAATGGCGACGACATTGTGTCGAAGCTCAAACACGAGTTGCATGACAAGGACGCCACGCTGATTGAGGATTTCCACCAGTCGCTCATGGCGCAGCGGCGGCAGCTCGACGGCGAGATCAAGGCGAAAATCAACGAGAACCAGAAAAACATTTTGCACTTGACGGGCGGCTTGAAGGACACGCAGGACGAGTTGGTGCAGATGCGCGCGCTGGCGCACGAGCTCTATGGCATCTTGGGCGACTTCCGGGCGGCGGCCGAGCGGCGCCTCGCGCTAGAAGAGGGCGCGGAAGGCGGCGACGCCAGAAACCGCAACAGCGGTGCTGCAAAAAACGCCAATGCTGCAAACACCAATGCTGCAAACGCCAATGGCCGCGCAAACGGGATTTACAGCACAAACGGCACCAGCGGACGTGCGCGCGACCGCCTGTCGCTTCTCGTGCTTGAGAAAATGTGGGCGTCCGAGTTGCAGCTGCTCTACAAACACGTGGACGGCGCACACAAGTTCGTGCAGCCGTCGCCCGGCCGCCACGTCCTCGCCGAAAGCGGCCGCTGGCACGAAATCAACGTCGGCACATGGAAACCAACAAGGGCCATCCATTTGTTCTTGCTAAATGACCTCGTGCTTGTGGCTACACGGCGTGCGTCTCCCGAAGGCGGCGCCAAACGCCTCCAGGCGCTCCAGTGCTGGCCGCTTGGCGTGGTGGTGTTGGAGCAGCTCACTCCTCCGGCCCTGGTGTCCTCCGAACACACGTATGTGGTGAATTTGCGCGCAGGCGCGTTGAGCTTTGTGTACCAAACAGACCGCTACGACCATTTCACCCGTGTGATGGCCGCGTACAAAAAGGGCCGTGCCGCCGTGTCGGCGCGCGAGCGCGAGGCTGATCCTGTCCAGGGCCACCGCCGCATGCCCAGTGCCGCAGAAGATAACCCTGACAAGCGCCAGTTGCGCGACTCGCTTCGTTCCGCGGCGGCGCTGCCTGTGCCCGAAGAAAACGGCCTGCGGCCTGCGTCGCATCGCCAGTCGCAGGAGCTTCTTCTCAAGGACCTTTCTGCCCGGGTCCATCTGCGCAACCGTCTGCACGATGTTCGTACGGAGCACCTGGCTGCGCGCATGTTTGCCGATCTTCGGGCAACCGAGGATAAACTCGACGAAGTGGACGTCCACTTGGCTCACAACGAGTACGTGAGCGCAGTCGGCCTCGTGCGCCACATCGAGGCGAAGCTTGCGGGTGTCGTGGAACGCATTCCGCCGCTGTCCACTGACGACCCGGCCACTGACGAGTTACGTCTTCTAGTGGATGTCGTACGGTTGAAGATCGACGGCCGCAAGATGAAGGTGCAGCAGGCGCTCCTGTTTCAGTTGCATCACGGCATTGCTGCGCTTTCTACCGATGAAATCGCCAGTATAGTGGAATTTTACGAAGCGTTTGGCCGCCTTGACGACGGAGTGTCGACGCTATGGGACGCAATGCTGGCACACTTGGCCAACACTGTCGGGCGACTTATTGGAAGTGCTCACGGCTCGACACGGGTGGACATAGTCAACTACCTAGCGAACCTCACCATCGTCTACGTACTGATCGTGCGGCGGGCAGTCGAGATCTATAAAAAATGTGTGGAACCTGTCCTTGCTCGAGGCTCCACCATGGACCTGAGTGGATTCGTCACATGGTGCGTGGGCGAAATGTCCCAGCTTGTTGACACGCTCAAAACACATGCATCAGGAACTCTCTTGGTAGAGACTGGAGGAATTTGGCGCGCAAAGGACCTGAAGTACTATACGGAGCTTGTACGGATGGTGCAGCCACAATTAGCATTGCTCCGTAGTGATGGGCTCAACGTTGATTACTTATTCAGCGACATCATGGAGTGTCAGCCCGCATAGGTATACGCTCTGCGACTTTGGGCATAGTATAGACCCAAGCCTGGGGGTTTGGGGACTATGCTACTTGCATATCCATTGTTACTCTTCCATGTTGAGATGAGAATATCTCAGATGGGGACTGTCACGCTTGTGATGACGTTTCAGTGGACGTGCGCCAACTCAAGAACTTGAGGATTCGGAACTTGCAGTGTAGATTACTCATGTGGTCAAACAGACTTTTGCTATATGGTGGATACCTATTGGGTTTAACCAAGGTAATTTCTCCTCTAACATTTGGTGTTCAAATTACTGTACGGTTCGACGCACTTAAGTTGGTCGATCAAATTGCCTGAAGCATACACCGAACATGCAACGACCATTTTCAGAGTTGGGATATTGTTCTGTCAGAAAGAAAGACAATTTCATCATTTGAGATTTACAGTAAACGCAAATGAATGACAAAAAATACCTTAGTGTATTTTCTTAGAAGGATAGATGTGTAGAATAGAGAATTTTCGAAATGTCCATCCATTCAGACCATGGAGTACCAAAAGAACGATGAAATTCATGATTTATTCTTGCAGCATGTTTAATGAACCCATGATGATTAAGTGTCATTTTGAAGAGAACCTAAACAGGGTAATGCCTACCGTCAATCTGCTGTACTCCAGGTTTTGATAACATTTCCATAAACGAGAAGTACTCAATCGAATGAGTTAATGTCTTACAAAGCATGTGAGAACATCTCTGACAATCATTTGCAGACTACGACAGAGAAGCTAGTCGAGTCAGAACATTTTAGAACTAGTCTCTCGCAGATAAATTAGACAATCAAAACGGTTGGATGAGACAAGCCATGATACAGTCAATCAATAGAGCATTTTCTACTTGGTCTCTATTGATATGAGTTCTCACGTTATTTAGAAGTCTTATTCTTTAATATGGGCAAATTGATAAACAGCCCCTTTTATTGCTTCTCGTTGATTTTTTCACATTGTTGATGTCATCAAGCATTATTGATAGACAATTATGGCATGACTGAGGAAAATGTGTTACGTACTAGGACCGATGAATAGCAAATCAAAGCGATTGTTTGGACAATCATTGACTTTGAATGAGAGCACAGAAGATCATCCATGTAATGTACCCCCTACAACTATCTAGAAGGAACAAAATATCATCTTTCTTGATGAGGTGCTTCATCTATTCATTCATATCTGCAATCGTCGACCATCGGAATCTTTTCTTCTAATGAGCACACGACGGTCTTTTGGAAGAGAATGAAGGGCCTCTAGAAAAGCTTTTTCGCTGGCCACAGACGTGCCGGGCCTCGTGTGAAGAAGCCTAGGGCGGAGAAGATCAACACAGACTAGAGGCGTTGTGAGCGGAATGAAAGTTAGAGCGAACTTCATAAATACTTTGTGTGGAAGGTGTAGATGAAGTTGAAGGGCTGAGGAGAGGTGGTTATTAAGTTGGAGAGGTTGGAGCTATTAAGTTGGTGCTGGAAATCTATAATGTATTCGTAGATGGACATACGATAGTTCTAGTCGGAGATGTAAATATCTCCATTACTCGACAGTCGATTAGGATTGCTTCGATAAGACTGGTAATGTTACATACATCTTTGTTTCGCAGCGAAAGGTCGAAAGATTAGGCGTAGTAGATTGAGAATAACCATTCATGGAAGAGAGTTATGTAGGTTAATAAGAGTGAAAGGTCGAGACCCATTCAAAGACGCCTGAGTCGGCGAGAGCTTCGAACTGCCTTATACTTGATTATTTCCTATGTCTAAAGTTGAATTCCCCATTTTGAGTCTTCCATATTTGATTTGCCTTCACCTTTCATTTATAAGTCATTGGAGGAGGCCTGATTCCGAAAACCTATTTCCAGAGATAGCCATTGTCTAAAAGGACAGTAAACAAATTCCTCACTATAAGTATCATTGAAAATATTCCTAACCCGAATAACCCCACGAAGAATAACCCCGCGACAAGTATAAGAAAGCAGCTGAATATTGGGTGAGGATCTATTGTTTGTCTTCTGTTGTATTTGTCGAGATCGTCTGAAAGAATCAAGGTGTCCCCCTCTTTCAAAATGCGCTTGATCTTCACATTCACATTGGCAATTGCCGATGGCGACGAGCCTTTTGCTTGAATTAAAACACTGATTTCTTGGGGGATATCGCCAAAATAGGTCTCGAATGCCCTTTCGCCGGCTTCCTTTACAGATAAATCCTCGTTGAAAACAAAGCGAAGGCGGTTTGAAGACGTTTTGTATTTTGCTTTATCCCAGATTTTGAACTCGACTTCGACGGGTATCGTTGATTCGTCATCGGAATCAAGCTTTTCTAGAGAATTGTCTTTCGCATGGTCCAAAAGACTTTCTTTCGATTCTTGGGACATTTATGACAAAAGAAGATAAGAAGCTGAGCATTCACCCGTGATACTGTCATGCCGGATGTGACACCTTGATGCAGCAACGTCAAGCTTCATGCACACCTTGGCTTCTTGCTGGTACATCAGAGATCCATCCATCACTGAAGGCCTCAGACAGACTAGTGCTGGACTGAGGATCTTCAAAGCAGATGGGTTGGACATATCAATGTTTGGCTAGAGTATATCGGGAAGAGGTGATCCTTAGAGAAATCGTCCTAGAGAAAAATAGGTGATCTTATCCGGAAAGGATCCACAAGAAATAACTTTCCAAGAACCATTGAGGAGAAGAGATATTTCCCGCAATACTCCTCGGTACTTCTTAATACCAAATAGTTATTGTTGGCATCATTTCTTGATGATGGATAAAGAATACCTAATGAGCAATATGATGAACATAGTAGCTGATTGTCAACACCGGATAAATAAAGACGTAGAGATGCAGAGATACTATGAATGAATGAATTAGCGTAATAAAGGATGGATAGTAAAGATTCTAATAAGTTTATTCAACCATTGTGTAAGTCGTTTTCATATTTGGAGTTCTGGAACTAATAACGTCGCGACTTACATTGATAGAAATAAACTTAGGAATACAGAGGCGGTAGAAAAGCCGGTTTCATTAGCCGCATTCTGTATGATTTCTATTGCATGCTCTTTTGGTTGTGAAGCATCCAACTCCGTGTCAGCATGTCCAATATTAGAAATGTCCGCATAGATGGAAGTTTGGGCAATATTGGTGTCCATCTCGTGGGCCAGGGCCACTCAAAGAATTTCACCCAGACGTTTCAATTATTGAAAAGTCACTTTTTGCTTGAGATTTGGGACTTTGGTCTCTTTGAACGAGATAGAACATAGATCGATAGAGCGGTTGCCCGAGTATAATACCAACCACGATGGGCAAGTTCATAAAGGATCCAATTACACATCTTCTTTTGTAACGCTGGCGATCATCGTTAAATTTCACTCAAAGCAGACCAGCATGAACTGGAAACGAGCCGAATTTCTTTCTAACATATACCCGGAGTTCTACTTCAGAGACACCACAGGCCCATGTTCAGAATAAGCGGAGATCCTCGATCCAAGAGCCCTTCCTGGAATTCTCTGTGGGACATGAAAAAAAAAGATATGGAGAACCCTCCGCTTTCTCGGATACAGTCTTATCTGATTTATAACGTCTAGGAATCATTTAGACCCATTGAAAAGACTGGACACATCTTTAATCGGCATAGGCAGAGTCCCAACTTCTGGGCCGTTGGGACTGGTAGGGACTACATCATTTTATGTCGTTCATAAATAATTTGCAAAGGCCAGCCTTTGAGCCTATACATGAGATCCGATGAATGAGAAATCCGCATCTGATGCTAGAATATGAGAAGCATGAAAGAATCTCAAAGGAAAAGAGGTCACGGAAATCATCAGAACACGCAAGATCAACCAACGTCTTCAATCGTCAACATTGAATCAAGATCAAATCATCAACATTGGACAAGATCAATTCATCAACATTGAGTATCAAGATCAAATCAATAACATAATATTTAATCAAATCGGATACCAATCAGAACAACTCAATGATCAAACCATCAAATACAGTATTCACCAAATCAGATCATCATCAAATGCAGAAAATCGCCAATCAGAGAAAACCCACTCGGTCAATCTCCAAATGAGGAAACCAATTCAATCAATCAGAAAAACCCCATTCAGTCAATCAATCAGAGAAAACTCATTCAGTCAATCAGTCAGAGGAAACCAATTCAGTCACCAAATAAATCGCCTTCAGACAGGTCTACCAAACCTCGTTAGAGCCTTGCATAGTAGTCTGTAAGATCATGGCGGGCACGCAAGTCGGCGCCGTTGCGTTTAAGGTACCACATGCACAGAAGGGCAAGCGTAAGCACGCCCACGTAAATGGAGAGAAGCACGCCCGGGCCCAAGGCATTGAGCAAGGGCTTGGTGACAAAAGTGGCGGTGGCAGCGAAAATCTGCCGCACCAAGTTGTTGAGCGCCACGCCCGTGGCGCCCTTTCCAGGCAACACGTCAATGATATACGTCAAGGTGATGCCAATGACAAGCATGGAGGCAAAGCCGAAAAGCGCAGTGCCCACAAGCGGAACAAGCCACATGGTGTGTTTGTCGAGGCACCAGCCGAAAATGAGGCAGGCGGGCGGATAGAGCGCGGCCGCAGTGACGAGGTTCCACGAGAGACGGGCCTCGGGCCGGAGCTCGCCGTTGTGCCTGCGTGCGTGGCGGCGCAAAAGGCGGTCGTTCCAGCGGCCGCCGAGCACCGATGCAAGAATGTACGTGACAGAGTTGGGCACATACATGAGACCAACAATGATGGGCGAAAAGTCGTAGGGCGGCGCGCTGTATTCGTTGGTGATGGCAATGTTGAAGAAGTACACGCCCATAAACGAGACGGCCGAGTAAGCCACGGCTAGCGTCACGGGCGGATACCCTAGGAGGACAATGGCGTGGGTCGGGCGCACGATGTAGTCGTAGGCGAGGCGCGCGTACGAGTGGCGGGCGGCGGCGTAGTTGGCGCGGGCGGCAGGCGGCGCGGGCGCGCGCGAAACGTTGGTCGAGAGCCGCGAGAGCGACGGCATGAGGCTGTCGAACGCGGGCTCCGTGAGAAGCGGCGGCGTGCTGGAGCCGGAGCGGCGGGCGGAGAGGGTGGCCGTGACGGCCTTGGTTTTCACGGGAGACGGAGATGGCTGGTCTTGTTGTTCGTCTTTTTCTTGTTCGTGTGTTTGTTTGTCTTTTTCGGCTTGGGCTTGTTCGGCTTGTTCGTTTTTTTCTCGTTCATGCTCCTGCTCGCGCTCGCGCTCGCTCTCGCTCTCGCGCCCGCGCTGCCGCGCCACATACCGCTGGTCCTCGCGCCGCAACGTCTCGGGCAAAAACAACAAAATCAGCACCACGTTGGCGCCGCAGAAAATCACCATCACCCACATGGTGGCGCGCCACCCCCACGCCTGCGCCACGGCACCGCCGATGATCGGCAGAAGAAACGGGCCCAAGAGCGGGCCCAAGTAGAAAATGCCGAGCGCCGCGCCGCGCTCCTCGGGCACGTACAAGTCCGCCACGGTGGCCGCGCCGCACGCCTGCACCGCCAGCGCGCCCGCGCCCGCTAGCATTCGAAGCACAATGAGCGCCGAGATGGACGGCGCCACGGCGGAGCCGACGGAAAACGCCAAAAACCACGAGAACGACACAATGTACACGGGCCGGCGGCCGTGGCGCTCGCTGAAGTTGGACCACCACATGGGGAAAACCCCGAGCGACAACAAGAAAATGCCCACCAGCACATTGACCATCGTCTCTGAAGTGTGGAGCAGCCGCGCAACGTCCTCCACTGCAGGCAAAATGATCGACGTGCCCATGGGCCCGGTGGTGCCGGCGCAGGCGACAACGAAAACAAGCAAGAGTTTCTGGTACGGCCCGTAGTTGCGGGCGTCGTCCAACTCGGGCACAAGCGACACCCACGAAAGAAGGCCGCGGCGCTCGCTGGGCGGCACCTTGTGCGACACGGCGGGCCGCACGGTTTTCTCGGCCGCGGCGCCGTCGGCCGAGGCGGCATGGAGACTCTGCGGCTGCGCCTCCAAGTCCGAGACCGCCAGCGCCGTGCTGGCTAGCGAAATGGAAGAGGACATGGTTGGTTGGGGTGACTCCAAAACTCGGCGATTCGGCCGCTAGTTATGGCCGAGCTCTCCGCCAAAATGCACTCCACACCTGCCTGTCTGCACACCCGATGTGTCATTGTTGCAAGACCCGTGCAGGGCTGGCCGCTGGACCGCTAAACGTGGTGTGCAACGTCAATCGGCGCCAAGGCTTGTCTCTTGCTGTCTGGGACGTTGTGGCCCTCATGCTCGCATTATCTGTCGTTCTGTCTTCTTTCCAGGTTTCTTCTGTTTTTTTTCTTTTTTCTTTCTTTTTTTCTTTCCATTATCCTGTCGTCTTCTGTCCTCCAGCTCGTCTTGGGTCCAGTCAGCCAACAAACTCCTTCAACTTACTCCTTCGCCCACTAGTGGATCAAGCACGTTCAAGACCGTTATCCGCCATGCATGTGTCAAAGCGCTAGCGCAGCGCGCATGGCACGCCCGTTATCTTGCTTTTCTGGGCATGCCAGCCGCGCATAACCATGCGTAGAACACCACGACAGCACTTGCGCCCGCCAAGATTTTCGTAGCTTCTGGTTGTGTTGTCTTAGTGTTTTGTGTGGTTTTCTGGTTGTGTGATTGTGTGGTTGTCTGGTTTCCTGGTTGTGTGTTTTCTGGTTGTGTGGTTGTTTCTGGTTGCTTTATTGTCTGGTGTTTATTGCCTTTGGAGTGGCTCAGTTCTATGATCTCTCTGTGGCTCTCTGTCCTGCTCTCCTTCTATGCATATCGTGCGTTATCTTTTTCATATGGGATCTTCGCATTATCTACACAATGGGCAATGTGGCGGGAAGAGATAGAATTTGCAATTGTCCACAATGGTCGTTCGTCGGACCTGCCAAGAATATGGTTGCAACTGAAACAGTCTCGAGAGTCTACACGAGAGTCCAGGGAATGGTTACAAGGAGACAAAACAGTAGGATGCCGAAAGGTGATACCAAGAATTTACTCCGAATAGTTTGCCAGAATAGTTCATCCAGATTGTCAACACCACTCTCTAGCATACAGTAGTAGGAGGTCCGAAGATGCATACATCAGTGTGGTGGGTTAATTTTGCGCTCGGGCAGAGACTGGAACTAAATCTGCACCGTTATCTGCAAAGCCTAGACTTTTGGAGCAATCTCGACCTCAATACATGGGCCCTTCAGATGTTATCCAGAACAATCTTATCAGTGTGCACGAATAACTACTCTATTCCCGACAGCTTTCTTGGCAAGGAAAATTTGCTCGGTCTTATTATCTGTCAGGATTATAGACACAATTGTTCCTCCGAAAGAGCCTTCCGTGCATGGCCCGGATCTTTGCGCTCAAAACCACGGATTAATTGACCTTCTCGATTTTGCCCAGATAAATGTACTCCGGCCATGGTATGATGAGGAACTGCCTCTCCTAAAGCCAGCAACTTTCGTGGCTGACCAATATAGCATCGGAATCTCCGTAATGTTAAGATTCCACTACGCTAGATTCTCCCGAATATCAAATTCGAGATACTTTTCGCACGTTGGCATATTCACATGGTAAGATCCCTTCCTGGACAATAGGCTTACTTCTTTCTGGTCCGTGCTTCAATGCAATCGCCCTTTTACAACACGGGGGCTACCAATATTGTTACATTGTTGCATTATCACACGTGGCGCAGCGATTTCTTGTCCAGGCTAAAGAAATGTGGTGGATTTTTGCCAACACATGGATTTTGCTTAGCCAATTCTCACGATGAAGGGTTTCATTCATTGGAATGTAAAGCAAAGATATGAGGACGATATATTCGAACAATCAAGCCATTCAGAACAGCCTCAGGCGTCATAATCCAGTAGTGGACCCAGCTAACATTGCTTGGCCTTTCTTCCTACGACCTAAGGCTCAAGCATTCAGGTCTGCAGATAATCTTTAAGAAGATTGGAGTAAAGTTGAAATAGTAACACATTGGAATGGACTTTCATCGACATATTTGGTGATGCTATGACTTGTTGCATTGAAAAATGCTTTTGGAAGTCTCTGTGTTTCATGAAAATTTGTCGTCTCTGTTCCCACCGTATTTGCCGAAGTTTGTGATGAAGTTTTTTGGGGGCTTTGATGCATCAATTCGTCATGAACATATAACTGGAGATTCTTGCAGATTTTTATGGGGAGCATTAGAGAACTTTAGGTAAATAGTCATTAGACACATCTAAGGCCAAATATTATTCAACATCACGACGTTCAGAGTACGGCAAATTAGTATTCAGAAATTTGTTTCTACACTTTATCAGGCTGCCCCATCCCTCGTGACAATTAACCACGCCCATCTTGAAGAACCATAGTGCTTTAAATTCCAATCATGCGGCCAATGTGCTTTTGTCAGATATACGTATTACTTTTGAAAGACAGAGAATATATGCCATCTGGATGTAATTTACCATGTAATTTAACAAGCATTCTACTTTCTTTCTCTTTGGTCTCTCTTGACTGTGGCCGAACTGTATGGAAAGGTTACAAACCGATGCAGTCTAGATGCCATTACAGTCAAAGTAGGCTGAAATAAATTATTGACCAGAACGCTATAGTCCAGCCATTTCTTTCCTCTTTTCTTTCCTCTTTTCTTTTCTTTTATTCATTTTCTCTTCTCTTTCGTCTTCTCTCTTTCTCTTGTCTACTCTCTTTCTCTTGTCTACTCTCTTCCCCACTCATCTGACGGCATGCGCGAATCTTCTCCCACATCACCCGGTCTATGTGCATGATACCGCATACTCCGCGGACTGTTTCAACTCCGTTTCTTTTGCCACAGCCTGGTCAATCGGATCTGGAATTGTATTCAAGCCCTGCTGCCAAGCAGTCAAGCCAAGTTAACAGCTACAAGTACAATTGTACCAGTTATCAAACCAGTTATCAAATAACAAGTGACAAGTTCAAGTAACCAGTTACAGTTACAGTTACAATAACCAGTTCAGTTCAGTTATCAGTTACAGTACAGTTACAACCCAGCTCAATCGTCTTTTATCATGATTTCCCGCCACAGCTGGCCCGTGGTGGTGCTCCGAACGGCGTTTGTGATTTTCGCCTTCATCTTTGGCACGCTTGGGATCCGGCTCCTTCAAGAATTGGGCGGCGTGGTTTTTAGCCGCCACCCCGCGCTCTTTCACGCATGCGTCGCCCTCACAAAAAGCCATTTTCTCGCCTTGCTCACGTTTTTGACCGCCCTCGTCAACCCAACCGCCGTGTCGGTCACCTGGGACGCGCGCCAAATGTCGCTGCTGCGCTTCGAAGTGCGCGCAGGCCACTTGCACCTGACCTTGGCCGACAACGCCGTGTGGATTCTGAACCACCAGATCTACACCGACTGGCTCTTTTGGTGGTTTCTCGCCTACACAGGCGGCCATGCCGGCGCCGCCTACATTGTGCTCAAGGAGAACTTGGCCAAAATCCCCGTCTTGGGCCCCGGCATGCGCCGCTTCCGCTTCATGTTCTTGCTGCGCAAGTGGGCCACCGACAAGCTCCGCTTGACGCTGCAGTTGTTGGAGCTCGACGCCAATGCCCGCGGCATGGGCCCCGTGGCCGGCGTCACCTGTGCTGCGTCCGAGTCCTCCCGTTTGCCCGGCGTTCGCCAATGGCCCCCGGGCCATGGCCTGGTGGCCGCCAACTACCACCTCATTGTCTACCCGGAGGGCACAGTGATGTCGCCCCACACGCGCGAGCGCCTGGACAAGTTCTGCGCCAGCATCAACCGGCCTCCGCTTCGCCACGTCTTGCTTCCGCGCGCCCGCGGCCTTTTCTTGATGCTTCGCCTGTTGCGGGGCTCTGTGGATGTGGTGTACGACCTCACCACAGGATATACGGGTTTGGGCCCGGAACAGTACGGTGAGGAAGTTTTCACGCTCAAAGCATACTATCTTTTTGGCTACGGCCCGCGCAAAATCAATTTTGCCGTGCGTACGTGGAACCTCGCCGACATCCCGCTAGGCCCGGACGACGGCAACATTGACGTGGACGACGTTGACCCACAGGTCATGCGCCAGTTCGAGGAGTGGCTCTACGATGCGTGGTACGCCAAGGACGAGCTCATGCTGCGCTTTTTCGCCACGGGCCTGTTCGAGGGCGAAGAAACGAAAACCGTCGAGGCTCCTTTCCAATTGCGCTCGCCTTTAGAAGCTCTAGCGCCATTTGTTCCGCTGTTGACCCTTGTGTTGATGTTGTACCTCTCTGTGCGTTTAATTTCATTTGCGTGGAGTCTATTATAGATATGTCTGCATTCCTTCCGAAAATGTATGCATCGCCTTCGCATTGCTTTCTTTAAATTCGCCTGTCTCATTTCAGTAACAGGTGTGTCCAGTCGGGTTATTGCTTCTTCTTCTCTGCTCAGTTTCGCAATCTCGCATACCGTGTTTCATCCTTGTCACATAATTAACGTCGCTTGATAAATGCCTCTTCAGCCAACAACTTTCCACCTCATAGATAGGTCTTCTCCATGTTCGGTATTGGCTTTTTCATCAAGAGTGCCGCTCCAGTTTCTGTCTTTATTGCCGTTTTCCTTCTCGGCTTCCTCCTTGTCGGCTGTACGTCTGCAGATGCAGCATACTCCAAAGTCTACCTTGTACGGCTTGAGTTCAAGGAAACGATTGCGAATAGTGTATTTTCCAATTCACTGATCACGGAACTATCGCTTGCTGCAGGGTACTTGGGCATGTGTGTACTGGCTGATGGGTCGAAGATGTGCTCCACTGCGAAGAATGCTCTGAATTTGGCCCCATACGCCACCATTAGCGTTGGTGAATCGTCGCTTTCTTTAGTGGAAGTTTCCAAGGCGTTGCGGAACGTGTGCCATCCACGCCTTCTCGCCACTAGCCTCGCATTGTGCTTGGTCCTCTTACTTGTGATGTCGTGGCTTGCACTACCGTTGGTGCCGGGAAAAGGTGTCGTGCGTCGTGTAGGCTGTGGCTTGGCGGCGTTGGCGTTGATGATATGGGGGCTTGGAGCCATGCTTCAACATCAGGCAGTAGCAGGTGCAAAGTCATTTTCCGAAGCTGCGCTGCTGGGCTTGGTAATTGTGGCCAAGGGCGGACGGGCAGAGGCCATGACCTGGACGGCATTTGCGTTTCTATTGGCATCCTGTTTGGCATTAGGAGCAGAATGCTTTAGCCAGCGATCTAACAAGCCAGAAACGACACAGCAGTTGAAGCATGAAAGTTCATGACTGTTGCATTTCTTTTCTAATTTAGATGTATCTTGCGTAAGATGCAAGATATTACAATATGCCTTTATTATGCCTTTTCATGAAATGATGTAAAGATCATGCTATTGCTTGTGCAAATATTTATTACCTAGGTAAGTATCTGCCAATTAACGCAGTTCCTAATGATTTCTCACGAAAAGCTTTTCTTGTCTATTTGTGACGACAAAAGTGAGAACACTTCCAGTAGGAAAGTTCTAAAGTAAAATGGGGTCAGTTAATCCTACGTGTATGTCTTCTAATGTTCTCGCTTATCTCGTAGTGACCTTTTGGAATCAAATTATAGTTTGGAAGTTCATAAACTTGGTCTAGCTTCTAAGAAATGACCATGACTACCACTCTTATTCTGAGTTTTTTCGTACTTGATGATATATTTTCCTAATATTAAATCCATCAAGTCAAGTCAATGTATATATAAGCTTTTTCACTATCAAATATTGATTCATTATAATCTTTTTATGCTTGATTGAAGCTTCCTCATAAAAATTATCATTGATTGGTGTATCTTTTATAACAACTATATGGGTGCGTTTATTTTTTAAGATCACATTCTATGGCTACTGCTTTAGTTTATCTGTTTGGGTTGTTTTGTATCATAATATGAGCAGATAGGTCTCAAGTTTTGGCTTCAGCACAGTCGTGAATTTTGATCATTCTACCATTTTGATGATTTCGATCATTGTATTATTTTAATCATTTCGATCATTTTTAATCTCTAATATGGACTTTTGTCAGCTTGAGCCAAAACTGGGATATTTCGCATTACGCTAGATTCAACAAAGAAACTGAACAGATTACACCAGACAAAAACATTAATGAATCCAGCTCTATAGTTAATCTAGGACCTACAAGCCGCCAACAATATAAGAACTTATACCTCTTCTACAATAGCACATCCGGCTTGGAATTCCAATGTCGCGTAGCTGCAATGTCGCAGCACCATAACCCGTTCCGAAATACAGTACACTAAATTCTTCAAAGATCCAACTCCAGCGACACCTGCTATTCCAACACCAGCGACACCAACGACCCAACGACCCAAGGACCCAGCGATCCCAGCTTCAACAATCTCCAACCATATCCAGTGGCACGGTTGGAGCGTGCACGTGAGTTTCACGTGCGCGCGGCCTCTACCAAGCCAGGCCCGTTCCCACATTTTCCACCGCGCTTCACTTGTTTCTAATCAAACACCATGAATTACGTGGAACAGCTCGACACGTTTGTGCAGCGGCTCCGAGACGCAGAAAATGACTACAAGGAGTCGCAGTCTGTGCTTTCGGAGTTGCTCGATATGATCGAGGCGTTCAACGGTGCTGCCGAGTACGAGTATTTCTTGAAGAATCTAGTGCCTGTTTTCCTTTCCAAGCTTGAGACGGTGCCCATTTCCTTCAGCAGCAGCAGTCCCGAACACAAGTTGCGTAATCTGGTGCTTGAGATCATCCACCGCTCGATCATGACCGAGACGTTCCAGCCCTATTCCGAGAGCATCTTGGTGTGTCTCACCAAAGTGCTAGAAAATGAAAACGAAGACAATGGCGTGCTCTGTATGAAGATCATCACCAGCTTGCACAAGGCCTACAAAACAACCTTGGCCGACAAAGTAGAGCCCTTTGTGCTGCTCATAAATCGTGTCTACGACAACATGGATGAGGCGGTGGAACGGGTTTTCTCGTCTCAGCCTTCGGTGGAAGATGCAGAGGAAGAAGCAAAGGCGTCGTCGGCTCCTGGCTCCTTGGAGAAGGATAAGTCGAAAACCTTGGCAAAGGCCATGATGTCCTTCAAAACTTTGGCCGAGTGTCCAATCACCATGGTCTCACTCTACTCATCCTACAAATCCTTGGTGCAAACTTCGCTTCCGGTGTTTTTGCCCAAAATAATCCACATTCTCCTTTTGCAAGTGCCCCAGCAAAAGCAGTTCCGTAAAGAACTTTTGAAGTCGGCCTCCTCTGTCACGGCTATTCTGCCCCAAATCACAAACAGACAAGCATACTCTGATTTCATCTTGGGCCAAGTAAAAGCAGCTTCGTTTTTGGCCTATGTTTTCATCCGTGGATACGCCTCGCAACATTTGCCTGCAGCCCAGGCCAATGTCGTGCCCGATGTGATTTTGCGTCTCCTTCAAGACTGCCCTGCAGAGCTTTCGGTGGCCAGAAAAGAACTACTCCATGCTACACGCCACATTTTGTCCACGCCGTTCCGTCTGCACTTCGTGCCAAAAATCGAGTTTTTGTTTGACGAAAAGATCCTCATTGGCCATGGTCTCACTTCGTTTGAAACTTTACGTCCCTTGGCATACTCCACAGTGGCTGATTTCATCCATAATGTGCGGAACGAGTTGACTCCTAAGCAAATCTGGTCAACCGTGCAAATCTACTGCGATCTTTTAAAAGATGATTCTCTTGCTTTGACTGTCCAGATCATGAGTGCAAAGCTTCTCTTGAATTTGGTCGAGCGTATCATGAAATTGCCCAACAAGCTTGAAGGAAGACAGTTGTTCATGATCATTATAGACTCGTACGCCAAGCGTTTCCATAGCCTCAACAGAAAATACCCATACATTTTGCGTCGGCACATTGAGTTCGAGGAAAAACGCAAATTCAAAGAATCGGATTCCAAGTTGGCAATCGAACGTTATCGCTCCAAAGCCGTTGAAATTCCTAATGGCACTTTATGGGACGATAAGAAAGAAGATGACTCAAAAATGGATGTCGACTCTGAAAAGTCTCCACTGCCAGAAAAAGATGACATTGACATTTTCGGCGTCGAAGAACTCTCTCCCATCTCAGTTACTTCACCTTCAACAAACTCTGATCTTTTGAAAGACGCACGTTACCTCTTCCGAACGCTTATGACTTTCCTTAAATCGGTAATTTTCGGCTTGAAGAGTTGTAATCCTCCTGTACCTCCACAGCCTGTTCAACAGGATCCAAATAATCCAGGCCAGTTAGTAAACTATGACAAGTGGAATGATTCAGCAAAACTCACTTCCCTCGAAGAAATCAATATTCTCCGCAGCTTATTCAGAGGTGGTATCAGCTGTCTCAAATTTTTCTCCGTCACCAAGCCTAAACAAACAGTGCAACCAAAAGCATTTGATTTCTCCACTGGTGGACCAAATCTCCCAATCACATCTTCAAAGGAGGAAAAAGATTTGATGGAAATCTTTGCCACAATCTTCATTCACATTGACCCTGCATCTTTCAACGAAATAGTCAGCGCAGAATTACCTTTCCTTTTTGATTCTATGCTTGATAATGCTGCATTACTTCATCTTCCACAGTTCTTCTTAGCGAGTGAAATCACATCGTCGAATTTCTCGGGTATATTGATTTCTTTCCTCAGATCGCGACTCGACCAGCTAGACAAGGTTGACCTTATCAAATCGAACATCTTAATAAGATTATTTAAACTCTGCTTTATGTCAGTCAACCTCTTCCCTGCCGCCAACGAAAGCGTGATTCTCCCGCATTTGAAGTTCTTAATATTAGAATCTCTTCGTTTGGCCACCGAGGCTGAAGAACCCGTTTTGTATTCTTACTTGGTTAGAACCTTGTTTAGAAGCATCAGCGGGGGTCGGTTTGAGAATCTCTACAAAGAAATCATGCCCATATTGCCAGTTTTGCTTGAAACTCTCAACAAGCTAATTGCCAACTCAAGACGCCCATACGAGCGGGACATTTACGTCGAATTATGTCTCACGGTTCCTGTTCGATTATCCGTTTTGGTCCCACATTTGAACTACTTGACCACACCTTTAGTCCATGCACTTAATGGCTCTCAAGAGCTCGTGAGTCAAGGTTTGCGGACATTTGAGTTATGTGTTGACAACTTGACTGCAGAGTATTTTGATCCGATGATTGAGCCCGTCATTGACGAGATCATGGCCGCATTGTGGAAACATCTAGAGCCTGTTCCGTACCACCACCAACATTCGCATACTGCAATCCGTATTTTAGGAAAACTCGGTGGAAGAAACCATAAGCATATGAAACCTTGCAAGGACTTGAAACCTCAATCGGAATTGGATCAGGAGGTAAAAGCATTGTTCACAATTCACGGTTTCAAGGACCGTGTTCCCCTTTCGATTACACCCGGTGTCGAGTCTGCTATCAAGTTGATCGAGGATCCAAGGCTAAAAGCCCATTACCGTATAAGTGCATACAATTATTTGTCTAGTATCTTGAAGTTGTTTATTGACACCACTCCAATACCACCTGACTATGCACTTTATATCCAAGAACAGGTTGAGGTTTTGAAAATGGATCAGCTTACCGAGATCCCCGAACTTGAGCCATCCGGGATCCAAGATGCAGCAAAACTCGATAATCAGCAGAAACTCTTCTCTCGTTTGTTGGAGGTGCTTTTCTTTTCTTTATCTATCCCCGAGATCAAGGATGAGGCAAGTACATTGATTGATAACATTACAAACCACTTCACATTGCTTCATTTGGGCACTTCTGTCATTGGAAAGATCAAAAAGGATCGCCCTTTTTCAGTCAAAGACCAAGAAGGCAAAGCGTACATTAGCGAGACTGTGTTTTTCAACGCCCTTAATTACGCATTGAGTTTCTGGGATCGGTCTGTTCGTGAAAAGGGTGTGGAAACAATTAAGAACATCCACAAAACGGCTGTCGTACTATTTGGTTCCGAAACTGATGTCTTGTGTTCACCTTTATTCCGTGCAATGTTTTACAAATTTACTCATTGCTGTTATAGCGAGTATTATCACAGCAAACTTGGAGGTGTGTTGGGTCTTAAAACCATGCTTGAAGATTTGAATATTCCTCCTCAGTGGTTTTTCAAACGGCAATTTGAGCTTGTTAGATCTATTTTCTTTATCTTGAGGGATACACCTGATAGTGCACCTTTTGAAGTGAGAGAATTGGCAAAGAACTTGGTGTTGAAAATTTTGAAGGAGTGCAATTCAAATGTTTCGGAAGAAACGGTACTGGAAAAGCCTTTCCAGACACTCGTGGGAGCTTTGGTTTATGATTTGGCCAGCGCTGTTCCAATAGTTAGAGAAGTTTCACAAAAGTCGTTGAAAGTCTTATCAGATGCGACAGGCGTTCCTATTGCTACTATAATCGGCCCCTCCAAGCACTTGTTATTGACCCCAATTTTTGGCAAACCATTGCGGGCTTTACCCTTCCCAATGCAGATTGGAAACATCGATGCCATTACATACTGTTTGGGCTTGGAAAATTCCTTCTTGACCTTTAACGATGAGCTTAACAGACTTCTTTTAGAAGCTTTGGCTTTAGTTGACGCGGAAGACGAATCTTTGGCGAATGTTCATCGTCTTTATGAACACCGTACTTCAAAGCAATTGATTGAACTTCGTGTTGTTTGCATTAGGTTGCTTTCTATGGCTTTGGTTATGCCAGGCTTTTCTTTGGGATCGCTTTCCGAGGCTAGAATCAGAATCTTGGGTGTTTTCTTCAAAGCTTTGTGTAACAAGTCCACTGAGATCATAAACGCTGCACACCAAGGATTGAAGTCCAGCCTTGACGAAAGTGCCAAACTTCCAAAAGAACTATTGCAAAATGGTCTCCGGCCAATGCTCATGAACTTGTCTGACCATAAAAAATTGACAGTTTCTGGTCTTGAAGCATTGGCTAGGCTACTCGAATTGTTAATTTCATACTTTAGAGTTGAAATTGGTCGCAAATTGCTTGATCATTTGATGGCTTGGGCTCAAATAAATACCTTGCGCCAAATTGCTGGCCAGGATCTAGAAAACAACCACACGGTTCAGATTGTGATGGCTATTTTGAATATTTTCCACCTTTTGCCCGCTAAGGCGTATACTTTCATGGAAGAGATAATCAACACTTTGCAATATCTCGAGGGACATTTGGACAGACATCAAAACTCTCCTTTCAGAACGCCAGTTTTGAAGTTTTTGAACCGTTTCCCTGAAAATTGTTTGGAGTATTACTTGTCTCACTTCAAAAACCGGAAATTGGGTAATATGTTGGCATATTTTGCTGGAGCTGAAAACGGACCAAAAATCCGTGAGGTGGCAAAACAAAAGATGGATGGAATAATCACTGACCTTCAAAACGAGGCTTCCAACGAGATCTTGGTGATCAAATTCGCCAATACGGTTGACTTGATTGCAGCTATCTCCAATTATGATAAAGAATGGTTTGCAGAACAAGCTCCTCTTCTTAGAAACTTGTCAAACTTGACTGAAAAGATCATGGGCGTAAAGAATCAGTTACCATTGGTATCTACCACTCACCTTCAAGTAGATCAAGCAGTCTCCAAACTTCAGACTATCGTTGTGAGATACATGGAGCAAGCTCCTACGGAGACAGACCTTCTTTTTGAAGTGATTAACCAGTTCAGCATTCTAGACATTAAGATTCATGATCAAGTTGAAAACTTTATCTTTGAACGCGTTGTCAAATCAACTGATGTTACTTTTAAGCAAACATACATGACCAGATGCGTGGAATTTATTGCTTCAGACAGCCATTTGAAAGCTAAAATTCTTTTGTTGAAAAGGGTTTTTGACTCAATTCTTTTGTATTCTACCCATGAATATCACAGTGTCGATGCATTATTTGCTGATGGTCCTGAGTGGTTAGAGAAGTTGAATGAAAATATTTGGAAATCAACCAACGACATCATTACTGACCGCACGTCTGGTACAATTGATACTTACAGATTTGCTTTACTTGAAACAACATCTATCTTGCTCAAATGGGCGCCTGAACAGATCAGCAACTACAGGAAGGACATTATTAAGTTTAGTTGGAATTATATCAAATTGGAGGATAATATCACGAAACTCGTGGCTTATGTGACGACTTCCTACTTTATTGCTGCTTACGAAACTCCATCTCAACTTGCTACACAGGTGTTTGTGGCCTTGCTTCGTACTCATCAGAACGATTCAAGGCACCTAGTTAGACAAGCGTTGGACATTCTTGCTCCAGTAATGTCTGCTCGTCTAGTTGAGGACGAAGCACCTAATAGCTGGCTTAAATGGCCTAGACGTGTTCTTTCGGAAGATGGGTTCAATGTCACACAAGTTTTGAATGTCTATCAGTTTATCAATCTGCATCCTGATCTTTTCTTCCCCGCAAGAGAACATTTCATCTCAAACATTATTACAGCTATGGGCAAATTGACCATATTGGCGAATGCTGCTTTGGAAAATCAAGTTCTTGCCATTGATTTAGCAGAACTTATTTTAAGCTGGGAAAACCAAGTGGATGCTATGAAAAAGAACAATGTACTGAAAGATACATCAAGTACACAGGAGCCAAATGAAAGTGCTTCTAATGATTTCACTACATCTGACGATTATGTGATTCCATTC
This sequence comes from Clavispora lusitaniae, assembly GCF_014636115.1. Lineage (NCBI taxonomy): Eukaryota > Fungi > Ascomycota > Pichiomycetes > Serinales > Metschnikowiaceae > Clavispora > Clavispora lusitaniae. Next base: position 437,087 of record NW_027093981.1, read on the forward strand.
GGACAAAGAGAAGCATGCGTTACATTCCTTATTCGGTATATTTGTATCAGTCCACAAAGAGCGTCTGAAAGTGAACTTGGCCAAAAGGCGTTGGGTATCTTATACGATTTATTGAGCCCTGAACACTGGCCAGAAGTTTCGGTGAAGATTACATTCTTCGAAAAATTCTTGCTCTCCAATGATTTGAATGCGTCCAACCTTTTGGGATACTGCTTAAATGCATTGGAAGTCTTGGGGGTTGTATTGGAGTGGAAGAAGCCTGAATGGATTATTTCCAATTTGGGATACCTTCAAAAGCTATTAGAGAAGTGCATAAAATCAGAGAATCACGACATACAAGAAGTTCTTCAAAGAGTCTTAAGAACCATTCTTCAAGCAATCAACACTGTGCATGACGGCGAATTCCCTGAAGATGAAGACTCTGAAATGAAAAATTTTGTCTCCTTGCTAACAACCACAGTATCTGAAAACTTGAGCGATACAACATCACTTGCTGCTGGTGTCACTTTATCATGGACTTTGGCAAATTACAGATCTAATACACTTGATCCGTTGTTGCCTTCAATCATGAGAACTTTCAATAAACTTTGCAAAGACCACATTGGAATAACTCATCAAGGGGCCTCCAGAGAAACAACCGCGAATAGTGATGAGGCTAAAATCACCACAAAGCTTTTGGAGAAGATCTTGAACTTGTGTTCAATGAGAATTTCCAGTTTAGGTGACCAGAGACGGATCTTCTTGTCATTGCTTGCACAACTCATTGAAAAGTCTCTTGACAAGGACACGTTAGAGAAAATTATCAAGATTGTGAAGTCTTGGGTATTTTCCAGAACAGATTTGTTCCCAACCACCAAAGAAAAGGCAGCTATCTTGGCTAAAATGATGATTTTTGAGATAAGAGGAGAACCCCATTTGTCTAAGGAGTTCTACCAGATTATTGTGGACATTTTCGAAGATGATACATTTAGCTGTACAGAGTTAACTGTAAGAATGGAGCAGCCATTTTTGGTCGGCACTCGGTCATCTGAAGTTTCGATTAGACGGAAACTCATGTCTATTTTGAACAATAGCTTGGAGAAAGATATCAGCAAAAGACTTTACTACGTGATTCGGGAGCAGAATTGGGAATACTTAGCTGATTACCCATGGTTGAACCAGGCTTTGCAACTCTTGTTTGGTGCATTCAATTTTGATGACAAATTAGAGCTCATTTCTTCAGAAAACAAAGTTTCTCCTCTCACTGCATTCCCATACAAGGAGAAGGACATTGACGTTGACAGCACCAGAGGCGATCTAGACACACTTTTGAAGAACCACAACGAGTTTTTGAAAGAAATCTCAAACATTTCTGCCGGAGACGTACTTGAGCCTCTCATTGATATGTTTTATCAGAGCAGTGAAACCGTGCACAAAGTCTGGTCGAGTATTTTCCCTATTGCTTTTGAGTCAATTCCGCGTTCAGAGTACTTGGACTTCACCAGATTTTTGGTAATCTTGTTGTCAAAAGATTATCACGTTCGCCAGGTCGATACAAGACCCAATGTTATTCAGTCCTTATTGGAAGGTGTATCACGTTGCGAGGAGCTCCAGTTACCTCCTTTTGCTGTCGAATGTCTTGCATCTAACTTCAATGCCTGGTCGCAAGGCATTCATATTCTTGAGAAAACCGAACAACAGTCGATTAATGGAAGTGCCGAAGTACGTGAAGTCACTCAAGACGCGCTTGCAAAACTTTACGCTACATTGAAGGAGGACGACATGTTTTATGGTCTTTGGAGAAGACGCGCCAAATATTCAGAAACCATATCTGCCTTGTCCCATGAACAAATTGGAATGTGGGATAAGGCACAGCAACTCTATGAGACAGCACAAATCAAAGCTAGAAGCGGCGCTTTACCATACGGGCAATCGGAATATTCACTTTGGGAGGACCATTGGATCTTGTGTGCTGAGAAATTACAACACTGGGACATTCTTACGGAACTTGCCAAGCATGAAGGATTTTCAGATCTTCTACTCGAATGTGGTTGGAGAGTGGCCGATTGGAATGCGGATAGAGAAACTCTCGAGCAAACAGTAAAGAGTGTCATGGATGTTCCAACTCCACGTCGCCAAGTCTTTGAAACCTTCCTCTGCTTACAAGGATTCGGCCAAGAAAAGGAAACTTTGCCTGAACTCTCCAGAATGTGTGACGAGGGAATACAATTGGCGCTTCGGAAGTGGCACAGCCTTCCCCAAAGGTTTGGCAATGCTCATATTCCTTTGCTTCATACTTTCCAACAGTATGTTGAATTCATGGAAGCAAGCCAAGTGTACTCGAGTCTCGTTTCTACGAATGCACAAAACTTGGATGTCAAATCACAGGAGTTGAAGAGAGTCCTCCAAGTTTGGAGAGAACGGTTACCAAACACATGGGATGATATCAATATTTGGAACGATCTCATCACTTGGAGACAACACGCATTCCAGGTGATCAACAAGGTGTATATGCCTTTCATTCCTATTTTGCAACAAACAAACTCGGACGGAAATGCTAATTCATATGCCTACCGTGGATTCCATGAAATCGCTTGGGTAATCAACAGATTTGCTCATGTTGCTAGAAAACACAACATGTCTGATGTTTGCATTAACCAACTCACTAAGATTTACCAGCTTCCTAATATTGAGATTCAAGAAGCATTCTTGAAGTTGAAGGAGCAGGTAAAATGCCATTACCAGAACCCTAATGAGCTCAATACTGGTCTCGACGTGATTCGTAATACAAACTTGGTTTACTTTGCGACCCAACAAAAAGCTGAATTCTTCACATTGAAGGGAATGTTTTTGAGCAAACTTAACCAAAAGGATGAGGCGAACAAAGCGTTTGCCACTTCCGTGCAAATCGATCTTAATTTGCCAAAGGCGTGGGCTGAATGGGGTGTTTTCAACGACCGTAGATTCAAAGAGAATCCAAACGATTTGGTGTATGCCAACAATGCAATCAGCTGTTACTTACAAGCGGCTGGCCTTTACAAAAATGGCAAGACCAGAAAGTTATTGGCTAGAATCCTTTGGCTTATTTGTTTGGACGATGCTTCTGGAACTTTGGCGCAAGCTTTCGAGAATTTCAGAGGTGAAGTTCCAGTGTGGTACTGGATCACGTTTATTCCACAGTTATTGAATTCCTTGTATTACAAGGAGGCGAAGTTAGTGAGACAAATTCTTATTCGTATCGCTAAGAGCTACCCACAAGCATTGCATTTCCAACTTCGTACCACTAAGGAAGATTTCGCTGCTAAGCAAAGACAACACATGGAATTGTCTCGCCAGAAGAACCAATCTTCTCTTCACACTTCTGTGGATCCCAAAGATACTTCAGGTAGCCCTGAATCCAAAAGCGGATCGAATGGTAATGGATCCAAACCTGAAATCAAGGTCGAAAACGCCGAAGACACACTGGGTGATAAAACTTCAGCAGATCGCAGCTCTGAGACTCAAAATGGAGCATCCTCGAACGAATCGAAGGATGGTCAAGCAGACAAGCAATCATCTACAAACGGCGAGGGTACTAATCAAGGAAAGCAAAGCGTGGATGGAAAAATCCCTGCTTCAGGTAACATCCGTCGCTCTTGGGAATATGTGGAAGAAATTATGGGCATATTGAAGACTGCTTACCCATTGCTCGCGCTTTCATTGGAATCTTTGGTTGATCAAATCAATCAGAGATTCAAGTGCACTGCTGACGAAGACGCTTACAGATTAGGTGTAGCATTGTTGAATGATGGTGTTCAATACCTTAATAGGCTTGGAAACCCTCGAGAAGATGCAAAATTGCCTCCAGTGACCGAGGTAAACATTACACGGTTCGCGGAAACTGTGCTCCCTAAGCAAATCAGGGCAGAGTTTGAGAAGGATTTGGTACTTGAGAAGCCAAACTTGGAAACATACATTGTGAAGTTGAGAAAGTGGAGAGACCGCCTAGAGGACAAGTTGGATCGTAGGTTCACCGAGGTCAACTTGGAAAACTTATGTCCACATTTGAGCGAGTTCCATCACCAAAAGTTCGAGGAAATTGAAGTTCCTGGCCAGTACTTGTTGAACAAAGATAGCAACTCGCATTTCGTCAAGATTGAACGTTTCCTGCCTACGATCGATTTGGCCCGTGGAACAAATGCTTGTTATAAGCGGATGAAGATCCGTGGTAATGATGGCAGCTTGCATAGCTTCGCTGTTCAATTCCCAGCTGCGAGACATTGTCGCCGGGAAGAGTCATTATTCCAACTATTCAGAATTTTCGACGACAAATTGTCGAAAAAGGTGGAAACTCGGCGCCGGAACATTCTGTTCACTCTCCCAATTGCGGTTCCTTTATCTCCACATATTAGAATCATCAACGACGATTCGAGAGACGTTAGCATGCAGAAGATATACGAGGATTTCTGTTTCCGCAATGGTAAGAACAGAGACGAGCCATTCATTTACACGATTGAAAAGTTACGTGCTGCTTTTGATCCAAGATTGCCCAAGCCTGATGTGATGAGCATCAGAGTGGAAATTTTAGGAGCAATCCAAACACTCTTGGTTCCGTCAACGGTAATGAAAAACTACTTTGTGGATCTCTACCCTAACTTTGAAGATTTCTGGTTGTTCCGCAAGCAGTTTACTTCGCAATATGCGTCCTTCATTTTCACCACTTACATGATGTGTGTCAACACAAGACAGCCTCAAAAGATTCATGTCAACAGAGGATCTGGTAACGTGTGGACCTCAGACATGTTGCCATGTAAGATTGCTAGCAAGAATGCATCTTTGGATGGTCTGAATGGAAGACCGGCACCTTTGTTCTACAACGCAGAGATGGTTCCGTTCAGATTGACTCCAAACATTCAAAAGTTGATTGGTGAGTCCGGTCTCGAAGGAATCTTATCCGTGTACGTGTTGGCTATCGCCAAAGCATTAACAGAGCCCCGCTCAGACTTGGAGCAGTACTTGACTCTATTTGTGCGGGATGAGGTAATTTCTTGGTTCACTCAACAAGATCCTCCACGCCCAATTCCACAGGATAGCCAATTGCGCGAGATCGTCATGGTCAATGTTGAGCTTATTATCAAACGTGTTGTTTCGATGGCACAAAGTGCTTCGGGATCAGGAGTAAGCACGCAGAATGTATTGGAATTGATAGCACAAGCTGTTAATCCACATAATCTTGCAGCTGCAGATACATTGTGGATGGCTTACTTTTAGAAGAGTTAATGAATTTATTTATGAAATATTGATGTAGATCGATTAGTTTAACGAGAGCAAAAAAGCTGTTTCAATGTTAGTGACTCAGAAAGCGAAGCATATGAATTTAAACCCATCATTCATATAATAATCCACAATATGGTTTGATGGTTGGACCATCAGATTAGATATTACCATAAATTCGAAGACGATAGTTGCTGAATTGCAACTCATTTGGTCATACGTTAAAGCCTTTTCATTTTGGGGACGGAGCCACAAACGGATCATCTCTAGACTCCACCAATTTGTGGTAGATATATCTCTCCATCCTGACCCAAGCTTTTTCGGACCTTTCCACCCCCTCGCTGATCCAAATGCCATACGATCCCATCATATTGGCCATAAGCATATCAGTGAAAAGACGGTCGCCCACCACAGCAATTTCTTTTGGTTCTGTGATCCCCTGCTGGGCAAAGTACGCCAAAATCTCCTCATGGCAGCCTGGCTTCTTGGTCGGATGCCGAAGCACAGTTACGCCGGTATCTTGTTCGAGCTTTTTTGCCTGAGCATAATCAGCATCGTCGTTTGTTCCGGCTGAGTTCGACACAATAAGCACTTTTTCCTTGGGGTACATCGAGAGAAGACGAGCCCACGTCTCTTCATATGCTGGCCAGACTTTGTCGTCGTGGTCTTTGGCAAAACAATTGTCCTTGTCGAGAACAATCCCTTTGATTTCCGTCACTTGGCCCGGAATCGCCAACGGAAGCGGAATTCGGTCAAACGACTTGACTGCCAAATGCGGGAGGCATAGGGAAGGGTTGTATAGAAGACGAGAAACGTTGATCGTGGCGCTGGCGTTAAAAAGTTGCATGGAGATGGAGGTTCAAGACTGGACAGGAAAAGTATACGAGGCAGCAATAATTAACGTTGACTATACAGCTGGAGAAAAATGTGGGAAAAATTCTAGTAAATATGGAAGAAATCTGGAAGTAAAAACAGTTAGATCTTGTTCTGACTTTGTTCGCGCTTCACATGAACGTGAAAGTAGATAAGCTAGAATTGCTTGCGGCTCAAAAATGAACGGGATTCCGCTGAAAGTTCGTAAAAGTGACTATAGTTCACATTTGTAGGTTTCTTGAATATCAGGTTTGTTCGGTAATGGCTGAAATTTGGCAATCAAGATGGATACTCGAAAGATGGACATTCGAAAGTTGGACATTCGGACTATATTGACAAGGATCAAAATTGATTGACTTCGTTGGTACCTTGATTTATGAAACTCGATAATTCGATTGGAAGGGATGAAGAGGAAACTCATGTATGTTTTGGAAGAAGATCATGATTCCAAGGATGATACTACAAAATACTACATTATGGAACTATAGGAGTATAGCCATGCCTAGACAGGTGAATTTGAATATGCTTCAGGCATTTTGATTACAAAATATTCGTACAACTAGTAATATAAAATAGCAGTACATGTACGGGACCTCGCTTACCAAGATATTTTATTTTATTATTTGAGTATAGCTATGTACATCATTTTCAATATTTCGAAAATGATTGTCCTTTTGATTGTAACCATTCTATCTGCTAATATGTCTTGATACTGTAGTTGCTCAATCATAGTTTTGTAAATTTACTGATTGTATTCAAAACAAACGAAGAAATTAAGCCAAACGTGCCTATTTTGCTTGTAGGTACACTTGATTAATTACGACGCATAACATTCGTATCGAAGTATGCGTCTCTTCATTGAAATCAAGTATATCTCTAAGCTAGAGGTGTAAAGAATCTCAAAGCTTTGAACTTCAATCAAAAGTTGTCATGTAGAATCCACTTGAAAGTGTTCAAGAATGGACATTACAACGACTTTGATTACTGATAAACAAAGTTAAAGAACTTCTTCTATGTTTAGGCAAGCTTTTATAAGATAGGCGAACAAACTTGACTTGTTTCATATCATACAAGCTTCCTTTCTAGACATCGCTTCTGCTAATTCCAGTATTGCCTGGTATTTGTTAAATAGTTCAACAAAAAATAAATTTATCTATGTCTTCATAAACAATATTTCATGAGTACATTATCAGGCTCTTTCCTCCAGTCCAGTTTTGCCTTTATCAAAAGATATATCTAATGCAAAAATTATCGGTCTTGGTATGACTATGATTTCGCGCTTTCGCACCCATCAAATCTTTTCAAGCTACTACTTCTTTTTGTTAACAGAAGGCTGTTCACGCTACTCCACACCAGGACATCTTGCATCGGTTCAATTTCTTTCTCTTTCATCTTCTCTTTTCCCTACTTTCTTTTCCCCGTTTTGTTCATTATAACCATCTGTTCCAATGTCTAACCGCCGAGTACGAACGAAAAACGTTACAAACAAAAAGGACACTAGCAGCAACACAAACGCCGACCACGTGTGTATAATTTGTGCCGAGCCTATAATATACTCAGCAGTTTCTCCCTGCAACAATGTCACCTGTCACACGTGCTGTCTTCGACAACGGGCGTTGTACCACAAAAAAACCTGTTTGGTGTGCCGAACCGACCACGACGATGTGATTTTCACAGAGAAGAAAACGGAAGATGACTCGAAGTATGCAGACTTTGCAGCCATTAGCCGCTCCTTGGTTGATACAGAACACAACATTCACTTCACCAGCGAGAAGGTCCAAGCGGACACAGCGGCGCTATTGCTGCAAACTTGTGCTGAATGCAATGAGCAGTTCCTGCTGTTTGAAGAATTGTCACGGCATGCCCAAGAATTGCACAACAAACGCTATTGTGACATTTGTGCTAAGCACAAAAGGGCTTTTGTGTCTGAGTTGACGATGTACACCCAAAAACAGCTTCTGCGGCACTTGAACGAAGGAGACCGTGACGGTTTTAACGGCCATCCCCGTTGCAAATTCTGCCGCAACCGCCGTTTCTACTCGGAGGACGAGTTAGTGGTGCATATCCGGGATCGCCACGAAAGGTGTCACATCTGCGACCAGGACGTTCCGCAGTTCCGGGATTACTTTCGTGACTATGACGACTTGTATAGCCATTTTTGCAGCGTCCACCACGTGTGTACCGTTCCCACTTGTGTCGAAAAACGATTTGTGGTGTTCCGCGATGACTTAGACTTGACGGCGCATATGCTCAAGGAACATGGTGGTCTTACGGGACTGGGTGGCCGCGTGGTAGTTGGAGCCGGGTCATCGCGATTCCGCTCGCAGTTGACTACGTATCAGCCGCCTCAAGATTCTACAGACACGAAACGACTTCGTTTCGAAGAACGGGCAAAGCACTATGTCAATTACGATACCGACCGGTTAGCACAATTCAACAACGCTACGCAGCAGTTCCGCTCCAAGAAACTTACGGCGAAGGAACTTTTGGACCGGTACCGTGAGGTATTTTCTGGCACCCCGGAGCTGGACATTTCTCTTTTGATCTACGAGCTTGCAGAGTTGTATCCCGAAAATGCACCTCAAAGAACCCAGCTTGAAGCGGTGTTCAACTCTATGACCTTACCAGTTTTGGCAAAAGATTCATTCCCCGCTTTGGGAAATAGTCTGTCGCTGTCCCTCTCCAATCTGACTTGGGGGACACGAAAGGGCCGCTCACAACAAGAACTTTTCCCTGCACTTTCGAAACCAAAGCGCACTACAGTGCCAATCAAGAATGGACCTATCAAGTATACGATTTTGAAGCAGCCCCAGAAACAAAAGCCTGTGGTTAACACATTTAAAGAGAAAACTAATTACAGGCCAACGTACTTAGACCAGCCTGCAGCGTCACGTTCGTCGGACTCTTTACCGACATTGGGAAGTTCGTCGCTGTCTCGCACACAGCTGCCCAAAACAGTTTTGCCCGAGTCGAAGTTTCCGGCGCTTGAAAAGAAACCCAAAAAGGAGATCCCACGCGTGAGACCTGTTGTTGAAAGCACTGGATCATGGGGACAAGGGTTGACTCCTGCCGCATCAAAAACTGAAGATGATTGGGGCATTCCCATAATAGATAAGAAGGCTGAAAAGCTAAAGCGGAAACAAGAGAGAAGAGCTAAACAAAACTAAGATTTCCTGCAATTGTTACTTGAGACTAGTACTTAATACCACGTCCACACGAGTCAAGAATCTTCAATGAAATTGAGCAAATGCAGGCTTTTCATCTATTCTTCACTAGACGCAGGTATATTGGTTCATTCTGCTGTCTAAAGATGATGTGCAATAACTTTGGCTTGTCTGCCTAAGACACCAATACATCTCGCTCGTTTCAGAATGTAGATGTTTTTCGCACCGCATATGCACTCTAACTTTTTCATCTCCACACTTCTTTTGCCATTCTTCAAGTCTTTTCCCATTTCTCCGCCACATTCAACTATCAGCTTCCCCGAGCATGATGTCCCACATCCTTAAATCACGGCTTTATTTTATTGCACGTGCTGGCATCCGGCCCCAGCTTCCTGTTTTGCCCTCCAGAAATTTGATCCGTCGCTTCGCAACTCCATCCAATGTTGCCTTCGCCCGATTCAACTCCACTAAGGCCACATTGAAAGTCGACAACCCGCAACTCATGATCGCGTTTACGTGCAAAAAATGTGAAACCCGATCGTCGCATGTCTTTTCGAAACAGGCTTACACGAAAGGGTCTGTGCTCATACAGTGTCCTGGGTGTAAGGGAAGACACTTGATAGCAGATAACTTGAAGATCTTCAGGGACGAAAACGTCAACTTGGAGGATATTTTGAAGGCAAGCGGCGAATCGGTAGCCACAACAACGGACGACTTGGCCTTTGAAGATATTCCCGAGTCTTTGCGGAAAGTCATTGGTCATCATGCTAACGATGCACCTGAAGAGTATCAGAAGCCAGAAGGTGGAAACTTGCCACCGGCAGAGGAGACGAAAAAGGAGTAAGAAAAAAGCGAGCTTCAGTCTGAGAGTTGACGATGATAGATGTACATAGAGTCGAATTCAGGTTCACGTTTGTGGAGACATTTTCACAAGCTATTGGGCATAACTGCTTCAGGATATCTTGTAGGATACAGAACTAGTGAATTATGAGATAGGATAACGGTGCCTGCAATAATAGAGCAAATTTTCTTTACATTTCCCATTAGTTAAGACCTCGAGTCTCCGAGCCAGCGAACACTAATGTCATTTCGTTATATTCTTCAAAATAATCGACATATTTTCTATATAACTATCAAGTAGCCATCTTCATCGTTCCTATTCCCATAGAATGAATATTCGCACTAAATTCGCACAAGATTTGTGGAGATTCGCACCTCTTTCTTCAACCATGTCTTTTCTCCTAAAAAGAGCCCTCCAAGTATCCCGGGCCCCGGTGCGTTTTTACGCCTCCAAGACGTTATCCCCGCTTGAAAAGTACCGAGCCAAGCTTGAGAAAAAGGCCCGCGAATTGGGCGTGGCTAGTGTGGAAGATTTGAAAGCAAAACTCAAAGACGAGATCGAACAAAAGAAGAAAGAGCTCAATGCCGTGGACCCGCTCAAAGAACTTGAGGAATACGAGAAGGCCCAGGCAGCAAAAGTGCAAAAGAAAGCCTCCAACAAGGTCCGTGGCGCCATCGACAAGGCCACACCAAAGGCTCCATACAAGACGCTTTCATCTTTTCTCGATGTCGACAAGGTGAAAGAGTTGCCCGAAAAAGAGGTGGATTTCTTGTGGCGTGCCCGGTTCCAGCAAAAGGAAAGAGCGTTACATGCGACGTTGAACGCCACGCAGTTTGCCAACATCTTCGCCAACGCTTTCAAGAACCCAAACTTCATTTTACCTTTGCCCAAAGATGGAGAAGGCTACGAAATGCACTTTGTCCAGTGGGCATTTGTGGGTCCCCATACAACCCATTGCATGTTGACTTCGTTGGCGGAGTACAAACTTCACAAGGAATATGCGAAGCCGCATACAACACTCATGTTCCATCAGGAATTGGTGGACGAAGTGGGGAAAGTCTTGATGAACGGACAAGTGGAGGAGGATGTTCCTCTTTCCATGGATGAAGCACAGCTTTTGGTACTTAATGTGCAGAGATTCTACGGCGGCTTGACTGAGTCCGAAGGTTCGAAAAGAAAGTTGGAGTTGTTGAAAGAGTTCACCGCAGGAAACCCTGATTTCAGCATGGAGAGACTTATTGAAGAAGCTGCATCCTTTGATTGAGCGGATGTAAGCCCTATTTATATGTATATAAACGAATTATTCAGCATTGATACATAGTAGCAGAACTTTTCGGGCCGACTTTCATGTTCTGAAGAGAATATTGGAGCGCTGGCAAATAAGAAGGACCTTCGCTCAAAGGTCATTCGATAAGAAAATCGGCATATGGAAATATGAGCATTGGCCGGGTTCTTTTACGAACTGATGGTCTAGGCTACTGAAAACAGATAATAAAGTCAAACTGTTAAAATAAAACAGTTGACTTGAAGATAATCGCCTCCATTTAAACACCGATAACGACCCATACAAGTATGTACTGAGAAATGTATTTATTATGCACTAAGAAACTATTGCTATAATCCTTTACCAGTGCATCGAAAAATATCCGTTGATTTACAATACATTCCTTCAAGATTTCCTCAATTTAGCTGGCCTATAGCTTCTACATGAGACATTCCCAATTCACATTTCCGGTTCACCAATAAAGCTCATCAAGATCTCCAGAGATCTTTAAGTTCAACTTCCTAGACTGAGAATATCATCAAGAAGCGACTGGTCGTGGGTTCTTTTTGCTCTTCTTGGTGCAGCTTTTGGTTTTGTAGTTGTCGCCTTCTTCGGTGCAGCTTTGGCCCGAGGAGCCCGCTTCTTTGGCTCGTCTTCTTCGGATAAAACCACAGGCTCAGGTTCAGGCACACTTTCTTTTGGTGAATCTTGCCACGACTCGTCGTCTATAGGTTTCCGCTTCGCTTCCCTTCTGAGTTGGTTCAAGAGCTGACGGAAACCTTTCCGGGTGACGCCCTTATGAAACTCTGCCTCGTCTATGCCAATTTGCAAGAGCAGCTTCGTGGCATCTTCCACGGCTTTCTCCACGTACTCTGCCAAAACTTCCTTGTCATCTTGTTCAATGAACTTCTTTGTAGCGTCGAAAATGCGGTCTTCAGCAACCAAGAATAGACTGGAATCGCCCAAAACACTTTGCAAAAGCTGCTGGATCAGAACATTCAGCGGCTCTCGTGCTTGCGGTTCCGCTAGTTTTCGCTGAGGTTGCCGCAGAGCCTTTTTCTGATGGTACAAGAGGATATCATTGACGTTGGCCACACGGCCAACAAAGCGATTAGAAAACCTGCGGGCATTTTCAACCTCGTAGTCACCTGTATGATCCACACGCAAGCGAATGAGCGGAAGCATATTTTCCGAGCTAGTCTTTTCGTGAGTTTCATCTTGCTCTTCATTTTCTTCGTCTTGCTTTGCTTGCTCAATCATCTCCTCTACCTGGCTGACCAAAAAGTCGGCAATGTCTCTTTTCAGCGCCGGACCTTCCACGAAATGCTCTCGTTGAAGCGATATGTCCCGCATCACAAACGGCCGCACTGTTTGAAGCCGTATCGGTTTGATGCTGTATTCCTCGCCCAACACATCGACTAGAAAAACATGCTTGGGTGCTGTTTCGCCCTCACTAAGTGAAGTGGCCACAGTTGAACCAGGTTGAAGCGTATCAAAGCCTGTGGCCGGGTTGTACTGCGGATCCAAAATACACTCGTGTTCATGGCCCCAGATAACCAAGTCAAGAAACAGCGGCAAGAAATCCTCAGGCACATACGACGAGATGGAGTGCCGCGCATGGTTTTGGTGGAGGCACAAGATGCTGAAAAAGCGCTCGCGTGGCTTTTGGAATGTCACTTTCCCGTCTCTCATAAGGCGCTGGAGCCGTTCGTCTCGCAAGTTGTTCAAGCCATAAAGCGCAAGCCTTGTCGTTCCCTTTTGAAGCAAGATCGGCGCAAGCAGAATCTTGTCGTCGCGCGGGATCTGGCCAAAATAGTTCACCAACCCAGTAGCTGCCACCACATCGAGCGGCGATAGTAGACCTGAGCCTGTAGCGTCGTCGTGGTTGCCGGAAATGGCGAAAACAGGAACAGCAACGTTCAAATTGGGGTCCTCGTAGTTTAACGAGTCGCCCGATCGGAGCGCCAACGCCGGATCACTGAGCAATTCCAACTCGCACGGCCGGTCGCCAAGACAATTGAGCCGGAGCGCCTGAATGACATGGAAAAGAGCCTTCTTTGAGGGCCGCGTCACGTGGAACATGTCTCCGCCTTGCACGACCATGTCTGCGTCGTGGATTTGGGCCAAGCGCATGGTTTCTTGGAAAGTTTTCCACGAGTCATCGCCTCGCACAGGGTCGTTTTCAAGGTAGCCCACGTGATTGTCGGACGTGACGAGAATACGGAGGCGGTTGGGCCCTGCAGGTATGGACGCAATGGGCGGCATGTGGCAATGGTGGGGAAGAAGAGTAGTAGAAGTTGGTGATGTTGGAATGCATACAGAGGGAATGCGATGCTATTCTGCAGGAGGTCAACATATCGCTATACCGCTAACGGTTTTAAAAGACAACGCAAGCCATTAGAAAAAATCCCACATATTTCGGTGGTGTGCAAATACGTACCGAAACGTCTATTTTTGAGTTAGTGTGCCCGATCTTGTTACTAGGGAGCAACAGATCGGCAGCAAGCCAATTGGAAATATAGAACACAAAAGGAAAGGCAAAGAGTCTCCCGAATAATCGGCAAGACCTTTTTGCGACTCGGGCAAATCTGGAGTGGCGATTCTTGATCAAGTCTTGTCATATTAAGCCTGGAGATAGTGTATTCTGAGTCAGAATAGGATATTCTGAGACACGATTAAGTCTTCCCAACAAACTTGGCCCAATCGAATCAGACGGGTCTAATCAAATCAGACAATAATCGAACCAAGGTCTGTTAATCTGTGTCACAATTGGATCTTTCCAGAGACTAGATCTATCAAAGCGCTTTCTTCGGATATCTCGAGATAGCATTTGCGGCTGAGAATTCCATCGTTGAAGAGAATCCTAATCCTAGAGGTTTCACTCTAAACTGTGGATAAATACTTGCAGCAACTCTTAGAGTACCATTTCCAATTTTTCTTCAATCGCTGATCGACCCACCATATTCTACGATGTCTGATCTAGAAGCAAGACAACACGACGAGGTCGAGTCCCTCCGGTCGATCTATGGCGACATCTTCACCGACGTCACGCCACAAGAAACAGTATGGAGCAAAAAAGCCAGCCCGCATTTCCAGATCGCTTTGCGCTCCCATGAAAATCCCCAACGGCCCGAAGTGTCGCTTGTTCTTGATATTGCATTCACGCCGACGTACCCACTGCTGCCGCCAATAGTACAGGTTCTCTCGCCGCAGAACTTGCTTCGGGCCAGACTCGCGCAGATCGAAGCCAAGATCGCGGCGCTATTGAAAGAGTATGCGGGAGAAGAACTATGTTTTACTGTGGTCATGGATGTGAAGGAGATGTTAGACGACTTCCAGCAGACTACAGAACAAGTAGTATCGCTCGAAGAAGAGCGTGAACGGCGGTTGGCCAACGAGCGCAGAGTTCTAGAAGCTACAGAAAAGGAAGCGCTACGAGAAGCGGCGTCGGCGAAAGAAAAGCTCAGCCAGGCGGCCAGCGCCGAACTTCGCCAGATGCGCAACGACTACCCTGGCGAAACAGAAAACGATTTGGCCTCTACATCGGCTAGCGACCAGTATCTCCCCGGATCTTCAGTCGGGCCCACGTTTGTATTTGATAACGTGCTTTACGGCGAGTCTGGCGGAAGCCGGTTCCGGTTCCGTGCTGTGCAAGGGTTTATTCCGAGCCACACAAGAGGCTTGTTGCTGGATGTAGGAGAACAGTACACGGTGACTCCGTATGTCCAATCACAGCGTCCAGATGCTGCGTATCTACTTACTGTGGTGGAGTTGGAGCACGAATTCTGGCAGACGGCAGAAGGCCGAGCACAGATCCGCCAGTTGGAGCTTGAGTTGGAGCAGGCCATGACGCTTCATGCGGTGAGAGGGTTTCAGATAGACCGGACGGACGACGAGAAAGGAAAACAGGAAAGACACGAGCCCAAAGCAAAAACCAAGCCGTCTTGGCTGGCCAGCTCTCGCCAATCTGAAATTTCTGGCTCTGCCCGCTGGACCGTGCGCATTCTCACCGACCCGGAGCCGCTGACACTAGCAGATGTTCTTCCTGCGGCAGGCTCCATCCATTGGGCGCTAGCCCGAACGTGGTTGATCCAGCTTCTTCCCGCACTTGAGGCGTTGCACGACGCAGGCGTCGCCCACCAGCTTCTATGTCCTGCCAGTGTTGTGCTCACAGACGGATCGCTCCGGCTTTGTCATCCAAGTTACGGCGCATCGCTTCTCCGCATGGCCCACGTCGGCCAGTCTGACCACTATCTCGACCGGTACATTCCGCGCGGCTGGCGAGATCCAGACTCGAGCGGCGGGCCTGCGAAAAGCGACGTGTGGCAGCTTGGTGTCTTGTTCCTTCGGGTCATGTTGGGCTATGGTGCGTGCGAGACAGAGTTCCGGACGCCGCAGCAGTTTCTCTCTGGGTTCCGGCCAGAGAAATATCCCGTGGCCGAGCATGCTGAACGGGTGTACGACTTGCTCAGTCGGATGCTTCAGCCGCGGGCCTCGAAGCGGCCCAGTCTTGTCGAGTTGAATGCGCTCAAGTTTTTCCGGCTGGGGATGGAGGAACCGCCGCAACGAGACCCCATTGGCCTGCTGCGGTACCAGACCAGCATGCTCAACGCGGCACGTGGTGCTACTTCGGTCTCTAGAAGACGCTTGTCGAACCGAGCAGCAAGCCCTTTCGTCGAGACAGAATCGAGGTATGAACGCGAGTTTGAGGAAGTGGGCAAGCTCGGGAAAGGTGGGTTCGGCGAGGTGGTAAAGGCGAGAAATAGAATGGAAGGAACGTTCTACGCCATCAAGAAAATCAAGCACCGTGCTGATAAGCTCGAGACCTTGTTGAGTGAGGTTCTCTCCTTGGCGCGCTTGAACCACCAGTATATCGTCCGTTACTACGGATGCTGGGTGGAAGAGGCTCGTGGTGTTGAGCCGACAAGAGAAG
This sequence comes from Clavispora lusitaniae, assembly GCF_014636115.1. Classification (NCBI taxonomy): domain Eukaryota; kingdom Fungi; phylum Ascomycota; class Pichiomycetes; order Serinales; family Metschnikowiaceae; genus Clavispora; species Clavispora lusitaniae. The sequence continues at coordinate 453,394 of NW_027093981.1, forward strand.
AGGAAGATACTTCTGACTCCGACGACGAGTTTGAAAGTCCGCTCAATATGCGCTCGTCTTCTTTCCTTGCCAGCAGAGACAACTCCTTCCAGATCGACTATTTTTCCAATCTGATGGATCCGCTGCTTGGTTATGCTGACAGCCTAGATGATCGAATTGTTTTTGCTACAAGTGATGACTCGACAGAGCGGCAAGATTCTGACGATGAACGAAGTGATTCAAGTGGATCGCACGAAACTGACGATGACGAAGCGTTGGTATCGTCGGAATCTGAATCTGAATCTGAATCTGCTATTTCGTCACGCTCATTGTCTAAATCTTTCGCCAAATCCCACTCTAGTGGTTCGTCGTCACGCCGTCATCTTGGTCTGGCTCGCTCAACACTTTACATTCAAATGGAGTTTTGTGAAAATAACACCTTGCTCGATTTGATCGAAAAGGGCCTCCCCAATAATCCGAGCGAGTATTGGCGACTCTTTCGTCAGATCCTAGAGGCGGTTTCCTATATCCATAGCTCTGGTTTTATCCACCGTGATTTGAAACCGACCAACATCTTTATCGATCGTTCCAATAACATCAAGGTTGGTGACTTTGGCCTTGCTAAAAACTCCCATTTCTCGTCAGCGCTTCTGAAAAACAACCAGGTAGCGTCCCCTAACAAAGATTTATCAACTTTAGTCGGCACATTCTTTTACACTGCTAAAGAAGTTGCAACAGGTGAATACGACGAAAAAGTAGACATGTACTCTTTGGGGATTATCTTCTTTGAGATGTGTCACCAGATGAGCACGGGAATGGAGCGAGCGATGATCTTAAACGATTTGCGTTTGGCTGAAGTCAAATTCCCCAGCGATTTCGACTCCCGCAAACTCACAGAACGTAAAATTATTCAGCAGCTCCTTGCTCATGATCCAAAATCCCGGCCAGGAGCTACAGAACTTTTGCAGAGTGGAGCAATTCCCGTTGAGCACCAGGATATCATTATCAAAGAAGCTCTCAAGTCATTGGCAGACCCAGCCTCACCTTGGCAACAACATGTTAGAGACGCATTATTCAAACAACCATATCTGTTAGCGCGAGACTTGATGTTTGATAATGCTGGCACCAGCTCGCATAGCGGCATTATAGAACACACTACTGGAGATTACTTGATCCTAAGCCAAACACTCAATGAGCTCAGCCGACTCTTTGAAACCCATGGTGCAATCCAAGATTTTGATGGGAGTGCCTTAATACCCAAGCTGCTGACCCAGTCAAAGGAACAGGTGTATGAAATTCTTGATCGTAATGGTTCTGTTTTGACTCTCAGTTATGACTTGGTGCTTCCAATGGCTCGATTTTTGAGCAGAAACTATACTGAGGTCAGCAAGTTGCACAGGCACGAATTCGTGTACCGTCCTAACCTCAGAGGCATCGGCAGGCCAGACAAGTATAGCGCTGTTGCCTTTGACATCTTTTCTCATAGCACGCATTTCTTGAAATCCCATGATGCAGAATGCATCAAGGTTGTGGATGAGATTTTATGCACATTTCCATGTTTCAAGGCGAAGAACGCACAGGCTTTCATTATTGTCAATCATTCAGATATTCTAAACAGCGCTATTGATTTTGCTTTTGGAAGCTCGAACACCTTATCTCAATCTCGTCGATATGAGCTCATGGGTGTGTTGTCCCAATTAGGAGTAGAGAGAGGCTCTGAAGACATTAAGCGGTATTTGAGAGACGAATTCAAAATTCAACATACTGTGGTGAAAGACCTTATCGATCTCTTCAATTTCACAGTGGAACCGGAAAAGGCCCGGTTGAAACTACGCAAAATCATGGTGGACTCGCCTTTGCTTGCCAAAGTGGAACGCGCATTGAATGAGCTTCAAGAAATCTTGGATGTTCTTCAAAGTCTTGGTGTCAGCTCCACGGTCTCTTTCTGTCCTTTGAGCAACTACAATGCCAAATATTATGATGGCGCATTCATGTTTCAGGCCATTTACAGAATTGACAAGAACAGGAAATTCTCAAGGTTTGTCACTGGTGGAAGATACGATCGCCTTATCGACTCGCTATCTAATGATGGACTTACGAAGTCTAGAACGCCGCATGGAGTTGGGTTTCAGCTCACAAGTACATTGTTGTTTTTGTTGATGAAAAATGCAGCGAAGAGGTCCCAATTGACGTTGGCCAACTCAAAAACGATGGGTAAATGGAGGAAATCGAGGTGTGATGTGCTTGTTACGAGTCTGCAAGAGTCCATCATCAAAGATTCCGGCTTCAAGGTACTTAATGAGTTGTGGGCGCACGGAATCAGCAGCGATTGGTTTTTTGCCAAATCCAACGAAGAGCTAAATAATCGTGCAATTGAGGATGGTTGTGATTGGATAGTGCAACTCAAGCAAAAGAATACAGGCCTGGGACGCCGGTCTAAGAAGAGCTCCTTCAAGCCGATCCGTGTTAAATCAATTGAAGCCAATAAGGACACTGATTTGGATTACGATGAGCTTTTGCACTTTCTTCTAAATGAGATCGAAGAGCGAAATGCCGAGGCTAACGAAGGCAGCTCTTACATTGATAGGAAGGAGGATTTGAGTCAGACAAATGACGATTCTCGGATCGGCGAGCCACTTTTCAATCTCGATATTGACCAGCGTGTTATTGTTGTTTCCAACAGTGCGCCACGGGGTAGAAAGAATAATAAAAAGGAGAAATGGGAACTTGAGAATGACTCAAAATTGGCGGGTGCTGACTTGATGAAAAGCCTAGCAAAAGCCCCAATTGTGACAGTGGATCTGAACGATTCTACACTAGATATGATTCTGTCCATGTCTCTCAACACACTGCAAGAAGAATGGCACAAGAAGCTTTTTTTCACTGACAACAAGTTACCTCGAAGCTACGCTGCTGCCATCTATGAAACTTTGAATAAGGAGGCAGCCAGGGGAGTACGCTGGGCATTGTTGCACTCTCCGAAAACTGACAAGACGACTATTGTGGATTTACAGAGATGATCAGTGTCCCAGTAAGTCAATACACTGATACAATAATATATAAGCATAATAAATGGTATTCATTACGATGCTATATGACAAGTTCAGATTCCCATTCTTCGATAAACCAATGTAATATAGCCACCTTTATACTAGTTATTCATGAGAACTTAGCAATCACCACAGGCAAAAAGGGGAAAATGTCGAGCTTCATGCAGATTTGTTCATTGACTATACATCTGATAGCATTATGGGGTATAGTCTTTGCGGACCATTATCAGGTCGTCTTCTGGTTCTATTAATCCCTTGTCTACATAAAATGCAAGTCCAACATTCGCTCTAAGGATTAAAGCTCCCCTTTTTGAATGGTACTGTCACGGAAAGAGGCAAGAGCATTTACTTGGCCCTCGTGAAGTTTCTCTTCCACTGCCAGTATTCCTCGAGCCGAAGTTCACTATATTCGGCATAATTGAAATCAATCGTGGAAAGCTCGCTCTGAATCATAGCCCAGATTCCCCAATAAAACCCGGGCATACCGTAGTAACAAGCAATTTCGTCTATAAGGGCGCCTATCTCTTCACTGCTGGCGTCGATGTTGTTCAAATAACTCTTGCACCAATCAATCATGACAGGATTCGAAGCAGACGGTTCTGGAATGGCAGACCGGTCGCAGTCAAAACCTTGCCACTCCGCAAAATGATTGGCAATATCGAATGCTCGAGGAGCAGGAAGCATGTACTCGTAGTCAATGAACTTGAGAGGATTGTCTTCCAATGACGGAAGATGCAAAGTGTTGTGGTCTTTCGCCAAGTACTCCTGGAATTCTGACGTCTCCGGAATAATGATGTTTCCCGAAAGCAAATCGCAGTGTGACACCACCACGGGAGACTTGGAGGCACGTAAAAGCGTTGATTTTAGCCACTTGAGCTCTTCAAGAATTACATGCCGAATATTCTCGAGCGACACATCCTCCAGAGGCAAGTTCGCCTTGAAGACATTCACAAGAGCCTCATTTTCAGGCACGATCTGAATCCAGTCTTCCAAAAGATCCCACACGCTATTAATGGTTCTTTTGACTTTCTTGTCACGCTTCGACGATTTTTGCGAAGGTTTCGGCTGGCTTTGTTTCTTCAAGTTGGCTGTATACTTTCGGAGCTTCTCCACTCCGTCCTCAATGTACTCGCAGTTCACGCTGTTGTGCACGTTCCCAAGCTGTTGTGCAATCAACGGGAATAATCCGGGGTGGCTCAATTCCTTTGGGTCCAAGGAACGGCCTGGGAAAAACCCATAAATGAGCCCGTTGCTAAAACGAGCATGGATTGGCGGCGCCAACTTCAATGAATTAAGCACCAAATGAGACACAAACTCGCGGTGACGATCTATAATGAGATTGGTTCCTTTTCCGTACACACGCATCAAAAGCGTTTCTTGGCCATGCGTACACGACAAGAGCATGTTTGTGATTCCGCCTGTGAGCTGCTTGATTGCAACGTCGGCTTTCCAATCGGGGAAAATCTTGGTCAAAAGCTGTTTGATCTGGGTATAGTCGCTGGTCAAGTTCGTTTCGAGGTCCACAAAGTACTCGGGCATGTACACGGCATGAGTCGAGTACTCATTCAACACAGACTCAATGCTGACTTCGGACGCCAAGTCGATGTTCATACGGGACACGATTTCCGCCTCATTGTCCGAATCGTCCTGCGAGCTTCGGAGCACGGCCAAACGGCTGGGCGTTTTCGGCAGCACGCTGCCGTTGGATGCAGCTGGCGGCAACGCCTCCTCGTTTTTTGCAGCCTCCTCGTTATCTTCCTCCGCTGTGTTGGCAAGTTGTGTAGTGTCCGACTCGAGGTCTGACAAGGACGGGTTGTTGAGCGTGTACAACAAACTTTTGTTTTTAAAACTCCCCGCAGTGGGGCACAGGGCCTTTGGCACAGCCAAGGTGTCCTGGTGTGTCGATATCTCTGGCTTTCTGGCCAATTTTTCTGGCGGTGGAACCGATGAAGACGGCGTGAAGACTGTCACGGGAATACAATGCACGGCCCCGCCAGACAATATGCAGTATACTGGAGACGACATGGGGAAAAGTATCGGCCAGCTAAAGATTATCTATGAGAAGAACGAGTGGAAAAAACGAAATGTGGATCCGGAGGAGATAAAGACGCTCACTAACTATCGCCAATGTTTGTTCCTGTACATAGGGCCCGGGCTCGTGATCTGGCTACGTTATAACCACCTGAAGAAAATGGTGAAACGAGAGGAGATTAGTTGGTTCGTATGGCAGGCAAAAGTAGATAGGTACGGACAAAAGTAGATAGGTACGGATATGTGTGTCTTGTGAATTGAGGATTTTTTTTTAGTTCTCAGTTAAGACAGGTTTCGTACAAGAAAAGTCTTGTGCAGAGGAATTGGATTTAAGGTCTTGTGACGACGGCGAATTTCCGTATTTGACGGAAGGAGATTTGTTTCGTAAATCTGGAATTACGTTAAAATGAATATTTTGAGAAAGTGTCTGAATGATTTACGAAGGTGCCTTAGAATTGTGGATGCTCAATCTGCATGTGAAAGTTGACGATAAGGTGAGAAACGTATACCGGTTTTCAAAATCTACTGAAATACTGACTATGAAATTGAAATTGTTTTCTCATCACATTATGAGAAGGTCCGTAGTTGAGCCGAATTTCATTTACTACTCTTTCTTATTAAATCCGGCGTGCCTGATTTTCTTGACAGGCTAAAGGTCTGGCCTTTACTTTTATCTTCAGCAAGTTCTGCTATGATGGTTATCCGATAACGTTGCATTTGCTTAATCATCAGTGGCTATCATGTCTGAAAGCGCAATTTTTGAGCTCAAAAACTATGATGACTGTCATTATTGTTGCATTTGAACGATTATTTAGGTTGGGCATTTGAAAATGGGAAAATTGAAAGTCTTCACATGTATGTATGCCGACACAAGTGATCAACCTTTTTCTTTTTCCTAGGTGGGTCAGAATGACGCTTGGGGATTATCATAGTAGTGTACTTCATGATCTATATAGTGAAATCAAGGAAATTCCTTATCAGTCAATGTACGTTTTCAAAGAGTTGGATCATGTTACAAATATACTCTGATTTGCATCGACCAGTATGTATCTCCAATGCTTCAATCGCATTTACTATGCTTCCTTTTGAGGGTATCGAACTTCCATGCATAATGTATCTCCTCTTGTGCTTACAAGCATCACCAATTTGCACCAGGAGAAGATTTAACCGTTAAGTTCATTGTTCATTGTTCATTTGTTTCCTATGCTACTCTCTTCTTCTTTGATTATCCTTACTTAGTCTTTATTCTGCAACTCAAACCTCCTCTACAGGCAGGTACCCAGACTCTGGGGCTATCTCCTCCTGGTCAATAAGTAGACGTGGCTCGTAGCATCGTAAAGCGCTAAAGCTAGGGAAGAGCCGAAAGTACAGCCACGTGGCAATCACTGCTCCAAGAACCAGCCCGACAAAAACATCGATAAAGTGGTGCCTGTAGTCTTCCGTTCTGCTCAAGGCAATCAACATGGCGCCCAAAGTAGGCAAGAAAGCCAATGCAGAGCGCCATGCGCCTGTTTGCGGCCGTGTAACTGTGAGTTGGCCCAGAAGCCAAAACAGCAAGTAAAGAAGACCGCCAAACGCAATGCTCGAGTGGCCCAGCGGCGTCGTGCGGAAGCCGTCCATCAAACGGTCGATGTTGTCTGTCGTGCACACATCTTTGGCCAACACCATGATGTCTTTTGGTGCGTCTGCCTTTGGGATACAGCGGGCGAGGAAGTCGGGTCTGTGGCGGCCAAAGGCGTTTTTGAGCACGCCTGTGATGATGCTGGACGTGAGCGTAGATATGCAAATGCCCAATACCGACACGTACGTGACGTAAAGCTTGTTTTTCGGCTTCGTGATCACAAGAGAAAGAACAGCAATGGCCAGAAGTGGGATCCAGGCAGCATACCAAAAAAGCTCGTCGCTAGTCACACGCTCATGTTCGGCAAACGGGTGTGAGATGGTGAGATCGTTGATGTAAAACTGCCGCTGGAAAGGTTGAAGATCGTTGACTATAGGGTAGAGAACCATAAGAAGCGCCACGAAAAGAATATCTGTGAGTCGCCAGTGGATCACGTGGCGGCCGCCTTTGATGTTTTCAAGCCCAAAAGTGCTCCGGGTAAAGCCCTGGAGGTAGTTTTTGAATTTGTCCATAAAGAAAGTGGGAGTAGGAACGTGTTGATAAAGGTCACATGACGCTGTTTCGCGTGTGATAAAAGCCGCACCCTAGTAGTACCAGATAAGAAATGAGAATAGATTAGGAAAGAGCAGACATAGGTAAAACCTTAAGAAAATAAGAATTAGCTCAAAGATCATCAAAAAAGAGGCCTGCGGTTTTCTTTCATATGATTTGATCATTTTATGGGACACAACTTTGAGATTGCAATAAACTCCTTTCTGCTCAAAGTAATTAACATATAAGTAATTTAAGAGTTTGAGATGGCCGGATGAATGTAGATAATGTGATTTTTGTTGTTTTTGTTTTGTTTTGTTTTTTACATTTTCTTTAATTTTGATTGCTAGAACGATTGAAAGTAAACTTTCCTGAATGTTAATATTTTGCAGTCTCGGATCGATTTTGTAGGTTTGTGTTGGACAATTAACAATGCCATATCTAGCTTTCAGTCTAGTGATGCAATTGATTCCGTTTATTAGGATTGTTGTGAATTCTTGAGGACTTGAAATCATCATTGAGATATTCCAGATTATAGTCGACTCCAAATATCAACATTACATTCAATGAATCATGACGATGGAGCATCTTAGATTTTCACCAAAATACAGATCATAGAAGGTCCCTTTTCTATGGCAATCCAGCATGGAACCTTATAATTCTCGTTCCGCCCTTGTTTAGAGACAATAGAACATTGATCACAGGGTATACAACGTCAGACCTCTTTTAATGCTTCTTTCTTTATTCAACAATAAAGATCATCAGTAGAGTAGTTGGCATTGGTGTCTGATTTCATATTCTCTCGCCGTTAAATACTATCTCCTTTCAACTCTACACCTCTTTGAATAGATGAATGCCCCTACTAGACGACACTAGGCCACTTCCAAGACCAAGAATCCATGCTCCCATCTACGGCTTACTTTTCGCTCTTAAAACTCCCGCCTTGGTTTGTCTTACCTCCATTTCCATTCATCGAAATCTGCTTTGACACATACAAATCAGAGAAGCAATAATCGTAAAAGCAATGTATGGCAAAGGCAGTCTCATTCAGTATGGAAACGCTCGCGCATCTTTTCTGGCCTAAAACGAAGCAAACACCACAAAAAATAATTCATCCTGCCCTTCGACCGTCCGACAAAATTTCCCCAGAAACTTCAGACTATATTTATTTCGAACCTACTCTCAAATCTATCAAAATCCCAAACTCTATCAAAATCCCAAACTTCCAAACTCTGCCACATTCATCCGTCTATCGTGGCCTGCACAGGGCCTCGCAACTTATCTCCATGTTTAGACAAATACATCTTCCACCTTATTCTCCAGGTCATTGTTGGGGCTTATCTTAGATTGCATCGTCGCCAGAATTGCACTGATTCGCTTTTAAAAAAGTTGTTTTCTCCCACACATGAACAGCTTGTACGGCAACGAAGATCCGTTTGAAAACGGATGGGCGTCTGAAGGCAACCCGCCTTCTGCTCCTGGCTATGGAACACAATCGGCATTTCTCACATCGCTGCAGTTGCTTGACCACTCGTCGTCGGCGCCGGCAGAAACCCCGGCAGAGGCTATTCCGGCGCAGTACAAGAGTGTTTTTGCCAATTTGAGGCGGCTCTTGGTTCTGGAATCCGATCTCCAGACACACTTGCTTGGGCCGCTAGTCGCCGAAGGGCTTCTCACGTCGTACCAATGCACTCGGATCGTCCAGGTGGTGCAAGACCACAATTTGCAGCCGCTCACGGCGGAAAACAACTTCGTCCAGGTTTTGGGGCTTGTGGCGCTAGAACTCGAAAACGCCGGCACGGGCGATTACGTGACGCTCCAGTACCGCAAGAACACGGCGCTTCCTGAGTTGCCAGCGGCAGCTGTGGCCGCTTTGGCTGCCGAAAGTGCAAATCCCGAATCGGCTCTGACCCCCATTTCGGAAGGCTTCCCGGACCCATTGTCTGCGTCTGTAGGCAACAGCGATGGCCAGACGTGGCCCGAGGAGACAGACGCGCTTTTGGCCGACCAGTCGGCTCTTCTGATCGATACGGTCGGGCCGGAAGCACCTCCTGACTCGGCATATATATCGAAGTACTTGGGCGAGATGCGTGACCGGTTCAAGCCGTTGGTTGGAGCGGGCGACGCCGTGAAAATCAAGGAGGTTCCGGAAAAGGAAGGCCTTCTCTTCAAGCACATTAATTACGCAATCACCCACGAACTTCATTTGGGCTTGCATGGACCATCTGGACCCAAGAAGGTTGTGCGGCGGTACTCGGACTTTGTGTGGCTCCTTGAGTTTCTTTTGCAAAAGTACCCGTTCCGGGTCATTCCAGGGCTTCCGCCCAAAAAATTCACTGGTATGTGTTACTGATACTGTGGTCTTACACCAACAATACTAACCGTCATAGTAGGAGCTTCCCCAGATTCGCAGTTTTTGCAGAGAAGACGTCGCGGCTTGCACCGCTTTCTCAATCAGCTAGTCAAGCATCCTGTTTTGCGTCTGGAGCCCATGGTTGTGACTTTTCTCAGTGTGCCTACAGACTTGGTTTCGTGGCGCAAACAGGCTAGAGTAGATTACTCTTTGGAGTTCAAGGGCCAGAAAATCTCCGCTTCGTTTATTAATGGCATATGGCCAGCAGTGGGAACCCAGTTTTTGCAGGACTGGGCAACTGCCGAAAAAGCTGTGCCGAAACTCATTGAAACGTGGACTAAAATGGTGATGTTGGTGGAGCGTCACGAAAAGCGCCAGCAGCAGATTGCGTTTGACAATTCCAAGTTTGTAGAGACGCTCACAAAGTTCACAGACCTTGACACGGGCATCTATCCGCATCAGGACGAAAACAATGCTATCGCCGCTTTGAATCGCCATGACACATTGACCCTCAACGACTCCTTGGCGGGAATTGCATCTTTTTTCAACAAAACTTCAACGCTCTTGGTCGATGAGAGTTTTGCCATCAACACACGGGTGTTGGAAAAATTCAAAAATTTTTTGGACTATCTTTACTCGTTGCAAGAGTTGTTTGACCGGGCCAAGCGGCTTTCTGTCAACACCATTCCACAACTTCAACAACGGATCCAGGAATACCAGCAGAAGTACGACAAGCTCAATACCGACGGCGTTGATGTGAAGGGAAGCGAACTTCATAAAATACGCCAGGCTATAATCAACGACAAACAGGAAATGTTCCAGCAGCTCAACAAGGACTGGCTCATCAAGAGCTGCTGTTTGGAGGAGTTTGTCATGTTCCAGGAGACACAGTTCCTTGTGTCTGAGGCGTGGGCAGAGTGGTGTCGTGGCCGCTACAAGTTTCACGAGAAGATATCTGGACTCTACGACGGCGTCAACAGCGAGATAGTGCCAGACATGCCAATGAGCAGATGAGGGAGCAATTCATCGCAAATTCACAAGCACAAATAAGCAAATGCATTAATCTACATGTGGCTATAGGCTCCTTTTTGTTTTGGGACAATGTTGTAGATTTTAGTTGCATGTAGCAGACATTATTGATATGAGAACATGTACCCTTGATTTTCTCCTGGACATCGATAGATTCAATATTAAGTAGAAAGTCTCAGCCAAGTTTGAATGGCCTCGACGTATGCATAGTTAGAGGCGATTTATCAACAACTAAATGTCTTGCAGATTTGTGAAGTTCAGTCCTTCTCTATCATTTAACATTTGAGAGCTTGTCTGTCTTGCCTGCCGATTCTGTCTAGGTCTATGTTGAATCTATTAGCTCTGATCTCTCTTCTGTCGCATCTCTAATGCTCTCTCTTTTGTTAATTCTCGTATAACTCTCTTCTGTCAAGTCTCGGAACCTTGTTTTTCCTGCGTTTCGAGCCACTGCTCCCACCGTCTCACCACACTGTGGTCTTCTGTCATGTGCAACTTCTCATTGAAATGTTTCTGGTCTAGCACTTTCGAAATGCCCAACTCTTCCTTGGCCTGAGCAAATTCGGCTTTTCCGTGCAAACGTGCCAAAATACGGCCCACTCGAAGTCCCAATTGGGCCCCTTCAGGATACGCATCGTCGAAACCCTTTTGCAACTCCAGCTCTTGCGTGACGGTGATTCCATCCAAATATCCCTGGTTCACGTGCGCACGTTGTATGTCAGCATATGGCGACACGTGTTCATCATCGCTAGCCCATACATCTGCGTCATCCGTGTCGGCTGTTTTTTCAGGCCTTTTTTTGCACTTTCCGTTGCAAGACATGAGTTGGTTGAAGCGAAGAGGGCCCTGGATGGATAATGGGGGTTGTATGCAAGACCGGAGATGGTGACAGTATGAAAGTATATTGAATGACAATTGTGAAAAACGGTAGTGTAGAAATGTGTTATTGCTTGTTTTATCACCAAAATTACATGGCTAGAGTTTGATGGCATGTGTTATGCATCCTGATGATTGACGAATATTGAATGAGACAAGTTGAGGATTATGTGAAACTTGACCTTGCAGATATATCGGCAATGTTTTACACTTGTGTCGTTGAAGGGGATCAGATTTGTGTATATAAGTCATATCATCTGTCATTCCAGAATTGACTTATAGATCATCACCGCTTTATGAGGCCAGGATAATTATCCATTCCATGCTCTAGTTCTTGACAATCGTCCATTTTCATTAGTTCCATTATTGAATTTTTTGACATCCCAGGATGACCATCGCCTCCAAGTTCTAAAATCCCATCTTTCGTTTTCGGCCACTTGGGTTGAAATAACACTACTCTTCAATTGAATAGAGAAAACGACTATGCGCAATCACAGTAGGGGATATGTAGTTACCGTTTAGTCTGGCCAGCAGACACGAGCTTTACAATGGTAGAGAAAGAAAAGTAGTAGGAACCGGTAAGTTCTTTTTGTAACCCAATTTGTGGAGGTTGGTGGGTGACACAAAAAGGATTTGCACCCGTACATCCTATACTTACACCTGTACCTCCCAAAACACCCATGCACCATGGAAAACCCGTGCATTCCGCTAAACACCCGTACATTTCTTGATAAAACCCATACACCATACAGAGCATCCGTACATCCTAGTGTTACAAACCCAAACACCACAAATATAACACCCGTGCACCCCATAGTTAAGCTCCCCGCCGTCCCATCCTTCGTCAGAAGCCTTCGCAGACTTGAGATTCAGCCTCTAGCGCGGTTCGAACGCAAGCTCTGCACGAAAACTGAAGCCACAAAAGAACAAGTTTTATTCAAATACGAAAGAGAAAGAATCTATTGTTTTGACTAGTATGGTGTTCCATCGTAAGATTTAAATGTACTAGACGTGCCCAATCCGGACCAGAAGGTTGGCTAACTATAGCCATTGCTAACTACTAGACTTTACTACTAGACACTGCAATAGACATTGCTAAACTAGACTTACTAGTACTAGTATTTTAGTAGAATGCTAGTAGAATTTCTAGTGGAATTACTAGAATTACTAGTAGAATGCTAGTAGGATTTCTTGTGGAATTTCTAGTGGAATTACTAGTGGAATTACTAGTGGAATTACTAGTGGAATTACTAGTGGAATTTCTTGTGGGTATTTCTTGTGGAATTTCTAGTGGAATTTCTAGTGGAATTTCTAGTGGAATTTCTAGTAGAATTACTAGTAGAACCACTAGCAGAATTACTAGTGCAATTTCTAGTAGAATTACTAGTAGAATTTCTAGTAGATACTCAATCGGTTTATGAAAGCGATTTGAAAAAAATTGCCAGAAAAGTTGTTGCCTTCATGTTGAAGTGTCTTCATGTTGTAGTGTTCAAGTGTAGTGCCATGTGCTGGCTATTCTAGAGACTGAGAAAACACCCAGACACCATGGACGTCTAGACCTGGAACCACATCCACCTTACCGCCCACGGAATTTCGAACCCTGCCGTTCAGTGTATTGGAGTCACAAAGCCTTTCCCTCTTTGTCCTCTTCAAGTCCTTCTTCCGCCGTTTCTGTGGCCCGTTTTCCCATGGTTGCTGGCACAAGGGTCTGCGCACGTGACCCGCTATCGTTTTTGCACATTATCCGACAAACAAAAAACCCCTCTCAACAACTATTCATCCAGGTGCTGGCACACCTACAGTTTTCAGTCGATAGACGCGTCATCCCAAGCATCAAAGCGTGTTTCCAGCTGAGACTTCACGCACTCTTGAAGTTTCTTTCACTTCCAGCTGGCCGTTCCTACTATTCAGCTTCTTATCAGAGCCCTGGCATAATTTGTTGGACCTAGCTCCTTCAGTTTCTATTTCCTCCGGCTACACCATCGATCATCAGACTTCGGCTTTTGCAATTTCATTTGGTACTTTGTTTGTGATTTCTGATTATTGATTTTCTGCAAGTTTTTCTTCTGATTATTGATATTTCTGCCATTTGAGCATCTACATTTCATTCTCACATTCTCCCCATCCGTCAATCTCAACATGGCGCAGAATCTTGTCACCCAAGTGACCCAGGAAACCATGGGCGTGCCCATGCAATACGACGAAATCACGCCTTCGGACGCCAACTCCAAAATCCACATGGACATCCGTGGGCATCCTTTCACCACCACCAGAGACGAGCTCATGAGCTTGCCCGAGAGCATTTTGTTGAGCTTGTTCCCCAACGGCGTCTTCTTGGACCAGCAGGGCCAGGTCATCACCAACTTGACCGAGGAAGATGTTGTGTACGTGAACTTTGATCCTCAGTGTTTCGAGTACATATTGGCGACGTTTGGCCAGGCACAGAAGGACCTCCAGGCGATGCTGGGGCTTTCGCCGCAGGCCAGCGGCGCCAGCCGGATCGACCTGGCGGCGTCGGTTTTGCAGTCGAAACCGGCCATTATCGTTTTGCGCGAGGACTTGGACTTTTACGTGATTCCGCCCGTCGCAGGCTGTTCGCCCGCCGATATGCGCCACCTCAAGCTCGAGGTGGGCCAGTATATCCTGCAGCAGCAACTGGTTTTCTCTGGCTTGGGCTACGACCCACTGGTTCCGCCCACGGTGCCCCAGAAATTGGGCGCCGCCGAACAGCATCTTTTCGACATGCTCTGCACCTCGGGCTTCACGCGCTCCGAGCTGTGGGGCAGCAGGGCCATGGCGCCCGACCGCTGTGTGGTGCAGCTGTTGCTGTTGGTGCGGTTGTCCACGGCGTCGCCCACTCCGCCCGAATCTCCCTCGTTGACTCCCGTCAAGTCTGAAGCTTCGGTCAGTCTGCGGCTGAGGCTGCGCATTGCAAGCTTGGCCAGTCTGGCCAGCCGTGCGGCGCTGCGGTCGATGTCGCGGTCGAAAAAGGCCGAGAGCACGCCAACAAAGTTGTTGTTGTTTTGGCGCAAGCCGGCCCGTAAATGTTGGTGGGCCAGTGACTCGGTGTCGGTCAACACGAGCGGGCTGGGGCTCGCCCATCTCGGCGCGGCAGTGGATGTGAAGGTCCACGTGCGCCGTGTGTGGACGTTGGAGTTGTCTGTGGTTGGTGTGCAGTGATTGATAATTCTGTGTTCAGGGAGGTCTTCTGAAATCATCAAGCGTTAAAAGTCCAAGCTGCTTAGAAGTCCAAGTGCTTAGAAGTCCAAGTGCTTAGAAGTCCAAGTGCTTAGAAGTCCAAGTGCTTAGAAGTCCAAGTGCTTAGAAGTCCAAGTGCTTAGAAGTCCAAGTGCTTAGAAGTCCAAGTGCTTAGAAGTCCAAGTTGCTGTAAGTAACTGCTGTTACAGAAATCATTGTGGATGCCTCCAGCACGAAGTCAGATGTATACAGAAGATGCTTTCCTAGCCTGTTCCACTTCCACCTCTCCCGGCGCCCCTCCTTCGCTCTTTCGTTCACTTCTCGTCTGTACCATTTTCCTGCACTAGACAGGCCACTTCTAGATAGTAATACTAATATAATCCAAGGAGTATTGAGTTGGTGTAAAGGCTGTAGTGTCAGACGGTCGGATTGTTTGTACTTACAAGTTATTGAATTTCATTCTAGCTATCTCCAGTTATAAAGAATTTAATTATTAATTTATGTTCCATCAATAATTGCTTGACCGTGACCAAAGATATCAATCTAGGACAAAGAGCGTATGGTTTAATTGGCTACACTTCAAAAGACCTGAACCAGGCTGTTTACGAATATAAACTGCAATGAAGTTTCTTCTTCATAAGCTATAGCGTTCGATATTACACTACTAAAATTGGATATTCGTTTTATTCTTATGACTGGAAAGCAAATCTCACGACCTACTCTGTACGATATTCTCCACCATTGTTCAATCGAATAGATTACTTCCGCTGACTTTGAAACCTTTCGAGACAAGACACAATACTAGGAATATAGAGAAGTCCATCCTAGAATCTAGCATGCATTAGTATGGCGCCAATTGTTCTAAAATACTGTCCCGGATGAATTATCAATTTGTATATGCTTTGTAGAGAACATAATGAAAAGTGGGCATTCAACAACTTTCCAACAGCGTGCCTGCTTTTGATGATGCAGCTTTCTATAAATTGGAGAAAACCCTTCTGTTTTGATTATTTGATTTTGGTGCTTAATTTGCCGAAATGACATTTGAGTAACTATAAGACTCTTATGTACATCATCAGTCAGCTGCGTTTACAGTCCTTTGATCCACAACTACCAAACTCAATCATTGTAACATCGAGCTTAACAGGATTGGAAAGATATTCGAGGTTCTCTTTAAGATCCCGGTTTGTTAGTTAATCCGCTTGGTATTAGTGTCTACGTCTTCTTGCGGTCCCGTTCCTAATTTGCACATTTTCAGAACGAATCAAAATCATCATTTACGTATTTTGCCCCATCATTTTGATGTTTATTCTATCGATGTTTATACTACTGATGTTAATTTTGTCTTTGGTCCTTTCCGCAATAAATTGCTAATTGACCGAGCTCATCAGGTTTTCACAATAAATCCTACAAGGAATACTGTAACAAAGGGCAGTTGTCTGTTCTATTTAATGCCTCCCTTCTGTCAAACTTATCTCGCATGTTAACTAAAGAACTTGGCAGAGTCAAATTCAAAGCTCCCTGCGACTTTAAGAGATAGGTGTGTTACTTCTAAGAGACAAGTGTTGTCTTCTTTTCATGGGACTTTAACCTTAACCAGAGAACTCAAGGCCTAGTTTCCCTACTGTGTTTCTTTTTTGTTTGTAACCATTTATGTTATTCTGAACCAGATGTCTCTCTTCAGGTTCAGAAGGTTTCTGAGTAAACCAATCAGTGGGTTGATTGGCTTTAGCCTCAATTTTATATTTGCTTAATGATCGACCATCTCTTAACTCACCCACGTATTACTTCTTGACATACCTCAATCCCACCTACGCATTATTCTTTGACCTCTCTCATCTATTGCTCCATCCATTTCTCACTCCTCCATTATTACTCTCTATTACTCTCTACTCTCTATTACTCTCTATTATCTCTTATCCTCTTCCATATTGCTCCATCCATTTCTCTCTCCCTCCATTATACTCTCTATTATCTCTACTCTCTATTACTCTCTACTTTCTATTATCTCTTATCCTCTTCCTTTCTACGCGTCGCGGTCTGCGAAAAAATCACCTACACACCTACACCTTCACATTTCTAGAAACACACTTTCTTGTTTCCATCATGCTGTCGTACGACCAGGAAAGACTCGACCACACGCCGTGGGTCGAAAAGTACCGCCCCAAGAAACTCGACGACGTGGCGTCGCAGGACCACGCCGTTCGCGTGCTCCAGAAAACCCTCCAGCTGGCCAACTTGCCACACATGCTCTTCTACGGCCCGCCTGGAACGGGCAAAACATCCACGGTGTTGGCGCTCGCCAAACAGCTCTACGGCCCGCGGTTGTACCGTCTGCGGGTGCTTGAGCTCAACGCGTCGGACGAACGAGGCATTCTGATTGTGCGCCAGAAGATCAAAAACTTTGCCCGGCTTACGGTGTCAAACCCGTCGCCCGAGGACTTGCGTGAGTACCCGTGTCCGCCGTACAAGATCATCATCTTGGACGAGGCCGACTCCATGACCAACGATGCGCAGTCGGCGTTGCGGCGCACCATGGAAAACTACTCGGGCGTGACGCGGTTCTGCTTGATTTGCAACTACATCACGCGCATCATCGACCCGTTGGCGCTGCGGTGCTCCAAGTTCCGCTTCCGCCTGTTGGACGGCGAAAACGCCTTGCTGCGCTTGCGCTATGTCGTGGAGCAGGAAAACATCCCGCTTGCGCTGGATCTGGTGCTCAACGACATTTTGGCCGTCTCGGGCGGCGACTTGCGGAAAGCCATCACGTATTTGCAGTCGGCCACGCGCCTGGGTGACGCTGGCGGCGTTTCGCTGGCCAAAATCAAAGAGATTTCGGGCGTCGTGGATGATGCGCTGATGGAGACTTTGGTCGGGGCCATTCGGGCGAAGAACCCAAAAGAGATTGCTCATGTGGTCAAGGACACCGTCCTCGAGGGCTGGAGCGCCCAACAGACGGCGGCACAGCTCCACGATGTGTTTCTTTTTGACGACGCCTTGTCCTCGCAGGAGAAAAACGACATTGCCCGTCTTTTGTTTGAAACAGACAAGCGCTTGAACAGTGGAACCGACGAGCACATCCAATTGTTGAACTTGTCTTTTCAGATCGCAGGTGCATTGGCATGAGGGAAAGAGAGAATAGAGCGCAGGGATAACTAATATGAGCAACGGTACTCGTATTTAGCGGCATGTTCTACGTCAGGTGGAATCAGAAATCACATACAACCAAAGATGCACATCACCATAAAGCAACTATGAGGTGTATCCGGGCTATGTAGACGTTCAATAAACAGTGGACAACTGGAACGGATCGGACGTTTAGATACAAGCTGAAGTAACGGAACAATGCTTCATTTATTAGTACATTGTTCTTGAACTTCGTGAGCCATGTCGCTGTGTTAATTTTGAGTGCTCAAATGATTTCTCCCAACTTAATTCATCATATAATAATAAAATTGGAAATCATATATTATCTAAAACATCTATAATAGATACTACCTTTAGATGAATCTGATTTATGAAATAATTCATAGTTATCAGATTTTACTGATGCAGATGGTAGTTTTAGTATTATTTTATATAAAAGAGTATCAGGATCTTGTCTGTATTCAAATTCCATTCTGCCTTAAATTCGGTATTTTTAAAGACCTTTTGATGACTGTTTTAAAGACGTGCTGGAGGGTACTTATTTAGGCCCACAATCTGAGGCAAGCCATACTCGTTCTACAATTCTTCTTCCGTCTACTGACTCTCATCTTGCCCGAGAATTTATTCACTATAGTTTCGGTGCTCCAATCTCCTTCACGCAGCTACTTCTGCTGTGGAACATGTTGCGGAGGAAAATCTTGCCGCATTCCCGGCTGGTAACCGTAGAACGGAGGATATCCCTGTATAGGCTGACCCTGAGGGCCGTTTTGGCCCATTGGCATCTGGCCCTGACGAACACCAGGCGGCACCATTCCTGGAGGAAACATACCTGGTGGAGGTGGATATGGGTAGAACTGTTGGGGCATGCCAGGAGCCATGCCTGGCGACATTCCCGGGCCCATGCCTGGTGCTCCCGGCGCTCCCTGCTTTTCCTTGAACGTTTCGCGAGGCTGGCCACCTTGCATCCGGAGCATGCCCGGCGACATTTGGCCCTGGGGCCCAGAACCCGCCTGCAAGTTTGGAGGGCCCTGCGTGGGGCTGTTCTGGCCGTCCTGGCGCTTGTTCAACAAGGAGAGGAAAAACGTATCGTTGGTGGGGCCAGCCATGCCGGGGAGCGGCGGATGCGTGTTTTGAACGAGTCCAGGAGGCTGGAAACGGCCCTGTGGCGTGTTTGGGCCTTGAAATCCCGGAGGCATGTTTGGATGGTGAAGTCCTGGAGGCCCGTTCGGCTGGGGCTCGTTGAGTCTGCTCTGGGGGCCTTGCGGCATGTTTCCTGGCGGTGCGTTCTGGATAGGAGAGCTGTGAAGGCCAGGAGGCGCATTGGGAAGACCCGCTGGCGTGCTTTGGAGGCCAGGAGGAGGCCCTTTCTGGGATGGTGTGTTTTGCAGCCCATTCTGGAGGCCCGGTCCGTTTTGGAGGCCTGGCGGTCCCTTCTGGAGGCCTGGCGGTCCCTTTTGAAGGCCTGGCGGTCCGTTCTGGAGTCCGAAAGGAGCCTGGGGCACGGGCGGCAACAGATTGCGGCCCATCTGCAGATTTTGGGGGCCAGGCGAGTCGCTGGAGCCGGTGAAGAAACGCAGGCCTTCGCTTTTTGTCGAGCTCAAACTGCTGGTGGATGCAGCTTTGGTCTTGGGCTCCTCGCCAAAGAACGACAGAAAGCGGGAGCTCTTGGCTTCTGCGGCCTTCACGTTGGCCCTGGCGTCGGCTTTGGGGCCCGTGTCTTCTCTGACAAAGGAGAAGAAACTGTCTACTTCGTTGGTACTTCCAGCGTCCGCCAAGTCCAGGCCATGTTTCTTGCGCTCCTCCTGGCGCATGTTGCGCTTCCAGCGCTCAAAGTCCTCGACCGTCAGACCCATTTCCATTTTGAGGTCGTCTTTCAAGTCGTGGGTATCCCATTCTGGTTCGGCCTCATCAGGCGTTTCGCCCAAGAGCTGCGAGATTTTCTCGGCCAGCATGGTGTCCAACTCGGAATTCTTGACAAATCCGTTGGGCTGGCGCTCCCACAACGCCGCGTTGACGCCCTGGTTAGATGTATTATTGTTTCGGCGGCTTTTCCTTCCTCCGGCGCCGTTGCGAGACTCCTTCTCGGTATTCTTGGCCGGACGGCCCAGCTTGAGCGCCCAGAACGACGCGTCGGGGAGCTGCAGCAGGTCAAACTGAGCAACGGCGGCCGAAGATCGCAACGAAAGCAAAAACTCAATGGAGTAGGCGTTGGTCTTCTTCTGCAGCACAAACTCCAGGATCGACACCCGGTGCGCTGGTGCCGGCGACACGGCATCTGCGCGTGCCTCGGACTCAGGCGTCAGCTCCTTGGCAGCGTTGGCCATGGCCGAGTCTAGTAGTTTCGATAACGCGCTTCCAGGCTCTAATCGGCTGTAAAGAGATTGGTCTGCCACGTGGGCCGGATATTTGCCGCCAGGGGTATTCTTTGATGTGTTTTCCGCTGGAGCCGCTGTGGCCAGCATGATTGCCGGGTCAGCAAAAGGCAGATTGGACATGGTTTTGGATTCTATCTCAATGCGAGTTCGGATCTGTTGAGGCGAGTTCGGATCAAAGGGAGAAAGGGAATGTCACGTGAGAGCTCTTGCTTTTTCAATTGGAAAAAGGCACTCTGGGAATGAAGGTTGGTGGGGGTTTTTTTGTATGGGTGGCAGAAAGGTGGAAGTTAGGGATTTGTGAGCGAAGAAAAGATGAAAGAGTGTGGGGTCGTGCAGAGGCATAAAACCGGCTCCAAGGCAGTCTATATTGTGGCCAAGCAATGGGTTGGGCAGCGAGATGACAGACGCTGTTGTCTAATACTTGTTTGTTCTTACATTCGGTTTTTTAAAATTTTTTGGCTTTTTATTTTTGGTGGCGGTTTTTCGTGTGGTTATTATCCATTGCTTGCGGTGCGAGAATATTCATTGATATTGCTAGGCCAATTTCAATCAATATGGCCAGGCTAATGTCAATGAAATTGTATTTAGTTAGTGTTTATTTGGCTGGTACATCTTTTGTATTGTAAGTGTATTGGATGAATTTGAGGTGTGGCTTACTTACTGTTTGATGTTCGTTTAGGTACCTCGATTCTTTCTTTTTTCATTTCTTTCTTTTTCACTATTCTTTTGTGATTTCATCCCGTCCTAAACTCTTCGATCTGTCTATACCTTTATTAGTAGTACAAAGGAACTCAATTTTTCTTATCAACACGTGAATCACTTGTTTTATTGTTTGTTGATGTTTTTCGCTCAGTTCCGTGGCACTTGCATAATTATATACCTAGATTGAACATTATCGAATTCTTATTGATTCGGCTTGTTTTTACTACTTGAGGTGCAGTTTGTCTTTCAGCGAATGAATGTCTGACATTGTAAGGTGATTGACTGCAAGCATGCTCTAAGTTTGATGGAAATTTATTACATTTATTACAATAAGCATACAAATCGAGTTTTCCATAACAGTCAAAGAAATGGCCCAGTAAGTCAGTGGATCGATGGTCAGTAATTTTTTCATTCCCATCGGCACCTTTTCGTTATTTTGAGCATTTTAGTGTATTTTGTTATTCTGTTTTCTAAAGAACTTTGTGGTTCCCATGAGTAGAGAGAATTGAATTATTTAGGAAAACTACTTCAATTGCCAGTTAAACGTGTAGGTATCTTTCCCCTAAGTCCATTGAAAAAAACACATCCAATTTAGCTGATCAATTTATTTCTTTCTCTTCATTGTTTGAATCTGAATCCCCTTTCGTCTAGCATTTTGCTTCCTGAAACCGAAAACACTGCAAAACATCTCCAATGATTCTTTGTGGCTACTTGAAACTTCACCTCTTGATGATTTCTGTTCAGTTCTTTAACCGAGTATTCTTTTCTACATTATTCAAAAGTGAATCACTAGTTACTAAAATACAGCCAGCTTTCTGGTGAGCTCATGCCACAATGACATTGGAGCTTTTGGTATACTTTGCCTGCGCAATTGAAACGGTTTTCCCCGAAAGATCAAAGTACACGTACGCTTGTCTCAAGAAGATGTCACCCAAGATCTGCATCCCGTTGTGGTATGTGAATCCCAAGTAACATTTGTTGCCTTGTCTGCTGACGGCATCTTTGTACGAAAAACGGACCTTGTTCGAGCCAAAGTCAAAGGTAAAGTACTTGTTGGGAGGCTGGTTACACCCCACTTCACGGTACACTATACCTCCGAGCTCGACAAGAGTAGGCTGAAATAGTTCGTCCAAGTGGTCTTGCACTTCCTTGGAAACAAAGCCCAACGATGTGCCCAGGTCCAAAAGATAAGACGATTTGGCATAGAACGGCTTCCCATCCACATCAATGGACTCTACCCGGACCGCAAGGCCTCCGATCGAAGTATCGAGAGGATACACAGCCAAGAGATCTTCGTACTTCTCTGTATCTATGCCGCCGAAAATCACAGACCCATATTTGGATGTCCGCGAGTTGAGATATAACGAGAAAGACGCCTTGGCAATGTAGCCCGCCTCTTTCAACGCCCAGATCAAGTTGTTATTGGTAAGTTCGGGGCTCTTTTCGTGCACACGGTCTGCCACGCCTAGAATGCCTGCCATTCCCGTTGCTTTCGTCTCCACGACGCCAAACTGGAAGTCGTTCAAAGTCACGGATCCACGGAAATCCGTCTTGAAAAAGCGAAAGGTGTCTTCATAGTAGAGCCCAAGCGATTTCGTACCGTCGGCATACCCACTCAGGTAGTTCAGCGCTGTCTTTCTGGCCGACGACGACGTGCTAGGATTGAAGCTGCCGAATCCGGTGTCGTTTTGCATCAACCAAAGATGTGAAGACCCAGTGTCAAGAACCACTGTTGCCTTCTGGCGATCGGCACCCATATAAATGTTGAGCAAGTAGCTAATGTCGTTGTGGTTCTGGATGTCCAACCCATACACGGACCGCTTGCGATACTTCTGCATCTGCGACCAATACTCGTGGGCAGAGAGATCTCCAACTCTATTCAGAACCTCAAAGTCAAGTTTCAATGGCTGTGGCACGATTTGGCGCCGCGATGCCGGCGTGTTCGAAATGGCCCAGGCATTGGCCAAAGAAAAGAGGAGGAAAAAAATGCTCAGCGCAACCAAAGACAATTTCGCCGTGTGCATGTTCTTACCTTTGGAAGAAACCCTTCAAACGGCCCATATTTATAACCATGGCGAGAGATGAAAGTTTACGAGCGAGACGGGAACACAAAGCCCAAACTTGAGGCCATTTTATTGACGATTGTGCTAAAACCGGCGCGTGTTAGCCTCGCTTGCTATTTTTGTCGAAAATCTAAATTGTGTGCTGTCTTTTATCTGCCATATTATGCATGCAAAGGCGCCGAATAATGCACCTAAGTATAGGGCGCTCGGTATTTATGCACCTTGACGCAGGTACATTGTTCTCTTGTGTGCGCCAATACACTCCCATTGCGTTTTTGGGACGAAAAGTCGCCAAATCGGTAACCGTGGCTTGTCTACTTTGGGCTTTCTCGAGCGAAGTAACGATTCCTTTTCTTTTTTTCTTTTTTTTTTCCTTTTCTTTTGTGTTTTGGTTCTTTCTTTGCAGGCGTCTTGTCGAAAAAATACGCGTGCGAGAGAATCGGTGTCGATTATTTCTACAAAAGTACTAATGGGTCGAAGTGACAATGAAGACGTTTGTTGAGGGGCGAAAACATGGACAACGCCTTGGCACAGAAACAGAAAATAATTTACCCTCAAATTACTACACTAAACAAGTTGGAAGATATAGATTATGCTATCCTGAAAATTAGTACATGAAAATGACCCAAGTAACAGCATGTGCATCCTAGCGCTGCAAAAACGGCGAATTCAATTTCCGTATCTCTCGGCACATGACAAACCAGTCGATTTCCCGCAAAACACAGCAACTGTGGGTGTCTTTGCCTCTGCTGCGCTCTTTTTCTTCCCACTTGAACAATTCATACATGAAGCGCAAGTTCGGTTGGATGACAATGTTGAGTCTCCTCACTCTCACATACAAATATGCTTGTGGGAGATTGAGTCCCAAACGGCGCATCACTTCAGCAATAACAACTGTGGCAGAGCGAGAGACTCCAACACGACAATGTACGAGAATCTTCGTGTTCCCATTCGTGCGGCGGTATTCTTGGTCGATCTGGTCCAAGACTTTAGGCAATGCTTTGGTTAGTTCATCAATACCATCGTCCTGGAGATTGTTGACTTTCATGACCCCATCCACAGACGAATGGGTGCTGAACTTGTTGTGACTGGTTGGTTTTGGCGAGATGTTGAAAACCTCAATGTCGCCGTTATCAATTTCGTCAACAATGATATTGTTATTGTGCTGAAACTTGTGTCCGTTAAGCCAATCGAGCTCTTCGCCCACAGATATCACTTTTTTGATGCCTAGCTTGGTGAGAAGAGTCAAACTGTTGGCATGTTTCAACGAACCCAAATATAAATAGGGCAAGATCCGCGAAGGGAAAGATCCTTCGACTTCTTCAACCCAACTTCGATTGAGAAAAGATGAAGTTTCGTTCATGTCATCCTCATCTCCGAAAGAGTCCAGCGATGACTCAGAGTCAGAATTCTCCGCAATGTACCCAAGTCTGAGCTTCTTCGGTATGGCTTTCGGCGTATTAGAACGCTTGCCAAGCAAGATTTCATTGATGGTTCGGCTTGACGTGGTCTCGTAAGCAGCCCATTTTATGTCTGTGAGAACTAGAGGAGAGAACCTGCGAAGAAGAACCTCGAGCTTTTGGAGAACAGAAACATCGCTGTTGAAAATGTAGAACGGACGCCCATATTCCAGATGTAGTTTGAGCATGGCGTCCTCCAAGGACACGTTTTCCGCGTACATTATGTAACAGAGCGAAAGGAAGGACAGTTCGGTGTATCCGTCCGAGCAGTATATCAAGGACGCCAAACTATCGGGCCCCACAGAAGATGAGTAAAGATAGAGGAGCTTGCAAGTGTTGACAATGCTCATAAGGCTCTCCTGCTTGCAGTCGCCAAACCCGATCGAACCAGCCGAAGGAAATTCCAAATGGTGGATTTCATCGACATCTTCGGCTTTGTGCGACGTTATAGTGTACTTGAAGAGCAAATCAGATAGAACGGTTGGCGAAGGGAAAGATGCATCATTATGACAATGGACGAATAGTTTCCAATGGGCCCGCGGCATAGTCAACAAGCTGATTAGTTCTGCATCGCCAGGTAGATTATCCTTTACGAGACACGAGTGTGCTGGGTCGTAGTATAGATGCCTTGGGTTATCCAAAGGTGTTATTTGCGTTTCGTAGTCCTCGTCCGTATCGCCCGCCTGTAGTCTCCAATGGTGCATCATAATCTGATAGTCCCATATGTTTCCCAGCCAGACATTCATGTGCAATTGTGTAGCAGACGACATTCTGGTGGTTTCGATTTTCTCCTTGACTTGGAGCCCCGAGTCCCACACAGAGAATATATCTGTTTTGAGCCCACGCATCGTGCTCAAAAGAAGTTGCGTTTTCTTCAGCGCCTCCGATCCGCTGGGGGCGCAAGCATCTTCGTTGGAAGTGAAAATATCCTGGCTCTGTTGCACATTGGCCCACGTAAGCATGAAAATGTTGAAGGTCTCTCTGCTCAGTGATTTATCACAAAGCTGCGCCACTCTTAAAAGCCGGGCCAAGGACAGACACTTGCAGTTCAGCAAATGGGATTTGCAGAAACAGTAAACGACAAAATCAGCACAATGTGCCAGCTTGGCCACTTGGATGTGGAAATTTCGAAGCGAAACGCCGCGGTTGGGGTCAAGGTCGAGGAAAACCGGAACGTAGCCTGTGGCAAAACAGTCGTTTGCAATCATTTCCGTAAGCGTAGCAATGTGCTCGTCATCATCTTCCGCCTGCGGGAATGCCTTGAGCACCAAGTTTTTCACTTGCAAAATCACCTCGTACCGCAGATACTCAATCTGCCGGAGTATTTCGCTGGCGCCCACTGAGTTTCGGAGTATCTTCTGTTCCGAAGAAGCAGCGGCGCCGCTATTCACGCACATGATGGAACGGGCATCTTTCGGTTTGGAAATGTCGACATCAAATGCTGCTGGAGAGGCTCCTGACTCGCGGGAGTTCTGGAGAAGCTTCTGTGAGATGAAAAAAGACCGCTGCGTAAAGTTATCTTTATGGAGCCCGTGGAGCCACGGGAACATCTGGTTTGTAGGAGGCAAAGGTCTGTTAAAATACCAGTGGAACACAGACGATAGCTGGGGCGGGCTGATGGCCCGGATATCAAAGATGCAATCGATTTCCGTCTCTGCTCGGACCGGGTCAAGATGGGTCTGGTAGAAAAGCGACCTCGAGTCTAGAGGCAGAACCGCTTCCGCTATAGAGTAGCGGAAAAGCAGCTCTGTCACCTCGTCGGTCGACGACACCTGCTCGTCCGGAACGTTGAGCTTTGTCGTTTTGGACCGCATGCTTCCGCAAACCTCGCAGTCGGCAGACGGCAGCTCAGAAATCAGCCATTTGTGGTCCGATGCATTGAAAGAATCAAAACGGGCCCGGAACCGATCTCGCTCATGAAGCACATCGTTGGACGCGGAAGAAGACCGTTTTGTCTTTGAAGAGTGGGCATTCGGAGACTCGGCGTTTAGCTTGTTGTGTTTCTCTGTGTGTTTATGTTCCACGTTATGGTGCTCTTGTTTCTCCGTTCGTATTGTCTGTGCATCGTGGTTAAATACATCATTTTCTTCTTCGTTGTCATTGTCTTCTTCGTCGTCGTTTTCATCTTCGTCTTCTTCGTCGTCGTCTTCATTATCCTCTTCTTCCTCAGCCTCTCGTACTATGAGAGGGCATTTAAGTTCAATGTCGGGCAAACATTCCACAAATGATTTCGACATCGTATCTTCCATAGTAACCACCGAAGGAAAATCTAGTGTGTTGGCATGAGACACTTTTTCTGTCAGCGTCATATGGATCTGCCACGGAAAACCCGGTGATTGTGGATCTTGGAAAAGATCTTAGAGCGAGGTGTTTTCACAAAAGAAATAGCCGATAGCCAAAACGAAACACTTGTGTGAGTAAATATGCAAGCGGAAAAGAAAATCGCTCGGATGAGTGAAAGTGGGCAAAAAGGGAAAGATAAGATAAGATGGCCCCGTTATGGAAAAAGATGATAAGGGTTTTGACGGGTCACGTGACCGTTCTTCTATCCATCTAGCCTTTTCTTGCTACCATAGTTCTTTGGTTGGCTTGGAATATTTTTTTCGTTCGGTTTTGCTACTGGCTTTATGTTTGGGTTATGGCATTGTGGTTCATGTTATGGTGTTTGTTGATGTTTCCAACATCTCACGATCATGCATTATTTATGCGTTTATGTGAGCAATTTTAGGGTGAAAATAAAAATTTACAAGAAAAATAAATAGATTTAGTGGGAATAGATGGACTTTCCGGAAGAATGATGCATTAGAAGATGTAGCAGAAAATGTGGCAGACGAGGTTGATTGACAAGGTTTTTGAGAGAATGGCAAACAGGATGCAATAATACTCCTTTTGTTGCTACGTTCCATATTGGATTGTATACCTACTAATCTCGTGTCGCTCTAACATCCATTTCTTGTTTTAATATCGATTTCCTGTCATGTAATTAGAAACTTTAGCCTTACTCAATCCATAGGCAGAACTGAAATGTCTCTATGATGCTATAGTCTAGCTTAAATATTGCTTGAAATGATGTTGTCGTGTCGATGAAATCTGCAATCACATTCCAGCAGTTGCTTCTGTGTTTCCATTTACATCTGCTCGATCATTGATATCCTCTCTCTTATCCGTCTAAATAAACTGGTACTGAGGCACCGTGATCCTACTTCAGTAAAGAGGTTCATAGAATACTAATAAATTCACCTTTATCATGTGGTTTCGTCAGTGCATTCTCGGAAGTAATTCTGCCCTTTGCGTCATAGCTAACTTCGTGCTTCTTGGCTCACTTATTGCTTCAGTTTACTTCTTCAACTTCGCTAGGATTGAATAATTCAATTTTGACTGATGATTTGTCTGTGAGTACATCACCAAAATCCCTGAAATCCTGCTAGCCTGGTACATTACTTTATTTCACTAAAAATATCTCTATTACTCATTCTCTCCTTCATCTACTCAGGGCTCGATATCTGTCGATGATATTTCTATTGCAGAGTGAATAGAAAATAGCTTGCTCGATGGATTTTTCACATACGTCGATTTTCTGTCCCGGAAGACTATTCTACAAAGTGTAATATGTCATCCCATCTTACCCAAGAATCATAACGTTAGGTTTTTCGGAGATTCAATGGACGCTTCGAATTTCATTTTCAATTGATTGTCCCAGGTGATTGAATATTCGTTTAATGTACACTTCACGTTCACATTATGCTGTACAGTGAAATTTTTCCTAGTACTATCAACATTAGAATTATGAACACTATGAATAGGTCTCCTGCCACTCTTTAGTTCATAATTATGGATCTTTTACTACTTAACACTGGATTTTACTTTCCTTCCATTGATACGACGCTATTTCTTTTCATTCATTAGTGCCGCTGCATTCTCCATTTTAGACCAGCTCACTGATCGTTTCTGCTACGTTGTCCGCCTTTCAGTTACGATCATTCCCCTATTCTCTATATCATTCTGTAATATATCATTCTGTAATATATCATTCTGTAATATAGCATTCTGTAATATAGCATTCTGTAATATATCATTCTTCTGTGACGTATTCCACATATTCCACATATTCTTCCACATATCATTCTTTCGTCAGCCCTAATTATTCCTACCACTATTATTACCATTCGCCTTCCCTTTCTCTTTCTCTCTCATTCTCATTCTCTCTCATTCCCATTCCCTCTCATTCCCATTCTCACTCTCCCATTCTCACTCTCCCATTCTCACTCTCCCATTCTCATTCATTCTCATTCTCATTCATCCTACCACTTTTTCGCGCACACACCATCTAAAACAAACCACTATGGACGACAGCACCATCTTGGCACAGCTCGACCAGGCCCGCGAGTTGGCGTTTTCCAACCGTGATGTGTTCCCGCAAGTGGTCAAGCAGATTCTCAACCTCGTGTCCAACCCGTCCGCCGCCGTCCAGCGGTGGTGCAGTGTTTTCTTGAAACAGGCGTTTTCGGCGGCAGACAGCCACGTGCTGCCTGGGGTCAAGGTGGACTTGGCCATCGACGCGTTGCCGGCGCTCAAGGTGTTGGCCAACGTGCGGGACTTGGACGTGTTCAAAAACGCCATCGACGTGAGCATTCTTGTGTTCAAGCTCACGTTTCGGTACGTGGCAGAAAACGACGGCAGCTCGCACGTGTGGAGCGGCGTCAACGACTTGAAGAACGAGTTGGTGGCCAAGTTCGACACGCAGTTCCCCTTCGAGCTGACCTTCGACAAAGAACACGACTCCTTGCGCAACATCGACGCCAAGTTGGAGTTGCTCAAGTTCGTGGTCACCGTGGTGGACTACCAGCTGCGCTCGGTCTCGAGCAAGCACTACTCGTTGGCCCGCATCAACCCGAACCACACGTTGATCAAGCCCGCGCTCATGGAAAGCGAAGCCGCCGCCTTGGTGGATGTCATGTTGCGGACGCTCCAGAACGACATCTTGGTCACGCCGCTCGTCACCGCCACCCTCAACCACCTCGCTGTGCTTGTGCGCCGCAAGAGACAGTACATGGACAAGATCGTGCCCGTTTTGGAGCTGCTCGACACCACACAGAAACTCCAGTCCAACTACGAGTCGCTCGAAACGTTCAAGCTCTCGCGCAAGTACGTCGACCGTACGCTCCGTGTCTTGCTCGGCTACATGGTCAAGTGCCAGGTCGTTCCGCCCAAATACCAGGCCGCTGTGAGCCGAAAGCTTTCTGTTCTCACGGCGCGAGGCGACGAGATCCGCAAAAAGAACATCTTGTTGCCCTCGCCCGAAGACCTGGCTGTGCGCAAGCGCAAGCTTGACGGCTTCGAAAACAGCTCCAAAAAACTCCGCACAGTGGATTACAAGCACTTGTACTGCTTGACCGATCCGGCCAACGAACTCAACAACTTTGACTTGTCGACTGTGTCGCAGAACATCTTGGTGACGATGGCGCTCACAGCTTTGAACAAGGTGGATCTGCGCAAGTTGTCCAAAGCGCTCGAAATCATCAGCGACCGCTATCTTGATGCAGTAAAAGATCTAGTTCCCACAGCAGCTCCGCAAACGATAAAACAAGAGGATGACAACGAAGACGACGACGAGGCAGCTGAGCTGTACAACCCAGAAACTACCTTCACCCTCCCGCCTCCGAAGTTGCTTTCTTTCCAAGAGAAGAAGGACCATGTGGCGCTCATAATCCGCAATTTCTTTGCCCTTGCCAACACGGGGAAACCGGCAGACGACGAGCTTCAGGCTGCTCCCAACGGCATCAGCAAAGAGCTCACGAAAGTGGCGATCCAGTCATGGCGCCAAGACTCGTGGGTGCTTCTTCTTACAAGGTTGGCCACCCGCGGGCTCCATACAGTGGACTCCGAATCAGCGGATGGAAAAGAGAACAGCGAGCTCAGCGATATGGTGAGACGGGCGCTCTTTGACCACTTTTTGGAGAAAATCCACGAACGCGTAGATCTCGTGATTGAATGGCTCAATGAAGAGTGGTACAGCGAAAAGGTGGTGAACGAGCAAAAGGCCCGTGATGAGATCCGCGAGAAATGGTTTAAGAAGTACGAGGAAACTCCAAACGAAGTCGACGATGTGGAGCTCCAGATTTCCAAAGAGGTCGAAGCTTTGGACGTTCCTACGCCGCGCTACAACGAATGGGGCCAAAAGGTGTTGGACGCAATGATTCCGTTTTTGGAGCCAACTGACCGCAAAATCTTCCTCCGTTTGTTGAGCGATTTACCAACATTGACTCCAGAAATGGTTCACGGCATCAAATCTTTGTGCCAGGACCCTGCACGGACCAAGTTGGGCTTTTTGTCATTACAATTTTTGATGATGTATCGGCCTCCAGCTAAATCAGCATGTTTGGATGTTTTGCGCGAGTTGGCCGAAGGTGACCAGGAAGATTTGAAGGAGGAGGCCCAAAAGCTATTAACCAAGTATGCGTAGGCCAGTTCCAAGAAGAAACAGGGGAAAGTTAGGATAGACACTCGAGGATCGACATGAGGTACCAAGCAAGCAGCTTTCCTGACCATGAGGAATTCTAAACTAGATTGTCATTTCGAACATTGATATTCAAGTATGAAGTCTCTAGGAGAATCAGACAGTGAGAGCATAATCAGCAATAAAGCATCTACAGATAACATGAACGAATCACTTGATCATACATGTAATTACATAAAGATGTAGATGGTGGTTGCGCCAATTCTATTACTGTTAGTACATCCTTTACATCTCTTAGATACAGAATAATACAATACACGTACCTATTGACACAATTCAAAAGAATAAAAAAAAAAAAAGAGAAGCATCCCTCGATCAAACTCCGTCCACATTTCAAACCTAGAAGCGTACTAAACTCCAATTAGTGATGTTTAGCGTTTCTTCTCTTCCCAGAAAAATATCTAGTTAATGATCTTGTTTGATGATTTGGTTTATAGTTCTAGTTTATTGATCCGATTGGGTGATCTAGTTGGTATTATTGATTGTAGCAGCACCAACAAGCTAACAGCATTAAGTTAATACTATGAAGTATTTGTGATGGCGACCGTTTATAATCAAGGACTAGGTTGTTCATGAGTGCAAGTAATTTATGTTAGAGCACCTCATTACAATAGCCTCTGCATCCTCGCTGTATTCATGGTTCAAGTAAAGACAAAATCATAATTTCTATTAGTTCAGTGATGCTCGTGTTAAAATCTGGCAAATAAGCGAAGTAGGAATCTAACCAAATCAACTCAAGCGCAAAACAGAATATGATTTCCATAAAGATGCGGAATCAATATTTGTGTCTCAAAGAAAGATTTGAATCTTTTTTTGTACATAATACAATGGCCAGGGTGGGTCTTGGCAGAGGGCTATATATTGCATAGTATAGCCGTTCGCCCAACGTCAATCACAACACAGCATCTCAGACGACTTCGAACGGTCATAGCCGTTTCAAATGTCGAGCGGTGAGAAAGCTATGTTGGTCGAAAAGAAGGCTAGTCGGATTTAAATTGCTACATTCTCAGATCGATTTGAAATTCAAAGCAAGAGTCTTCCAATCGAACGATGCTGAATAGTTGGAGTTGCATAACTCAATTGCCTTTTACATATACGGTTCTTCAATCGTTAGTAGCTTTGCACGAAAAAAGAACGGTTTTTTATGAACAAAGCACAAAGAGCTTAAATCTAGAAGTTGTCACTTACAACAAATCACTAAAAGATGGTCCATGGCCAAGTCCTATCATTAGCCCTTTGGCATGCCTATACTATAGATGTCATAACAGAAATGCCTCTATGCTACTTGTGATTTGCAAAGCTATTTTCAAACGAAAAAATTGAATATAGAGCAGAGGAGGAAAACGAAAAAAAAAAAAAAAAAATCAAAAAATAATTAAAAATAGACTAAAATAGATTCGCATCTCCACGCTCGCGTAAAATTCCACATGGCCCAAACGGGCAATTTCCAGCACCAGCCATTTCAGATCTCACAAAAATTAACAAAGATACCAACAGTAGACGACAGAAGAGACTTTAAAAACTTCGCTGACAGAATTTCCACTTTCCTCTGTGGATATGTCTTGATATGGCTAACGGTCGGTTCCAGGAGGTACGGGTGGGACCTGAACACTCGCGTCCTGTGACACATCAGAACATCCAGGGCCTAGACGTTATACCCTTGTCTTTTTGGCTCCAACTCCGTTTCTTCCTGCTCTTTGGGAAATCTTCCCGCTTACATTTCTTGTCTTTTTGAACCAACGGTATCAGATAGAGGCAACGAGCACGAAGCCGCGACACTTTGCGAGACCACGTGAAAAGCTTTGGATTCCAGGTTTCGTCTAGTCTGAAACCGAGGATTCGGGTCAGAATTCGCCTTTGACCGTTTTATCTGCCTTTTCTGGCGCTGTCTTTCTATCTAAAATTTGTCTTGTTAGCCAGATTCAGCTTTCGTGCGGCTGTTCTAATATTAGAAATTTAACCTTCTCCTCAGTTTAGCCTTTCTAAACCTTGACCCTGCCATTCAGTCCATTCAGTCTGCCAGTCCATTCAGTCCATTCAGTCCATTCAGTCCATTCAGTCCATTCAGTCCATTCAGTCCATTCAGTCCATTCAGTCCAGTCTGACCTTTTCAGTCCCCGCATCTAACCCTAATTTCCATGCATCTTTCTGAAGAAGAAAAGGACGTGGACACGTCCACAGTCGATCTTATCAAGATCCACGAGCTCCACAACACGCGATTCTGGACAGTGATGTGCTACTTGGGCACGTGGTTTGTGATTTTGTTGAAGCTTGCCATTCTTGGTGCAGATACTTACACGTGTATCAGTATATTGGTTTTCCACCGGTGGTCGAGCGACGACTACCAGGTTTACGAATTCCATGTGGCCAAGTGGCTCTTCACAGGGTGTATTGTCTTCCGGTTTCTTTTGCTTGCGTGGCAGATCGCCTGGGCCATCCACATTTACCGAACAAAAAATATAGCGTTGGCATATCTCAACAACTATGCGTCGCTCATGTACAGCGTGCGGTCTTACGACTACCATTGTCTTTTCCATGCCATCGAGCGCGTGGGTTTTTTCGAGTGGGCGGCGTTTTTCATCTACTTCAACCTAGACGACGCCTTGGAGGTGCTTGTTGCAGATTTGCCCCGTCAGGTGATTAATATCTTGACGCTTCGGTACTATGCTACTGGTGGCGATCTCAACAATGACGTGTTGCTGAATATCAAAACGATAGCCACCACCAACATTCGGCTAGCGGTCATTTTATCTGTGCAGTTGTTGTCTGTGGCAATCTTTGCATTTTTCTTCTTCCAGTTTGTGCTTGCAATGATCTTTTTCATTCCCATCAAGGTCAAGCTTTCGGACAAGGGGTTCCGCCTGTTCAAAGCCTTCTGCTACCTGCGGGTGAACGAGAAGGTGCGTTTTCTTGTCTCGCGGAACCACAAGTCCAGAGCGCAGATATTGGACGAAGGCATCTTGGACGCGGCAGAAATCCGTGCCAATCCTTTGCTTTCGTCGTCCTCCACCTTCGACTTGGAGAACCAACCCTTCGACCGCTATAATCCATTTGGAGAATCGGCGGTTCTGCTTGATAACCTCATGGATCGCAGACCTCCACGTGCCTACACAGCTTCTTCCTTGCGTGGCCCATTCACCCGACTGGGAAGTGCGAGCTCTCTCACTAAAATGCCGTTGGAAGAAACCACACTCGAAGAGAATCCGTTTGAAGGGCCTTTTGACCGCACAACTACGCTTGAGAGGAACACTTTTGGCGGCAGTTATGACCGCAAGGGCGCTTTCGATGGCGAAAAGATCTATGACCGTAAAGGAACCTTTGACAATTCGTTTGAGCGCAAGGGAACGTTTGACAGCTCGTTCAAGCGCACAGAACCTTTTGACAGTTTGCTTGACCGCAAAGAAACATTCAATAGCTCGCTTGACCGCAAAGAGACATTCGGCAGACCGATCGGGAGGGCAAAGATCGACCGCAAAGAAACTTTTGACTTTGCCAGCCCATTTCTGGATGCTCGCTCACAGTCTTTGGACCACTTTTCTGTCGAACGCACATTTGAACATTACCCAGCACCGTTCAGCGATACCAGAGAAGAGAAGGACGAGAAAGAAGATGTTTCTGTGCGGGCCACAGACTTGGGCCATACTGAGGCCAATTCGCTGCAATCAGAGCCTGCAACCGGGCTTGGGTCAACGCCAGAGAAAGAAGCAGACTTTTTGGACGATGTCACGAGCCCGCTTCTAGACCAGGACGCTGCCAATGACCACAAGGCGCCGTATCCGGAAAGAGGCGTCTCGCGGTACTTTGAGGACTAGAACATGAATGAAGAACGGTCATTCAGAGTCTTGAAAAGCTGGATGGTGAAGGCGCTCAGCAGGTAGAAAATACCGTCGAGAAGAGGCGATTAGCTGAGCCGCTACGGAGCTGAAATGCCTCTTTGATGGATGAGCTAGATTATACCAGTTGCATTATTACAAAGCCATTCATACAAAGTCTTTCATACAGAGCTTTCATACAAAGCCTTTCATACAAAGCCTTTCATGCAATGCCTTTCATACAAAGTTTATACAAAGTCTCTCATACAAAGCCTTCTAAGCGGTCGAGTCAATATTTAATATAACGCTTCCCACATATTGTTCTGAATGATGCGCCGTCTTATCCTTCCTGTCTATCACGTAGCTAGAGTCGCCTTCTACACTGTTCCATTGCTTCCTTTATTATGTACAAGAATCACCCTATTTGCTTTCGTATTCCTTCTTCAACTTGGCCAACTCCTCGTCGGAAATAGGAGGAATAGGAATGTCCGCAAACTCGTCTTTGCTAAGCACGTTCCACGTGTAGAGATACACGCCCAACGGAATCGAGCTCACAAGGAAAAACCCGGCAAAGTTCTTCCAGAAAAATGGCTTCCGAACCCTATACAAGGCCGGAGTCATCTGGAAAGTTTTGGGGTCCCTGTAGCGGTTGTGTCCTTTTCTGAGCTGTTAGTAGTTGTTTGGAGAAAGATTCCACGAGAAACATACGGTGCACCGATCACTGCCATTATGGTTGAAAGAAGACGGTTAGTTGTGGTGGGTTGATAATGCGGGCGTGCGCGCGCCAAATATACAGTAGGTGTTAGGTTTGTTACTTCTTCCATTTTCGATTGAACCTTTTTCATCGCTCCATGTTTTTTGGTTTTCTTCTTTGATACTTGTTTCGTCTTTATATATCATGTTTCATTACTTCTTTATCATTTTCTTTACTCCTATATCATTTTTCTTTACTCTTTTTGATTCGTTGTTTGCTTATTCTGTAAGCTTAAATGCGCAATGACAATGTATGGTACACATCTGTGATGAGACTATCCAACATTTTCTTAAGATCCTTTCACCTTTTGTAGATTCCAGCATGATTTTGTTATTTGAGCTGAAACAGGAAGCTGTCGCATCAAGAACCATAATGTCTATTGTTTATTGTACATCGAACTAGACTACAATTGTGCCTCTAAATTGCTTTACGGGTCTTCTATCCGAAAATACACACCAATGATTACTTCGTGAAAATTATGGATATGGACGTTTAGAGTTTTGAACATCCGGTCCACAATGTTCTTCAAGTTCCGTTGACTAGAGCAAAATGAGATCCTACAGTATAGTCTATTTGATGCAGTTCATTCCTAGATAGGTCACAATCTGGCAACTCGGGCCATTCTATATATGCAATCCACTTGAGCCTTGGTATATGAAGAGGTTTAACCTTAGCTGATGGAACTTGTGTAGACCAAAGAACTCGTCGCTCAAAACTTGCTCATCCGTTGAACATATTAAGTTCTGCAAAATAGTCGTTGATTGGATTTGAATCACTTGTTGAACATCTTTTTAACCCTTCGCTGAATGCTCAATTCTTCAATGTACTCCTAGTAGTGGTTCAAGCGCCACAAGGTAATTCTTCCCACGTCGTTTCCAATAGCCAACATCTGGCCGTTTGGAGAAAACTCTGTAGTGGTGACACGGCCCAAAGGCGTTCCGCTCGTGGGCCAGTTGGAAAACACCGTTCCCAGCGGCATGTGGACCAATTTCAAAGCGTCCTTTTTCAGTTTCAGCGACACACAGAGCACTTGTCCATCTGGAGTAAACTTCAAGTCCGTGATGGCCGTGACCAAGTTGTCTACTACACACATGGGCGCCGGGTTGCCCAGGCCAAACGTTTCTCTATCGAAAACATTCACCACACCGGGCTTTGTTCCCAAGGCAAGCCAGCGGCCGCACATGGCGATTTTCGTGACGGTGACCGCGGTCGGATCGGTCCAGCGGCGAATGATCCGAGTGCCCTTGGCCTCCAAGTCAAACTCCCACACGTCGCCCGCGTGGTTGGCCACCACAATGAATTTTTCGTCCGCCGAAAACGCAAAGTCAGACACAAAGCCGTCGACACGGAATCCCCGCACATACTGGCCCGTGACGCCGTTCACCAAGTTGCACCAGCCCGACAGGCCTAGGAGCGCAATCCACTGCCCGCTTGGACTGACTTGGAAGTACTCGTACGACCGCTGGAACTTGTCCTGGCCGTACATACGCAGGATCTTCTCCACGTCGCCCGACGTGAGATCCCAGCGGGTCATGTATCTTCTCCGGCCGGCTGCAAAAACAGCATTGCCGCCAAGGGGCAGAAACTTCACCGTCCGGAACGGCAGATCGCGGAAATGCACCAGCGAAACAAATGGATTGCGTTTGCCGTCAATGTGGTAGACCCGGAGCGTGCGGTCAAAGCCGCCGGTCACCAAAAGCGGCTGCTGTGCGTGGAAACTCATGCCCTGGATGCCGCCCCGCGAGCGTCTGGCCACGTTGGCGTCCTTGAGCCGCTGAATATCGATCCGGTTAGGCGGAAGTAGCTTATGTGTGGTCTGGACATACTGCGTCGTGCGGGCAAGGAGCGCATGCAATCCAGGGAGGTTGAGCCCCACCTCGGCGTCTTCAGGCGCCTCCTCCAAGTACTCGTCGTCTGATTTCGCTTCGCTAGACCAGTTGTCGGCCCACAGTGGTCTCGGGTAGATTTTCTCGAACTGGGCGCGCAATCGCGCCGTGTAAACGGCGCCAGAGAGACTGGTCTCGTCCTCGGCCTGGCGCAACTTCTTGGCCCGGGTCGTGGTGACGCTGGCGCTGTTTTTCTCGTCGTCCGAGTCGATCCACGCCGTTTCTTCTTCTTCGGCGGCAATCTCCGTGTCTACGGCCATGTCGTCGCTCTCCGCCACCACGCCGGCACTTTCGTCAATGAAGAAGAGATCCTCGTTGTCCGTTTCGCTGTCGGACTCCTGTGGCGGGAATTCATCCTCCTCATCGGAATATTCGTAGAGATTTTCGATTTTGCGGAGATTGGCCTCGAAGCCCTCGTGGTCGCCGAAAACAAGCTTTTCGAGCGCCAACTCCTCTTCGTCTTTGATGCTGGCCATTTTGCAAAAAATTCAGAGCTGTGGGATTTTTTTGCTGTGATGCTTTTTTTGATTTGGCACTTTGGCGTTTGGTGAGATTTTACTTTGCGATGCGCTCCTGCAGAAAACACAGGCTCATCACAAGAAGATAGAAACACTAAATTAAAAAAATATCAGTGGATATGGTTAGTGAATATGATTAGCTTCTTTTGGTTTGGTTGGTGTTTTCGGTAAATTTCCTTTTTTTTTATTTTTTTTTTCTTGTTCCAAATTTGAGTTTGGACATTGCAATGTTTTAAGGTGGAATCGCAATGCCAGACACAAAAGTAATGGGCCTGAAGTCTTTTATTTCTTTATTTTGTTCTGTCTTCGGCCCCTGACTTTGAGCCAACTTCAACTTTAGATTGATATTTTGGTCTGAAATAGAGTAGTCTAATTGGTCAAATCGGTTTGAAATCAGAGAATTGATTTATTATCTTGCAGCCTTGAAAAGTACTTTGTAATTTATCTATTCGGTATGTGTGAGCATAATTTAGAAATAGGTGAGAGGCAATATCTTATAATAATTATCTCGTCGCTTAATTGTTTCATGAATTTGGTAACTTCCTATCCGTATATGAAAAGCCTACTCAAATGTTTGACATGTAAGCCAGTGATTCCAGTCATGTTTCCCTAGTTTCAATAATGTTCATTGGCCACTAACACAACCTATCTGGAGTTCGAATCCTACTATTCTTGTGTATTTTTTCAGAGGTACTTTGTCCACTTTCCTGTCACTACTTGGTACATTAAGCGAATTATACTGTGACCATATATTGCAGTAAAGTCTTGAACCAAGTAACTTCTAGGTCATTGATGTACTCATCCGTTTTTAAGCCAACTACGCATACACCCACGCATTCTCTCTAAATGCTGTTCATTATATATACATCACTTTTTGAACTCCGTCAAAAAGCTCACATAGTACCGTTTAAAGTCCTTTGCGCTCAACTCCACTAGCTTGCCGCAAAAGTCCGATGCAATATCCTGGGCCAAACCCATATTAGTCAAGTAGTTGCCCAAATAGTTCACAAACTCTTGCTGAGTCAGCTGCTCCTGGTAGATTTTGAGCAACAGCGAAAGCTCCAGAGCAACATTACGGAGCTGTGCATCCTTCAAGTCGAAAGCCTGCTGCTGGAAAGGCAATGCAAAGCACAATTTCACGGTGTTTTCCATCAAATAGTCGTCGATTCCTTCAATTGGTGCGAGAGCGGCAGCAAACTTGTCCTTTTCATCCTTGATTTTACCACCGTGGCATCCAAGAACAGTAATGACGTTTCCGAATTGGGTCACGGCCAATTTTGTGGTGGCAGTGTCTTCTAAATCGCATGCGTAATCGACCAAAGAAGTCAAGAGCTGAGGAAAGATGGGTTTGTTTGTCTCAGTCAAGAGCAAGGAAAACTGGTTGTTGAGAACAATCATGCTGAGAAACGTAAGCAACGCCCGCTTTAAGGCGTATTTTTCCCGGACCAAGTTGGGGTTGTTTTCCTCCTCCATCAGAAGCATCTCAAAAATCTTGCGGATCATGGGTGTCAACAAGTCGTTCAACAACTGGAAAATCGCATCGTTGTTTTTGAACTGGTGCACAATCTGTCCCACAAAACCCGAAAAGTCCCCAAGCTCCTGGATTTTCAAGTTGGGCGCCGCCAAGATCAAAGAAACGAGCTTGCTCAAATGGGCACTGGATTGAATGTCCAAAATAGGCATCAACCGTGCAAATGCAAAACGAGAGGCGTCTCTCACACTCTCAAACTTGTTGAAGTTTTCCAACGTGATCAAAACAACCTGCGACGAGTTGCTGATCTTGCTGGCCAAATTTTCATCAGACTTGAAAGGGGAACTTCTTCCTGGGGCCTGTGTATCCAAGCCTTTGATTACTGTAGCCGTGGCCATGAGCAAGTGGTGGGCTTGCAAAGGAATCAATGGGTTGACATCTTTGTCCTCGCGAGAAATACATGTTTCCAAGCTGCTGAAGAGAGGTTGGAACAAAAGATCGACGCACTTGGCTGTGGTGGCTGGAGATCCGGTTAAAGATGCCAACATACCGACGGACTCGAACAAATAAAGCTGGCTGTTGAAGTTGCCGTTTTCAATCAAGTCGTCGTCCTCGTCTCTCGTGGGTAATTCTGCTTTGATCACAAGCAAAGGCTGGACTTTCATCAACAAATTTTCCAAAACAAACTCGTTCAATTTAGGCTTGGTGGCGCTGACAAAGCGGAAAAAGAGATACCACGTTCTCAATCTGACGCTTTCCACTGAATTGAACAAGCCATACTCGGAAAAAAGCTCTATAATTTTTGTCACCAACTCCTCCAAGCTCGTGTTGGTGGTGTTATTGAAAGTTTTTGTGCTAAAGTGGCGGATAATCAACTCGAAAAAACCCAACTGGTTCTTCGGGTGGCTGATCAAACTGAAGTTGTTAATGAGTTTCACCAAAAAGTCTTGCACAGCCTGGTACGGCTTTGACGTGGCGATTTCGTTTTTCGGAAGATTGATCAAGTTGTTCTTCAACGAGTCGGCAAAGTTGCTCAACACATAGAGACCCAAGTCGACAGAGACCCAACTCAACGATGTGCTGTTGAAAATGGTGCTTTCTATCACTGCAGGAACAATTTCCAAGTACAATGGTGGTCTTAACACGGCAATGGTATCTTGCACAGTTTTCAAGCGCAGACGGACTTCTTGGAAGTCTTCATCGTCGTCAAAAGGATCGTCGTCTTCATCGTACTTCATCTTGTCAATGACTTTTCTCAATATGGTCGACAACAAGTCGTCTGTGGCCAAAGCGGGCACTTTTTTGCAGAGAAGCAAGAACAGCTGGAGGAAGGGGAAAACTTGCAGAGAAACATCGTCGTAGTCGTGGCCCAAGAAGTCCAAGACAATCGGCCACAACTTGTGAAGTAGCGCGTTGATTTCGGGAAGCAAAGATGCATCGTTCTCCAAAACTATGGTCAACTCAAGCCCCATCTGGTTGGCTAGGCGGGACATGTCTTCGATGAAATCGACATCGTTGTCTTTCAACGAGCCCATGATCGACGCCAAATCTAAAATGCTAATGAGCTCTAGTTTGCTGGCGGGCTTCATTTTCTTCGAGATGATTTCCACAAGTGTCAGGCACGCTTGTCTTCTCAACTCGAACACGGACAAAAAATCGTAAATGAGAGGCAAGAAGCCGTTCTGGATAAACAACGTGAAGTCCATCCAGTCCACGTAGTACCCCACCAACTTGAGAGCATTTCCCTGCGCCGTTTCGTCTCTCACCAGTTGCAACACTGTTTTCCAGCTGTGGACAAGTTGCGGCATGTCCCGCTCACGAATCAAGTCCTTCAAGGCGTTGTTGCGGTCCTGGGTCTCTCGTGTTCTGGAAATGAGTTTGTCGCCGATCTCAGAGTGGATCAGGATCATGATGCGCAAGTAGTAGTCGACGCTAAGAATGTTGTTGGACAGTGCCAACAAAAGCAACGTCTTCAAAAAATCGGCGTCCACGGACGGATACACCAAGCAGAAGAGATGGCCAAACACGTCGGCCAACTTGTTCCGCAAGTAGACGGCATCGTCGCCGTCCAACGCAATGATGTCGTTGAGATACTTGAACATGCTTGTGTTCAAAGTATACAACTGTTCTTGGGTCAACTTGTCGATGTTCTCGTCGAGCACCTGGAAAATGAAGAAGCGAAGCCCGTCGTTCAACTTGGTCCCTGCTGGGCTCGCCACCAAGAGATCAAGACATGTTTTGTATCCTTCTTCTGTGGCTTTGATTTCGTTGACAAACTGGATCGCCTGGTTCTTTAGACTGGCGTCTGCCGTGCCGCTCAAAGCGATCTCCACCGCCTGTAGGATCTGCTGCTCCATAAAGAGGAGAGAGCTTAAAAGAAGTAGAAAAACAAAAGGAAAAGACGAATTTTTGCTATCACCAATGTAAACTGGTATGCGCTTACTTAGAAAGGCTCAACTGGATCGGGCGATTTGATCTAAGAAAAGACACGAGTGTGGCGCGGAATTAATTGTTTTTTCTTGTTTAGACAGAATGGCCTTTTCTTAGAAGCGGGTATTTGTCTGGATGCGCCGTCGGTCCTGATGAAAAAATGCCACCGACAGAAAAATTTGGACTTGCACTTGGTGATGGTGTCACGTGACCAAACCCTACCAATTTTCGTTTCCGCTTAACAGTTGGGGCAGCAAAATAGATCGGCGATTCCACCTTTTAGGGAGGCACTGCTGCTATGATAAAGTAATGACAGAGAAGGAAGATAAACAATGGGCAGAGACTTTGGTCACGTGACTCTGTTCATCGTTGGAGGAGTTTTCAGCGCAGATATGGCGTGAAGTCGGCACCTGTCATATCAGGATCAGATCGAAAAAGCGACAGCTTCAAGAAATCATGAATCTGTGGAATGTTAAAAACTAGCATTAATCACAAGTAAGAGTAAAAAAGTTTTAGTTAAAAAGAGCTTGAATGGCCAAGAATGAATCAAATTTTAATTCTCTTTTGGCAATCTATAAGTTTTTTGATTAGACAGATGTGTCTTGAATGTTTCCGCACTAATATCTGATTATTACTGATCAAACTAACCAGTCAATTTGATTTCCTGCTAGACGGTAGAGTATCCGAGATTGTGGAATAGTTAGAGCGGTTCTTGAACTTATGACAGATTGTCAAAAAAAAGGGCAGATGGGCAATCGATTCCACCTTAGGAGATTCGTGAACAAAACGGGAAACAAATACAGTAACCCATTGAAATTCTGGTTCTGCAACCTAAAATTTTAGTGAAGAAACACATTAGACTACATCACATCAGGCTCAATTTTCTCGTCTTGAATCAATGTTGAGCACGATCTTGCTCATTTGATAGATTGAAGTGAATTGATACCTAGAATGACTAGAATATACTATTCAATTATGACAAGGCTGGATTTTTCAAAATAGAAAGCATATTATATTCGTATGTCAGAAGTGGTGGGAATAGTCTCTAATATCGCCTTGTACGATTTTTGTAGCTGTATTATGGGATATTAATAGATACATCTTGGACCAGATAACTCGTTCCAATTCAAACTCTGATGCCTTCTAAAACTAAACTGAAGGTAATAATGAAGGTTTTATCTGGTACCTCAAGTTCCAATGATCCCCCTTTCCTAATTCGGTTGAGATTATACTAATTAATTGAAGTGTCAATTGACCACCTTGAAATAGACCTAAGACAGGTTGTCCAAATGTATCTCTTCCAAATGGGGAAAACCATAGGAAACGTTTAATCTATTCGACCGCTCAAGGACTCAGAATATCTCCTTATAATAGGATAATTATGTCTTGAACTAATTCGAACTGTAGATACTTCTTCTCAAACTATAAAAGCACTGTGGGACCTCCAAACTTGAAGTACCCTACTTCATCATCTCATTGTATGTCTTGTCCTTCTTTGACTGTGATAACTGTCGACCCCACGATCATGGCACCCACACAAACCATAACAACAGTTCCAAATGCTCCAGTGAAAATTGGAACTATGACTTGGACATTCTCACGATATACATCCAAACCCCACCGTACAGCCATTAGGTTGACCGTAGAAGATTCTCCCACTGTACTTTATGGGGCCAATCTTACCACTCACGGGACTATGGAATACATGATAGTCTTGAGGTGCAAGGCGGAAAATTCCAACGCTGCACTCTTTCGGATTGTAAAGACCCGTTTTCTCTAGACCGTTGACATTTCCATTGAAAGTTTCGCCAATGTGAAATTCTGTCCTTTAATCAAGGATCTTTCCTATTCGAATGCCGACATGTGGAACTTGCCTTAATTTAGACTTGTCAACATGCGTAAATATAGATGTGCGGCTCGGCTTCATTTCTTTCTAGTGAAATAGTCATGAAGCAGAATGATTATAGACTTAAATACAATCTCTTATATTCGGGCCACCAAGTGAAGCTTGAAAAGTTTCACGAGATGTCAATGTTGCATTATGAACACGATATACAAGTAATTGACATATGAGGAGCCTGGTGGAGCTATTGA
This sequence comes from Clavispora lusitaniae, assembly GCF_014636115.1. Taxonomy (NCBI): domain Eukaryota; kingdom Fungi; phylum Ascomycota; class Pichiomycetes; order Serinales; family Metschnikowiaceae; genus Clavispora; species Clavispora lusitaniae. The sequence goes on from NW_027093981.1 coordinate 497,288, forward strand.
AGTTCCAGAAGACCCAAGAGACTTAACAAGGACAAAGTCCCGAATCAAGCAAAAATTAAAGAAGAAACCTACGTATCGGTTAAAGTTCTTGATCTTCGAAATAATGACTGAAGTCTGTGGGAGGATATTGACCGCCTGTCAAAAGTGTTTCCCTCAAAGAAATTCGCTTCGAAAACTGCCCTGTATTGCACAGTTATCTATCGAAGAGGTAATGGAAAATATAATACGGATTTGCAATCCCTTCAAGGCCAATATTCGCAAGATCAGCTCTTTACTGGATCAAGAAGTCGAGAATGCCGAATTGTGTTTCATTTCAAAGGTGCGACAACGTCAACATTAATTTCGAATGAAGAGCAATGGAACCGCTTGATTAGCAAGCACAATATTCCCTTGGAGCATGTTAAATCTTCATTGAATGATTGTGATAAGGTTTGCTCCATTTAAGGTGCCAAAAGCCAATTAGCAAGAAAGTGGCACTGCCACGGCCAAAACGTATGTTCCCGCACCTGAGAACAGAAGGAAGCATCTACTTAACTGCTGGAATTGTATCTATAGGTATATTTGTTTATTCACAATGTGCATTGGCGTTACTATACCGGTATACATCTAATTTGTTTTACGGTGCAAAGGCATCTGGAGGAAGTGAAGATGCCGAATTTTTGAAGAAGACTTGGCGATAAAACAAGATTCCTTGGTAGAATCTGTCAGCTGAGTAGTACCGTATGTGCTGTGGTCATAAACCCCGACTAGCAAAGCTTCTTCAGATATGGAAATCCGATTGGAAAAGAAAAGTACTGATAAGTGTTGAAGTAGTATGTGCAGAAGACGATACTATCAAACGGTTGTGCGATGCGATAACCGGAATTCTTCCGAATGCGGCACGGAATTTCCACCACCACTAATCAGCAAGACAAATGTCATCTTGCAAACTCGGATAAAGATTCTTAGGGCGATCATAAGTCTGGCTGACTATAAATCTGACCATAATCTGGCTGATCAGGTTTCGAAACATAATCTCGAAGTGAAAATCTCCGTAACCTCAGGTTATAACGATGCTATGTACATCTTGGCAAAATATCCCAAGGTTGCCACATTTGGACAGATCATGTCTGCTCCTTCGGCAACACCAGCAAAGGATTAAATATATCCATCATTGGTGGATGTATCTGATCCAATTGATACATTGCATCAATGGATAAATATATCTTCCCAAGGAAGATTAAAAGGTATTCTCCATCTTTATACTGGCTTGTACCGAGCATATATTCATCTGTGGCCGTTCAAGAAGAGCTGCTTCGACACCATTTTAGGGCCTGTTCGTTTTTTTTTTCACCTCTGTGGACATGGCGAGAGACGCCGTTTCTGTTATTGGCATCGTAATTTAAAGCTTCTCCAGAGGAGACTGGAGAACTTTTAGGCCCAGATCAAGGTCAACCACCGCCATCCTCTCAACTTCAGGTACTCTGGTTCGGGTCTCTCTTTCACATCATCGAACAATGATTTCAAATCCACATCCTCTGGCTTTCTGAGGAATGACTTCTTCACTATGCCCCAGAAAAGGCCCAACAAAAGACATAAGGGGATGATGAAATAGGCAGAAAAGAAAGATGGGAAATAAAAGTGTCCGTGAATGAAGTTAGTGAACCCGCCTGTGATCAAAAGGAGAGCGGAAAAGAACAAAGAGAACCAAGAAGCATAGGTTGTGCCTGGAAAAGTGTACGGTAAGTCCTCTCGAGTGTAGCCTTGAACTTTCATGGCTTTGGACATGCGAATATGGATTATCGAAATTGTGATCCAGTTCACCAAAAGGTTCGAAGCCGTAATACTTTGGAACCACAGGAACACAGTGGAAGCTGCATGAGATGCCGACATGAAGGCCAATGGTATAAAGATAACCGGAACACAAAGCGCATAGTACGGCATTCCAAACTTATTCGTTTTCAAGAAGAACTTTGGTGCTTGTCCCATGCTCGCCAAGGCAAATAAGGCTCTGGAAGATTGAAGAACTCCCAAATTTGTTGCAGACAAAGCAGATGTTAAAACAACACCGTTGATGATATGAGGTAAAACTCTGATTCCGGCCCTCCTCATAGCAACAACAAAAGGCGAGCCGGCAGCATTTCCGGTGGGAGACGCAATGATAGGGTCTTTGGACGACACAACCAAAGTCAAAACAAAGACTGTGCACATGTACATGAGGAAACAACGAGCGAACACACGCTTCGCAGCTCTGTGAATAGCTCTCCGAGGATACTCCACTTCTCCTGCAAGCATGGCGATACCTTGGACACCACCATATGAGTAGACCGTGGAGACCATGGTTTTCCAGAAGGCTATGAAGCGGCCAGTGCTTGAATCAAAGTAGAGCCAATTGAAGGCGCCATCCTTCCAGTAGCGGAAACCTAGTCTCTCTTGGCCAGGCACACCACCCAAGTCAATGATTAGACCGGTAAGAATAAGACCAAACACCAACATGATCTTGAGACAGCCGAAAAAGAACTCAATTTCGCCGTACCACCGGATTTTATAGCAGTTGGTGGCTATAACAACCGCACCGAAAACAGCAATCCACACTGCGGGGTTCAAGCTCGACCAATAAGTCATAATCACTGCGACAGCAGACAATTCACTGGGTATAATTGAAGCATACATGTTGGTCCACCCGAGTGCGAAACCATAACTTTCAGAAATGAAATGGTTGGATTGCTTGATGGTAGCAAACGTCACAGGCATGAGACAAGCAGTTTCAGCTGCACACATTTGCGAGGCCAAAACCACCAAACCAACGAAAAAGTAACAGAGCAAAATACCCACAGGCCCAGCCGTGGCAAGAGAACCTCCAGAAGAAAGGAAAAGACCCGTGCCAAAAACGCCAACCACCGAAATCATGCCTATATGGCGTGCGTTAAGTGTAGAAGCCAAACGGTCCTCATAGCCAAATACCTTGTTTCTAACACTGGCAGACTCGATGTCAGTGACAGAGGTCACCTCCGAGGTTTGCTTTTCGTTCTTAAGAGACATTGCAGTGGTTGAAAAAAGAGTTTCTACATTGGCTCTCAGCCGGTTAAATACGGAATTCTCTTATTCCGCATAAGGTATCGAATAGGTACAAGTGTGTAAGGTGTGGATGCGAAAACATATGGAACAGCGCCACAAGAAGCGCCGCAACAATTCTTTCGGCACACATTACCGTTTTCATGCATGTCAATTCAAGAAAAACCCGACCCGAAGCATTTGGCCCCCAATGCAATGACTCCAAACTGTCTGACCTGACTAATTTCGAGAACATTGTTCTGAATTTACCTGCGGTATATTTCACGGCTTTGCTTATCTCTTTTGTTCGTAGCCCCATGAACGTATATGGAACATCGAAAATTACCTGTAGTGTATAATTCACAGTTAAAGAAGTTTGTGGGTTAACATGAAAATAGGAAACTGATCCTGACCCTTTCCAATACCCTTTTGTGACAAGTTGTATGAGATAACGTAGTCACACGCTTGAACAACAAATGAGAGTTCTTTGTGGAAGAGACAAACTGGGGAAGAGAGTATTTTTTTTTTGACCTTTGTAAGCCTCATCGGATGGTGACGGGTGTATGGCTCAGACTTGTAGATTCGATGTTTCAATTCAGATTCTACGTTGTCCTTTTTTTCTCTTTGCTTCTATTCACCTATGTCCTAAATTGGTCCCCTTAATGCAATGAATGGAATATATGGTATTGTACTTTTTCCCTATCTATGGTCTATCATGATAGGGAGCTATGCTACAATAGGCCTTTTCTTGCAATACAGTATTATCAAGCCTTTTTGGTTCTCACTCTGTCGCTTTGAGACCTACCATTGACATTGAAGTCACTGAATGCTCTTTATTATCAAGTCATTTTCATTCTCTCTCTGGAAAGGTTGGTAAGTAAAGTTTTGAGTCAATTCAACTTTAATGTCGGTATATTCGAGGGACTTCTACATAGCTAGATTATACTCAACCCATTGATGTGCATCTTAGTTTCCACTAGGCAATATAAATGCAGACTTGCAAAGTGAAATTCTTCGTACAGTTCAATCTTTCAAAATAGACTAACTAGGAATTGCTTTCCTATATGGCACTTTGATGTCCTCATTTTGTATTCTACTGTTCCGGAGAATTCTCTTTTCATTTCTCTGTGTTGTTTGCTACAGTCAATCCCATGCACGTCGATCGAATTTCGCACCAAGAAACAGGAAGTCGCTCGAAAAACTATAAATTCGCCCTTCGGAATATCAGTGTTCGCCCTCCGAGAAATCAAAATTCGCACTAAAACCAACATTCGCATGGACAAAAATAGAAATCGTGCCTAAAGAATCAACAATTCACACGCGGAAACGATAGTTCGTAATGGTTCTCAAATTCCCAATTTTCCCACAATTCGCACTATGTAGATTAAAATTCTCTGTAGTTTTAATCAATGTACAAACTGGAAGACGTCACCTGAATCAACTAAAATCGCCTAACGCCGAATACTCATGCACACTTAAATGAATACTTGTGCACCTAGATCGATAAAATATACATTGCAATTACGCACAAATGTAGTAAAGCAACTAATTCACTTTATCACGAATTTTGCTTTTTTGTCCTACGACTTGTGTTCACTCTGTTGCGAATTCACGTTTCCATGTATGCTAATGTTGATTTCTTGACCGCGAAATGGCTTTTCCGAGGGGCGAAATTCAATTCTCCGGGTTCTGCCCAGGCGCGAATTTTAGTTCGGGTGGTGCGAAATTCGATCGACGTGCATGCGATTTCTGTTTGGGATTGACTGTATCAGGACAAAAAGACGAAGACAGAACAGTTCAAGAAAAGTAAGAAATGTCAAGAAACACAATTGGATAAAGCAATTAGTTATAGTATGAGCTTGAAGCAATTGCCAACCACGAAGAAGAATTACGGATAAATAGTCATTCCAACTAACTGCAGTATCTAAACGGCCAGCATCTTTCAGGTAACCAATTATTTTAGATTTAAGCGACCTATCCTAGTGAATGTAGGCCAAGTCTTTTAAAAAGAGCTCATGAGCTGTCGATAGATAGTTTTGATTTGAGGTGCCTCGTTTCCGGACTATCGAGCTGAAAATTCCATGACTACGTTTAGTCAAGATCCATGAACTTATAATTGACAAGGAGAAGCAAAACAAATCAACAAAGAAAGTAATTGATTTTCATTCAGTTTCTGTTTATTGGCAAGGAATCCCGCTTGAGCCATTTATTAGAACCAGAGAAGCTGACAACGATACTGAGCTGTCAACGAAGATTTTAGTAAACCACACTTATCTCTGGTCTTCTCTATCAATCCAAAGAGAAGGCCAATTGTGTTAATATAGACCCTGGCAAGTTCAATAATAGATAGGCACTGAATGCCAGTATTATCAACCGAAAACTATGGTCTCGCTTCTTTCTGCGGTTTAGTATAGAAGACTAACTACTAATTCAGGCCATTACGATACTTTTCCACAATCTCTCTTTCTCAAATGCAACTGTGTAAAAGTTTGTATCTGGACGTGAACCTGTGGACACCAGTGGAATGACTGAAGTTTAAGGCTGGACGAATTTGGAGCTTTTTGTAAGTTATGTTTGTGGGACTTGGATCAAAATCGGACTATTCGTAAACACGATTCTTTCAGAAGAGATGAAAGGCCATACTAGGTCTGGGTTTGACTATTTTCCTGCAATATTTGGGCTTTCCTATTTGATTGTGTCATTTTGGTTTTTTGCGCCCCTTCTCTTTCCCATATTCCACTGAAAATAAGACGTTATAAGCCTCAATGTATCCATTTGTCAACTAAAAAACTCGAAGTCAAAACGTGGTGCAAATGAAATAAGCTCGAAACGCACAATTGAGCTTAAATAGTTTACTTCTCAACAACTTGAAGCAATGACAATATTCAGAGAGCTTTTCTATTTTTATGAGCGACAATGATGTAGATATTTACTAACAAACCTGCAATTGGTCTCTTTGAATTATCGAATTCATTGTTTGCTATGTCCACTTACTATCTTCGTAAATGTGGATTTTTCTTGTGTACGACAATGAACGTGATACAACGTAACGCTCGTTTTTTCGACTGACAACTATGCTTCAACTTCTTGGATCAGAGCATTCTACTCGACATCGTTAACATATGTTCCACATCTCAATGATGACATTTCAACCTCTTGCTGCCTTGTAAATTTTCCATGGGTTGGAAATTGGCTTTAGACTGCAGTATTGTGCATACTGGAATTCAAGGCGTAGAAAATACGATATTATTTGCCCAATGCATGTAGTCTAAAACCTTGCGCTAGGCTTGAAAATTTTAGGAGGAAGTTCATCACATTGCAATTACTAGTGAAAATCAGTCCAGATCAACTTCAATCTCCGACATAATCCCAATGATCGATAATAAAGCTGTGATTAAAACTTAGTAAACGTGCTCTATGCTCAGGCTGTATGCATAACTGACCAACAAGTGAGATACAAGAACGCACTCCATTCGAAAAAATCACGCCAATACGGTTGGATTTTCTTCCATCCAGAACACATCTTGACCGTAAACAATTATTTTTTAGGGGTGTTTAAATCCTCCCGGCAAGATGCTTTCTCGGCTACCTTAGGAATACGAAATACTAGCGCGTTATGCTACCGCATTCGGATATGTTCCGCGAACTTCACCACACTTTTGACGCATGCTAGGCACAGTTGTTAACTGCTATGTGCAGTCCCGATCCCCTAGACGCACGGCTTTGAAAGGCTACATTGAAATGAAACACAAAACCAAATGGGGCAAAAGACCTCAAAAGTCCAATTGTCGCTGTAATCAAAAAGCGTTTTTGGGCTTATATTTTTCTCTTCTTCACTTCCGTTGGTCTGTTCTCTGCACTTTACTATTTTCGCTCTCTAGCTTCCGGAACCATAATGCATGGCGCTTAAGTTCACGTCTGCATATTCTCTTTACTCCGTAAAAGTAGGTGGGTATATAACCCCCTGTACCTGAGCAGCATGTCCTACCTAAGAAGCTGTCAACAAAGACTTGGCAACGGAGATAGGAACTAGATGTTACTTTCGTTTAGTTTTGAAAACACGGTGAAAACAAAGCGAAAAAAAAAATAAAAGAATGCAGCAAGAAAAACCTGTGCATGAACAATGCGATGACTGTGGAAGTTGCTAGTGTGATGATGCTAACGGTTAATCGAAAGGTGCAGTATTCCTGATCGAAGTTGATTATGGAGATGAATGTCGCGCATGATGCATATGGACTTTGTGCAGGTGGAGACTGCCTTTAAAGTGGGTCTATTGTTCGGCTGCATTGCATTAAGTGGAGACCAGATTCTACAACTTAGTTGGGATACTAAGTCCGGCGAGGTAAAAGGGAAATAAGCGATTCAAAGAAACGAAAGCAACCAAGAGGATCCAAGAGCTGGCTTCAATCAAAGAATAGTTTTTTGAAAAAAAAAAAAAGTTTCTCGTTTCCTTGGACTTGCTGATGATATGTCTTATACCCGATCAGTTACGTCAACGAGAATGCGTTTTCACCATTTTTGACACAATGGCACTTTATTCTCTTCATCATAGTCCTCTATGTCTCAATGGAAAGTATTTTCCTCTCGATTGAAAGATTACGAATCTCAGAAATGGAAACTGAAGTTCGATCTCTTTGGTGTTTTCAGACCCGTGTAGAAGCAGGTAGGATAGCCGAGGAGAGATGAAATATTTGGACGAGATTCTAATTTGGATATCTATTTAATGCTGCGTCAGACAATAGGAACCGTCAATTTCAAAACCTGAAAAAAGGAAGCACATGGATGTGCTATGAGCTCTTTTTCAATTTTTTTTTTTTTTTTTTGTTCGTCGGAAAAATGTGAAATACCAAAAAAATTCAGACTAGGGCTACTGAAAGCCAAAGAGCACCTTCGATAGTCACTTTTAGTGGGAAAACACTACAGAAAATCTCCTCTACAAGACATGAAGAACGTCAAGAAAAGTAATGGTATAATCTTCTCTCATTATCGAGCGTCGAGAACACAAAGCCACAAATTTCAATTCTCAATTGAGCTCAATTTTTTAGACCAGTCGAGCTTCTGGTTTGTGTGGTGAGTTGCCTTTTCCAGACATAACGTAAGCCGGTCTTAGGGTGTTGCTTCAACTGGACCTGGTTCTTTTTGCTAAATTGTAATTTCTTGCTGAGAAGAAAGTATCAAACACGCGTAATTGTATTGGTTCAAGGTTCCATTTGAGCAGAAGTGACTTTACTACGAGACAAGCTTCAAAGTGTCAAAATACTTCATATAGAATATCTGCAAGAAAGACCGTCAATGCTCATTTGGACCATATTTTTGGCATTCTGGCCCGAGAAGTATATTAGTGAGTATTCAATCGAAGAGGAAGTTCGTAGACATTGGTTTTGTCTACCCACAATAAGTTTGAATGCTTCTGATACTGCAACAATAGCCAATGCAAAATGGGATCAATCGGCGATTTCGAAACTCCAATTCGCCAGAGAATATTATCTACAGTTTGTGTCTCCACCAAGGCTGTACAAAACAAGCATGTAGACACGAACAGTCTACTGAAGCAAGATGAATCTAACGACATCATCCAAACTCCAATATCAAGAAACATATTCGAAAGAAAACATCGTCGCACTTGCCTGTTGAATATTCTGCGATTGACTATGTAGCTACGAATATTCTAAGAACATCAACTGTATCTATAGAGAATATTCTCGGAGCATCGACTGTATCTAAAAGCATATTCTGGGAGCATCCACATAGAGTGTTCGACAATCCCTGTCAGGCCTCAGTTACTCGAGCGCCGCATACCGTCTCAAGTCCTCCGGAATGGCGTCCCACAAGCCTTTTTGGCGGAGCCACTTCTGCGAAAAGAGACGGTCGCTGTACTTGTGGGCGCTGTCGGCCAACACCGTGACCACGTTGCTGCCCGAGGGAAGCGTCTTGGCCACCTCAAGCGCCGCGGCCACGTTCAAGGCGCTGGTGCCGCCGACAAAAATGCCCTCGGCGTCGATCAAGCGGAACAACATGGCGATGGACGTCTCGTCCGGCATCTGGATGGCGTCGTCGATCAAGTCGTAGTCGGCGCCCAAGTTGGCGGTCACACGGCCCTGGCCGATTCCTTCGGTGAAAGAAGAGCCGCCGCGGACGACGTCCTTGCCGCCCGACTTGAAGTGCGAGTACAAAACCGAGCCTGGAGGGTCCGCCAAGACGCACTTGACGTCGCTGCGCATGCTCTTCAAGTAGCGGGTCACGCCGGCAAACGTTCCGCCTGTTCCCGTGGAACATGTCCACGCGTCGACCTTGCCGTCGAGCTGCGCCCAGATCTCGGGCCCCGTGGTCTCGATGTGTGCCTGGCGGTTAGCAAGGTTGTCAAACTGGTTGGTCCACACGGCGTTTTCCAACGCATCGGCGTGCCGCTTGGCCTGGTGGTTGTAGTTGGCCGGGTTGTCGTACGCCACGGCCGGCACCGCGTGCACCTCGGCGCCCAAGAGCCGGAGCGTGTCCATCTTGCTCTGCGCCTGCGTGTTGGGCATGTAGATCACGCACTTGTACCCTCTCAGACGACAGACATGGGCCAAGCCGATTCCGGTGTTTCCGGCGGTGCCTTCGACCACAGTGCCGCCAGGCTTGATGAGGCCGCGGCGTTCGGCGTCGTCCAAGATGAACTTGGCCGCCCGGTCCTTGATCAGCCCGCCCGGGTTCATGTACTCGGCCTTGACCCAGATGTTTCTGCCGACTTCGGAGGAAAGCGTCGGGAGCTTGAGAAGCGGCGTGTTGCCTATGGCGGCAGAAAACGTCGGGGCGACGAGCGGCACGAACGGCGGCACAAAGTCGGGCGCCGTGGAGATGCGGAGAAACCGTCTGGCGGAAAAAGAGACTTTAGACATTGGCGTGTGAAACGGGCCGAAAACGGTGAGAAATGGTGGTGCACACTTGTGATGTATGCACACTCGTATAACATTCTACACAACGGCTTCATGATATTGGGCATCTATAGAAGCCACTGGGATGTTCCGCTATGGCATGTTCTTAATTGGCCTCACCAATTGGACTCACTTCATGAGATTCAGATAGATCACTTATTTATAATCTCAATTATAAAAAGTTTTGGTTATCTGCGTATTATTATATAAATGTAACACAACGCATATAGTTTGATTCCTAAACTTCATTAATAATGAAGTTAAACGAACCCATTGACTCATGGAATGGATACTCTACATTTCTTAGTTGTATACTAATTATCTCAATGTTCAGTCCACAGTCTCCTGGATCCACTGAATCTTGATACTCTATTGCACTCTTGTTCATACCTGTTACTTCAATGTAAGATCGGGGCGTCTTTAGAATATTTGAGGAAGTTGTTCTCGTTTTTGGTAGTGGTTGACCGTGCTGTAGTGGAAGTAAACAAGGACTAGCAGCACATGAAATAAAACCCAATAAGCTAACGTAGATAGTTATAGTACAAAATTCAGTTAAATCACAAAAACCAAATCACTACCACAAGCTTTATTAGGACATTCCTTAAGATATAAATCTCCTGGAGCTAATGGACCACATTCACCTTTTGTGATCGAAGCATGTTCAGAATACCACAAATGTGAAGTATTCTTCATCTTGCGTCTAATGAATTGGGCTTATTTTCAACTTATTGCTATATTGCAACAAGCCACACTTCTACCAATGGAGTCTCGTGAAAATGATGCGATCTGGTTGGAAATTTGCTAGGCTGAGACTTAACGTTTAGGGGGACTCGATCATCGCGATAGATCCTTAGGAGCCGTCTAAGTGATTTTGAACTACAAGAAGTGAGCTTGGAATCAGAATGTGGACAATGTAGGGAACTATCCCGCAAGACTTGAGTAGATGAACGTACGATACTGACCTGACAATAAGACTCACAGATGGAATATTACATGGGTGATCCAGATGACCTGAAACTAATCCAGATTCACCTCAACGTTAGCATATTTTCTGCACAGGGTATAATATTTTAGATAGAGTAGCTATACAATCGATAGAAGGTTAGTCATCTCTCCGTAATCCAGTAGTCTAATAATTATAATACAGCAGTAGTTGAAAGTTAGGAACAACTAAGAAATGGGGCAGTAGCACTTATACCAAAGTAGAGAAATTACCCACTTGTCACCGCCAAGGACAACAAATATACGATTTTTATGACGAGCGTGCTTAGGTAAAGGGTGCCTGATTCTGCAGATTTCAAGCAATCTCCAATGATTGTGAGTTTGGTTCGCAAACTAGATTACTTGATGTGTCTCGCATCCACGAATCTAGGTTAGTATCTTGGCCAGGTGCTGCAGGCCAAATTGAGGATTCCAGATACCCCATGCAATGGCAAGCCTATCAAAGGACCGATCCAGTCAGTTCCTTTTGCTTCCCCATGCAAGTTTCCGCTTGGCGAAGAAACTTGCCGCTCTGCCGATTCGATTATGCGCCATGATGATTGAGCCCATTATCTGGATACAAGCCCACGTTCCCAACCTTATGTGTACACATAAAGTTTTAGGTAGAGCTGGCCAAGTATGGAGCCGACAGCAACAGGTCCAAACAGGATAGCCATAAATGCGGCACATATCGTTAAAGATTCAATAAAGACACCTCTAGACATAGAAGTCCCGCCAGCCACAGCCTTAACGAAAGTAATTGCTCCAGCAGTAGCGATGGTAGCAGCAATGTTGGACAAAGCCAAGAATACAACTCTGACTGGAGGAAAAACCCCGGCAAAAATGAATAGCCAAGTGGCAGGCGGACCCCAGTTGGGGGAGATTTCGGAAAACATGCACACAGGAGCCATGACACCTAAACCGAAAGCTAAGGAAATCACAATCCATTGGCGTAGTTTAGGACCATTATCTTGAATAGCTGCATCCTTGCGGAAATATTGACTCGCCACGAAAATAATCCACAAGTACACAAAAGTACCAGAGAACTCATTTAAAAAAGCAATAATATGTTCCTTCGACCCAGACGGTTCGCCGACAGTGCCAGTATATGGGTTTTGAACAGTTTGGGCTTTGTCTATTTGAAGAGAAAATGAAAGTTTATAGATTAATTGAGGATATGGCCGTGACATATAACGTACAATTCGCACCTCGAAAGTGTAATTGGGCCCCACAAATCAGAAGGTATATTCGACACAGAGAAAAATGGAAATGAGACAAAAAAGGCAAAGTTGCGATAGTGAAGGGAAAATACGATTTGTGACAATTGTGTGCTACTGAAATATACTTAAATCTGCAATGAATTAAAACTAGTGTTCGTATTCAGGCGACCTAAACTAATTCAGGCGAACGTTCGTCGCTAATGTAGTTTTGTATGTTATTCTATATGCTACTGTATGTTCTTGGTCTTCCTTTCCTCGTTCGAACATAATCGGATATTCTCAAGTCCTGCCCTACTAGGATACTTATGTAGTATTTCCAATTGTCGACAGTTGATGGTTCATCGAATTGGTTCTCCAGAATTGATTGATTTAAAAATTCAATCTAGAACTCAGATAGTTTACGAATTGTATGTATAATTTGGCAAGTTTCAGTTCCAAGTTACGAATTGTGGATTCCAGAGTTTGAATTCCATTTCTGTGCATGCGAATTCTGCTTTCCTTACTTTCATTCTTGAAGAAGTTCGGTGGGTGCGAATTTTAAGTTTCTGAATCTTAGATGTACATGAGATTGAATGTACTACTGAGAGTTAAAGACTAAGAAAATTTTGGAAGCAAAACAATAAATCCTTCGTCCATAATGAATAGCCACAGCTGAAACATTTATCTCGTTTGCGATTTTTGTCTTGGTTTCTAGAAGCTGTTTGAGCACCTACAATAAAAGTGAAAGGAAATTGAATAATGGAAGCACAACTATAATATTCTCAATGGCGCGAATTGAAATATTTCGGCTACATAATTGTTTAGGGAAGCTGAGTTTCGAACCTGTGATACTAGTGGGCCAAAACACAGTGTGCTTGGTCTGCATATACCCGTCTTCTCACGTGATGGGCGTTTGAAGAAAAAAAAAAACAGCGTAATGTCGCGTTTAACAAGATCGCAATGGTTGTCCAACTTCACAAAACCATCAAATGTCGCATGCGCACCTGGAGGGAGTTATTCTCCCGCACCAACAGGGTTCTCCATGCATTATCGCCATGCATATGCCGCAAAGGGCAGTGTTGCTGCACGAGTGGCACTGAATGTGCGCATTAACGAGCGCTGACAGATACGACCTTCACATTTAGGGGCTGCACCCAAGAACATTCGGCCTTTGTCCATTCGGGTTATCCTGCCCTTTCTGGAATGCGGAGGAGCCCTTCCATTCTGGCACTTGGAGGCAGTGCGAGCCAAGCCTTTTCTCCAGTAACATTCCGCGTTATATCCGGAACTCTGGCAAAACGACAGAGCTGTAAGGAACCGGCGCAAAACAACTTCCAAAAAAGAAAGCACCGAAACGCTCGCTTTCCCGTAATGTGAAGGTCAGGGATCATCTCACTGGTGATTTTTTAGTTAGCACCCACTTTAGCGTGTCGCGCGTGGTACTCTCAACAGCGCATGCATATGCAGATTCTGTCATGCACACACCTTTTATGTCCGGACGCAGGAGTGTATCTCCGATGCACATCCCGATATTTTCAATTCTACTTGCTTCGTTTTCCTGTCAGTGCAATCCATGGCCTGACCTTCTGTGATTGGCCCAGACACTGTTCTCTAGGCCTTGCGAAAGCCATCTATGCCAGAACGAGCGGTCTTTGTCGCAATTACGCCCCACTATGTCCATGTGCGACAAACAATGCCTGACGACCCAGATTTAATTGCGGCCGTTTTATTGTCATGCACATTTCAAGATACTTCGGCATCCTGGCCTGTACGGGTCCAGCTCCTGCCGCGCTAACGCCTAGCCATTGCAACAATTAGCCTTTAAGACAATAGCCTCGACTGGGGAAATGTCCTGCTTGTATCCGCGTTTAGCGTATTGCGTTTGGTTAGTGCTTCCGTGTTTCGTATCGGAGCGATTTCGGGTCTGAATGATGGAGTTTGACCGTTCCAGGTCGACGTTTCGAACCCGAATACCACCTGATTCTTCTCTGACTGCAAGTGCCGCCAAACATGGGGTAGCCACATGTAAGAAGCCAACCTTAACTTCGTAGAAGCAACGCTACAGACGCAACAGACTTGATGTCACTGGCGGATGGTTAAGAGACTGAATTACGAATAATTAACCTAGGAACGCAGAATTGCAAAAGAACACAGCACGACACTAAGCTCTGGCTGCAACGACATGGGATTTTGCCGCCTGGTTTCTTCGGTGTTTTCCGCGACATTGGCCCATGCTTTTCTTACGGGTTCCTCAGCCCAAGGCTGAGAAGCAAGACATGTTTGGTGTTTCGGTAAGATGTTAAACCGCAGCAGGTGCGACATTTGCCTGTGAGGGGTGCAGGCCGTGACGCACATTTTCACTACGCCACAAGCTCATGCATCAGGACTCTGGGCCGGCTATTCTCAAAACGGCAGCGAGAGCGGAATTGGCTAAATGCCGCGAGGGTAAAGAATAGGGACAAGAGTTGGGCAAAGAACAAAGGGCCACAAGAGCAAAAAGAAAAGAAAAGAAGAAAAAAAATGTCGTGCCTGCACAAGCGACTACAGCAGGGTTGGCCCTGGTGCCGGGGAACATTTCCGGCAAGATCGCCATGCGCGGAATCTAATCATTTGCAGCAGATTTTTTGTTTTTGCACCCCCTGCATTGCATGGCGCTGTCCTGCAAGACCATCTTCCCCTTTGATGCGCCGCTCAGCAGCTGTTTGGCATGCCGATTGCAGTGGTGCATGAAGCGCAGCATCAGTGTCAAAAAGGGCCCTCTATTTATTCAAGCTCCATTCCTGCAATGCTCCGTCTTTCGTGATGCACGCTTCTCCATCTTCACTTCTTCTCATCACCTATTCCTGCTAATCCGTCACTTTATTTGCATCAATGTTCATTCCTCGGGCCTCCTCTCACACCCGTCTACCTCCTTTCAGCGAGTTGATGCTGTCCATTTCCCACCAGCATACACCCACGTACCATGCGCCGCACATCCCGCTTCAATTTGCGTTCCCTTCGCCGCGCTCCGTCCCGGGCCCATTCGACTTTGCCCATTCCAGTGCGCCTTCTATGGCTTCTCTGGCTTCTCTGGCCGCTTCGAACCGGACCAACTCTACACTGGCGCCTTCGAGTCTGGCCAGCCCCAGCCTGGACGCCGGCGTAAGCGCCTCTGGCCCCGGCCATGCCCTTCCGCCTCTTCACGGCCTCCCCACATACCACCTTGCCGCAGGGCCCAAGCCGGTTCTGCCTCCGTTTTCTCGCCCGGCCGAGATCCCCACGCCGCCTGCCTCGGCTGAGTTGGGCAGCGCCCCAATGGTCGACTGCAAAACCGAGCCGGTGGTGCCCAAAAGAAAACATGCGTGCAAAACGTGTGGGCGGTCCTTCACCACACTGGGCCATTTGGCCCAGCACAACAGAACACACACGGGCGAACGCAAGCACATGTGTCCGTTTCCGCAGTGTGGTGCCCGTTTTGCTCGCCAGGACAATTGCATGCAACACTACAAGATGCATTTGAACGGGAAGAGCAAACGGCGGGGCAAGCGGGCTTGACGACGTCACGAACGGGTTTCAATAGGAAAAGTACACGACATCACCGGACATGTGTAGTGGACGAGTAATGAGTAACAGGTATGAATGAATAAAGAAGTATGATGAAAGAAGTATGATGAAAGAAGTATGATGAAAGAAGTATGATGAAAGAAGTATGATGAAAGAAGTATGATGAAAGAAGTATGATGAAAGAAGTATGATGAAAGAAGTATGATGAAAGAAGTATGATGAAATAAAGAAGTATGAATGAATTAAAGAAGTATGAATGAAATGAGTAATGAATAGTAAGGATGAAAGTAAGTAAAGGAAATATGAATGAATGAAGTAGTGAGTAGGATGAACATGAATGAAGTGGTAAGGAAATATTAATGAATGAAATAACGAGTAGTATGAAGCGTGGAGGTGAAGTAATGTAACGTCATAAAATGTATCAAGACGTAGCGGAAGGTGTAGAGTGAAGAGCATAATTAAGATCTGAACGGATTATCAAACGGAACGAGATGTGTCCAGGTGAACAGGGATGACCTCTCAGACAGAGGAGCCGACACCATCTAGTTTCATCCTTTGTGCCATAAAGTTCCATCCAGTGTCATAAGTTTCATCCTTTGTGCCATAAAGTTCCATCCAGTGTCATAAGTTCCATCCAGTGTCATAAGTTCCATCCAGTGTCATAAGTTCCATCCAGTGTCATAAAGTCCATCCAGTGTCATAGTACCGTCCAGTTTCATAGTACCGTCCAAAGTCACTCATAAAATAGAAAGTCATAACAGCTAACAGCTCAATGTCTATCTAGAAGACGTCCATCATTAAGTCAGGCGAAAGCTCGCCGATGCAAACTCTCGGTAATCTTCAGCAGACTCTCGATAATTCTCAGCAGACTCTCGATAATCCTCGGCAGACTCTCGGTAATTCTCAGCAAACTCTCGGTAATCTTCAGCAGACTCTCGGTAATCCTCAACAGACTCCCGAGTATCCTCTTTCCATTTTCGAGCTTCCTTTCCCGGCTGATAATATCCGACTTCCCACTTTAGCACAATTGATGTCACTGCAATAAAATGCCATGGCGTCTCATAGATTGCTCTTGTTGGTTCATGCTGGCTAGCACAACTAGACGGGATGCAGATATGAGTGGTGAAAAATTCTCGAACCGTTGTAAGCTCAACAATATTGCTAAAGGCGTCGAAGTTGTATTACCCATGGCACTGTTTAGCCACAGAATAAATGATGTTCAGAATTCTGGACAGCAAAGCACTTTAAGACACAAATTGGCAATGTTAGAACGAACGCAAGTCCGACGCAGTTGGCCGGACCCTGAAACCCCTCGTCTAGCAGATCGAAAGCTAATACATATCACCAAAGGCAGAGCAAGCTAGGATACTAGAGCAGGAATTCTAGACACGAGGCAAAGAGAAACAAGATAAGAGCAAAAGAAAACGAAAACGGAATCGAAAACGAAAACGAAAAAGAAAACGGAATCGATATCGAAAACGAAAATGAAAATGAAAACCACAGCGGGCCAGAAAAATTCACCTACGCAATTGAATAAAGGCGAGACCGCCACACTGGCGCAAGATGAAACAGCATATTAGCATTATTCTATCGGCCACCCACATCCAAGTCCGACAAGATCTAATATGCTGGCACCGTAATCTTTTGCCATGGGTGTGCAGATATGCGGAAATAGACAATGCGGCCTTTTGTCGGACATGTGTGTGTCGATTAGAGCAAACTTCTTGCTTGAATGGGGGACGGCGCCAAGCACAAAAAAAAAGTTACACCCATGTCTTGTCCGTAAGCAATGTTATCCAGCACTTTCCTCTGTTCGATATGCGTGGGCTCTGGACGTCTATAGCCGTAGAACACTTGAACATGCATCAGCGCCGTAGATTGCATCAGCCTGCAATTGCGGCGCCACTTGGCAGCATGGGCCCACTCGTAATTTCTGTTTACATGCGGCTCTTTTTCTACGGAGCTTCCCTCTGTAACCAAGGGGCTGAATATTTTTTTTCCACACCCATGTCGCTTTCCGCGTATTGGCCCCAAGCGTGCATTTGAGCGCTTCTGCACAAGCATGTTGGATTTTATCCACGTTGCATTGACCAGCAGCAACACACCTGCTGAAGCTCCGACTGGGCCGGGCGGCCCTTTTTGCACTTCCCATCCGGCCGTGGCGAGACCCTCATGTCATTTGTCAGGCTCGTCTTGACACTTTTCTCCCAGTTCAGGGGTTCGTAAAGGCATATCTCGTGACATGCGGACATGCCGCATGGGAGGATTCCTGCAGGACGGCTCTCATTTGCCGAAAAAGCAATGCCGTGGGCCACAACCTTACTAATGTGTGTCTGCAGTCGTAGGGAGGTAGAGAACCATATCTTTGGGCCATCTGCACGAACGGGCTAAATAAAGTATATTCGTGCTAAAAATTGCCGGCTTAGTGTGTCTAAAAGAGATTGGACATGCGCACTGGGCCCCTAACACCAGTGGCCTATAATTGCCAGTTGTAATACGAGGCTGTTCAAGCCGCCGCAGGTCACTGTTATTGCGGAGATAAATACCTCGCGACTGGAAGGTTGTGTAAGCGCATGAACCCTGGTCATCAAGTGGACTGTGGAGAAGATCGTGGCGTAAATTTGTGGGACAGGAGTAGAAATATGGAGAATGAGGAGAGAATATGGTTGTAGAATTGAGGTAAGGGAAGTAGAGGATATGGTCGTAGAGGATATGGTTGAGAGTGTAGAATATGGTTGAGAGTATATGGTTCAGAAAGTAGAATAAATTTCAGAAAGTAGAATAAATTTCAGAAAGTAGAATATGGTTCAGAAAGTAGAATATGGCAAAGTCAGAGAAGGTGGACGCAACTAGAAACCTTCTTGTCCATCTTCAGCCAGAGTTGGCCCCACGAACTTCTCTGGTTGGTTTTGCTCGTCCTGTTTATTTGGTCTTCTCTGCTCGTTCCTCGTTTACCCCACAGAGGCGCCTGCATGGCCACCTCGATAACTTATCTCCTAGCAGGATGGTTGAGGAAGATTGGGCTGTGGTTGTCGTTTGTGACAGTAACATTTGCTCATAGTACGTTGGAAGACGATGGCAATTGCTGTCAGAATTCCGCTGGCGCAAATTCCGTCATTGTCTAACGGTTTCTTCTTGGCAGTGCGACTCATGTCAAGACGGAAAAGACAAGAACGGGCACAGAAATGCCTAGAGACTGGGGAAAAAACATGAAGTAGGCAAGACAAATGACTTCAGCACCCCCTCTAGCACAGCATCGATCTAAAGTAGCAATTTCCAGCTGTAGTTTGAGCCGTGGTGGAAAAACGTCAGCCGTTCCGCTGAAATTCCGTCGCAATTCCATCCATCTCGAAATTCCGATACGATCTCATCTCCACTATAAGACATCCACCATTTCAGCAAACAATCCCAAACTATCGCTTTCCATTCATACATGTCCTTGTTTGCGGGCTCTGAAGCTCTTTGTGTTCCTCCTGCCCAACGGGTCTCGCTTTCTCTGAGAAACCTCACAGTCTCTGTCAAAGGCCGAGACTCCGAGTCAGGATCCACCAAGATCCTCGATAATGTCTCGTTTGATCTCGCCCCCAGCAACATGGTTGCCATCATGGGCGGCTCTGGTGCCGGCAAAACGACATTGCTCAATGTCTTGGCCCAGACCACCAACATCAACAGTCCAACATTGAATTTCTCCGGATCGGTGCACTATAATGTCGCTCTGGGAGCAGAACATCCACGGATTTCCACAGCTTTCATGCAGCAGAGCGACGTTTTCTTGCCTGGCTTGACCTTGCGCGAGACGTTGGACTTCCAGGCCCAGCTACGTCTCCCCAATGCGACGTCTGCGGAAAGAAAAGAGCTTATTGCGTCGTTGCTTTCCCTTTTGGAGCTTGACCACAGAGCAGACGAGGTGGTGAAGACTTTCACAGGGACAGTTTCCCTTTCTGGCGGAGAACAGCGCCGCCTGTCATTGGCAATCCAGCTTCTTTCAAAACCACAGCTTCTTTTCTTGGACGAGCCAACTACAGGTCTCGACACCACGTCTGCGCTAACATTGGTTTCTGTCTTGAGAAAATTGGCGTCGCCCGAAATTGGCATCACCATTGTTCTTTCGATCCACCAGCCTCGCAGCGAGATTGTGTCTCTTTTTGATAATTTGTGTGTTCTCACCAGAGGCGGCCGAACCGTATACTACGGCTCGCTTTCGGAGTCTTTGGCATACTTCCAGGACCTTGGAGCGAAAAATTTGGTCACTAGTTTTGCATCGAGCGAACCGTTTGAGGTTTTCAATCGGATCATGGCTCTCCTGGTGAAAAACTCCATCTCTTTGGAAAAAGAAATCGAGACTTCCAGGCTTGTGGACTCGTTGGTGGCCGAGTGGGCTAGACGCCACGAGTTCAGCCTGGATATTCCAGTTGATAAGCAAAAGAAACACTTCCGGGCAAATCTCGATGTGTTCAAATCCGCCCAGCCTCTTCCGTTGCATAGAGAAGTGTACATCTTGGCCAAGCGAACCGGCCTTCTTTCCCTTCGAGACACTGGCTCTCTTATTGCATTGCTTGGCGGCGCCGTAGTGCTTGCTATTGTGCTAGGATGGATGTTTTACAAGCCAACGCCTAACTTGTCGGGAATCCGGTCTATCACCTCTGTCATGTATGCGGTGCTTGAAATTATCGGCTTTGCCCCGCTTACAATGGAGATTGAGCGTTTGTGGAAACATGACGGTGTTTTCTTCCTCAAAGAGTACCGGGAAAAGTACGTTTCCGCTCCTGGTTTCATTCTCTCGCGAAGGCTTGCCAAGTTTTGGGTCGAAGACTTGCCCGTCCTGATTATTTTCTCGTCGATAGCATATTTCATGTGGGGCTTGAGAGTGGGGGACAATTACAACGACAGCGGTGACGGATCATACTTTGGTATTTTTTTCACCGTTGTGCTCTTGGTGTCGCTTGTGGCCATGTCTACCGCTATGCTCTGCTTTTTCTTGGGCTCTTCATTTGCCATCTCGACTCTTTATTCCAACATCTTTTACCAGATCCAAAACTCGGGCTCCGGCTATTTTGTCAACTCGAAAACCATGCCTGTCTATGTCAAATGGGTCAAGTACATTGCATACTTCTGGTATGGCTTTGGCGCTTTGACCTCGAATCAGTATTCTGACTGGCAAGGCAAATGTCCATATCCTCAAGATGATGAGCGCTGTTTCGAGTATTCTGGCAATTACCAGTTGTCTGTCTTGGGTTTCCCGCAACATTGGGTCGGTGCCCCAATCGGGTACTTGGTTATTTGGTTTGTTGGCTTCAATTTGATGGCGTATGGTGTGGTCAAGTTGAAAAACTTTGATGTGGCAGTTGCCAAGCAAAGAAAAAACACCATTGGTGGTGAAGACGAAAACCAGGCGGCAGCTTTGGCAACAGAGTTATCTACAGCTGGTCTGGCAGATGAAAAGGAAACAGTGGGCGCCAATGGCGTGAGCATTCATGTTCGGAATGTGGAATTGGCCGTTAAGGTGAGAGAACTGCGGTTTTCCTTAGCCAAAACAGGGCTGCGTACGTTGCTCCATGGCATCAATGCCAACTTTCAGCAAAATGCTGTCAACGTGATAATGGGCCCTTCCGGAGGCGGGAAAACAACGTTTTTGAACTACTTGGCCTCTCGGTTGCCCAAAACGTCGTCCTTCTCATCCACGGGCCAGATTTACTTCAACGGCTTGCAAGAAGTGACTACAAAAGACATCTCTCGCATATCTGCCTATGTGACGCAGCATGACAATTTGTTAATTTCCCACTTGACTGTCCGTGAAACCCTCTACCACCAGGCGCTTTTACGTTTACCCGTGGAAGAACACAAGTACATTCCCAGCCAAATTGCATATTTGCTCAGGCAAACCGGATTGGTGGATTGTGCCGATACGCCTGTGGGATCTGCTTCGGTGAAGGGCATTTCGGGCGGAGAAAAAAGACGGGTTTCCATTGCCATCCAGCTTTTGAGCCGGCCCAAGATTCTTTTCTTAGACGAGCCAACATCTGGCCTCGACGTGGCCACATCTGCTTCTATTTTGGTCATGTTGAACAAGTTGGCTGCGGCAGGCACCACAATCATATCTTCGATTCACCAGCCAAGCAAAGAATTGTTTGACAATTTCGACTCGATGGTTCTCTTGGCCCGTGGCGGATACGTGGTGTACAACGGCCCTACTGCCGGAATCGGACAATACTTGGCCTCTTTGGGCTACCCATGTCCCGATCTGGTCAACATGGCCGATTTTGTTTTGGACGTGGTGTCAACGCAACTTATGGAAACCAAGGAAGCGGCAAAGGCCCGTGTGGAACATCTTATCAGCAAGTGGACCACTCAGCAATTGGAAAAGGAAGCGGAACCTGCAGTCGGCACCGAAATTGACTTGGCCAAATTCAGCAAAAAGCCAACGCCGTTCAGCGTAGCGTTCCGGACCGTTTGCAAAAGACAGCTTTTGGTGTCTTACCGTGCCAAAGACGTCATGTTTGCTCGGATTTCTCAAATCACCTTGTTGGCCGCAGTGTATGCTCTTTTCTTTGCGCCAATGAAAAACTCTCAAGAGGGAGTCAGCAACCGTTTGGGTATTGCCCAAAGTGTGGTCAACTTATACTTTTGTGGCTTGATCAACAACATTTCGCTCTATCCGTCCGAAAGAGACATTTTCCACCAGGAGTACAAAGATGGAACGTACAACTCGTTTGTATTTTCGTTTGCGTATCTTTTCGTCGAGCTCCCATTCGAAATCATTCCATCCATCTTCTTTGCCGTTTTGGTAGTGTTTGGAATCGGCTTGCCCAGAACAGCTGGTATGTTTTTCGCCATGTTTTATTCATCGCTTGTGTGCGTGAATGCTGGTGAATCTTTGGGAATTATCTTCAACTCCATGATTCAACATCTTGGCTTGGTGACAAATGTATTGAGCAATTTGTTTATGGTGGTTATCTTCATGGCTGGTACCATGTCTTTGCAAATGCCCGGATTCTTCAAAGCAATGAATTACCTCAGTCCCATCAAATATGTGATTCAAATCTGCATCAACATGAGCTTCAAAAACCAGCGGTTCCGGTGTGCGGAAGGAGTTGAATCATGTCTTATGGATACTGGTGAGGCTGTACTTAAACAGTATAAGATGAAAGCAGATGTGGCGACAGCCTTTGGTGCATTGACGGCGTGTTTGGTGATTTACAGGATCATTGCAGTGTTTTCTACATACGTGAGGGCCAAGTGGTTTGTTTGACAGTATGTGCTAGATTATTATGCTCTTAATACAATAACTATATCGATTTTTAGAAAGAGCTTGTAGTTGAAACGCTCTTGTGTTTGTGGCTGCAAAAAAATGGCGACGGGGGCCGAGGGAAACATCTGTACATCCTGAAGGTATAACATCCATACATCTCAAAAAATACATCAGTACATCCCCAAACATCCGTACATTCCAAGCATAAAAACCCATACACCAGTGCTATTCACACCTGTACATCCTTATAAACCCGTACCTTTTTATGCTAAAAACCCATACACCCACTAAATTTACACCTGTACCTCCGTAATAAACGGCTCCCCACAGCCTCCAAAACCGAGTGGTTGCACCCTTTTATGGCATCTCGTGAAGTATAGGTGTAGATTCATTTCAAATGGGACCAAAATGTTTATGTTGGACCGGTCTTTTCCTCAGCTTAACAGAACTCTAGACCCACCACAGCCAGCAATCCTTTTGAAATGTTCTGCTCTTATTAAGCCTTCTTTACTCCTTCATATTCCTTGCCGGTCCGCATCGTAACGATTTTAAGCAAACGTTAGATCCACCTAAAAGCCAGTTTGATGAATTCCTGCATATTAGCATTTTACCTAACAAATGGGAAAGTGCTGATTCAGCAAACTCCAAGTACATTTTCCAAGCATGTTTAGAAGCGTTATCCAAGGCGCCAGACTCGTATGTGTTTTCCCATGAACAGCCCCAGTTGATTTCCGGGCCCTCCTTTTTTTCCGCCGACCCGAACTAACCGCAGAATCCTGTTTTCAGAAAGCCAACATTTGCCAGATTTCTCTCGACAGAAATCAAAGACGCCATCGACAAGGCCGTGCAGAGCTCGCCTGTGGTGTTGTTCATGAAAGGCACGCCCGAGTTTCCCCAGTGTGGATTTTCCAGAGCCACCATCCAGATGTTGGGCCAGCAAGGCGTGGATCCACACAAATTTGCCGCCTACAACGTTTTGGAGGACCCAGAGTTGCGGGAAGGAATCAAGGAGTACAGCCAGTGGCCCACGATTCCACAACTTTACGTGAACAAGGAGTTTGTTGGCGGCTGCGACATTGTCATGTCCATGGCCAAGAGCGGCGAGTTGGCGGATTTGTTGGAGGCCAATGACTGTTTGGTTCCGGAGGAGGAAGAGCCCAGCCTGGCGGACGTGAAGCCGGCCAAGAGATGATCCTGTAGATAGAATATACGTGGTTTTGATCGAATAATCGAAAGAGAAGTGTATGACGGAACAACGATGAAATCAAGAAACGAATAAAGTGAAATTAGGAGTAATGGTAGAATGAAAAGAATGAGCAATGGTAAATGAAAATAAGGAATAATGGTAAATGAATGAAAAGAAGGAATAATGGTAAATGAATGAAAAGAAGGAGTGATGGTAAAGGAAAGAAAAGAAGGAGTGATGGTAAATGAATGAAAATGAGTAATAATAAACAAATAAAAAGAATGGAATAATGGCGAACGAAATTAAATGAAGGGGGTTTCAATGGATTTCTCTTTCTTAGAGTTTCTCCTGATGTAGTTGTAATACATTCCTAGCGTAAATCGTGGGACAAAAGGTTGTACATCAGTTCTATTATGATCAGGCTCTTTATAATACTCAGGAATAATAAGTTGGGTCTGGTCTGGAGTTATGGTAGTATCTGCCCTTGAAAATTTTCCTTCTTTGTCGTATTGTTTTCTCCATTGGAACAACTTTGTGACCTTTCTAATGAAAAATACAAATCGAATGGAGAGATGAGATGAAAAAGTCGAAAGCGAAAAGGAACGTTAGGATGAATGAAGAGTAAAAAAATCAAGGCCAAAACATGATAGACCAAAATAGTCTACGAGCTCGGAACGATAATGAAGGAACCGACTCATTCCAAGAGAGGACAGAAATGTCTTCATCTGGCCTAACAGAATTTAATTCCAGCAATACTCGCCCACGAAATTGAGAGTGCTAGTCACAAATACTTGGCAGAAATGAATCGTTGTTGGTCAACTAAAACGCCATCTCGACAGGTATAGGAAATTAGTGATAATCACTCGAAACTTTTGGCGGAATCGACAGGCAAATATACGTAAACCAGCGGAATAATTCTTGGACATTCTTAATAGAGATAGTATTCTTGAGATTTGACATTCCGGCAGAATTCTTGAGACTTAATGGACCTTCAAACTTGTTTCTCTATAAATGATAGCTCGTTCAACGAAATCAATCAGCGACTCTTCTTTTTTGATTTACAAACTAGACCTATTTTTGCTCATTCTGTCGGTCCAGAAATCCGGAACGATCCGAAAAGCGGAATTTGGAGTAACACTTTCGTATCACGTTGCAACTACGGGTTGACACAGAAGTTATCTCCTAGCAGATACGACATTGTCCCAGCAGAGTTTTCTTGTCTCGCAAGGTCGACTGATTCCATCTGTAGAGACTGTACATGGGATGAAATTTTCCTGTAATGAAACCTTCATCAATGCCAGAGATGGCGAAGTGGAGCAGTGCGACATTTTTCATGCACAGAATCCCGAGAAGCGTTTACGGGCTATGAAACCCCACTGCACCTGGAACTAAAAAGGGTGTATTCGACAAAAATAAGCAAGAAAATCCTATTTCCTTGCAGAATCTGCTCGGCAATGCATAGTCTAATTATTCTTTTGGAGTGTTCTTTCCAAGGGAAATAGACAGTGCATATGCAAGCGCGAGCGCTAAAGTGGGATGGGTGTCTGTCTTGTAAAAGAAAAAATTCCGTGGGCCTTTGGCCCAGCCGTTTGTTTTAGTCAGGATTACTAATGCTGACACACTTCCGCGCCGAATCTTCGCGAACATGTACGGCGTCTTCCATGCGCCATGTCTATGGCCTGAGACAAGATCGGAACGGAATTGGGAACGCTGTAGTCATGTTGTATTGAAGAACGGGCGATTTATTTGTAGGTGGAGATTTCGTTAGGTGGAGATTTTGTTGCAGGTGGAGATTTCGTTATAAGAGACTAGTCTGTTCTTGGCATCTACGATCCAGATCCCGATGGCTCCTTATTATTCCATGAATTCCATGATTGAACAATCGAATTGCAGATGGAACGAGAGCCACCTTTTCAACCTGGAACAAAGACATGGACATGGACAGGAATACAGGAAGACATGAACATGGATATGAACATGAAGACAGGAAGACATGAACATGAAGACAGGAAGACATGGACATGGACATGGACATGAAGACATCAACTTCAACGTCAAGACTTCCATCATGAACTTCAACGTCCAGTCTTCCATCATAAACTTCATGAAACTTCATGAAAACTTCACGATACCTTCTACAGCTTTCGGCTATTCATCCTTTCCCCGGCATCTGCCGGATCGGGCGGAACATACTTGCCTGCTTTCTGGACCAGCCAGTCTACAGCTCTACGGATCTCTGCGGCTATCCAGGATGCAAGTTCTTAAACAAAAGAGTACACGGAAACCAGTTGCATGAGGAAATCATCAACCGTAAGTCAAGCCAGCCTGCTGGCTCACGCGTGGCCGCTCTTCACCGACGAGCGTCTTCGGAGCAAGTTCAGATCGTTCATGTTCAAACAAAATTTGTAGTCTCCATTGATGCCCGAGATCACCGACGACGAGCGCGTGCGCCCGTCGTCCTCGTTTATCAGCTTCAGCGAGTTGGTCGACGACAGCGACGAAATGGAAAGGTACTTCAAGCCCATGAGCTTGTCGTGAACCTCTTTTGCCGAAGCGAGCTCTTCATCCGAGGCTACCGACTCCAGGCCGTAGAGATCGCTCTCGTCTTCGTCGTCTTCGTCTTCGTCACTGTCCTCGCTGTCCTCGCTGTCGTCTTCATCGTCCTCGCGATCCATTTCGCTGAAAACCTTGCGGAAATTGACGTTCATGGGCGTCCGGGGCAAGTGCGACTTGTGGCTCGGCGCAAACGACGTTTTCGGATCGAACTTCACCTCCATCGGATCGACGTTTTCCACGGCCCGGCTAAAGTGCGCCAACAGCTTGAGGTTCACGTGCGACATGGCCGGGTTGCTGAACACTTTCTTGATGGCAAGCGACGGCGACGCCAAGCCGTTTTTGCTTCCAAACGGACTGGTGGCATGTCCGGGTGCTCCGGAAACGCTCAACTCGGAAATCGACTGCGACAACGCATCCAACGACGACACGGATGAGTCTGTGGGCTTATCCGTGGCTCTGTCGGTTTGCACGTTTTCCACCATTTCCACCGAGGCGTTGACGTGCTGCATCTCGGGGAAATAGCTTTCCGACGCCAACGGAACGGCGTCGGCCATCCACGGATGGCTGTAGATCTCGTCGAGCGTGATTCTCTTGATCGGGTTGACCACCAACATGCGCGAAATCAAGTCTTTGGCGTCGGCGCTGATTTCGTCCCACCACGGCTCCAAAAACACAAAGTCCGCCGTGAGGATTTTGTGCGTCAACACGTCCTGGTCGTCGTCATAGAAGGGCGGGAACCCGCAGAGTACCGTGTACAAAAAGCACCCGAGAGACCATATGTCCACGGCTTTCGAGTAGTAGTTACTTTTCAGCGCCGACGTTTTGAAGCGCCGTTTTTTCGCCACGCCGCAGTGGATCACCTCCGGCGCCGTGTACCCTGCCGTTCCGCAGGGCGTTTTGAGGTTGCTTTGGGTGCTAGCCAGCGGATCGTACTTGAGCTGTTTGGCCAAGCCGAAATCGGCCAATTTGATGGTTCCGATGCCGCCGCCGCCGACGCCGGGCAGGAAACGGCCTTCGTCCTTCTTGGTGCTGTCGTCGGATTTCCGTAGCGCCGCCTTATACTCGTCGGCGGGCCGGGGCACGTACGGAATGCGCTTGAACAAGAGATTCTCGGGCTTGATGTCGCGGTGCACAATGTTGTTGCGGTGCAAGAAGGAGATGGCCTCGAGAAGCTGCAAAAAAACGTGCTTGGCCAACGGCTCCGAGAAGTAGGTGTACTCGATGATCTTGTTGAAGATCTCGCCGCCGTCGCAAATCTCAAGCACCAAAAAACAGTTGTCCGGCGTGTCAAAGTACTCGATGAGGTGCAAGATGTTGGGGTGGCCGCCCACGTTCGAAAGCGTGTTCATGATGTTGATTTCGTTTTGGATATTGCCCAACTGTTTGGCGCTCAAGTTCTCCTTGTTGATGATCTTGACCGCCACTTTCTCGCCCGTCGACACATCCTCGGCCCGATATACGGACGAAAAGGCGCCTTCGCCCAAAAGCTGCTCGAGCCGGTAGTTGGCTGGCAAATCCGGATACTGGGCTAAACTGAAGGTGGGTTTTCCGTGGGAAGACATCTTCTTGAAGGGGAGAAACGGAATGGATTTCTGCTGGTTAGCAAAAGAGGGAAGGAATGGCAGGGAGTGAAGGAGAGGAAAAAATGATACAAAAAAAAAAAACACAGAGTGAAAAGACCCGCTAGTAGAAAAATATCCTAGAGGCTAAATGTACTAGTGCGACTTGATTCCACACTTTTCCTTCTGTTTCGGTCTTGAATGCACACAGAATTATCCTCAGCACACCCGTACACCACACACATAACTCATCCCAAATCTGATACGTACTAGAGTGATGGCCATGGGGCAAATTGCTGGGCCAGATTGCGGCCGGCGATCGGCGCGGTCTTAACTGCCGGGCAAAATTATTTTTATCTGCTCCCCAGACTTTGGTCATGATGATAAAAGACAAAAAAAAAAAAAAGGGCGCAACACGACGTCATTCTGTGCGTTCCCCTCAGAATGCAGTGAGAAATGACGTAACGGCACATTTCGCGCTTTTACCATGTTCCAGTAGTGTTTTTTTTTCTCTGACAAGACAGCGGAAGTGAGGCCGGTCGAAGGTATAATGGGGAGAAATTCCGGTCTGAAACTGGCAGCGCTGGTCAGAGAGCCAGACCGTTTTGACGATTTTCGAAAAGACGGGGTCATGTGGAGAATCTTCCCACTTTTAGCCGTACTGCACGCAGGCCGCGATTATCCTTTCTGTATGCGTCATGGGCAATAATACGGTATTGTTTAGGGAAAAGACGATCGCGGTCTTTCTTGTGTGTGATGCCCCTAAGTAAAAAATAGCCTTTTGAAGACATGGAGACGGCTATTTTTGGCGTGCGTTTTTGTGCTTATCTCTGGAATTGGGACAGCCGGGCCTATTGACGTAATGTCTACTTCATGGCCTACCAGAATAATTTTGATTTGGTTAAAGTCCATGAAGTAATAAAGTACGGAAGTTAAATTCGAAGAAAGTAAAGTAATGCGCTTCAAAGTAAAGTCTATTCTTTAAAGTTACCTCTCTTCCGAATCCGCAGGCCCTTAAAGGAGAATCGGACCAGCGAAGATTACCTTCATTTATTCCGCCTTCATTTATTCCACATTCATTTATTCCACCTTCATTTATTCGACCAGTGAAGATTTATTCGATGTCGTCAATTACTCGAAAGTGCAACCATATAAGTCTCAATGGACCCAGAGTCTTTTCTTGTCCCGCTAAGTTGTAAGGCCCAGTCCAGATTCGAACAAATTCCCGAAGAGTCGGGGAATCTTGTGTTGTTCCCAGTTGATTGGTTACTGGGGAGCTTGAGGGAGGAAATTGGACAAGATTTCACCAAGTCCAGCCAGATTTCAGCCTGCTGTTCCATGGAAAGTATGCGAGCAGTTTTATCCAAACTTCTGCTAAAAACGTTGTACAGTGCTACTTGGTCGTTCTATATTGATGAAACCATTTCTACCTGCAAAGTAATTATTTATTTTCAGTACCTTTGAGCGGCTAGGTTTTCTTTAGATGTGGTTTCTTTGGGCAATAGTCCAAACTTGGTCGAACTAGAATATTATAGTTCCTATATGGCTACTCGCCAACATTCGGTGCCAACAAAGCTTGTGTTCGTCTTTCCCAATACTAACAAAATATCCTCGTTCTGACAAATTGCGGCCCTAGATGCATTTTTATTGTGTCTAGACTGGTTTGAGTTACTTCACGCTTCTCTACCAGATCGACCAATATTCAAATCCGGCGATCACACTATGCAAACTGCGAAAAATACCACCAGAACAGAATAATAACTTCCGAAGAAAACAAGTTCTGTAAACGGTCCCTTTTGTTTACTGGTGACTTTTGGTAGTATGAATTTTGGTTGGTTTTGGTGCGAGTCTGAAAACCAGGCACATTTTCCAGGTTGGCTCTCAAATTTTCATAGTGCTACGCTTAATACTTTTTTCCTTTTACTTTTTTTCTTAATACTTGCTTAATGCTTGCTTAATGCTTGCTTAATACTTGCTTAATACTTGCTTAATACTTGCTTAATACTTGCTTAGTACTTTTACCTGCTTCTTTGTTCACGTGCCGATCTGTGTTGATGCACGTGACTCCCATCACCTCTTCATCGCCTTCTGGCGCAAAAGTGACTTTCTTCCCCAATGAGCAGTAAGACGAAAAAAAACGTCTACTCGAGCGCCAACGTTGATTCGGCGGCGCTCAAGGAGCTCCTTGAAGTGTCGCATGTCGGTGTTTTCGACGACTTGACCCCCGTCGTTTCTTTTGTTCAAAAGGGCCTTTTGCTCAAGACCTTGAGTAACATTTCCTATTTCAGCTCTGTCAACAGCATCAAGCAAGTGGCACGTGTGTCGGACAACTTGGCACAGGTGTTGGACTCCATCAACTTTGTCCTCAACGACACGAACCCGGAGTCGAAAAACTTACAGTTCAAGTTGGCTCTTTTGGACCAACGCGAGCGGCTCTCGGAATTCTACTCGGACTTGTGCAAAAACCACTTGAAGTTGGTGTACAAGGTGTACGGCTTGAGAAAGCCCGAGGCTGTTGCTGGTGTGTCTCGCTTGGTCGTTGCATTGTGCGAGTATAATGACCAAAGCGTTTTTTCCGAGTTTCTCGATAGTTTCGACTTCAACCACACGGTGCTACCGAAGATTTTTGTTCCTTCTAGAGACGACTTTGACCGCAAGGTCTTGTTGGCCGGGTCTATGCGGAGTTCTGCGGTCGACTTGTGGCTTGCGATCTGTTCCAAATGCCCTGCCACCTTTAGAAAAGCATTGTTGACCAATTTCAAAATCATGAACAACTTCTGGAAGTACGTGGAGATGGAGCGGTACGACACTTTGAACAAGATCATCGAGTTCCTCACCAAATACGTGTTGGACGAGAAATCGTTCAAAAGATCGACAAAGTGCCAAATCCTCAACGAAAACTTCTTGTTCAATTTCCGCTCCTTGTTTCCTTTGGCCACCAGTGAGAACACGAGATTGGAAGACAACGACGAAGATGAGTTCTCTGATTTCAAGTCAGCCTTCACAACGTTCATGAATGTCTTGGTTTCCGACCTGGCCCGAGGCATTTCTTATCCACAAAACGAGTTTGGTTCACTTTTAACTGTCAATAACAAGTCTTTCAAAATCAACAATAAGTTGATTTACACTCTCCTCACGGCGCTCAAACCTTGGGAGTCCTACTCGCAGCTCCAGTACGTGATGGAAATCCTCAATCACAATAGTGAATTGCTTCCTCCCTACATGAACTGGATTGTGGCATTTTCTGGTGGATATCATGATCCGTCTTTAACGTCGTACTGGATAGGACATACGCTTCTTTACACAGAGATCTTGAAATCCCCTTCGCTCCCTGCACAACTCGAATATGTGTCTTTGGCTCCGCTCTCTAAAAACGCCATGACAGATTGTCTTACATTTCCAAACGATTTGGTGAAGCAGTTGGGGTTGCAGTTGATTTTGCTCCAGTTGCTCAAACTTTCCAAAGCAAACAATGTCCCGCAAACGCTAGTCGAACTTGTTTTGGAAAATTTGCCCGTAAATGCAATGTTCGTTCCACTTTTGAACCACCCCAATAACACCATCAAACTTACAGCTACTATGATTGTCAGAACAATGGAACAGCTTGCACCAGCTTCTTCTTCTTCGGCCATTGTGTCGCTTATTGGAACCAATCTTGCTGGTTTGAATCTTGAAAATGACCAATGCGACAGCTTTGAGTTGATCCTTCTTGACAACTATTTGTCTATTCAGTCCAACAATGACCTTAAATGGTGGAATAAATCTTCGAAGGGAAACTCTTTTTTCACGTCTTTACTAAAGTTATCCAGCATGGTTCTGCTCAAGTCCAAACTCTTCCATATTCTAGAAAAATTGACGAAAACCTCGCTCATTTTCCACGATATGAAGTATGTGGAAAACCCGCTCTTGATGTTGATTGAAGCTACTTCCTCTTTCAAAAGCACAGATCTTTCTGATTCATTCTGGAATTGCATGGATGAAACCATATCCAGATCCATCAAAACTCCTTACAAATATCTCGACAAGTCTCATCTTGAATACGACGATGTGAGTATTTTCGTGGTTGTTCTTTTTGAGCAGCTCCGGTTTGTCCCCCAAGTGGAGGCTGACAAATCCATAATGCTATGGTTGAACACTTTCATGCAAAAACTTGTTGTCGTCGGCGAATCTTTGACAAGCATTGAAAAACTCGCCGGTGACAATGGCTTTAGCTTGAGTATAGATTTATCATCTGTTCAAGCGAAAGATAATATCATCACAAAATACGATTTCGCTGAAGGTGTTCTCGTGCTCAATAGATTGGTTAATACCACGAAAAGTGCTACCGCTTTGTTTGATCTTGTGTCAAAGTTAGGCAGTTTTTTGATGGGAGCAGGATTATCCGACACATTCCTATATCACTTTGTCTCAAACCCCGAGAAATGGCCATTTGTTCAGAGAATGTCTTCAAGCAACATTTCTGAAAATGATATTATTGGCATTTCTCTTTTCAGTGAATTGCTCCAGCAATTGGAGGAGCCTTTTTTCTCGACTCCTTTGAACAAATTGGTTTTCGAGTCGTGTAAACTTGAATTGCCTAAGAAAAATCAGGCTGTGGTTGGAAAATTCTTGTGGATCTTGTCCGGAGACCAAATCAAAGAATTGGCAAACGAGGTCTTTTTTAACGAATTGTTGATTACGAATCTTTACAAGAAGGTTATTGACATGAAGTTGGACATAGTTCCTGATTTTGCCAAGCTCATGGCTATTTCGTCCCAAGAGATGAACGGGATCTTGTCTCACTTCAAGCCTCCCATCGAACAGATCCATTTGGTTTTGGGAAATCCCCATTTCCACTTTCTTCTCGATGATCCAAATGATGATGTTATTCAATATCTTATCCAGGTAAAAGATATCAGTGATGATGTTTTGTACCGGGTCGCTATTTATAGCAGAGAGCTTGCGGAAAAATACAAGGGAAGAGTGATTCTGTTGGCCATGTCTTTGGACAATTGGTCACAGTCAATGAAGATTTTCACATTTCTTCTGGATTTCTTTGAAATAAATGATGTTTTAGGCTTAGTCATGCTGCATGTGGAAGGGAAGCAAAAACTTACAATGACAGCAGACTTTGCACGTTTCTTAACTAAAGCTTTTGTGCTGGGTGAACTTCCAGAAACCGTGAAAATTTGGTTCCATAAAGCGATGGTATATATTACGAAGAAATTTGCTGAGTCGCCGACATTGTCAGAAAACTTTGATGCGTTTTTGCAATCTATGGAGGGTTTCATTTCTTCGGTCGAAAAGCCTTGGAAATTAATTCCATCGAGCGTCGTCAATACGCAATTTGAAGTTTTATTGAAGCACCATGTTTGGGCAGCACAAGAGAAATATCTTTCCTATGCCAATAAGGTTATTCTCAAAGCAGAGGCAAAAGACATATTGTCCGACAAATTACTTCAGATTTTTGTGAACAACGAGCATAATGTGCTTAATAAGCTTCCCAACACAGATGATGCCGGCGTTCGGTTTAATTCCGCTTTGCTAATCTACACGCTCTTCAATCTTGATGCAAGCAGATCTGCCACCATCACGTTACTAAACAGACTTTTGACATTTTACCTCGGGTCTACGCGATGCGAAGACTTGTTAATAAAAGTCGTTTTGAAGGGCATTGAGAAAAACATAACGCAAAGCTGGGTCAACCAAGTGACCAACTGGGATTTTCTGGAAGAAATCAGCCAAAAGGATTTGGAGTTGGTTGGTGAAGAACGGCTTTTCATCAGAGACCATTCAAATCTTGTTGTGGCATTGAATAAGAAATTTGTTCAGAATACCGTCAACAACATGGCCGACTTGCCCATTGCACCCAAGACCCGTGACTATACAGACTATGAACGGTTTGCCCAATCATGTCCTGTTTCTGCTTACCAGGAAACCGTTTACGACGCAGAGTTTCTTATTCTCGTCATCATCAACAATGACGAGCTTATTCGCGAAGAAGAGGAGGGGAAAATCACATTCAACATGGCGAAGTTGGCCGATTCCGGGTTGCTTGGGTTTGTTGTGGCTGCGCTTTCCAACGCCGAAATCAGGGACATCTCCAAGATTCTTTTGCACGGCATGTTGAAGTACATCAATGCGCTGGAGGCTAATTTCAAGGACAAGAGCGTTCTCAAGGTGTACGTTTCTTCGATTTTGCACACGTTGCGTGTGGCCGACCACAAGACGCCCTTGGTGTGGCACATTGTCGGAAGTATGGCCAGCATTCTCACCAACCCGGGCCATTTCCTCTACGATCGGGTTGTGCGGTACATTTTGGCCACGCCCGTGTTCAAAGAGCTCGAGATCCCGCTCTTCAACACCATCATGTTCTCTATCCGCGGCGACGACACGGCCGAAGACGACAACTACTACAGACAAGTGCTGTGGATCTTGGAGCAGTTGACCCATGGCGTCCAGAACGGCACCGACTTGAAGCTTTTGCGGTACAAAAACGTTGTGGAGCTCATGCTCAACATGTGCAACTCGAGCTACGTGTCGAGCCACATGAAAAGCGCCGTGCTTCATCTTCTCTATGTCATTCAGCGCATCCAGAAGGAAGGCCTGGACATGTTGGTGACCAAGTTTGGCGCCTTGTCTTCGCTTGAGATTCTCAAAAGTTCCGTGGACACGGGCGTGCTAGCCGGGCTTCAGCTGGCGCTCAATGCGGACCAGGTGGCGCTTCGGTTTGGCGTTTTGGCGCTGGGCCTGAAAAGATTGCAAGAATGGACAAGCGACGATGTGCAAGTGGCGGTGAAGAGAATCCACGCTGCGTAAGCAGAATAAACAATTACAAGAAAAAATAAGTAATAAAAAAAAAATGCAAAAGTAAATAAACCGATTGTAAAAGTAAAAGCAAAAGTAAATAAACTAAACGTAAATAAACAATCTACCGATTGTCATGCAAATTCCCATTCCCAGTACAATATAATAATATTTCCATGCGCGCGCTTTCCCCAAACCCCAAAAGCCATGTCTGTACGTATATTGGGAAAAAGAAACGGCATAGCCCAAACGGCAATGCCGGCAAAAGCTCTTGTGCTGACGCCAGCTCGGAAAACTCACGCACTACGGCGTGGATTTGGTGCTTATTTCCATCATTTTGGCGGGAATCCACCGCAACACGGGTCTAGTCTTTGACACGGCCCATTTGTCTTCTGCGGACTTCCGCAAGTGGTTTGGCCAGTACTTGTCTGTGGGCGAGTACTGCTACGACCGGTGTGTGTCGCTCTTGCGGATGAGCGGATACTTCAAGCAGAAGAACATGAGCTCGGGCCGAGACGAGCCTCTCTAGTATAGGACAATGGAAGGAATGGATAAAGATGTAGGTAATGGAGAATCGAGAGAATCGGGAGAATCGAGAGAATCGGGAAGAAGAGAAGAACAGGATGTCCATACTGTTGGGAGAATCGGGAAGAAGAGAAGAACAGGACTGACCATACTGTTGGGTGGGATTGAGTGTCAGCATACCGGAGATTTGCGAGGGATGCTAGGAGGAAAGGTGATTAGGGATATTGATATGAGTTATTAGGTAAAGCTAGATGGTTGACAGAATGTGGAGATGGTTAATGCGGACTAGGCTGAGAAGCTAGGCAGAAAGGAATAAGGAAGAATGGCAGAATAAGAATAAGGAAGAATGGCATAATAAGAATAAGGAATAAGAAGGGCAAATTAAGGAATACGGAATAAGAATGAGCTGAGGTACAAATCAGCAGTATGAGAACAGAAGTATGAAGAGTATGAAGAGAAGAGAAGAAAGAAGAGTATGAACAGAAAAGAGTAGAATAAAGGTATAAGGGAAGAGACTAGAATAAAGAGTATAAAATTATGAAGCGTATGAAAGTATGAAGCGTATGAAAGTATGAAAAGCACCATGATGGAGGCCACCATATTGGTTGAACCTCAAATTCAGTCACCAATTCAGCCATATGAGTCCATATTCAGCCTATGAGTCCATATTCAGCCATGAGTTCATATTCAGTTTATTCAGCCACCAAATTCAGTCACGGCAGCAAATGAAAGAAGATAATGAACTAAAAATCCAGAGTGAACAGAACCACAGATCAGGACAAAATCAAATTGCACCTGTAGGGCAGAAATACCTATACTAATGCGCTTCACCCACAAATAGCGATTTTATCCATTTTGTCATCCTTTCTCGTTCTTCCGTTATTCTTCGTCGTCATTCATATTTCGTCTTCCTTCATTTTTCGTCTTCATTCATTTTTCGTCTTCCTTCATTTTTCTTCATTTTCCGTCTTCCCTCATCCTGCACCATCCACATCAACACTCTTCCACCAAAGTACGTGATCTTTCTTCAGAGGCAGACACCGTGTCTCGCGTCTATCAGTGAGATCGCAGAGCAAGCGTGTTGAGATGCGCTGGGCCGCCGACCTGTGGCGTGTCCACGAAAAACCAACACCGACATTTCTGAGTCTCACGTTTCTGTTTGAGTTACTAATCAAGATATGAACAAAACACTCGCCGAGTCGTTCCGTAATGCCATTGAGCTCGAGCAGAAGGCCGACATGCTCCTAACGGCGTCGTATCTCGAGGCGTACTCGCCCAAAAAGCTCGCGTCCTTCGGGTTGGCCGTAGTCAACTTGGTGATGCAGAACATGCGCACGGGACTAGGCGGCAAGACGTTGGTGGAGCTAGCGTTGGACCCGGCGGTGTCCCGGCCCGAAGAGGAAATCCTGCCGGGGTCGTTGAGAGTAGGCGATATTGTGAGAATCGATCGCATGGCCAACAGCTCAGAAGACAAGACATCTTTGGAAGGCGTGATCACTCGGCTCTCGGGAAAAGCCCTCACGGTGTCCGTGGACGAAGACGCCAACGACGAGACGCTTCTAGGCTTGTACAACAACACAGGTAGCGACAATGTGCGCATGTCGGTGGTGAAACTAACAAACTCCATCACCTACAAGCGAATGATGCAGGCGATGAAGAAGTTGGAGGATTTGGCGGACGCAGACAAGAGCGAGGTGATTCGTCTTTTGCTAGGCGAGGCCCGCTACACGCCTCGGCCCAAGAAAGGTCCGTGGGACGTCTTCGACGACAGTCTCAACGAGTCGCAGGTTTCTGCGGTGGACTTTGCGCTTTCGTCGCCAATTGCCATCATCCACGGGCCGCCGGGCACAGGCAAAACGTACACGCTTATCGAGCTCATCAAGCAGCTTACGTTCAACCAAGGCGAAAGGGTGTTGGTGTGCGGAGCGTCCAATATATCTGTGGACAACATATTGGAGCGTCTTTCGGCGGACTTTGGCGGAGAAAAGGAGAAAAAGAAAGACACAGAGAAAAAGAAGGACAGAGAAGGGGCTACAGAGAAGGCGAAGAAGGACAGGACTACAGATAAAGAGAAAAGGAAGGAGAAGAGAGCGAAAAGGGAGAACGACAAAAACGGCAAACGAGCCAGGGCAAAAAAATCCACGCCGGAAAAACTCATCCGCGTGGGCCACCCGGCACGGCTTCTTCCCTGCAACCTCCAGCACTCGTTGGACGTGTTGTCCAAGTCCAGTTACGGCGACAGCGGCGACGAGCGGAGCATCTTGCGAGACATTGAAAAAGACATTGGATCCACGCTTGGCCAGATCAAAAAGTGCAAGCGGTACGGCGAGCGGCGGCAGCTCTGGACCGAGTTGAAGCAGCTCAAGCGGGAGCTCCGCACGCGCGAGAAGAAGATTGTTCGAGACTTGCTTGTCAATGCGCAAGTGGTTTTGGCCACGCTCCATGGGTCTGGGTCCAACGAGCTCTTTGCGGTGTCGAAAGAGTTCTCGCCCGCCGAGCCCTTTTTCGACACGCTAGTCATTGACGAGGTGTCGCAGTCGTTGGAGCCGCAGTGCTGGATCCCGCTTCTTGCCCATTTGGGCATCCGCCGCTTGGTGATTGCCGGAGACAACATGCAGCTTCCGGCCACGGTCAAGTCGCGAGAGGAGGCAATGGCGCTCCAGCACAAGGGCCTGAAAGTGGCCGACTTGGAGTACACGCTCTTTGACCGTCTCGTCGACAAGCTCCACGGCAGCGAGTACAAGAAGCTTTTGAACGTGCAATACCGCATGAACGAGAAGATCATGGAGTTCCCCTCGCGCACGCTCTACAACGGCGAGCTCCGGGCCGCTGCCGGCGTGCGGGACATTTTGCTCTGCGACTTGCCAAACGTCCAGTCCACTGATGAAACATCGGTGCCTTGCATGTGGTTAGATACCCAGGGCGGAGATTTCCCCGAGCAGGCCGATGATGCGGGCGCAAACCACTTCTCCGGCTCCGGCAGCAAGCTCAACCCGGGCGAGGTCGCCGTGGTGCAGCGCCACGTCCAGGCGTTGGTGGACGCCGGCGTCGACGCCGCCTCGATCGGCGTCATCTCGCCCTACAGCGCCCAGACGGCTTTGCTCCGCAAGATGGCCTGCATGTTTGGCCCCGTCGAGGTGGCAACGGTCGACGGGTTCCAGGGCCGCGAGAAGGAGGCCATCGTGTTGTCGCTCGTGCGGTCCAACGACAACCGCGAGGTGGGTTTTTTGCAAGACCGCCGCCGCTTGAACGTGGCCATGACCCGGCCCAAGCGCCACTTGTGTGTGGTGGGCGACATGGCACTTTTGGACGCCTGCGGCGTGCGCTTCTTGTCGGAATGGGCCCGCTACGCTGATTCTAGCTACGACGTGGTGTATCCCGATGCTGGCCAGGTCTAGATCGTTGGTAGATCGTTGGTTGTTTCCGTTTGTCCGTTTGTCAGTGTTTCAGGCACGTTGCAACGATCAGGACGGTCAGGACGATCAGGACGATTATTCGGCAAGATCTTCTGGCCTCTTGTGGCTATCGCTTTGTTCGCTGCAAGGCGGAATGGCTTCTTTCCTGCACCAGCGCCGCGCCCCGCCGCACTGGCTCCTTCCACACCTGAGATGTCTGCACCTGCCCACCATCTAAGCGCTGGCATGAACAATGGGTGACAAGTGGCAGGCAGCTTTGTGTAGGAGCATCTGGGCGTGGCAAAAGAAATGAAAGAGCAAAAGAAACAAAGAACACAAGAAAACCAGAACACCTGAACACCTGACCTGAACACCTGAACACAAGAAAACGAGAAAACGAGAACCTGAACACAGGAAAACGAGAACACCAGACCAGACCAGACAAAACAGAACAAACAGAACAAACAAACAGAAGGCTAGACCCGTGCCTTCGCCGTTGCCAACTACGGACTCGGTTTCCCACCGGCGATATTTTCCCACTGCAGGATCTCGTGGCCCCGACAACCGGCTCTAGGCCATCCATGCCGTAGTCCCACAATTCCCGTTTGGGAAGGGCAATGTGGGCGCGTTTGTCGCGTTTTGCGGCGCGGCATACAGTCGCACTGTTGTTCTTTGCCGCGAATATGCAAGGGGACTGTTCGTCTTTACCATCTGCGTGCAGGCGATCCACCATTGAAACACCTTAGCCGGCACCGATATTTAAACCGTGTATTCCGCCGTCTGCAGCCTTTTTTTTTTTTTTTTCTCCCCCATCTTCAAGTCTTTTGTTCCCCGCAGCCCACGTTTGTGCATCCGCTCCTTTCCTCTTTCTTCCAACCGTTTACGTTCCTTACTTCCTCTCACACATCTCTCAGCCATGAAGCTTTTGTCTCTTGTTGCCGCCGCGTCTCTCGTCTCGAGTGCCGTGGGCGAGGTTTTCTACGAGACCCGTTTCCACTACATCACCGTGGATGCCAACGGAAACATCGTTGGCAGTGTCATTTCCGAGGCCTTGGCCGAGACTGGCCTTCCGGACTTGGAACCTGCCTCGGCCACGGCTCTTGCCGTCGAGTCCGACGCCCCTGACTCCGCTCCTGCGGCCTCTACCCCTGCCGCAAACGCTGCACCTAAACCCACCACTACAACCCAGGCTGCGCAGCCAGCCACGACGACCTCGAGCACTGCCCCTGCCTCGTCGACGTTTGCGCAGGCATTGGCCGACACCGGCTCGTCGTCTGGCGTTTACGCCGAGATTGGTGCCTCTGGCGTCGACGAAAAGTTCGCCAAAGCCATCTTGGACGCACACAACCAAAAGAGAGCAGACCACTCTGCGGGCCAGTTGAGCTGGTCGACCGAAGTGTACCAGTACGCGCAAAACTACGCCAACGGCTACGAATGTGGTGCCGACTTGAAGCACAGCGGAGGAAAGTACGGTGAAAACTTGGCCAGCGGCTTCAAGGACGGTGTTTCTGCCTTTGACGCTTGGTACAGCGAGGGCAGCGGCTACGACTATGCTTCTGCTTCCACCTTCAGTCATTTCACGGCCATCATCTGGAAGGGCACTACCAAGTTGGGATGTGCTTACAAACAATGTGGAAGTGATGGCATGTACGTGATTTGCTCCTACGATCCAGCTGGCAACATTGTTGGCGAGGGCAAGGAGAACCTTTCTCCAAACTAGGGGTTTTCAATTTGATTGGTTTAGGTTAATAAAACTCGTGTATGAAAGATGTAGTGAAAAGCAGCGACAGCGAACGAAACTTCGAGCCAATGAAGCGTCTCGAATCACCCAGTCGGGTCAAGTCCAATCAGCTCAAACTAGAAATCGAAGATGAAAACACAGATGATCGAACAATGGCGGACAGCGGCAATTCGCCAGAACCTTCATGGTTAGTATACTATTGTTCAGCTTTGTTTGTTTGCATACTTGGATGTTTCATATGGTTAGTAAATAAGATAAGCTCGCAACACGTTAAAGATTAACTATC
Organism: Clavispora lusitaniae; assembly: GCF_014636115.1. Lineage (NCBI taxonomy): Eukaryota > Fungi > Ascomycota > Pichiomycetes > Serinales > Metschnikowiaceae > Clavispora > Clavispora lusitaniae. Next base: position 538,241 of record NW_027093981.1, read on the forward strand.
ATAGTCGGTGTTAGGAGCCTGAAGGTGTCTAAAGCTAAATATACGTGAAACAGTGTGGCAGAAGGAGGCGAAAGAATGACCAGGTCAATTCACTGCCATGAACAAGCAAGGGTATTGGAAAAAATAATTGAACAATACAAGAATGAAAAATATAGTACAAAGTCAGGAAATCAATAGAACCAATCAGATATTCGAGCAAACCAAAGTAATCAACCAAAAGTAATCAACCAAAAGTAATCAGCCAAAAGTAATCAAAAATCATACTTAATCATTCGAGCAAATTGGATTCCAACTGAAATGTGTCATTACACTATTGTTCTGGCCTGGCATGTGCGGTTATTGAACGCTAGATCGAAATTGATGACCGTGAAACGCCCAGAAACTACTTCTGTGGTTAGAAGGGTCAGAACACAAATCAGCAAATTTGCCATTGCGTCAGCACAGCCCAACTATGAAACGTCTTTGTTGGTTAGAAAGCTATTGCCTCCTTGCTTCGAAACTTCAATTGCAGGCTCAAACGGAGCATCCAAACATTTACTGATTGACCTCGGCTCCACATTGGTATTCCCGACGTTCTCTTCTCAGGATTCTAGATTACGCTTGTTCAGAAACTGCAATTAGTACAACAGTTGAGATTCGTTTCCTTTTCGCAATCAGAGTATAATTAGCTCACTAAGATTCTCTTTTTTCTCTGGTGATAACTCTATTGACTGTGTCTATATCTCTTTAACGTTAGCTTAAGAGAGCAGAAATAAGCCAGTGGAAATTTATTGAGCTGCCATCAAATAACATCACAGGTAATTTATTTGAAGTTTTTCTCTGCTCTTACTTTATGCTCGGTCTTGTTGTTTGTAGCCCATTTGCTTATAAACCTGCAATACCACATTTCGGCACAGACTGTTTCCCAAAGTTCATTTTCTAGTTCAATTAGGGCGAAGATCGGGCAGGCGTTTTTTCTGTTTTGTTCTCTCAATTAATTTGTTCCTCTTTATGCATGATGAGTCAGTAACTTGAGTGAGCACAAAAAGCAAAAACGACAGACAATCGCACCGATTCGCTAGCATCAAAAAGGAAGCTTTCAATTACAAAAGTAAGCATTCCAACGTAATTCCATTTCCTCTACTTGCTTTTGTCTTTCTGTGGCATCTTCTGTTATCCTGCATATAAGCAACGATTTCGTTTATGAATAATTCGCCAAAAAGTCGAAATTTCAGTATTTCCCCCAAACTGAGACGCTTTTCCTCCTCAAGCCCCTTCCCTCTTGAAACGACTCCAAAGCAGCCCAAAGTCTCAAATCGGTTGCCAGCAGATAAGCCGCACAAACCGTTTTTTCCTAAAGGTTTCTCTCCTGCAGATACACAATCATCACTAACCCTACTACTCCTTCTGGCCCAGCCACCAAAACACCCCAACAGCAGCGCTACACCCCTTTGAACAGCCTCTCCAGACGCACATTCACTTTCCATTCATCGTCTTCTCTTTTTTCGGACATGGAATCGGACCCCGTCAAGGCCGAACAAGGCGAACTACTAGGAGTCGAACAGGACCCGGACCTGCGCAAGAGAACAAGCAGAGCATGCATTCGCTGCCGTTTCCGCCACACAAGGTGTCCCGGCGGCCAGCCGTGCGGCAAGTGCCAGATGGCAAAGACAAAGTGTGAGTATGTCGAGTACGAGAAGCGATTAGTGGTTTCGCGCAAGTATCTCTATAAGCTCCAGGAGGACATTGTACGGCTCAAGAAAGAGAACGCGGCGCTTCGAGCGGCCAACGAAAGCAACGGCTCGGCCATGCGGCCGGACAGAGACGCCAGCCGAGAAAAATCGCCAGATGTATCTGCAGACCGAAGCTCGGAGCCACAAGTGTCTGGAGACTTGGACGGCCAGTTTTTGACGCCCGATGACCCGTCGGTGCCCGAGGTGATCCACCCTTCTCTCGACAAGCATGGGCGGCTCATCCAGTCCCGAACAGGCGAAAAGTTGTATGTCGGTTCTTCTTCGATGACTCTTTTCGGCTTGGAGATCGAAAACATGGCGCCGCCGTATGCGCCAGACTTGTTACACTCCAATTCGTTGGTGCTGACGCCAGCAGAGTCGCCGCAGTTTGGCAAGTCCGAGACCCGCACCGAGTTCAGTGACTCAAAGCGGGAAACAAAGATCTTGGAGAAAGAAGGCAACGCCTACAACATCACATTGGCCAAGACCAACACGCGGCCGGGCTTGCTGGTGAACTTTACGCTTCCATCGTATCTGTACGCAATTCTTCTTGTTGACACGTTTATCAATTACAACGACGGGTGCTTTTATTTTTTCAACGAGGGTCTTGTCAAGCGGTTCTTGATGAACCTCTACTCTGGCCGCGGTGCTGAAAACAAAAAGATCATCAAACGAAACATGTCATCCCGTCTTGGCCCGGCAGCAGACGAAAACACCATCAAGAAGGACACCGACGACGACACGATATTGGAAACCATCTGGTTCTGCAAAATCCTTTTGATTTTTGCCATTGGCGAGATGTATCTCGGCACGGAGTCGGACACGCACATGAAGAACCTGGAGAAGGAGGTGATTATGAACTACGGAAAAAACAAGACGAAAAAGAGAGCCATGGGAAAGGGCAATACGCTTCCGGGATCCGGGTTTTTTTACCAGGCCTCAGAACTTTTCACAGGCTTATTCGCCTCGGGCGCCATTGACAATATCACCAAGGACGGCGGTATCGAGGTGATGTTGCTCTATGCGTTTTACCTCCAGGTGGCCGACTGCACCATTGCGTCGTACTTTTACTTTGGCCTCGCGTTACGGTCTACGTTGATTTTGGGATGGCACGTTGACGCGGACATGGAGAACTTGAACCGGTTCGAGTTGGAGCACCGCCGCAGAATATGGTGGACCGTGTACATGTACGAGCGCATGTTGTCGTCCAAGGCCGGGTTGCCGCTAAGTTTTGCCGACGACAGTGTTTCCACAGAGCTTCCGTTCGACTTCAAAACGGACCTTGACGATTTCCCGAGAGACGAAAACGACGTGAGAGGATACTACATTTTCCCCTCGGCAGAGTACATCAACAACTGCGTGACCATCACCCAAATCAACGCCATCATCTTGTCGTCGCTATATACGAAACAGCCCACGGCCAACATTCTTCCTGTGGTTTCCGACTTGGTGCAGCGCTTGTTCAAGTGGAAAAACTCGTTGCCGCAGTTTCTCCGCGTGGACTTCTCCAAAGACGACGTCAAGATCTCCCGCTTGATTGTCAACCTCATGACAGAGTACTTCCAAGGCATGAACTTGGCGGTGCGGCCGCTTCTTTTCCACTTTGCCACCAAGAAACTCAAGGAGTTGCAGTTGCAGAACAACCAGAACAAGTACATTGACTTGACGCAGTACTCGAAGAACGTGCTCACGTTGCTCAATGCGTCGTTCCAGGCGTCCATCAACAGCATCAAATGCATCTGGGCGCTCCTCCCGCAGAACATGGTGGCGCTTTTCGGCTGGATGGACCGCGAGTATCTCTTCACCTCTGCATCCACGCTCATCCTCTTCAATGCGTCGTTTGGTGTCCACGATGCCACTCGGAAACATCTAGACCACGCCCTTACGCTCTTCACCAAAATGAAAAAGCTTGGCAACTATCCGGCGGCCCTCCGCCGTGCACAGCTTCTCAAGTTGATCCGAGTTCTAGACTTCAACGGTGTCATGCAAGATCTCTTGCAGAAACATGACGACGACGATGGCTCGGCGGCTCCTGTTACAGGCCCTGCAGCGCCTATGGATGTGGATCCAAGCGGCTTTGGCGGCGCCACGCTGTTTGCGCCGGCTTCGAAACCGTCTACATATGCCGAGCCCATTCCCATGCATGCGGTGCATCCGATGGCCGGCGGCCCAGAACCTCTCCAATCCAACTTGGACTTTATCCAGTTCAACGGGCCTGTGCCATCTTCCACACGGCATGCCTCCAACCGCCATACGCCCACAATTCCAGCGTCGGCCAATTTGGCCAACGAGGAGACGTTTCGGTTCAACGGGGCTGCCGCTGAACGCAAAACCGGGGACGGTTACTTCCCTAACCGTGACTTGGCGGGCATTGAAGGGTTGACGTATCTCGACGAGGAGCAGAAATTGTGGAACGAAATCACCAATGATGCAGGCTGGTTGCAGCCGTCGGGGGTGCCGTCGGTTCGACCAGAAAGCCAATACAACTTCGGCCCGGGAGCCAGAGGAAGCAATCTTCCGAGCCACAACTCCATCAACAACTTTGTCGGTGCCTACACAGACATTGTCAACCTCGAATTCCACGAAGATACGTGAGGTGGAGGGGAAATAATTTGGTGGGGCTAGATTTGTCTAGGTACAGGGAACGCATAGTAAACAATTTATGGTACAGTGTATATAATACAGTAAATTTACAAGCGGTTAAAAAAAGTCCATGGAGAAGTCGTTGTGCGGCAGCTGCTGCTGTTGCTGTTGCTGCTGCTGTTGCTGTTGTTGTTGCTGGAGAATCTGCTGCGGCAGAATAGACATGGGCTCGCCTAGCCCGTTCAAGCCGCCCGAGTCTGCGAACATCAGCATGTCCGGTTCCTTGCCCAACATCTGTCCTGCGCTGGGGTTGAACAGGTCCATGCTAGGCTGCTGTGTCTGCGACATGGCTGGCGCAGGCGCACGTCTTTGCATTCCCATAGGCGACGAGTACTGCGGAGACTGGCCCATGTTGTAGAACTGGCGCGACTGAAGCTGCTGGCGCTGGTTCGCTTGGGACGGGTGGTTTGGCTGAGTGGGCTGGTTCAGTTGACTTTGGCTTTGGTTCGGCTGGATCTGGCCTGGTCCCAGACCAAGCAGATTCTGAAGCAGCAGGTTTTGGAGGTGCAGGTTTTGGCTCTGCTGAAGCTGGCTTGGCTGGCCGAGTTGGTTCTGCTGGAGGTTTTGCTGGCTGAGTTGGCTGTGCTGGCCGAGTTGGCTTTGCTGGCCGAGTTGGCTTTGCTGGCCGAGTTGGCTTTGCTGGCCAAGTTGGCTTTGTTGGCTGAGCTGGCTTTGCTGACCCTGCTGGAGCTGGTTTTGTTGGCTGAGCTGGCTTTGCTGGCCCGGACTCTGCATTGGCTTGTCGCCCTGGCGCATCTGCTGGATCTTCATTTTCAAAAACTGGATCGCCTCGGGATAAAGGTCCTGGAGCCGCTTGTACAAGGCCTTGAGCTCGGGCGTGTCTGCCGGAGCAGACAAAATCACCGGGAATTGGAGGCGGTTGGGCTGTTGGGCCGCCGCCTTGTTGTGGTACAGGTCGCTGATGTACGCCAAAACGCTCAAGTTGCACTGTAGTCGGCGGTTCCAGTTGTTGTACTGTTCCAACAACTCCTGGCGGCTCTGAGGCAGCAATTGTTGAAGCGCCTGCTGATTACTGAGAATGTTGACGTAAACCGTGTAGGCTTTTTTGATGAGCTGCGCATTGATCAAAAGAAGCACGGTTGCTCTGTCGCTGTCGAGGTCGATCTGTCTTCGTGCGGACATGGCGACGGTCCGAGAAGTCAAGAAGGCGCTGGTGAGAAGATGTTTTTTGGTGTTTTGTTTGGTGCTTGAGGAGACTGCAGGCAAGGATAAGAGAGGGCAGGCATAAAGACTGGGAAAATGAACATGTGGAAGTGTTGAAGGAAATTAAAGACATGAAAGGAAATTGAAGAAACAGGCGGAAATGGAGAGGTGGGAGAAGTTGCAGTTGTTTGTGTTATTTTTTTTTTTTTGTTGAACTTTCGATTTTTGCCGGCTTCCTTTCGTTTTCTTTACTGTGTCCTGCGCCTCGAGTTTTCTCCATTTACATTTTTTTCGCCCATTGTCCTGATAAGCTCGAAACTGCATCAAGCACAAGGGAAGACAAGTTAGCTAACTTTGTTAAAATTTAGAAAGACAATCACAGCAACGATATTTCTCGTAAATCAGTCCCCGAGAAACCAGTTTAGCACACAGAGAATTCATAAAGAAATGCTGGCTATAGGATATTTCGCTGCCTCAACATATTTGCTTGAACTACTTGAGTAAGATTAGACGGTTGGATTATGTAATTGGACATGAACGGACCAAAACTGCACGGCTAATGAAATATACAACAATTCAATTCAGGATTTCATGATTACCGCAGCTGTTAACTTTCTCAAATATTATGTCTCACGGAATTCAGAGACAAATTCTCCAAGAATTGACAGTAGCCGTAGCAACAGTACCTAATAAAGCAAAATGTTTAAATTCATGACACATTTCCACATTACACATAGGGTGCTTTCTGCACAATAGAACATCCATAGTACCTCTTTCCCTCAATGCGTTATGTACTATGATTTTGCGATAGTACCTGACCAATATGTACTTAGTCATTTCACTTCTTAAGACTATCATCGGTAAAGCAGACTAGTCATATAATGCCGCGTATATTGTCGGTGCCATATTCCGTAATGCAAATTTAGTGCCTCTGATCGAAATGCTTGAATGAACTAAGGTGATTCAAAAATGATCGCCCATTTTTTTGAAGGAAACTTTTCGACCTAGGAATTTAGAACTAGCTAATTCTTTTTTTGAAAGTTAAATCGTTGTCTGCACATTTAGGATAGTCAGAGTCCAATAAGGAAATTGTAAACAGCGTCACTAAGGCAAACATGATTGTCGACAGTATCTACTAGAAGCGATCCAATGTTCATAGACCACTTTATGAGATACTTGTATTAAATTCCAATGAACCAAAGTACTTCGCCGAAAGGGTCAATAAAATATTTACGTTATCACCGGCACATTTTTATTTCCTTTACATTTTATTTCTACACTTTATCTCTACATTTTCATTTTTATCTACATTTTATTTCCTCTACATTTTATTTCTTCATTTTATTTCTACATTTTATTTCTACATTTTATTTCTACATTTTATTTCCTCCACATTTTATCTACATTTTTTCTACTCTAATGTTCTTCTTATTCACTTCATTGGCTTGGCTACTTACAATTTGTTTGTCAACTCAGGAACAGCCTCATTGAGGTCAGCCACCAACCCAATGTCAGCCACATTGAAAATAGGAGCCTCCGGGTCCTTGTTGATGGCAACGATCGTCTTCGAGTCCTTCATGCCTGCAAGATGCTGGATGGCACCCGAAATACCCACAGCGACATAGAGCTCAGGGGCGACAATCTTTCCTGTTTGGCCCACCTGCAACGAATTGTCACAGAAACCAGAATCCACGGCCGCTCTCGATGCGCCAACGGCAGCGCCCAACTTTTCGGCCAAAGGCTCAAGCAAAGCATCAAAAGTCTCTTTGTTCTTCAAACCGCGGCCGCCTGCAACCACTCTCGTGGCCAGACCCAACTCAGGTCTTTCGGACTGGACCAAGTCCTCGGAAACAAACTCAGTTCTGTTACCGGATTCGGCCGAAGCTGACACTTCCTCAACTGGCACAGCATCGCCATTGGTCTCCGCAGCCGGGAACGCCGACGCACGCACCGATACAAGAATCACCTTGTCCAGAGACTTGACTGTGGCCAAAGCATTGCCCGCATAGATTGGCCGCACAAAGGTGTCGGGCGCCTCAACACGGATGATATCGGAAACGGGCTGGACATCAAGCAACGCCGCCAACCGGGGCAAAAGCGATTTGCCAACAGCACTAGCCGGGGCTATCACGTGCGTGAAGCCTCTAGACTCCACCACTTCCTTGAGCAAAGGCGCAACTTCCTCGGCAAGGTAGTGGCGGTACTGCGGCGCCTTGGCCACCAAAACGTTCGAGAGCCCTTCGATCTTGGAAACAGACGCTGCCGCTTCCGCGCCGTCGGGTCCGGCCACTATGGCGGTGACGGGTTTTCCAATGGCCTTTGCAGCGACAATGGCCGAAAGCGACGCAGGCGTGACTTTGCCATGGGCCGCCTCCACAAAAGCCAAGGTGTCCAATCTCGCAAGCGACTGCGAGAAGAGTCTTTTACTGGCAATTGAACGCAACATGGGGAATAGAAGTGACTCAAATTTTTCGACTCTGTCTTGTGCAGAACGCGAGTGATAATGCGACTCGGCCTCGGATCTTGGATATGGGATACTGGTTATTGAATTTACGTGAATAATTAAATTTTAGAAAAATATTTGGGTTGCACGAAGATTTGGCTTGGCTTTTGGCATAGTTAAGATTTCTTCAGTTAAGATTTTATTGTTGTACGTGCAAAACCTCGGTTAATGAGCCTCATTCCATACAGTAATAAGTCCATTCGACCGAGAATTGGCCAAACGAAAGAAATAATGTCCACTATGAGCCAAAAAGAAAACCAGAAAGCCACACAGCTTGAGCGTATATGGAGAGTCCCCGAGATGTTTTTGTCACGTTGACTTCTTCCACAATGTGCTTCTATCTAGACTACTCAAATTCTCTAGCACCTTTTTTCCAGCAAAGAAAACCGGAGCTTGAACCACTGCAATACGCCAGCCTATTTTCTGTGACTTCTACCTGTCAGTCTGTTTGAGTTTAGGACATCATTTTGACCCGCTTTTTAAGTGTGTTTAATCACTATGCCACAATGCTGAGTTACAGAACTTGCTCAATATGTCTCACAAAGTTGAAGGAAAGTGAGCATTTGCACCCAGCATCCAATTTGTACCTAGCTTGCACCCACTTGCATCGTAGAAAAGATTTAAGAACAGAAGAAAGGAAAAAAAGTTTCATCTCGTTAACAATTACACACCTGAAAGATTTATGCTAGTCCCTTTGCTGCACGTTCCCATCGCTGGTCATGAACCCACCCCGCATTAATGATGTCAATATGATCTTTCAATTTGAATCGTTTCCCGTCTTTCAATTTGCACCCATATACATTAACCGCACACATGGCGCCCAATATTTACATCCAAGATAATTCCTATGGTAGTACTTGGTATTGTTCTTCCCCGGGTTGTCAGTCACGTGCATCAGTCCAGATAAGACTCCACTTTTCTATGAGACTGCTCATGTCTATAGCATACTCCACGTGACAAGTCTGCCAAGACTATCAAGAAACACCTTGCCAGAGGCCCTGCACTAAAGCGCTAGATGCTACTTCTTTTCTGTTTCTCCAGCTAGCCTGATTCGTCTCTTTTTCTCCAGTGGCTTCCCCAGATCAGACGTTTGATGCAGTGCCCTCACGTGGATCTTGACATAATTAGCGCCGCACTAATTCTATATATCCCATTGCGAGTCTCGTTACTGGCTGATTACCTTCAAGACTCAGCTCACCCGCTTTAGGTCTTTGCCCTTCTTCTTTCGCAATGAGCTTCCAACGGGGTCCGGCCTCGGATCGGAAAGGCGCCGAAAGGATGACTTCGCCCACGCCCAGCGCCCGGCACATTTCGTCGAAAAGAATCAACCATGAAAGAGACCCGCTTCTCCGAACAAAGGACAGCGACAACTCCCAAAGCTCTTCGGAATTGGGTGCGCCACCGTCCAGAGACATCATTGCCGCGTACAAGGACAGTGCCATGGAAGCCAGCGCTAGCATAGACTACGTGTCTCCTCTTCCCAAACTAGGCCTCAATAGAGAGAGCTCGGAGTACGTCCCAACCACGCGTGACCACGACATCAAGTGGAAGGTCTTGCTACCTTACTATCTTCCGATCTTGTCGTGGGCCAAGGAATACTGCGTGGAGTTTGCTTTGGGTGATCTTATTGGTGGAGTATCTTTGGCCACGTTCCAGATTCCTCTTGCCATCTCTTACGCTTCGTCTCTCGCGAAGGTGCCCATAACATGTGGTCTCTACTCTCTTGGATTCGCGCCGCTAGTGTACATGGTTCTAGGTTCGGTGCCGCAGATGATTGTGGGGCCGGAAGCGCCCATATCGCTTATTGTGGGTCAGGCAGTGGAACCGTTGCTTCACCACTCGAAAAAGAAACACATCGGACCTGTGGACTATGTGGTTGCCATCACATTTGTGAGTGGGGCCACATTGTTAGGCTTTGGTTTGGGCAGATTTGGCTTTTTGGACAATGTGCTCTGTGAGTCCTTACTTAAAGGCTTCATATGTGGTGTAGGCGTGGTGATGATTATTAATTCCAGCATCACCATGCTCGGCTTGAATCTGCTACTCGACAAAATCTCCGCTGAAGACTCGCACATCCACTCTCCTTTCGACAAGATGAAGTTCTTGTTCAAGAATTTCCACGAGTACCACTCTCTAACGCTTCGCGTGAGTATGGTGTCGTTGATAACGGTCCTCTTTGTTAGACGGTTGAAGTCTAAAGCAGCGCTGTCTAAAAACCCAAAACTCCGTTTGGCTGTTTATGTCCCTGAAATTTTGTTGCTTGTTATTACTACAACCTTGATGACAGAATTCTTCAAATGGAATCACTCAGGCTTAGAGGTAATCGGGCACATGGATGACATAGAAGATTCTTTTACCATGTACAACCCATTGTCGACATCTCGGCTAGGTCTAATCAAAAGCCTTAGCACTTCTGGATTTGTTTGCGCAATGTTGGGTTTTTTCGAATCCACAACGGCTCTGAAGTCTCTTGGTTCTAGGTACGATTTGCCCATTTCATCCAACCGTGAGCTCGTTGCATTAGGCGCTATCAATGTTTTTGGGAGTGTTTTTGGGTGCTTACCTGCCTTTGGAGGATACGGCAGATCAAAAATCAATGCATTATCAGCTAAAACCACAACTTCCGGTGCAATAATGGGTCTTATCTCTTTGGCCACAGCCAGTTCAATCTTGGGGTACTTGCACTACATTCCAAAGTGTATATTGAGTGTCATCACAGCAATAATTGGGATTCTGTTGATCAGTGAAACACCAGCAGAGTTGCTTTTCCACTGGAGGGGCCAAGGTTTTGATGAGCTCATTACGTTTGCAATAACAGTTACAACTACAGTATTCTCTTCGATGGAAGCGGGAATCGCTATGGGTCTTGTCTATCTGTTGATCAGAGTGATCAAGAATTCCACCGTTTCACATATTCAGATTTTGGGGCGAGTGCCGGGAACAAATACTTTCTTGGACGCAGATTTGGCAGACTGTGTCAGCGTTAGCAATGAACAAAGCTCATCACAGACGCCCACAAGTTCAGTGTCTCATGTTCGCCCATCCTATACTGGTGTATTCAGCCAAGAGAAGAGATTGTCTCAGCTCAATCCATTCATTGACAATAACTTCAGACAACTAAATTACCAAGCGTTAGAAGAAGTCGAGGGCTGCCTCATTATTCGCATTCCGGAGCCTTTGACATTCACAAACGCTAGTGATTTGAAAGTGAGACTCAAAAGAGTTGAAATGTTTGGCTCTACCAGAGCACACCCTGCGCAGAAAAGAAGCAGAGACTCCTCCATGACCAAGTACATTATTTTCGACCTCGAGGGAATGTCGCAAATAGACTCTTCGGCTGCCCGTATATTGGTGACTTTGTTAGAAACATACGAGCGTCGACACATTCGTTGCTTCTTTGTTCACGTTAACAAGAGCCCTCGTCTTCGCGCCAGATTGATGGCAACGGGGATAACAGATATGCTTTTTGATAACTTGCGTTCTATCAACTACGAAAGCTTCATGAGACCCAGAGAAGTTCACCTTGAAACTTCGCAAGGCACTTCCGACGGATATGCGAGCGATTCCTCTGAGGCTCGATCGACGCAATACCTACCGTATTTTGACCACATTAGAGACGCCCTCGAATTAATCGACGCCTACGAGTTACAGCAGTCTCCCAACGAGGACGTTTGAATATTTAAACAAAAAATAAAACACGATCTTTCATGGGCCCAACACGGTCACGTGCCCCAAAGCGCACTAGGTTTTTTTCTAACTTTGTACGTATACGTTATACATATCCAGGCACAATGGCAGAGGATCAGCTGGTCAATATCAAAGACGAGTATGAGTTGTGGAGAAAGAACTGTCGATACATGTACGAGTTTGTGAGCGAGACTGCCTTAACGTGGCCTTCGCTCACGGTGGAATGGCTTCCGGACCATAAGATTGGTGATGTTATAGACGCCCAGTTGTTGCTAGGGACACACACATCGGGCGAAGACACCAACTACCTCAAGCTTGCATCAACACAATTGCCAAGATCTGGAGTCCAAAGGAACGAGGGCACACCTGCTCCCAAGGTTTCGTCGAAAATCAAGATTATGAAGAAGTTTGAGAACACGAGCGAGATTAACAGGGCCCGTTATATGCCCCAGGATGCTAACATAGTTGCCACGATCAACGGCAGCGGTGAATTGGATTTTGCCGATTTGAATGCGGGCAAGTCCATAGCCCATGTTTCCCCACACACAGAAAACGGCTACGGTTTGTCGTGGAACGCGTCTCGAAAGGGCTACTTGCTTTCGTCGTCGGACGATAAATCTGTCGTTTTGACGGATTTTAACACGCTTGATAAAAACGACGGGCGTGTTTTCAGACTGGAGGTACATACAGATATTGTGAATGACGTGAAATGGCACGCTTTCGACGAAAACGTTTTTGGCTCCGTGTCCGATGACGAGAAAATGCTTCTCTTCGACACGAGGTCGCCTGAAAAGGCAGTCTCCTGTTACAGTAGCGTCGGATCGAAGGGAATCAACTCGCTTGCGTTTTCTCCATTTTCAAAGAACTTGTTGGCCATAGGCGACACCAACTCAAACATCAACTTGTTGGATCTCCGCAAGCTCTCGTCCATTTCCAAAGGAGGCGAAGCACTTCATACTATGATGGGCCATGGGGACGCCATTACGTGCCTCGAGTTTTCTCCCCACAAAGACGGAATCATAGCGTCGGGTTCGCAAGATAGAAGAGTGATTATTTGGGACCTTTCGAAAATCGGAGAAGAACAGGTCCAGGAAGATGCAGAGGACGGCTGTCCAGAAATTTTCATGATGCATGCTGGCCACACGGGTGCGGTTACAGATCTCAGTTGGTGTCCATTTGTGGACTGGACTCTTGCCTCTGTGGCGGACGACAATATTGTTCATCTTTGGGAGATAAGCAAGTCTTTGGTCGAGGATGCTCCTGCGGTTGTCAATGACGCCGACTTGGAGTAGTATGTAATTTTATAACGAAAGTCAGTAATATATGCTGTGGCATACTTCTATAGAACTTCTGACACCTTTACTTTATGTAGCTTGAGGCATTATGAGCCACATTACTGATAGTTCATTGCCTCCATTGATATTCCTGGCCAAACGAAATTAATATACTCCAAAACAAACTGTCCTGACATCTGAACAGATAGAAACCGGCTAGTCATAGCAAATTAAATCAAAGCTACAAATTTCAACTGCTATAATTGTCATAGGGCAGTATATAATTGTGATTATGCTTTGCAAGTGCCATGCTTGACCTTGTGATAACCATATTCACAATATATTGTAGCAGATTCACATACAATGCACCTTTTGCTACCTTAATTAATCTGGTAAATAGTCATTTGTCAGATTTGGCCTTGAATTGAAAAGATGATCAAGAATAAAAATTCGTATGAGGCTACATCACATAGTCCTCGCTTGATTGTCTACACTGATTAAGAATATTTTTTCTGAGAACCACTTACGGAAGGGTCTTGGCAAAACATCCAGACCTCTTTCCAGAAGGCGGAAAAGAAGCGAGTTAGCATTTTTTGTCGACATTTACCACAAGCACAAACTGTGACAACTCCAATGTCTGACTTCCCACCTAACTTATCGATTCGCCCCTTGACAATCGAAGATCTCGAGCAATGTATTGAATTGGAGAATAAAGGATTTCCCGAGGCCGAAAGGTGCACTCCAGAAAAGTTGAAGTACAGATTGACCACATGCCCGGAACTATGTTCCGGTTTGTTCATCAGGCAGTATGGGTACAAGTACAATGCTGTGAACTTACCTGAGGTCGCCGCTAAATTGGAAAAGGAGAGGAAGGACAGCCCCGAAAAGGAAAGCGAGGCTGGATCGAAGAATGAGGATGATTTGGCTGAAGTAGATGACGAAGACGATGACATCAGCTACGAAAAGCTACCTGTGAAGCTGTCTGTGGTCAACGAGACGCTTATAGGCCACATTATTGCCACCAAAGTTTATTCCAACAGAATCACTGAGTCATCGATGAAACTTCCATCAGCAGAAGATCCTACTGCCGGCCACATTGAGCAATCGAGAAACATTGGAGTCCACGGCTTAGTGATTGACCCTAAATGGCAAGGCAAGAACTTGGGCACTTTGTTGATGCACGACTACATCCAGAAGTTGTCGAACCAAGATGTAGGAAACAAGGTTGTTATCATTGCCCACAAGGAATTGGTTCCTTTCTATGAGAAGATTGGTTTCGTCAACCATGGAGAGAGCGAGTGCAAGTTTGCTGGCAGCTCTTGGTTTGACATGAGTATCGATTTGATTGCTCAAGAGTAAGTGGTAGACATATTGTTCGTCGTGTTTTGAACACAGCTAAGTGAGCGAGCAATACTAATATTTGCTTTCCATTAATAAACGAAGAAACAGAACAGAACAAGAAAAGTTGGGGAAATGTAACTGAACAGAACTGCAACGAAAAGAGAGGAAAATAACGAGATGGGAAAATGAAGAAGAAAGTCATTCAGTAGGCAATGGTAAACCTGACGTAAATCCCGAATGTGGAGTCCTTCAAGGTTCAAGGTTCGCGATAACTGAAAATGTGAATGTGCATCGACATTTTGCATTACTGTGAACACCATCATTCCTCGGCAATTGGGCATGAAAGTTCCAGAACCTATCCGAGTCGTTTTTGACACTTTCCCTTTACGTACTTATGCCCCTGTTCTAGACAAGTCCACACAAAATGACGAGCATATCTTTTTCTTTTCCAAAAAGGGCGACAGTTCAACCACCGAAGAGTCAGAATGTTTCCACTTAGGAGTACACAAAGTCAACAAAAGTCTAGTTATGGATAAGATGGTGTTTCTCCCTTCTGATCCAATTGGTTTAGCAGACTGTTTGATCTTATGTCACCGCCATAACTTGCTTCTTCCGAGAGATGCGAAAGACGAAAAGTCCGTCCATAGCATCACTGAGCTATCATACTTGGCTTCACCCGACAACGAACTACCCATATTGCTCGAGGGAAAAGACGCCGTGGCTCAGAAAATTGTTTCTTCGGGCGAGATATCGAAATCCGTTTCCAATAACTACTTCAGCAAGAATTCGCAGGCATTCTTCATAAATGACTACTTAGACAGTTTGGTCGACTTGTGGATATTCATCTTACTTGTCGACATACCGCAAAGTCACAACCCCTGCTCCACGTATTCCAGCCTATTTTATCAGGATGACCAAGTGAAGCAGTCCGACTCGCTACTTTATCTTACTACTCTCAAATTGATAGGCGAGATGGCTAACTGGAACTTCTTCAAAAAGAGATATTCATATCTCTTCCAGCAAGAAAAGTCGATTTATTCAACAATTTCACGCATAAACAAAAGCAATTTTCTCAAAGCCTTTGCAGTGTGCAATGAAACAGCGTTTGAGAAAGTTTACTTTGAAAAGCTAATGGACTTTGAGAGGTTCCTTTTAATGGTGATGAAATATCTCGAACAAGAGCAAGAAAGCGAAGAAAAGACCATTATTGAAATAAAATTAGCGTCCTTCTGCTTCGTCTTTTCTCTGTTAAAGTGTCAAAATACACACATTGAACGCTTAATGAAAAAATACCCCGAAGTGATAGAGTTCAGTGAAAGAATAATTTCCCGATACTAAGAAAAAGATGCACGGTTTTGGTGTATATTATATTTAAAGGCCACTGATATTTGTATACTTGACTCGTAAGAAAACTTACTGGATGGCAAGAGAGTTCACATTACTTGTCAACAAGGATGTGATGTTCTCCTCTATGATTTTCTCCGAAGTCTCCGTCAAATGCTTCTTTGGATCTTGCTTACCGACATATCTGGTCTTCAATTGCTCCTCCAGTAATGTTTTTTCTTCAGACACTCTCTCGTTGTATAATTTTGCAATTCTCACCAAGCTCTTGACGTTTTCTATGTTTTCATGCTCTGCATGGTTGTAGTCAGACATCTTCAAGCCGCTCTGCCACGATTTCTTGTGGAGATTCAAAAGCATGTTTGTTTCATTCAGCGTCTTGTGGTAGTCGATGTTCAAAGAGTAGTAATGCCTATTGAGGCCGTGGATTAATGCCTGAATCGACGGTTTGTTCAAGTGGCCAACGTTAGAAGTGGACTGTCTTGGTTCCTGTCCCCTCATGACGGTAGTGGCGTCGATGGTACGGAACGCATCAATTACAACTTTACCTTTGACAGATTGAATAGGATCCACCACCACTGCCACTGCTCTCTTATTCAACTGCTCGAAACTCTGCTGCGTATTAACATCCACAGAAGAGAGCCAGCATCCAAAACCTGGATGCGAGTGGTACCAGCCAACCACCATTTGGTCACGTCCTGTTTGCCTCAACATATCCATCATTTTAGTTTGGAACACATCGTCAACTGCCTCAACAGAAACACCGGTACCAGACTGTGGCATGGCAAATACGTCGATGACATGGATGGTGAAAGCATCCACAAACTCTCCGAGCATCAAGCCCATGACTTCCATGGGGACACCAGCTCTACCGTGTTTGAGCATTTTCAATAGCGCCAAAGAAGAAATGTAGACGGTTTCTGCATCGTCAATTGCTGGAGCGTCATTTTGGGGCAGCCCACCGGCTCCGCCTAATCCGTTTCCTCCACCTAATAATCTTTGTAATCTCTCCATGGTACTGTTGTATGGAGTAGGGCTTTTGGTGCTCGCTCTTGGTAGTGGCAACTTACGTATTGGTGTGCGCACGTAATTGTGATTTGTGGATCTAAGGCAGTGAAAACGCCCTCTAAGTGCTTGGCACTTTGGTTTGAGACTTTTGAAACTTTTTTTCTCCCCTCACGCTTTGGTATTTTACTCTTCTTTTTTACTAGCCACTGTTTGCGATGTTGTCGAAGCTTCACAAGTTTGGACGCTAAGGGAATCGGACTATATGCGCTACAGAGAAACCAACAAGGTTCCTCTTCCTCGTAGTAGTAAAGGGAAATGAAACTCTTTCATATTGTGGTGGTCTCGTGCTAAAAGCGGAGCCGGTGCTCTATGAATATGAAGTGCCGTCCCTTGAAAAGGCTTTCGCACAAGATCTGAGAAGTAGCACCGACGAAAAAGAAAAGCCTTCTCAATCTCGTTCTCATGCCATTCGGACCAAAATCTTTGGAGGGCCGCAAGTACCCAGCAAAGGAACATGCTAAGAGAGTATACAAGCATTTCAGAGAGAAGAATGACGCCAAAAGAGTTTCGTTCTTCATGAGCGGCGAAGACTTGGAACTCTACCAATACTGTGATCAGACGAAGCCTATCCGCCAAAACAGATACTTCTTCTACTTGAGTGGGTGTGAGGTGCCAGGCTCTCACGTTTTGTACAATGCGGAAACTGACAAGTTGACGTTGTTCTTGCCTAACATTGACTACGAAGACGTCATGTGGAGTGGAATGCCTCTTTCCATCGAAGACGCCCTCAAGAAATTCGACGTTGACTTTGTGAAGTACGTTGACAGCTTGGAAGAAGCCCTTCAAGCTTTGTCGTCTGACGGATTTACCATTTTCACCACAGACTTCAATAAGTGGAACGATAAGTTCAAACGCTTCATGACTGAACAAAGCCCAGACTTCTTCTACGCTTTGGACGAGGCCAGAATGATCAAAGATGACTTTGAGATAGAATTGATGAAACATGCCTCCGCCATCACCGACAAGTGTCATCTTGGTGTCATGTCAGCTACACCGATCGAAACCAACGAGACTCACATTCACGCTGAGTTCATGTACCATGCTCTTAGGCAGGGATCGAAATATCAGCTGTACGATCCTATTTGCTGCTCTGGACCCAACTGCTCGACTTTGCATTATGTGAAGAACGATGACGAAATAGATAATAAGAGATCCATCTTGATCGACGCCGGTGCTGAGTGGAGTTGCTACGCTTCGGATGTTACCAGATGTTTCCCGATCAACGGCGACTGGACAAAGGAGCATCTTGAGATTTACAATATTGTGTTGAAAATGCAAAAGGCAACTATGGCACTCATTAAGCCTGGTGCGAGCTGGGACGACATTCACCTCGAAGCACACAAGGTCATGATCAGAGAGTTCATTGAATTGGGGATTTTCAAAAACTATCCAGAAGAGGAGATCTTTGACTCTAACATCTCGGCCCGCTTCTTTCCCCATGGTTTGGGCCATTTGCTAGGTATGGACACACATGACGTGGGTGGATATCCCAACTACGAAGACCCAGATCCAAAGTTGAGATACTTGCGGTTGCGCCGTAACTTGAAGGAAGGTATGGTACTCACTGATGAACCTGGAGTCTACTTCTCTCCGTTCTTGTTAAAGGAAATTTTGGAGGACGAGACCAAAATGAAGTACATCAACAAAGATGTGCTCGACAAGTACTGGTACATTGGAGGTGTGAGAATTGAAGACGACTTACTCATCACCCATGATGGATTTGAAAACTTTACAAAAATCACATCCGACCCAGCGGAGATAACAAAGATAATTAAAGACAGCATTGCCAAAGGGAAGGAGCATTTCCATAATATTGTATAGATAGTACATCAAGAAAATAGAGTGTTCATGTCACTGGATACAAAATAGTGTTACGGAACATAAAGCGAAATAAGGCTTAATATCCATTCAACCATTCAACCGTTCCTTCATCGTGTAATCGCATTCAGACGGTAGGAGTTCTCGCCAGAGATGTACAGGTTTGTCAAGATTACAAAATCCCCTTCCAAAGATTGCGCTTTGGGATCAGAATAGATATACTACATTTCAAAAATGGATGAAAATTACGACGTAATTGTCTTGGGAACAGGTCTTACTGAATGTGTCCTTTCCGGAATTTTGTCTGTCGAAGGTAAGAAAGTGCTCCATATCGACAGACAGGACTTCTACGGAGGTGAATCTGCGTCTTTAAACTTACTGCAATTGTACTCCAAGTTCAAGCCTTCTTCTCAAAAGCCAGATAATATCGGTGGACGTGACCGTGACTGGTGTGTTGATTTAATTCCGAAGTTTTTGATGGCCAATGGTGAATTGACGAACATCCTTGTACATACCGAAGTCACAAAGTACATTGAGTTTAAGCTGATTGGCGGCAGTTATGTTTACCGTTCCGGAAGAATTTCTAAAGTGCCATCGAACGAAATGGAGGCATTGAGAAGCTCATTGATGGGAATCTTTGAAAAGAGAAGAATGAAGCGCTTTATGGAGTTTGTCGCTGCGTACGATGAAAATGATGCCTCTACTCATAAGTCCATGGATTTGGATAAAAACACCATGGACGAAGTCTACACTTATTTCGGATTGGAAAAGGGCACTAAGGACTTTATTGGCCACGCCATGGCATTATGGGCCACCGATGATTACATGCTGGAACCAGCCAGACCAACCATTGAGAGAATCATTCTCTACGTGCAATCTGTCGCAAGATACGGCAAGTCCCCATACATTTACCCATTATATGGTTTGGGCGAATTACCCCAAGGTTTCGCTAGATTGTCTGCCATTTACGGTGGAACTTATATGTTGGGCACTCCTATCGACGAAGTTTTGTACGACGAAAATAAGAAATTTGCAGGAGTGGTGACTAAAGAAGGTACGGCAAAGGCACCAATTGTCATTGCTGACCCAACTTACTTCCCCGAAAGAGTGAAGAAAACCGGCTCTAAGGTTATAAGAGCCATGTGTATATTGGATCACCCTGTTCCTAACACTAATGACTTGGACTCCGTGCAAATCATCATTCCACAATCTCAAGTTGGCCGCAAACACGACATTTACATTGCTGTTTTGTCCGATGTCCACTGTGTGGTTCCAAAGGGCTACTATCTCGCCATCGTTTCGACCATTGTCGAAACAGACACCCCTCACGTGGAGTTGGAACCTGCCTTTAAATTGTTGGGCTCGAGGCTCGACACATTGATGGGCCTTGCAGACTTGTATGAACCGGCTGATGACGGTACAGAGAGCAACATTTTCATTTCTAAAAGCTACGACTCCTCGTCTCACTTTGAGAGCACAACTGATGATATTAAGGACTTATATTTCAGAATCACTGGAAAGCCTTTGGAGTTGAAGAAGCGCTCTACAGATGAAGACTTGGAAGGTCTTTGATCAAGCAACCTAGGTCAATTGACTCATGTTCTAGTATACTCTTAGTTAAATAATAAAGATGCTGCAAGTTCAACATTGCCGTTTGTACTCCTTAAGGCCGCAGCCGCTTCATCTCGCGTAAATCCTAGCGAAAGAAGTTGGTTAATACTCTCTACTGGGAAAGTTTGTTCCTCTGTCTGAGCTGATGAGCCTTCAGCCGAAGCGCTTGTACCAGTTGGAGCAGATTCACCAGGAGAATTACTTGAACGGCCAGATGGAGTTGGCTTCGCAACAGAAGTAGAGCTACCAGCAACATTTGCTTGCGGTTTAACAAGCAGAGGTTTGTTGAGAGAGCTAAGAAGTGAATCACGAGCAGACTTTCTAGCATCAGAGTCATAGGGTTTCACATACTTCTCAATCTCACTTTCGTTCAAGAATTTAATTTCAAGGCCGCCAATATCCAAAACATCTTTGGCAAGATTGATGGTGCATTTGTGTCTTTTGAGCATATCAATTCCAAACAAGATTCCCACTGGGATATCCAAAACAGTGAAGGAGCAAGGCACATCAATTCCTGTGTCTCCTAAACTGACGGGCACGCTATGAATTCTGCCTTCACTGTATGCGGTTCCGACACCAGCAGTCATGGTAGCAAACCTCTTGTCTACCAAATTCAGAATTCCACACTCTTCTGCTAGCTTGGGATGGATAACCGTCAGCTTTGCTCCAGTGTCAACCAATGCAAAAGTTTCGTGGCCGTTAATCTTCAACTTCATGTATAAGTGACAGACATCAGTAAACGATTCTGGCGAGGTATCGTATGCAAGCTGTAAGTTCTCCTCAATCTGCTGCTCCCTAATTATTTCGAGGATTCTCTCTTGGTTCTTTGGATCATCGGGATTCTCTTGAAGTCTTCTCAACTCCTCGTCACGTCCATGGTTTCCTGAAACCTCTGATTGCATAACTCTGAGAAAGACCTCTCTAAATCTGTTTGGGTCATCGATAGCATCATGAAGCTGCGGGTATGTATTTCTGATTTGCGAGTTCATTGCCGGATTAGCCAATATCTGTTGTCGATATAACTCCACACTATCATTTAAGCCGGCTCCAGGAGGAGTGATCGTTGCGGCTTGTTGTGTCTGTGTCCTCAAGACAAGTATATCATCATCTGCTAATCCCAAATTTTGAAGGGTGCTGTCTGAACCTTGTAACTGTTTATTATTGTGGCACAACACCATATTAGTTTGGTTTACTCCGCTTTCTGCTTCGATGTAGGCTTTCAAGTCCGCCAAAGTGAAATCATTCGAGATCTCTATCCCCGTAGTGTCTCCATTTTGTTCGTTGACGATAGTAATTTTCATGTTTAATGTAATGTGTACGACTTTCTTTGAAATTCGATTCAAGACTATTTATATGATGACGCGACTTCGCCACTCTCCACAAATTGATGAGAAGACGCTTCGAAGGCGAAGTCTTATGCATTCTAAAATGTGCCAAGCGAGTGACCATACATTTAAATACTGTTCTTTTTGTTTTATTAATAGCCCCATCGCTTCACTATGTAGAATCACTCTAGGGAACGCCAACTGTTAGCGATAAACAGTAGAGCCGGAACTGACCGTGTCCTAGACTCCACATTTCAGCCATGAAAAACCCTTTTGAATCAACGAGAATCGACCTTTCTAACTTATAAGATACATGTGCCAAAGTGGCGTACTTTGAAACTCAAGAGCTCGTACATAACATGGCAATTTGAGCCCCATTCAACAACATCTTCTTAATTGGCTTTCCTTCATTACCCTCAGAGTCCAACTCAACGACGTCTTCCAAGACAACATTGACAAAGTCATCGAAGCCAACTAACTTCCCACTGAACTCTTTGTCGTTGGTCAACAAAATCTTGATGTTTGATCCAATCGCGCGGTCAATAGCTTCTAGTGGAAGGACTGTTGGGATGTCTACTGTAGACTCACCGTTTGGGTTTTCATCAGTAGCATTCTTGTGTTCTCTGTCTGCGCTTGCCGTAGACATTGTTTATCACGTTAGGCTATGGGCCGCTGAGTCTATTTTTTCTTATACACATTAGTCTGCACATAAACATATATCCGACCTTCACATTGCTGACACCTTCTCTTGACGTCCCGACGTTAAAGGTTTTGCTTTAGAAGGTTTTAGGTTATCCAGTGTAGTGCTATCTCCTGTAGAGCCTTTTGCACGCCACCTATCAAAGTTGATTAATGACTGCATGCATCCCCATTCTGTAATTTTGTTCTGAAGCCACACAAGATTCACAGGTTTCGTCAAAAAGTCATTGCATCCTGCTGTCAAAGCATTGTTTTTGTCAACTGATGAATTGGAAGAAGCTGTCAATGCTACTATTATCACAGGCGACCTGAAAACTTTGAGGTCTAGATTCTCTTCTTCTTTCACAAGGGGGCTATTATTGGCACCTGATAGTTCATGCTGTGCAAACACACCAATGCGGTTAATTCTTTCTAAGTATCGAATTTCTTTTGTAGCCTCAATACCAGACTTTACAGGTAGTTGAATGTCCATGAGCACTAGATGAAACCCGCCCTTACGCCACTTATCCACTGCCTCCTGCCCGTTCTTTGCGATTTCATAATGAATCTTATGTTTCCTTAAAAAGGCTCCTAAGATAGCTTGGTTAATAGAGTTATCTTCCACAACAAGCACCGAAATCAGAGGTAAAACTTTCTCGAAGGTCTTTGTGTTTATGGTCTTTTCATTCAGTTTTCCTTTGCTGGGAGCTTTAAAGGGTACCTTCTGAGGGGCTGTCCCTGATGATGCCCGTCTTACGGTTTTAGAGACAGTTTCTTCGGATGAATTTTGATTCTGGTTCTCTTGTTTCTTATTCTCATTGAGGGACGGCATCGAGTCAAACCCACTCACGTTCAGATTGAAATTCGATGTTTTTTCCAGACCATCTCCTATTGTTATGTTCGATTCATTATTCTTTTGGACACCTCCGCTTGCCGATGGGATATCTGTAACATCTCTTTTGTTCACAAGAGATTCATCAAGGGAATATCTCTTCAAATTTGAATGATTTTGCTCTCCAAACGAGAAGTTTTTTGGCATAAGAAGGACTGCCTGGGAGTTGTTGGCTTTATTAGCCTGGCTAAAGGAGGTAATCGGAGACTGAGGAGGGTTTGAACGAGAACGCTGATGGAGCGGAGGATGTATAGGCGATACCCTTTGTGAGAACGTTGGAGATATAGATAGATTCTTGCCGAATATGCCATGCTTCATAGGGGTTGGATGTTGTGGTTTAGGTTGGTGATATGTGTCGCTCATGGAGCTCAAGGGAGATAATTTATTTTGGTTGATCCATTGCTGGCGAGGGGAATTTGGTCGTTCGATAGAAGAGTGATTGTTACTAAAATCGTCGACTCTAGAGTACATTCTGTTGCTTGATGGCGTAGGTGCTGTGGATTGGAATGGCTCTTTTGCTTCAAAATCAACATCGACAACCAAAGCATCTGACATGGACATAGAGTTGGGAAAACATTCGCTCAAAAGTTCCCAGACATTTTGGTCAGGTTCAAGATTAACTCTGTAGCTTGTGGGAGTGGGAGACTTCAGAGATGACTCGTCTGAAGCTTCCATGAATCGATTTGTTGGGGTCTTCTTCGAAGCGAGTCGTCTCTGGAAAGCGGACTTATCGAGTAGCTCAGCTCTTATTTGAATTCGAAGATCTGCTGGATCGTAGTATTGACCCAAGGAATGTGGGAACTTATTGCATACCGCAAGCTTTAGATCATCTATAATATCATTCTCTTGAACCATGATGGTTGTTGGCGTCCCATTCGTTCGCTTCACCCATACTCGTCTTGCTGGGCTAGGCTGGGAGCGTATCATTGTGGAATTACGCACATGTGCGCCAGAATTATTCATGCCCTGGTTATGAACGTGGTTGAAATGTTTGCCCATCTCAACAATGACAATGATAAGAGGCTATGAGAGGTTCAAGCTAAAGATCAAATTGAAAGCTATGGCTCAGTAGGCTAAACAGTATAGAAATGTATGATTACAAGCGAGGAACCCTAAGGATTGTACAGTAATGTGCAGGTTGTAACCACCTGCGCACTGCAGCAAGCTCAAGGTTTCTCCACGGGTACAGCAGCGTCATCTTCCTCTTCTTCTTCATCCTCGTCATCATCCCATGTGAAATCCTCTTCATCTTCATCTTCATCTCCGTCCTCTTCATTGGCAGAGGATTTGTCTTTACTCAAATCTTTCTTTGACAACAATTCTTTTCTCTTAAGCTCGTTTTCCTTAAGCTCATTCTCCAACCTGAAATATCTGTACCAGAAAACATTGTAAGGAATTTTCACAGGCACCAACAGATTCATAAGTTTCTCTAAAGTGTCTGGGTATTTTTTCAACAAGGAGCTTATGTCCGTTGTTTTCGATTCCGCATCGAACGACTTTAGTTCCTCTTCCTCATTTTCAAAAGCCTCCAAATAACGAGATTCCGTAGTGTGCAACTTGAAGAGATCAGTCTCATAGCGAGTAGAACCGTAAGCAGCGCTAGAAACGGCTGAGGTAGAGAATATTGTTTCTGGCTCCTTAATCTCGGGCTTTGCTGGTTTGTCAATAGATACCATGCTTGAGAAAAAAGAGGCAAACAGACTCACAATTTGGCCTGCTTGTTGCTCAATTCCTTCTAGCTTGCTATCCAATGAATCCAAAGCCTTGTTTGCTTGGTCGGAAATTGTTTTAAAGTCAATTTTCGATTCAAAACCTTTCACATGTTCGCCTAAATCCTTCAATTGATTTTCTAGTGACGAAATGTTATGTTGAACAGACTCGTTGTTGTTAATATTTTCCTTCGCAGACTTCAACTGATCCATGAATTTTTTCTTTCTTTCTTCCAATCCCATCTTATCTTGCAAGCTTTGAGCACCAGAAGAAGCATTCTTCCACAAGGATGAGAACCTGGCTTCAAGCGAAGAATAAGCAGAATCTATATCTTCTTCCAATTTGTGAATCACTTCCTCTGTCTTTTCATTGGCAGAGGAGTTCGTTGTAGTTTCCTTCCTTTCAGTATTGTCAGCCAATTCTGGGATATCAGCATTAGTAAAATCCATTTTGGTTGTAAGTTCAGCGTATCAGGTAAGATTATGATTGTAGTGTGACGCATCACGTGAGAACGAAAAGGATAAATCATTATGTATCAAAACCTGAAGGCACTGCCGTAATTGTATACAATGAAACCTACTGTATTGAAATAAATTCTAAAACTTGACCCTCTTGGTAGTCTGACTCTATTCTGATGTAAGTACGATTTAATATGCTTTAAACTGCTTTCTGTTATAAAGGCGCGCAATCGCTGTGAATTTCAGAATTCGTCTTATCTTCGCACATTACCATTATGACAAATGCAAGAGGTAATTGTTTGGTCCAGATAAAGAATGCATTATTTCGGACGCATTCAATCAAATCAAAAAATCAGCCATACGTTTTTCGTAAGCCAATTGAAAAGCTTGAATTATTCCGCCCGAATGATCATCGTTCCTTTTGGGGCATTTTGGGTCCAAAGAAATCAGCACTTATGAATGTTCTCGCAGGCAAGTACTTACCAGAGCCTCCAACATCACGCAAGTACCCAGGTATCGATGATTTACTGAGAGCAGATCAGATCGGGTTTCTAGATTTTCGTGAAAGTTCAGGTTTAGACAAAGTTCATTTATCAGCTCGGTATGAGTCATATTCATACAAAGGGAAGTTGGAAATGGCAGATGATTGCAACTCTGTTAAGAATTATATTACCGGGAAAAACAATTACAACCGAATGCATGAAGAAAGCAACGAAGACTTTATAAACGAGATTATGGATCTATTCAACCTTGGACATTTGCAATCAAAGTGGATCAGCTCCTTGAGTAATGGCCAGATGCGAAGGGCAAGAATTGCTAAAGCATTAATGGACAAGCCAAAGCTACTTCTAATTGATGACCCATTTCTTGGTCTCGACCCTGTTTCTACATTGAGTGTTTCCAACTCATTGAGAGTGGTTGCGCACGAATTGGATACGTGCGTAGTGTTGGGCCTTCGGATACAAGACGAAATTCCAGACTGGGTAAACCATCTTGCCTTTGTAACTGAGAATGGCACCGAGATTTTAGGTGAAAGGAAAGAAGTAGAGAAAAGAATTATGGATATCCTGAAACCTATTATACTGAAACACAAAGCCCACAATTCTCATCACCAAAGTGAGTCCTGGGTGAAGAAGGAAATGATCGAAGCTTCCGATCCTATCATTGAATTCAAGAACGCATGTGTTGCTTACAAGGGACAAACTGTCCTTAAGAACCTTGATTGGAAAATTCAGCGTGGGTCGAAATGGCGAATTCTAGGTAACAATGGGACAGGTAAAACCACGCTTTTGTCATTAATCACAGCGGACCACCCTCAATCTTGGCGATCAGTTGTTACAATCAATGGTGTGACGAGAAAGACGGGCAATGGCGTCACATATTTTGACGTAAATGACAAAATTGGCATATCATCTCCAGAATTACATGCATTAGTTCCCCCAAGAATGACAATGATGAGTATTATAACGAATGGCTTAGTTCGCGGCATTGGGAATGCCAATTTTTCATTTAAGTTCAAGGAAAAAGAATTGGGCCCACATGCTGTAAAGTTGTTGAAGCATTTTGAGTCCGAGATTAAGAAGAATGAAAATAAACGCTTCCACGAGCTAACTGTGTCTTTACAAAAACTTACGCTCTTTTTGCGGGCCGTGATCAAATCCCCAGACATTTTAATTCTTGATGAAGCATTTTCATGTATGGATGACGAAGAGTTGGTTATCAAATGCCACGAATTCATTAAAAGCGAACTTGGCTCTACAACTATTTTGACAATTGGCCACTTGGATTGGGAAGTACCTGAAACAGACTTCACATTAAAATTACTTGGTGACGAGAACAGAGGTTACGAGTATTACGAACGTATTAAATAAGGTAAAATATTTGATTTTTTTAATTACTCGTTTAGTGGAGTATTATACTACCCTAGCATATCAATATCTCTGAATTTTATTACTCGCGCAGACGAAGTCCTTGGTTAGCTCACAACAACGCGACCATGCTATGTGCAGAACCGCATATTCTTTTCTCCTAAGTGGACTTACTCTCTTTATATACTACAATACGTACATACTGACCATTCTTTGTTTACTTTTGCGATGTCCACACTGATTCCAAACGCGCCGATTGATGATCGGCCCGCAGCTGTGAAAGCTGATTTGGAGTACGGAAAGTTGACATCAGACGAATACTTGTATGTTTCAAAACATCCTGTTGGTGAACCCTTACCCACTCCCATTGATGACGAGCCGCCATATATAATATACTTGGCAACATTAATCAGTTATCTTATTTTGATTATAATTGGGCATATCCGTGACTTTTTTGGTAAAATTTTCAAGCCACAAGATTACGAGGATTTAGTGGAGAAGGACGGTTACGCTCCATGGTATGATGGATTTGAAAACTTTTATGTTCGCCGGTTGAAGACGAGAATTGACGATTGCTTTGCAAGACCCATTCATGGTGCTCCCGGAAGATTCATCAAATGTTTTGTACGGGAAAGAGACGGCAAGAATTACGTTTACAATGGTGAATCCGTGGAATGTTTAAATTTATCCTCTTACAATTACTTAGGATTTGCACAATCTCATGGTGTTTGTACAGATAGGGTTCTTGAATGTGTTGACAAGTACGGCACTTCGTCGTGCTCTCCAAGAAATGCAATTGGCACCACTGACTTACACGTGAAATGTGAAAAAGTCATTGCAGAATTCGTTGGTAAGGAAGATGCTGTTATCGTGAGTCAAGGATATGGAACAAACTCAAGTGTTTTTGCCAGTTTAGTAGACTCTCAATGTTTGGTTATAAGCGATTCCCTCAATCACGCTTCCATTAGATTCGGTATTAGAGTTTCAGGAGCCTCGGTAAAGGTTTTCAAGCATAATGACATGAAGGATTTGGAAAAATTAATAAGAAATCAGATTGCCCAGGGCCAACCAAAAACTCATCGTCCATGGAAGAAGATTATACTTGCTGTTGAAGGTTTATACTCCATGGAGGGTAATATGGTTAATTTGCCCGCTATTGTTGAATTGAAAGACAAATATAAATGCTATTTGTTCGTTGACGAGGCGCATTCTATTGGTGCTTTAGGTCCTCACGGAAAGGGAATTTGTGATTACTTCCTGGTTGATCCGGCAAGGATTGATATTTTAATGGGGACATTGACTAAATCTTTTGGTGCTACTGGTGGATACGTTGCTGCTGATAAATGGGTTATTGATAGATTGAGATTGAACAATTTGAACAGCAGCTTTGGTGAAGGTGTCCCTCCTCCGGTATTGGAGCAAATAATTTCGTCATTGCAAATCATTAATAGTACCATCAACCCAGGAGAAGGTGAAGAAAGATTGAAGCGAATCGCTTTCAACTCTCGCTACTTACGTCTTGGGCTTAAGAAGCTTGGCTTTATCGTCTACGGTGCGGATGACTCCCCTGTTATTCCTCTCTTATTGTACTTGCCAGCGAAAATGCCAGCCATTTCGCGGATGTTGTACGACATGAAAATTGCTGTCGTTATCGTCGGTTATCCTGCTACCCCAATTACTACTGCTAGAGTGAGATTATGTGTCAGTTCCGCTTTAACAAAAGAGGACCTTGACTACGTCTTAGCCAAGTTCAGTGAAGTCGGTGATTTGTTGTACTTGAAATTCAGCAGCGGCGTAGCAGGGGGCTCTTCTATTCCAGGAGTTCCACCACGCATGTCTATACAAGAGGTACTTGCAACAAATGTGAAAGACAGTAAACTTTCCAAATTATTTTAATGGAAATACATCGTTGAAGTTTATTGCAACAGCACCTAATTATGTTGTTGCATTAAATGTGATTTTGAACATATATATTGCCTTATTCCACGGCATATTTGCAATTACTTCGAAAATTATTAATGAATAACTAAAATAATATTACTCTAGATTCATTCCTTCTTTCAAATATTTTTTTTGCTAATCGATTACGATTATCCGCGCGCTGCATACACATGCCCTGAAATCACTTACTGAATTCTTTAGTGATGGAAAGCTCGGATCAATTAGTCCCGCCACTTCGATTCAATATTGTTCAACCAGAACTTTATCGGGGCGGATATCCTAGAAAGGTTAACTTTCCGTTCCTTGAAAGTCTCAACATCAAGACAATAATCTCTCTTACTCCTCACCCGATTACCTATGAAACAGATCCGCAACTATACACATTTGCAAAGAAGAATGATATTGAATTAATTCATATCGAATGTGCTCAATCAGGGAAGGGTAAGAAGAGAGGTGTACCTATGGGTTATAGCACTGTTCTTGAAGCATTAAGATACATGATTCATAAAGAATTTTCTCCCATCTATTTACATTGCTTGAATGGTGGACAAGTCACCAGCCTTGTCATTGCATGTCTACGAAAGTTACAGTTTTGGTCTTCTATTGCGATCTTTAATGAATTCATTAATTTCACGACTAATATTACCGTGAATGATCGAAGCTTTGTTGACGGCTTCAAAGGAGAGATTAACATCAATACAGACACGAAAGTGAACTGGTTATGGGTGGGCCTAAGCAAAGGTGTTGTAGGTAACCATCCTAAGATACGAGTTACTGAATCTTCAGAAACACAGTGAGAAAATGCGTTTCCTTGACTATTTGATAAACTTTACTTCTAAACCCTCTGATAGAATAAGCAATATGCCGATTTGGTCAAAACAGAGGATTCATCACAACCAACAGTCACTTTAGCATCATCGAAATAGCACCAGCCTTTCTCTTTTTTGACATAAGAAGTGTAATGCCCCGTGGTCAAGTTTCCAAAATGATTCACAACACCATACAACTTGTACTTGAAAGGGGGACTCTGGTTCCTAACTGGCATTGTTGCTAGTAGCTCGCGTTCTTTCTCAACACTGATTCTAGTTGATGAATCTTCCTTGGTGTAGCTGCCAACTTCTGGCCAGTATGAGGTTAGGTCCAACTCATCATTCACAGGATATTTTATGAACGTGTCAAGTTTCTTAAATCTGCCACTTGATTCGTACCCAAATCTTTTAAAATGTATTATAAGTGCCTTTGGTAATCTTGTGATAGAAATTTTCTTCGTCAGCCTCGTAAACGTATTGCAGCGAGGACAGTGCCATTTATTATCGTCGTCCAAAAGCTCGGTTTCAGTAAACAAATCCAAACACTGAGACAACAGTACAGACCGAGGATATCTTGCATCGCTCTCTGGTATGGGTAAGGATAAGACAGAAAACGTGTTGTAAGTCGTAGATGTAAGTTGACATACCAAACATTTCAACTGTGACAAATACTGTCCCTGGAAATAGTCAACAATGACAGAGAAATTAAGTTTAAGATAGCGTTCCCACTCAATAGTAGAAGCCAACCTAATTGGAAGCACTTCTCTGGCACGTTCTTGTTCTGTTGAGAGTTCCATAATAGAAGCCCGCTCCTCAGCATTCTTCACTGCCCGCTGGTTCAAATCCTCATGCAAAGAATCTAAAATGTAATTCAAAAACTCAACACAGTCTTGCTGGTCGGAATTTGCAAATTGCGCTCCCGGAGACAAAGAGCCCATAATCTTCTTGAAAACATTGGGTGAAAATGACCCACCGCTGTTGTTCAACATATTTGAAAGAAGCTTCACATAGCTTGTAGTTATGACACCTTTGGTGCCAAGCTTGTTGTTCATGTTTATGTGTTGTTTGTAGGAGGGTTCCGCAGATTTGTCTCCTTTCTTGAAGAAAAAATCTGTCATTTGAGGTGTAGCAGCAAGACACTGGATGATACAGTTCATGTAACAGGAATTCCCTAGATTTGTGAGACCCGTTGCAAACAGTTTCAAGAAATCATCTGAAGAATTTTCTGTTTGAGGTCTTCCCGCTGGTGCATTGTTCTTCTCCACTTTCCGAGAGACCTCCTGAACTGTCTTAGGCCGAGAGATAAGTTTCATAGGGGAACTATCCACTCCCTTATGAGAAGCAGGTTCCATTTTGGAAGCTGGAATGACTGAATCCGAATTCGCCTTAACACCTTCGGATTCTGGGATAAGCGCGCTATAATCCGTGGAATGTGAATGAGCACTAATCAAATAGTCACTGAAATTTCGAAGATAAATACTGTTTTTCATAGCCTGCGTGCCATCCAGAGGTTTCTGGGACAATTTGTTCAAGGTAGAGTCATTGGAGACCACATTAGTTAAGCTGCCTTCCCCGAAAGTCTGATACCATTTATGCAACCCACCACTAAGATAAAGAGGATACTGACGCAAAACTGAACTCAAATACTTCGTGCGGAACATGAGCAAGTCTATTAGCTTAAGGAATGGATTGGCATACGCAAGCCCATCCTTGTCACCATTTAATAGCAGTTGCTCCAATGAAATAAATCGATCACTAGCTGCACCACCGAACCTCAAATTATAGATGACAACAATATCATACTTATGTCTGTTGCTAAACATGGCGAACTTCTCAGGTTCTAATTTGCTTCTCAAACAATCTTCGAGGTCTGAGTCTTTCGCGTTTGGTTGTTTTTCTAACAACAGCTTTACCAAGGATGGTTCAATATTCACAACATTCAGGAAGTTGATATGACTGTAAGAATATTCTTTCTTGCTTCTGAAGTCAAGGAGCAAAATACTTTGGGGTATCTTTCTGATCAATTGATTCAAACATTGAGGAGATATACTGTCACTTTTTTTGTACTGAGAAACATCCATTCCGTTGATATTACCCTTTAACTTTGAGAATCGTTGCATTAATGGGTCATCAGCCACAGACTTAGCTTCCTGATGAATGCATGCACACATAATGTTGAAGTTACCTCGTTGATTTTCAAGGGCCTCTCGAATCTGAATCAAGAAGCTTTCAATTTTTGGCAGATTGAGCTCACTTGCAGAATCAAGAAGCATTTGACTAACTCGAAAGGAAACAAATGCCACTCCATAATCGCAATAGCCTAGCTTCTTGTGCTTATCGGCCTGGAATTTGAAATTCTCAAGCAATGTGATAACATGATCAACTAATGTGCTGCCTTTCGTCGTGGATGGGACTATGTGTTCAAAAACCGACTTGGAGGTTGATTCGAGCTCCGAGATTGAAGGTGTAATAGTCATTGCTGGGCCTAATGGAAGATCATTCTGCGTGGCGAATAGTGGCATTGATCAACAATAATATGTCATACAGTACTTCCCACGATAAAGTCGCATGTCCAACATCCCAAATTCGAATACCCCGTTCCAGAATTCGTAAATTGAAAAGGTCGAAATTGCACCTTGTAATCAAAGTTCGTACCCAAAAGGTTTCAAATTCGCACAAGCAACTCTATAGATTCGCCCGCGTGAAGTTCTAATTTCACAAGTGGAAATTTCAATTTCGTGCCCAAGAATTTTCGATTTCGCGCAGTGATCTTCGTTAAATTCGTATCGCCAAGGACTTGAGTTCGCATGGCCCAGAGGGGATATTCACACAAGATCGCTCAGAAGTTCGCATTCTGCTTCTCCCTTAATTTGCATCTGGTAACTTCGAAGTTCGTACGCTGAAACTTTGAATTCGCTTTCCAACAATGTTAAATACGCTACGTTGAAGTGTGAATCCGCACCAGCTATTTCAAAAGCCGACACATCATGTTTACTTTTCGCTAGCAAATCATACATGCACACCTCTATAGTCCAGAGGACACCCACCTCACTTTCCAAATTCACATTCGCTGAAACTCCAAATCGCACAAAAGACATTTATAATTCGCACGCGAGATATGGGGTTTCGCACAATAAAGCTGTACTTACACTTGCAGTCCTTCGATCAAGCTTCGCGCGTGCTGACTGACAATTCACGATCGCGTTACCAAATTCGCACTTGCAATTTCAGTCGTCGCATAAAAAATATCTGATTCGCAATTCCATGATTACAAGTACACCTTTTCAAAAACTTGATTTTCGCAAGTTGTTTAGCCAAATTCGCATCCTCACATCAAAATTCGCGCCCGTACACATCCTCCGAAAGTCGCGAAGCGAAAATGTCCTATTCTCACCCTGAAATCCTTGGTTCGTACACGGGAGATATGTATGTTTCTTACTCCCGCACGCGTGCACATTAACATCCGGTACGATTTGTGTGTTCTGCCCCCACACTTGTATAAAAGACTGTTCTTGCCAACCTTAAAGCCTAAATTTCGATTCAGATGTCAAATGCGTTTTTATGCGTCTTCGTGTTTTATGCTTTCGTAGTTGCTTTGGTAATCGGAACTGACAATTTGCTTAACCTTGAAGGGGCTATCGCCTCTATCATTCTTGCAGGATGCCAAACTATTTATGATGCATGGCATCCTATTGTGTGTGAGGAACCAATGAGTAGGAAGTGTATCAACCTAAGACGCGGCTGTGTATTTGTTCTGGTTATCTGTATCTTATCAATTGTGTTTGTTGTAGCAAAAATTGTTTTACTCAAGTTGAGACGAAGGTGAGACTTTCCCTTTCGAATTCGACGCGGTTCTCATTTCGGTTTCATATATATATATATCTACTGACATCCATCAGTCAGGCATTGTGCTCCATCTTTGTTATCGTTGCAGTAATTATCAATACCTCCATATGTATTGAAATATGTACATCTTCCTCTATCTCATCAGTGTGCATATAAGTAATCATAACTGTTTCTGCACTCTTTCAGGTCATTCTTGATATCGTAATATGATGTGAATGAAACTGCACTGTTCAATGGCGAGGACTCTATTAATCGAAGGTAAATTTGAACGGGCTAAAGAACGTACGGAGTATATAAGCAATAGATAGTCTGTGATTCTACTTCTCCATGCGCGAACCACGCTTTTGGAGGAACATCTAATTAATGACAGGATATATATCCTGGTAGGTTTTTTCATTTACGGGTGGAAGCAAGTTTGAATTCAATCATACGATAAATATATAGACACATGCACTATTCTTAGCCAACATGGGCACCGAAAGCAAACGATCTACACATGTCCAAGTGTATATACGTCCGTTTTAAAAGAGCGGACCTTTATATGGCTGAATAGGTGGATGTAGCAATATTCTCTAAAGAGGTGTGTGTAGTAGTGACAGACAAATCTGGTTTGCCGATAATATAAAGGTAATAAATAGGTAAGGATGTATGGCTGAGAGGTTTAAAGCGTAGGTATAGGTAAAATTAATAAAAAACCTAATAATAAAGCTTATATGTGAAATATAAATAAAATAGAAGATACATATAAATTATTAGAATTAACTAATGGTTATTATAGAACACCTAAATATGAAGCAGTAGTTAGAGCTAGAGAATCTTTCTTAATGTGAGCTTTAATTATACCTACTATTTTCTTAGGTATATGACCTGCTTCAGTATTAGATATGTTGGCCACGTCGTCTTTATGAGTAATATTAGCTGTCTAATGTTTTAGACCCCAACTGCATTAGCACGGGCTGGACCTCAAGCTATCCATCCTAGTCCTCACTGTCTCTGAAATTCATTACTTGAATAGTTTCAGATAGTTTTTTTTTTGCATGATGTTGAGGTCAATAACCTGTGGTAGGTGTAAATGGTGGCTGTAATGTGATTCATACTCACCAAAATGTCCAGACAGTCTGAAGATGATCTAAACAACAAGTCCAAATTAGTTTGCCTCACACACATTTATGTACTGCAAAAAGTAAGAACACAGACCCAAGTCAACCACGACTGCGATATTGAGGGAAAGCAAAATAAATCTGCGTCAATGGACGGCAAATAAATTTATAGGATATTGAAGAGCCCTTTCATATTGTTCTAAATCAAGTACACCAAGATAGAAGCTAGTAAAGTCAACAACAACCTCAAGACAAATCAGAAAAAAGAAAAAAGCAACAATGTATAAATAGTCATAAAAATCAAGAGATAAAGATTCTCCATATTGAAAATGAAACAATTCCGTCCTCAATGTGAAAATAATAAAAATACAGAAAAAAAATCAGCCATAAAGCTTTTAGATAAGAAACAAAGCTTTTAGTTAAGAAACAGAATGTAGAAATCGCTCTCTGGCAAAAATGCTATGATCTGTCTGACCCACTACTAAGTCAGTTGTCCTTGATTATTTTCATTCGTTGTTTCCAAATCGAACACTCGAATAAAATGTATTCAATACCCAAGAAATGATTATTTTTCATAGAACAATTACCAGTAAGTATGAATCGTAAGAACAGATACAATAGATAGGACCTATCAAATAATGTAACCATTTTTTAAAGAAAAGTGATATAACCATAAAAAAAATTGCATGCTTCATTTGATGAAAGAAAAATAACAGCAAGTTACCATAGAACAACCATAAAAATTACAATAACTTTGTGGTCACATTGTTATGCATTATATAATCTTTAGTTTCTTCCAAGATTTACATAGAGTAGGAAACTTAGAGGTACACCAGAATATATCAATATGCCATGATAACATTTATATGGAGTCCCAAGGGGTATCAAAGATATAATTTCATTTTAAATAGCCATCCTAAGAAATTATACACTGAATAGTGGTATCAATAATGATGCTGCCATGAAATCTTGCTACGCATCTGGATGTATCTAAAATAATTAATATTGCTACAGTTGTAGAAAAAAGTTAGAATAACTAGAAGCAATGAAGAATATTGATAGTCCTGACTTGTGAGTAAAATTTAATAAATTAAAATCTTATACAAACATACTTTCGGTTGTTCCTGGTTGATATGTAGAGACAACAAACATGTATACAATAATTAAAAAAAACGAACTTCTTCATAGTCAACAAACCGATTCCTTACATACATTTTTTTTATATAGCTCAATAAGGATTACAGTAAATGACCACCTTTTATAAAGTTAATAACTAAATTTAAGTTATAAATAGACATAACTATGTTTTGGCGGTAAAACTGACAAATTAATCTACTTTACCTATTTGATTCAAAAGCCTCTACTTAATGACTGCCCCCGGTGTGTCTGTCTCCGCCTGAATGTTTCTCGCCAGACGAAACTGGCGCCTGTAATCGTGAATTGACCTCTTAAACTTGTACTTTTGCATCGCCTGGATTGACCTCTTGTACCTGTATTTTTCTTCTGTTGGCCTGGATTACCCCTTGTATCTCTACACCTTCGCCTGAATTCTTTGTCTTTTCCTTCCTTTCGCCTCGATTCTCCGCTTCGATAAGATGCACGAAGAATTTTTCGTGGGCCACATTCATGTCTGTGTCTTCCAAGAAACAGAAATCCATTAGTAGTTTCTTTACCACTGTCAAAACGCAAGTAATATAATAAGGACGCCCACTTACTTGGTCAAAGTAAATACATAAAGATAGTGTAATCCAGACCTAATTATCTTTGTTATTTGTAAACGATGGTAGACGTCCAAACGATTTTTTATAGCACTTGTTCTATTGAAATCTTTTTGATTATTCGGTTATCCTCTACTACTATTATTATAAATTTATTGGAGAGAGTTTACTCGGAAATAGTTTTAAATGAGTAAAATACTAAACATTATTCATGAAATCTAACTTGTCAACCTATATTTTTGTGGTCCTTAACGATTGATGGTCCATTTCAGTTCTGACAGTGTCTGATATTTTTCTTCTAGTATATCTTAAACTTTTTTTATTCCATGAGAGCATAATATCTAATGTGTAGGTGAAGGGTAAACAATTTGAAAGAATCATTACGGACTTATTTTCTCAATAAGATATTGAAGAGAGATATCTATTACATTAGTGAATATTACTTTATGTCAATTTGATGTTTACCATCAAACATAATGGCGATGAATTTGTCGTTGATGGAGATCATTTAAATTTTTTTAATAATATGTGTAGGTGATAGAGATGTTAACAAACCCCTTAGTGTAAGACATGAAACCATGTGCTTGGATGCGTATATACGTTGTTCGCATCGTATATATTTGATATTTTATATGATTTTATTTGATAATACGACAATTATATTGTAAAGTACATTAGGTATGCTGCTACCGGTTTGTATACCATATTGGTAAAGTAACTTCTAAATCTGAATTGGCTGTGCAATCCATTGGAGATTAAAATAGTTATCAAATATGTCTGTCCATTTAATTTAGGTGAATTTAATTTTAAATTTAGTTAACCCTAGTACGTTATCCGTTTTGTGATAAATGGTCTTATGATTTTTTGTTTCGATAATTATTTTTAAGCTTACTTAGTTTTGTTGAACAAAAAGTAACTAAATAATTAGAATATTATGTTAACGTTAAATATGACTTATTATTGCATTCACATGAAGATAGAATTTTTCTTGTTTTTTGAATTTGAGTAGTGGTATATTAAATGTGTATGTACGTGCTACATTTAATGGAGTTGTATAAAGATGAATTTAAGGTGTTTCAACTCAAGAGAAAGAATAATAATTTATTTCATATATGCCATTATAGTTTTTAGTTGATTTTGAAAATTTTATTGGAGTACTTATTTTGTTCCATAAATATTAAGAAATCAGTTGTGAGATTTTGTAGAACGAAGATTAAGTGCGACGAGTATTATGTAATGAACTTTGAGTATGGATGAAACTTGGGAGATTCGAATATGAACTCTTTAAGGATGACGAAGTGTACACCGGATGTAGATGATGTTTGGGTTTTGTTGTTGCTATTCCCTGGAGAAGTTTAATTGAGGTCAATAACGGGGATATATTTTTACTATTAGCTTGTTACTGTTCGTTCAATCTTGTTTTCTTTGGGATAGAGTTCTATTTGCACTTTTAAATACTTGTAATGCGGTAATGCCGAATAGCTGCCGAAGTGACTAAAATTAGTTTGACGGTTGTAGCTAAGAAGGAGGCATTGGCAAGACCTTCCTTGAAAGATGATAAGCGGTCGTTCCTTCTGAAGTTGTAAACAGTACTATACTGTGTACTCGTGAGAATGAGCCTACACTTCATTTGTTGAAAAGCGTCAAAATTGATTCTTTGTACGGCAATAGCTGATAAACAGAATGTATCTAATCTTGTTCAGTTAAATCTGTGTACATAGCTCTTCGCATACATTATCTTGACTGGGGAAGAGATATACTGAGATTGGTGTGGCTCCCTCCATTACTTATGATGTATATAACGAGATGAGACTTTGCAATTGATTCGGAGGAGATAAAGGCATCTTTCTGTATAGTATGTTTTAACTGCAAGTCTAACGAGTTTTACACATGACTATATGTAGTTAACATAGAGTTTGGATGTTTCACGTTACAGTATTGAGGTATTCATGATTAAACTGTTAGTAAAATAAATGTTTTTCTTTAAGTAGTGGAATTCTACTAGTTAAGGATGTGTTTAGTTCATACTCGGTAGTGTATGTACCGAGCATTTCATAGTCGAACAAAGAGACTCACTGTGAAGTCTTCTTCAAAAATACAAATGTCTGGTACCGAATTTGATATCACAAAAACTTATCTCAAGTTTTTGGAGGATGACCAAGATATGACCATGCCTATTGCGGCCATTGAGTCACTCGTGACAATGTTGCGCGTGAAACAGCCTTCGACTTCAAGTGAATTGATCAATTTGGTTAAGTCGAATATCTCTACATTGAAACTGTCGATCTCAAATGCCATATCCCTATCCGCTGGATGTGATTTATTTATGAGATTCGTCTCCAGGAATACGAATTTGTACTCTGACTGGGAATCTTGCAAAAGGAATTTAGTAGAGAACGGTGAACTCTTTGTTCAAAGAGCAAAAGAATCAAGAGCTAAGTCAGCCGAGTTTGGCGTACCATTTATCAAAGATGATGATACGATTTTAGTGCATTCTTACTCTCGTGTGGTCTGTCAGCTTCTCATAAAAGCGAGGACTGAAAAATTTTTGAGATTTAAGGTCATTGTAACTGAAGCTAGGCCCACAGGAAAGGGCTATCATATGGCTAAACTACTTCGAGAAGCAGACATTCCTGTTGAGGTTATTGTGGATAGTGCTGTGGGGTATATGCTTCATAAAACCGATAAAATCATGGTAGGCGCTGAAGGTGTCGTTGAAAGCGGTGGTATTATCAATCACATCGGTTCCTATCAGATTGGCTGCTTAGCTAAAGCCAATAACAAACCATTCTATGTCGTTACAGAATCACACAAATTTGTCAGGCTCTTTCCCTTAGCATCTAATGATTTGCCGCGGGAAATGTCAAGAATGATTGATGAGACACAAAATGAAGGTGACGATTCGTTTCTTAAGACGCAGCTTGTTGACTTTACTCCTCATGAATTTATAACAGCATTGATTACTGATCTTGGAGTCTTAACTCCTTCTGCAGTCTCAGAAGAGTTAATCAAGATGTGGTACGATTAATCACTTCTGGAAACTTGGAGCAAGTTTCTTTGAAGGTCATATTTGTCATAACAATTTTGGAAGTTTTTATCTCTCTGGATTTCAACACAAGTAATATTTTTTTGTTTGAGGAAACCTGTGTCGACAGGAATATTAGGCTGCTGAATATAGAATAAATGAGTGACGAATCTGTCCCAATTCTCAATTTGATCCAGATTGGATTTAGTAAGAGAGTAATTAGCCAGTTCAACGATAATTCGGACATAATCAACGGCTTCCATGCCATATGTTTCACGATCTTCACACCCATTAAGTAACAATATCTTTTTTCTTTGAACATTCAGTTGCTGAGCGATTGCTTTACCGACACCCTTGAGGATTACGATAGGTATCACACTCGTCATCAAGGAGCCAATGGAGAAAATAATTACTTTAGCATTGGCCATAGTTGATGTGACTTTGCTTTGCGCTGTAGGACAAATTTCCTGCCCATAGGGAGATATATAGAAAACTCTTTTTATTGGAGAAAGGAGTGGTTCAATGTTTTCTGTCTTGTTGAAATGAAGTTGAGATTTCTTCAATTCAGGGTGAGTGTACTGTGGTATGTTTCCCAGCTCTTCGTCAGATGACGAATCCCTGTTGTCTTCTTTTTTGTCCTCATAATTCAATTTCAATTGAATTTCGTGAGTTGGTGTAGGTGGTCGCGTGTGATGTATTGGAGGGGGATAAACCTCATTCACAGTAGATGGATGTGATATCTGAGACTGTCCGGTGATAAGATAACCATTTGAAAGCATAGCCCCAATATGGTAGCTGAAATTTGTGTTAATACATGGTAAGACTTCAATGTGTGGATCGATGTCCGTCAATTTCATGAACAACTCTATGGCAGAATCTAAGGAACCAATAAACAATCGAACACCCGTCAAAAAGAGATTACCCACATTCGCAAGTTCGTAGCGAAATTGCCTATTGTTGGTAGAGTTTGAAGTTATCTTTGATCTCTTCAATAATTCAACGTGAACGTGAACCATGAAAGCTCGAAATATTTCTTTCGTCGACAAATTAATACCGTTCCACAAAGGGTGAGTTCCTTCAACAATTTCATTCCATTGTGACCTTGCCCGAGAAGGGTCGGAATCTAGTCGAAAGCTAAGGAGATCGCGAAGCTTTACTTTCAGATCTGGGATTAGTCTTGTCAATCTGGAACGTATGTCACCTATGGCAGGTCCACCAATGACACGTATGATTTCTGATGTCGATCCACCGTTATCCAGAATGGGTAAGACGTATGTGACATGAGAGGATACTTCTTTGAAAACAGAAACAAGTTCATTGGTAGCTGTTCCTCCGCTGAGTACCACAATCCTCTCGCTCATTGTATACTGCAATACTCTCTCTACTTAGGTATCTGATAAGTGCGTCTTTATGTACACAAACGCGATAACACAAACGTTAATACATGGAGGCGGACTGCGTCCATATTATACAAATTGTTCAGTTATCATCATCAACTACATTGTCAATCCTCATTATCATC
The DNA here is from genome assembly GCF_014636115.1 of Clavispora lusitaniae. NCBI lineage: Eukaryota > Fungi > Ascomycota > Pichiomycetes > Serinales > Metschnikowiaceae > Clavispora > Clavispora lusitaniae. Next base: position 579,295 of record NW_027093981.1, read on the forward strand.
ATATTACGCAAGCAGCTGTAAACTTGGAGCATCAAAAAAAATGGAGTACATCAACCTAGTTCAACTCTAACTACAAATCGCGTTTTTGTGTAACAATTTTCGGTAAAAACAGTCACTACAATATGGAGTAATCCCGAGCACGGTTACGCAGTATATTTCAGAACGTTATTTGCTTGATGGCTCTCACGTGATCAAACAATTTTTTTCTAGGTGCACTGTTGAAAAATTTTGTGACTTTTTTTTTCTAACATTAACTACAATTTACTTGAAATGTCTAACCAGGAAGTTTTGGTTTTGAGAGGTGCCTTGGAAGGTCACAACGGTTGGGTCACATCTTTGGCCACCACCCCAACTAAGCCAGACTTGTTGTTGTCTGGTTCCAGAGACAAGACTTTGATTGCCTGGAAGTTGACTGGTGGTGAGGACAACCAATACGGTGTCCCAAAGAAGTCTTTCATTGGTCACTCTCACATCGTCCAAGATGTCACCATCTCTGCTGACGGTGCCTACGCTTTGTCTGGTTCTTGGGACAAGACCTTGAGATTGTGGGACTTGGAGACTGGTGAATCCACCAAGAGATTTGACGGTCACACTGGTGACGTTATGTCTGTCTCTATTGCCAGAAACTTGAGACAAATCGTTTCTGCTTCCCGTGACAAGACCGTCAAGGTCTGGAACACCATTGGTGAATGTATGCACACTTTGACCGGCCACAAGGACTGGGTCTCTGCTGTCAGATTCTCCCCAGACAACGAGAACTCTACTGTTATCTCTGCTTCTTGGGACAAGACTGTTAAGGTATGTTTTTGATTTTCTTTTTTTTTTGCGGAAAGATGATGTTTACTATATTTGCTACTTCAGACGGGGCTTAAGCTCTGAATGAGACATTCTTTATCACCAAGATCTCTGATTTTCCGATTATTTTTTTTTTGAAAGATTTACTAACTTCTATAGTCTTGGGACTTGAACGACTACAAGCTCAACGCTGACTTCATTGGTCACACTGGTTACATTTCCTGCATCACCATCTCTCCAGATGGATCCTTGAACGCTTCTGCTGGTAAGGACGGTGTTATCATCTTGTGGGACTTGAACTCCAACGACACCTTGTACACCTTGAACGCTGCTTCTGAGGTTCACGCTTTGGCTTTCTCTCCAAACAGATACTGGTTGGCTGCTGCTACCTCTTCTGGTATCAAGATCTTCAACTTGCAAGAGAGAACCTTGTTGGACGAATTGAAGCCAGAGTTCACTGTTGGCCCTAACGCTAAGGACCCAGAGGCTATCTCCTTGGCTTGGTCTGCTGACGGTCAAAACTTGTTCGCCGGTTACACTGACAACATCATCAGAGTCTGGCAAGTTATGACCTCTTCCGCTTAAATTAGCTAATCTAATCGTAGGGGTATTCAAATCAATATAATTCTTTATGTTCTATGTATACAAGTAGACCTTGCCAGCGGAAGTGCCTCCAACAATCCAATTGTGCGTTGGGTGAAAGGATACGACAGAAGGAACTGCCGTCATGAACTCAGGTTCAAATAATTGGGCAATCAATGACCCTTCTTGAGTGTAAATATCGAAACTTCGGTTCATGTTTCCAATAACAAACTTCTGAATACCATCTTGAGGATCTTTCTGCCAGCGGGCTTTCAATATCGATACCCATCTTCCTGTCTGACAGTTATGTGAAATAGACTTGAAGGGTTTCATAGCATAAGTGATATCACCTCCGGTGTGTCCTCTATGGAGTGCAAAATCTTTTTTCCAGTCGTTGACGTTGGAAGTCTTACTATTCCCACTCAAATCAAATAATCTAATCGTGTTGTCATATCCATTGCATACTAGATGATTCTCTGAATTCCAATCAACTATTGAAATTGAGAGCCTTGATGAGTATCCTCCGTAGAAATGTGGAGATGCCGTATCATTGTCTAGTTCAGATAAGGAATTTCTTTTGGATACGTTCCTTAAATCCCAAAGTCGAAGCGAGCGGTCTAGGGAAGACGTTGCAATCTGATATTCTCGGTTGGGGTTCACAGAAAATCCCCCTATCTTTTTATCATGTAGACGCATCATTTTTTGTGTATTGTGTATCCTCCGTTTCTCTCTCATGTCAAACTGATACAATCGGCCGTCCAACGTAGTACAATAAAGGAGGCTAGGTTGGCCTGAGGGCATACAGGTGTCAGATACACCTATTGCTTCCCCATCACTGTCATCAAGGGATAAAATGTCAATGGATTGTTGCTTAGCAAGGTCCGTAATTCTTATAGAGCCATCATATGATGAAGACAAAACCTGCGACTGATTGTGAGGGATTTCACAGAATTTCGATACTGACTTTCCATGTGGCTTGAAAGTGATTATTAGAGGTTCGTCTTCCTCCATAGTTTGATCCACAGACCAGATTCCAATGTTTCCCGATGTGTCACCACCGAAAACAAGGCGGTCGTTGGTAGACAGATGAAAATGCAAACAAGTAATTCGCAGCAGTGTTAATTTGAGTTTTGAAGGGTCTTGGCCATTGAAAAACTGTAGTTCCTCGATCTTCTTCTTTTTGGGGGTAATATCGGTTGAAGTCAAAGACTCTGTCTCAGATGAGGAGCGCCTTATGTTTTGTTCGATTGATGCAAGTACTTTCAACTTCTCGTCTAAATCGTGTTTCTCTGTATCTTCAACTTCAGTTACTGTATCCTTCTTAATATTTTTTCCTAATACACGGTCCTCATATCTCAAGTATCCCAGTCTGATATCTGAAAGTAGGTCCAGCAAGTAAAAGTCTCCAGACAACAGACGGCTCCTAGCGTCTCGTAATCTTTCATTTTCCAACCGTGCTTTCTCTTGATCTTCTTGCTCTTTTTTTATTTCTTCGTCATTTTCGGGAGTATTAGCCAATCGTCTTGATCGGCGAATTGGTACCAGGCTTGGCTTCGTTACTCTTTCCTTGGATTTTTTGGAACTTTTACCTATTTTAGGTGGGGGTGAAATTGAATTATAAGCTTCATGAATATTAAGTTTGGAAAGTAATTCTTTATTTCTTTGAATGTTTTTATTTCTAATCAGCTCTAATGTCTCTTCGCCCATTACAGATATCTTCGAAGCTTCATACACAGGCATATAATACATCTTTATGGCCGCAAGTAGCGCAACATGTCGGAACAGAGGTAGAGACTGCCACAGATCACAATAGACCTCGTATCTCCTCCCCGTCTCAATTCTTTCATATTGAGGAATAATTCATGAACAGACCCTTTACATTGGCGAACGTCACTTAAAAAGTTAGTTGCACAATCACTAATTTTCTGTTCCTCGTAACATTTTACCCAAGGCATATCTGCTGGAGGGGTGAAATGGAAAGGTATGACTGTATCTGCTGACCCCAATGACAAGTGTTTCAATAAGTTTTGAATAGATTTTCCCTCAGTTAATGCTATTACAAATATAATTCCTTTATCTCGGTTCAGCATCTTTTCGACATATTTTCCGAGTTCAATGGCTGCACTTTCATTATGTGCCCCATCAAGTAACGCCTCAATACCTGTCTTAGGGTCTTTTATGGTTTGTAACCTGCCTGGCCAAGTTGTATTTTGGATCCCTTCTTCGATTATACCTTCGGTGAGCTTTTCCTTTATTTCTTGTCCTAAATTTTCGAGCACCTTCAATGCAACGGCCAAGTTCTGTTCTTGAAAGGAGCCTTTGAGTGGGGACATGCGAACAAGTTTATGAATCCGGGGATCCGAAGAAGCTTTCACAAAATATAGTGGTGCGTGCTCCTCTTGAGCTTTTTGCTTGATGACTGACCTAACCTCCTCGTGATTTGTTTCATCCACTATAACAGGAATATTCATCTTTATAATCCCCGCCTTCTCTTTAGCGATTTCCTTGAGTGTGCTACCTAAAAGTTTTTCGTGGTCTAAACCTATCTTAGTGATACCTGTAGCAACGACGCCCCCCATGTAATCGCTAGTGTCAGAGGTAAATGGCTTTAAAACATTAGTTGCGTCCAAACGTCCTCCCAATCCAACTTCAATTAGTGCCATTTCAACCTTTTCAAGCTCAAAGATCTTGAATGCTGTAGCAGTCAATAATTCAAATTCTGTACATCCCAATTGTAAGCTGTTGTTTTGCAGACTGACAAATTCTCGTATTTCTTCAAACTTCGTCGATGGGTATGTTTGGTTGTTTATGGAAATGCAGTCATTATACTCCAAAAGATGCGGCGAGGTAAAACGGCCATTGCGGATCTTCGCTTTGGTAAGGATGGACGAGAGATATGCAAGCGTGGATCCCTTCCCATTTGTGCCAGCAATGTGAACAGACTTATACGCTAAGTGCGGGTTCCCTAGATGAGACAACAATCTGGTAATTCTTGTTAGGCCTAGTTCGATTGGCATTTATGAAGATGTAGTGCGGATATAAAACATCAACATAAAAATGCGCTTGCATTATCACTTCCTCTAATGACCCAACGTGGTTTCATTCAAGAAAGATTGGAATCTCTAAATGAAATAGACAACAATGTTGTTGGCTTGCTTGACAGAGTGAGCAAACTAATAGATACTTATATGGAGCCTAGCCGAAATACAACGGCAGATATCTCAAGCACGAAGGAACAGTTCCAGGAAGAAGTCAAAGAAGTTTACAGTGTCCTCAGTGCCCTAGCCATTAGCTTAAGAAAAGAAGTAAAAATAATGGACGAGAATATAGGGGTTTATGATAAAAACGATGATCTGATTATGATTCTTCCGATGAATGTGGACCAAAAAAATACAACCCTAGGTAAGCGCAAGCTTGAGGAAGAATTGGAAAAGCTAGAGCTGGAATAATACACTGTGTTGGATATATGTTACATTTAATGATTGTTATACCTATTATATTTCCTCTAAGTAGCCCTGTTGTATCAACCTGTCCACGTCAGATTTTCTGACGTAGAATTGAGAATCTTTGATGAGATTGAAAACGCCATACTCCGTTTGAATCTCTCCTCCATCTTTAAGGACACGAACGTCTATAAATATCTCCGTTGGTGGCTCAAGGTCTCCTGAAAGATCAATATCAGAAATGCTTGACTTAAAATCGAGAACCAACTCTTGGTAACGTTTGAAATATTCCTGTTCGTGATGGCTCAAATTGTCTAACGCTAGTTTTGTGACTCCAAAAGGAGATGTTGGGGCATCTGTATCTTTTTTGGAGTTCCTGTTCGTTTCTGAACTTAGAACTGGATCTATGTTCAACCAACTAAACTCGTCAATTTTGTCTGCTCGGAGTTTCTGATAAGCAAGTAAACATCTTTTGTTCCTCCTCATAGATAAGTGTGTGACAAACAACTGGCATTGGTTCACCTTCCTTTCCTCTTCGCCGATATCTTCAACCTCTTCATCTTGAATCTTTTGTTGTTCGTCCAAGTACTCCACATCCCTATTTAGATCGGATATTTCTTGCACTATATCCTTAATCAAATCATGTTGGTATAAAGGAACCTCATTCAAGTTAGACGACCTTTTGGCCTCAAGCATTAGCTTGTTGGCAGCATCCCCATACATTGCTAAACACGGTTTACTTGGTGAGACATGTAATGCAGTCAGGTAGGCGCGTTTTTTAGTGCAAAATCAATATTGGTAATGATTTCTCGTGCAAACAAATGTGTGATATGTAAATAGTAGATATCTGATTTTCGTGATTTTCCTGTAATCACTCACGTTAAGGTGCCTACTTTTGAAATTTACTATTATTATTTTTTGTTCGGTTATGGATACTTATTCATGATTATTCACGTATATCACAATTTTTTGCATTAAGTGCGAGCGAAATAATATGTGGATTACATGACTTGAGGAAAATCAGAACCCTCTAAATTCTGTTCCATAGTGAAAGCTCACCTACTTAATATTGTAAAAGAATATATTTTTCATATTGTGTTTAGTGTCTAGTGCACATGCCAGGCATAGAATCATCCTATGTATTTACAACGCCTAAAGCTTCAAAGTCTGGTTCAATATCTTTAACACTTTTAACTCTTTCCGGAAGTTCTGTTGCAAGTGATTTTAGAATTGCGTCGATGCATAAAAGAGAAGACATTCCATCGTCAATCGTGCAGAGAGGATCAGCTTTTCCACGTATGATATCCACGAAATGATCGAGTTGCGCGTCAAAAGGCAACAATTGTCGAAGATGACTCCTCTTATTTAAAAGAGTTGTTTGCGAGACAGGGCTATTCCAACCATGTTCGTGATCTGGCAAATCTTGCTGGTGGTACAATGTGAGATCCGGAACAGAAAGAGTGCCTTTTGAACCGAAAATGCGATAAAACCCTTCAATCTTATCATCAGTTGGGATCAATGGGTTCTCACCCGTACCTGCCTCAAAGTTGAAGGACGAAGTTACGTTATCTGCACAGATGAAGGTGCCCGTAATTCCATTTTCAAATCTCATGACAATTGAAGCACCTTCATCAACATTTGTGAAAGCTGTACGCTGTTTTTTAATCGGTTCTGCGTAAACCCTTTCGATTTTTCCAAACAAGTATTGCAAAATGTCAATATCATGAATAAGGTTGATGAGTAAAGGCCCGCCTCCGCTTCTGGAGTCTGTCCGCCAGGGAGACGCCGTGAAGTAAGAGAGTGGTTTCTTGAGGGCCCATGACCCTTGAACAGCAATAACATCTCCTACCGAATCAAGGTTCTCCTTTGCAGCTATAATGAACGGGTTGAAGCGTCTGTGGTGACCCACCAAAACCTGAACATCCTTATCTTGAACAAAGCATTTCAAAGCCTTAGCTTCCTCTGGACATATGCTAACAGGCTTTTCTATAAGCAAGTTGACTCCTCTAGAAGCCAAGTCTGTAGCGATTTTGATGTGTGTGTGGTTGGGGGTGCAAATAAGAGCACCATCTGGGGCGTTCAAATTGTTTTCTTGGAGGTAAACAAAGTATTCCTCTATCGACAGATAACAGGGAGTTTGGAGGTCTTGAGCAACTTTTTTGGCATTCGGAGACGGATCAATAAGTGCAGAAAGAGTGGTACTTGGGTTGCTTTTGACATGTTGGGCATGGCGTGGGCCGATTAAACCCGCTCCAACGACAATGATCAGCAAAGGTGGAGACAAAGTCATAATTTAGAGCATCAATAACTCCAACTTCTTCTCTAGTAACTATGATGGGGAAATCTGGAGTACCAGGTTGCTTTAATGATTGGTTTTTTTTGCATGAAAAATTTTGTGTCTAGTCGGAAGGTTTTGCAACTATATAGTTTCTTTTTGTGCTCATGTGCAGATCATTGTGGGGTACTTTAGAGTCATCCTTGCAGAAAAAGGAACGAACATTAAAATCATACGGTTCACCGCAAAACACAGGAGTCGAATATATTTGAAACGGATGGTTTACATCTGAAGACCAGTACATTTTTAATTCTCGATGTTTCAAACGTATTAGCTCAGATTTGAGTATTATTCTATGCAAAAGTGACAGGTCGGTACTTAATCTTAGTGAGCTTTCGAATTTGAAGGATGACCTTTTTAGTATAACCTGTTCTTCCCCATAATCACAAACATATCACAGAAAGAAGAGGTAATCGGATATGCTTTGTGCGTAGCTTACATGGCTAACTTTTCAGATTCTCTACTTGTCTAACAGCATCAATGCAGGTTTGCTGGTTTCGAGCATCAAAGCCGTCACCAGTCAAATGTCCTTTGACATCAACTGGGACAAATTGGTCTCAGATGACTCCATCAGCAACTCAATCAAAGATTTTCTAAACGACCAGTTCAATGAAATCAGTCTACCGTCATTTGTCGACACTCTTTCCGTCACTGGGTTCTCCTTAGGTAGCATACCTCCCAACATCACCATTAGACACATTGGCAATCCCTTTGATGAATTTTACAAACGGAATGTGCCAGAGGAAGAAGCAAAGAAAGGTCAGCTTCCAGTGTCACCAGAGCTAAGTGGCTCGGATTCTGACAGTTCTGAAGAGGAGCCGGCGATAAATAATCTTGACAGTGCAAACCAACAAGACTTCACCCCGCTCTTACCTGAAGTAGACCTGCTCCGTCGGCAAAACCAAGAATCAAAGCATTTCAACAACTTTAATATGAACAATGTTGGGTTGGGACACATGGACCTAGATACCCCCACAAATTTCTTCAATCCCCACGCTTACAGGCTTCACTCAAACTCCGTGGGTCGCAACGAGCTGGTCAAAAAGAACGACAATGATATTCAATTTATCCTTGAAATCGATTATAAAGGCGACGTGGCGCTTGAGATTGTCGTCAACTTGTTGGTAAATTACCCTTCAGCGCATTTCATTACTTTGCCTATTAAACTCAAAATCACAGACTTGGTGATCCATTCATTGGCCGCCGTGGCATATCTCGAGAATAGCGTTTTCATATCTTTTCTTTGTGATCTTAATGATGCTGACTCTGACTATTTTACATCAGCTCTGATGCATAGAAGACTGGATGCCCATTCTCGCGGATCTCACATTCCTCCAAGTAGCGGAGGTAACATCACGGATTATGTGCCTTCAAACAATAAAGAAAGAATCGACGTCATAAGAAGTGTCAAGATCGATACTGAAATCGGAGAAATGGAGAATAATGTGCTACGTAATGTTGGAAAAGTGGAAAAGTTTCTTGTTGAGCAGCTCCGGAACATCATCAGAGATGAAACTGCGTGGCCCAGCTGGATTTGCCTTGATTTCAACGATGATGATGATGATGATGATGATCAATCCTCAACTGCTTCTACACAACATTCATCACATACGAGCTGAATCTAATAAACAACGTAAATTAGTTGTAATATAAGTTACATAAGAGTTGTTCTGCCACCTATCTCGTTGCTCGCACTGCCATCGGGCATTTTACCATCTCTTCCTGTCAAGAATTGTGTGTAAATGTGATCAAGCTTTGCCTTTTCTGAAGCAGAAATTGAAGGTTTAGTCTCTTTTAAACTTTCCAAGAAATGTTCTTGTTTAATCAAAACCGTCTGTTGCGCCTTCGTTTTCGTCTTGACAGTCTTGTCTCCTATGTTTTTCAGATTGAATAGATTTTCAATTTTCTGGAGAAGCTTCAACTTCTCTGCCGGCCGTACCTTGTTACTCTTTAACTGTTCAGAGCTAATTTGGAAAAAGTCATACACATTATTCAGGGAGTTTCCCTCTTCGGAAACGTTTGTTTCTTGCTCCATCAATGTCTCATGTACTGCCTTCAAATATGCGTTGTAACCTAATCCTTGCATATCGGCTCCACTAAATCCTGCGGTTTTGCTAGCAACAAACTCAAGATCAACGTCCTCTTGCAACTGCATTGATGCACTAACACATTTAAGTATATCAATTCTATCCTGTAAAGACGGCATGTCGCATATGATGCTCTTATCCAAACGGCCAGGACGCAAAAGTGCTGAGTCGATTAAATCTGGTCTGCTTGTAGCTGCAAGCACATAAACACCATCGAGACCTTCTGCACCATCCATCTGGGTCAACAACTGGTTAACAACCCTGTCTGTTACTCCAGTGGAGTCGTGTCCTCTTTTGGGGGCGATGGAATCGAACTCATCGAAAAAAAGAATACAAGGCTTTGCTGCTTGAGCTCTTTCAAAAAGTTCTCGAACAGATTGTTCCGAAGCACCAATGTATTTGTTCAAGATCTCCGGTCCCTTTATCGAAATGAAGTTCAATCCACATTGTCCTGATATTGCGCTTGCAAGTAACGTTTTTCCACAACCAGGATAACCATATAAGAGAATACCGGACCTTAATCTCAAGGGGCAGTTGGCAAATATTGGCGCATACTTTGTGGGCCATTCTAATGTTTCTAAAAGCACTTTCTTTGCCTCGGATAAACCACCAATGTCTGCCCAACTAGTAGATGATTTTTGCAATTTCACTCCTCTCAATCCAGAAGGTTGAAATCCTGAAAATGCCTTTTCAACATGATTTTTGGTGATGATATTAGCTTCGTTGCTTAATCCTTGACTTGCAAACACGCTCTCATAGAAAATCCTGTCGCTGATGACTTTCAAGTCATTAGGTAGGTAACCTTCACTCTCCAGGACAATATCCATCACATCCATCTGGATTTGACATCCAAGCTTGTTGACAAGGCAATCTTCTAAAATCGCACGTCTTGCTGCTTTCCCTGGAGGTGACAAGTGGTGATAGCCTTCAATCAAGTGCGACAGGAATAGCAACTTGTTAAAAGATTCTCTGGCTATGCCTGAGATTAACAAGGACACGTTTGTATTGTTCTGTGCCATCACCTTGGAAAGGCTGGAGATAAAAAATTCTGTCGTTTGATTTGATGAAGTAGAGTCTGTATTTTCTGCCTCTGCTGGTAAGATCTTGTCTAAATTGTCCAACACCAACAACGAAGGTTCATGCCAAGCTGCCTCTTGTATGTACTTTGTTATTCTAGCCGACAACTGGTCAAATGTTTCGTTCATAATCGTCTCACATGCGACGTACTTGATAAACATGCCACAAGTAGCACTCACACGTTTCGCAATCCATTTCAACAAAAGTGATTTGCCACTTCCTGACGCTCCGTGGACTAAGATTCCCGAATTTCTGAAAGTGCTCAAGTGCTCCGTGATATCCTCAAGCATCTGTTCCAGGCCGTGTATCGGCTCAAGATCTGTGATTGCATTCGGGCTCTCCACAAAACTAGCACTTCTTAATACATCTTCATCTACTTCAATTTTCGCAGACCATTTAGATTTTCGATCAGGATCAATCCAAGCATTGGGGTCTCTCTTTCTTGCAAAGCTTAAAATGCCTCCGTAGGGTAACACATCGGGAATAGCAGGGATCTTCGTGAAGTTTGTGATTGGATACTTGGTTATAGGGTCTTTAGAATTGAATAAGTATTCTGAAACCATCTGATTTATCTTTTCATGTTGATTTTTGCTGGCCAGAGCGTTCAACTTGAGCAGGTCGTTCTTCTTACTTTGTATAATGTACGGATGCACAAGAAAAGTGGCTGGTCGCCTTGAAAGGCTCTTCCCGGCTACCCGTAAAACAACCTTGAATCCTACTAGGGAGTCAACGTTCAAAGATACTGCTAACTTTCTGCTCAATCCCACGGTATTTGAAGGGACACAATTGGTGAAGACAAGTTTAGCAATGATGTTTTTGTTTTCAGTCACCGGGGACAATTTCTCCTTCGTTTTTTCTTCATCAGCGTTCTCGTTTGTCGGTGCAACATTTTGCTTCGCGTTTGGTCCAGGTACTATCGATACAGACGCATATGGCGAACGTTCGAATGCATGTGCTAGCTCGTCCATTCTTGCGTAAACCTCGTATCCATCGTTTTCTGTCGCTTGTGGTTCTTCTTGAAAAATTTCGTGAGGAAGAGCTATTCCCCTTTTCAAAATGCTTGGACCATGGGCCCCTTCTGATGGAATGGATTTCGAGCTCTTTGTAGATTTCACAGACTGAGCAGAAGCAGATGTCTTCTTTTCTCTCACTTTCGGCGCAATATTGATCTCTGCAAACGGATCTATGAGAGCATAGGAGGAGTCTGGTATCCGAATGTCTTTGACCAAAAGCCTTACCGAGGACGTTTTTGTGGGGTAAACAACTAGAACCTGGTCTACCGCAACGCAACGAGATTGCTCGATAAGCTTGGCTTCAATGTAAGATGCATGGAGCTCCACTAGCTCCCAATCGGAAGCAGTCTCTGGTTCCAAGAAAACTGTGGACGTTTTTGGATTTCGGATTTTCACATTGACAATGATGGATTGCTTGTCGGCCAATTTTAACGAGTGGGCAAAAATCGGATCTATCGATATGTTGGACACGCCAGCAGAGCTCATCCCAGACCACCCAGCATAGGATTTATGCTGTGACTGCAGCACAAGTTCAACAATCACTTCTTGCGGGGAAACGCTGGCATTGTAGAGAATGCTCGTTAAATTGGAGGGCAAGTCAACCAAGTTGTTCCATGAGGGTCTGAAAGATATATTAGCCGAGAAGCCATCCATATCTAGTTTTCAGTTTTTCAGAAGTTATGGGTCTTGTTGGCGGCACCTTTTATGTACGTCTATGTCCTGCAAGGTAGGAGTTTTCCAGTGAGATATCGAGTCATGTATACCGAGGCCTCGAGTGCTCGCCTCCACAAGGAAAAAGATGAACATGGCTTAAAATGGCAATTATTTTTATCTGCCAGAAATCTTGTTTTGATGTACATGGTTGCCTTGTCACTCAAGCAACCATATTATGGAACAAACTCTTCAGGGCTACAGCATAACGCTCTTATAGAGGAGATACGATCACTATCATAGCGACATGAATCGTGTGTAGACTACGACATTGCAGTGACAGAATTGTAAGTTCCACTATTTACATTAACAGAAGCCCAGAGAACTTTTCCAAGGTAAACCCATCAACATGAACTATCTCTTGGACTGAACTTCATTAAACTTTTCCAACAGGTCGTCATGCGTAGCCAGATGTTCGTGCTTCTTACGCATTTTCTCTTGGTTTGCCTGTTTGGCTGCCTCGACTGTTTGGAAAGACCTCCTTCTAATGGAGCGACATTGTTCCCAACCAACAACGCTGCCTAGGAAAAAGCCACAAACACCCCAGTTGGCAGATTTTCCTGGGTTCTTGTGGATGAGAAACGTCACCACTCCCAACACTCCCATCGCCTGGAACCCTGTCAACATGGCTTCTCTAAAACATGGCATGCTGACGTAATTTTCGAACGTGAAGTCTGAAAGTTTAATCCGTTCAAATGCATCCACTATTGTCGGCTGTTTGGCGTGTGTTGGTTCTTGATCGGCAAATTTGGGCGTCAAGTCTTCAAGTAGTTGCACATCTTGAGGCTTATCTGCTTCCTTCAATTCTGACACGGCAGAAACCTTCGACGGTGTGCCTCCAAACCACCCCATTTCGATGAGAAGCTGGTTAATGCCTTGGACGGTTGGCTAGAAGTGCAGTTGTGTGCACGTGATCAAATGGTTTTGAGAATGGAAAAAAATCTAGCGCCGCCAAGTTTCGATCCTGGGACATCAGGGTTATGAGCCCTGCGCGCTTCCACTGCGCCACGGCGCTGCTAGATGAATGAAAAAGTTGTTGTGCCGATATGTCTATGCTAATCTAACTTTTTATCTCTTTTACTTGAAAATGGGCTTTAGATTGAAATTGGTGTAGCAATATGTAACTTTGAGCAGTCGGATGTTTTGTCTTTGCTTTTCTCTGGTTTTCTGTATTTATCCTCTTAGAGTCCCTTAAATGTCTCCCATTCTCAAAATACTTGTGATACGGACTAACATTCTCAAAATTGTAAACGACATGTAAAAAAGCAGAACAGAGTAAAAAAACCTCTGGCCAACCAAAGAAGTATATAAAATCTTTTACAGATTCGTGGGGACTATTTCTGCAACTACAAACATTCAGAATGGAACTGAAGTAAAGATTCAAACTGGACAACCTCTATGGACCTGCAGACTGCCAAATATCTTCTGTGAACTCCGTTGTCTTCAAACTTCACCTCCAGAACAAAGAGCAATAAAATGATTGCAGAACTTTTGATTGATCCTCAGTTGAAATGGTGGATGCTTCTTCCAATTTCAGTGGCCATGGTGTTGGTAGGCTTACTCAGATCCAATGTGACATACCTTGTTACCCCGAAGCCAAAACTTGAGCCACTCAAATCGGCCAGAGAGAAATCTTTCTTGCAGAGGGTTTCGGGATTCAAAAGAAACTTCAATGTTTTGAATGCCGAGGAGTTTGAGGCAAGGAGAAACTACTTCATTGAGAAGTTGAAGAGCACAGAATACTACGCCAAAATCGAAGACCCCAACGCTGGGCCACAAAATCCGTTTGGTGACGCAGCCACCAGTGACGCCTTGATGAATATGGCCAAGGGAAACTTGATGAGCTACGTGCCCCAGACTTTGATCATGGGCTGGGTCAATTTTTTTTTCGCTGGCTCCATTGTGATGAAGCTTCCCTTCCCTTTAACGGAAGGCTTTAAGAGCATGCTACAAACCGGTGTGAACACGCCCAATTTGGATGCCCAGTACGTGTCGGCAATTTCATGGTATTTTGTCAACTTGTTTGGTCTTCGAGGTGTTTATCTGTTGCTTATGGACGACCCTGCAGCAGCCGCAGAACTAATTAACCAGCAACAACAAAACATACCCAACATTGGCGCCCCTGGAGGGCCAAAGGCAGAAAAAGTGTTTAATGCCGAGGCAGACAGCCTTCAGATTTTGGACCATGAAAGTCTTTACACGGGCATTGCCCAGCGGATTCTTCAAAAGTACGATAAGCAATAGCTCTGGCACCTACAACCATGCATGCGAACTGCCTACTAGATACAGATCTCAATACGATTTACATATATAAACGTTTGTATTACATAAGGAGCCTGTAACTGACGATATACCAAGGGATTTTATGTAGCTTGGGAATTTTAGAATCCGGTAGACATAAAGCACCATCACTAAAATTATAATGCCTTGAAAGTTACATGAACTTTTGGTGCTTTCTAAGCGCGAGAAGGTACTGGTTTTCTACAGAAGATCATCACTCTCAAAGAAGGCAAAAAGACACAAGTTTACCAAAAGGCACCATGGCTCCTGCTACTGTGATTTGTATTGGTATGGCCGGATCCGGCAAAACCACGTTTATGCAAAGACTAAACTCCCACCTCCACGCCAAGAAGACCCCGCCATATGTGATTAATCTTGATCCAGCGGTTCTAAAAGTACCATACGGAGCGAATATTGATATCAGAGACTCGGTGAAATACAAAAAAGTGATGGAAGAGTATAACTTGGGACCGAACGGAGCTATTGTTACGTCGCTTAATCTTTTCTCCACGAAGATCGACCAAGTTATCAATCTTGTGGAAAAGAAATCAGACAAGTTCAAAAACGTCATCATTGACACTCCGGGCCAGATCGAGTGTTTTGTTTGGTCGGCGTCCGGTGCCATCATAACGGAGGCATTTGCTTCCACTTTCCCTACTGTCATCGCTTACATCGTGGACACACCCAGAAATGCCTCTCCTACAACATTCATTTCGAATATGTTGTACGCCTGCTCAATCTTGTACAAAACCAAGTTGCCAATGATTATTGTTTTCAACAAAACAGACGTCCAAAGTGCCGAGTTTGCCAAGGAATGGATGCAAGACTTTGAGCTGTTCCAGATGGCTTTGGCTAAAGACCAGGAGTTGAATGGAGAGTCCGGATCCTCGTCCGGCTACATGAGCAGTTTGGTGAGCTCCATGTCGCTAATGTTGGAGGAGTTTTACTCGCAGTTGGATGTCACAAGCTGCAGTGCATACACAGGCGAAGGATTCGATGACTTTTTGAATGCCGTGGACAAGAAAGTCGATGAATACAACGAATTCTACCTTGCTGAGAGAGAAAGGATATTAAAGCAAAAGGCGGAGGACGAAAAGAAGCGTAAAGCCAAATCTTTGAACAAACTAATGAAAGATATGAAATTGAAGGACAAGGCTGGCTTGGGCGACTCAGAAGTACTTTCTGACTATGAGGAGTCTGAAGAAGAAGTCGACGAAAACCTTCAAGGAGAAGTTGACAGAGACGAAGATGAAGCAGAGAGGGAATATACTTTCCCCGAAGATAGACAATCGGAACTTTCGAAAACAGATGAA
This sequence comes from Clavispora lusitaniae, assembly GCF_014636115.1. Taxonomy (NCBI): domain Eukaryota; kingdom Fungi; phylum Ascomycota; class Pichiomycetes; order Serinales; family Metschnikowiaceae; genus Clavispora; species Clavispora lusitaniae. Next base: position 594,931 of record NW_027093981.1, read on the forward strand.
GATTTACAAGCACGGTACCAAGCGGCTTTTGAAGCAACCGCAAAGACCGCTTCCTCTAAGACAGCTGAAAGCATTGCTGAGTACATTAGGCGCTAGTATTTTTGAGTACTTTTACTTTTATTATATCTTTAATCATTAAACACATTCAAGAGAAGAGCAGTTGGATGCTGTAAGGTGTGGCATATTCGTCTTGAAAGATCAAATGAGGTTTGTGCTTGGCAAGATGGAGAATGGTTTTCCCAAACTCAGAATTACACCAAGCAAACCAAGGGCGGGTGTAGTCCTTGCCGCCTGGTTTGCCAACATTAACACTTTCGTGTAGCAATCCGAGAGCGGCAGTGGAGTTCATGACCTTTTCTAAATTGTCGAGGATTTCCCTATCGTCGTCGGTCGTTCTGATTCTCATAAGCAAAGACATTGGCCAGGCATTAGAGGTTCCAATATGAGGCCCGCCGATACCCTCGAAAAAGTCCCCATGTAAAAAGTATGGATTGCCCAGCTTGGACAAGATCATTTTTCTTGTGTTTTGGTACACTTCGTCCTTTATGTCCAAAAAGCCAATATCTGGCAACGAAAGTAAAGAAGGGATATTGGCATCATCCATAAACACATTTCCACCATACCCATCTACTTCGTAGGCATATACTTTGCCCCACTTCGGATGGTTTACAATTGCGTGTTCTTTCAAGCCATTTTCGATATTCTTGATAAACATTTCAGTGTAGCGGATATGGTTCTCCACCTCAAAAGTGTCAGGCAACTTCAAGAGTATATTCTGCAAAGTCCTCTTCAACTCTGTTAACATATGGGCATTTCCAGGAACGAAAAATTGAAGAATTGTAGCATCATCCGATGGACGGAAAGCGGATCTGACCAAGCCGGTGTTGAAGTTGACAGGATTGCCTGCTCCATCCAACGGCAAAGTTTCTGTTCCGATATTTGTCTTTCTTTTGAACGCATACATGGAAGGTAATACCTTCCCAGTTTTAGGATCAAACAGTGGCTGCGATTCCCGTTTCAAGACCGTGAGAACCCTTTCGTACGCCGTGATCCATGATGGAGTAATGACGCTGACGTCGCCATTGTAATTTTCGATAAAGTCGTTCGTCAAGGTCAAGAAAGATGCAAGTGAGTCGATTTCGTACTTGCATTCGAACACATACCTCCAGTCTGGTTTTGGCCGAACGTCATCCACAGCTGAGTCGCCTTTTTTAACACCCGAAGCTGGAGGAGGATGAAACGCATTGCAGTATGGCGCCTTAATCACATACTTCTCTTGAGTTCTGATAGCCCCCACAATTAGATTTTTGAGTTGCTCGTCGTACTTGACCAAAGGCTGGAAAACCGAAAGCTGGCGAGCACTGTCCCGCAACCATTCCGCATGGATGTCCCCTGTCACCACAAATGTTTCTGGTGGAGAATTGGCGTCTCCAGCAAGATGCCATAAAATGGTGGTGTCTAAGGTGTTGGGCAAGGCGTTTTCAGTCAAACGGGCAAGGTCTGGATCTTTTAGTTTCCTCTTCAAGTCACTGATGAGCTTTTCGAGCGACAGAGACGTGAACGTCCGACACTTGGGTGCTGGACGCATGTAGGGATACTTATACTTGCCCGCAGAATATGGTGGGTGGGGTTTTTTAGAGTAATCCACGTAATTTGGGCATTCTGATGTTTGCAGATCCAATTCGGCCAAAAACTGCGGCGTGATGTCGTCGGCATACTCGAAATTGTTTTCACTTTCCTTGCTTGTCTTAGTTTGGTCTGTGTTGGAAACGCTTGTTAACGAATGTTCCTCCGGTTGCTTCTCCCTGTTTTCATATTGAATGTAAACAAGAAAGAGAGAGGCAAAGACAATCACCAAGACAAAGGTTCTAGTTCTCGAAAGCGAGAAGTTGATCATAAAAGAAGACAGCTTTGATTTGGCGCTTTAGCATTAACGCGATAAGAAAGTGGAGTGCATGAAAAACCGTTGACTCCAAAAGATGAAGGAAGAGGAGAAGAAAGAAGAAAAAAGAAAAAAACCAGCAGATTCAAACTGGTAAGATCCTTTGAAAAGTGGATGCTTTTGAAATATGAGTAGAGGTCTTCAAAAAAAATTCGTGCCTGATTTCGTAACAGGAAAGTAACTTCAAGTTCCGATAACCATTGTATCTAGGTTGTCACATGTGGAAGTTCCCAGGTCGACACCTACGGTTTTGTCTTTATTTTATTTCATTTGAATTTTAAATTACCAAATATGACTTTCGGTATTATTATCCAAACAGTGCTTAATGTTAAGAATTTTTCAGGTCGTATTAATGGAGGAACGAGCGTGGATCCACTAATTGAGGAAAAAAGTCTTAACACCAGGTCTCTCCAATTGTACTTCAAGAATTAAAAGCGCCAAAGAAGAGTACGCTGTTTCAATGTTGAATAACCTTACGAGTTGGTGTCATCTTCGTCAGGTGGTATTAGCAAGCCGTAAATTTTTCGTCAGCATTATTGGTTTTTGATATTGCTGCCCTATGTTGGTTCAACCAGTTTATTGCAAAACTCAACAATACATTTGGAATTTCTTCGTGTCTCAGCCGAAATTTTTTTTGGAGATATACTTATCAATATTCAAGCTTTTAACTGTTTGATGCTTTAAATGGTGCTCATTCAACTTAAACTTAACTAAAGAAGATCGTGGACAGTTTTGCAGTTTCCCAACTGTTATATTAGGTGGATTTTACAAAGGGAGGCAACCTTTCAAATAGGAAAAGGCCCGCAGAAGGTAAGTATAAAAATTCTATGCTTATGTACATGTACTATGATGATTCACTTGAATAATGTGAATCCCAAAGCACCTTCTTCGACTTTTACAAAACCCCACTGTCCCAACTTTTGAAGAACAGGAATGATACCCGACACTCTCTGATTGTCTTGATTGTGCTTCTCTTCTGCCCACTGTAATAGTTCTTCATATGTAGCATCGAATTTAGCAGTAGGCTCTTCAATGGAACTTTCTTCTCCAATTACAGAATCCCGCATATCTGAAATCTGCGAGGACACACGTACAGCAATCACTTCAAAATCTTTCAGCTTTTCCAAAAGCTCGATAACTGGTGAATGGTTCTCCTGCAAGATGGGATGTTCAATAGTGAGGATATAGATGTCATTGTAGACCATGTCAAAAGGAAAAACGCTCTTTATCTGATCAATACTTTCTATCGATTCAATTTCTCGAAGCATTTTTCTCATGGGGAACCGATTGGGAATATCATTAAGAACCGCAGGAGACTGGGATATATTGTTTGTGTCCACTAGAACAGGTTTCTGGGCGTTCAATAGTTCCTGACTTAATTTATTGTCCAGCGGAAAGTTTTTCCAAAATGAGCTGCTTGATAGCTCCTCCAAGGGCACCCTTCGTTTACTCTCGGCCAAAGTTGCAAGCTTGAAAATGTCAGTTGACACCAAGTCTGTTAGATGATAATTCCTTATTCTCTGATCTCTCTGAACTGAGGTATTATATGGCGCAGATATGGCCGAAATAGAGCTTTTTAGCTGCTCCAACGCGTGATTACGGAACAACACACTGGACTCGGATAGGAGTGTTTGCCTCTGTTTCAAAAAGAATATAATGGGCGAGTTGAGAAGAAGCCTCTGATACCATACAAAAGATTTGAAGGCCGAATTTGCCCGAGGAAGGACCGAATACGGAGAAAATGCAGATGCAAATGTCAGGAGAACCTTAGCCTGGTAGTCTGTAAAGTGTCGTATCGATCTGTGACGTTCACTGACTATGGGACTTTGCGATGAAGACTGGGTGATATTCTCGACAGAAATGTCGTCGTCTTCTAGTCGAAGGGGCCCGTCGAAAACTGGAGCAAGGATCTGCGACATTATGGGAGTGAAGTTGGCCGAGTCAAAGACAGGGCCGCTGGTATTCAAAGATCCGCTGAGCTTCGCTCTATTTAGCATATGAAAGCGAGATTCGCCTAGGTGCAAGTATTGGGCGGTTTCGTTATTTTGAAGCGGGGAAAACGCCGATCCCACATTCTGGTATATTCGAAAAACATGAGCCACGCCTTCTGGTAGCCTCGATAGTGTATGGCGGGACATGGTGTATTATCCAAGAAGATGGTATCTGAATTGGATGCAGAGCGCATCGATAAGAACATCCGTACACCACGAATAACAAGCATTGGAGGTTTCACAACGACACAAGAAAGAGATGGGTGGATAAAGATATGGGAGCTACTGAATAAAATTAAGGCTTTTTATTCTGAAAGTGGAGACTTACAAGTTGCGCAAAGTTAATGCTCACAACAAGGCAACTTGTCCGAGTGGTTAAGGAGAAAGATTAGAAATCTTTTGGGCTTTGCCCGCGCAGGTTCGAGTCCTGCAGTTGTCGTTAATTTTTTCAGTTTTGTTCATTTGACTTTTTTTTTTTTCTTCTTCAAGAGTGATCTGTGCCAATGTGACACTTTCATGTGCCTCTCGGCGTATTTGTGGTCTAATTAGTGGCCAGTCGCTTTTCTAAGTCATCTCACCTTCGCGAAGAAGTACATAAAAGTTCCAGCCCGTATACACTACCATATCAGCTTTTCACGTCTCCACCATCCACAAGCATAATGTCGGACGACGAAATTGATATTGGCGGGGCGCTTTTCGAAGAGCCAGAAGGTTTCTTGCCGCCTCCACCCGAGTCGCATTTTGTCGACTACGAAAGGGTCAAGGGCAAAGAAAACCAGAGCAAAATCACCTTGAAGCTCGTTGGAAAATCTCCATTGTGGGGCCATTTGCTTTGGAACGCCGGCAAGTACACGGCAAACTTCCTCGACGAGCATGCTCTGGCCTTGGTGCAAGGGAAAAAAGTTTTGGAGCTCGGAGCAGCGGCCGGCTTGCCATCTCTTGTGTGTGCCATCAATGGCGCAGATACGGTGATTTGCACAGACTACCCGGACCCGGACTTGCTATCACACATCCAATACAATGTGGACCACTGCGAGGGGATCCCCCAGGACACAAAAGTGAAGGTGCAAGGGTTTATCTGGGGCCAGGATGTGCGTTCGTTGTGCTACGATGAAGCAGAAGCGGAAACGCTTCCGGAAACAGTTGACGAAAAGGACAAGTTCGATTTGGTGATCTTGTCGGATCTCGTGTTCAACCACACGGAGCATGGGAAGTTGTTGAGCACGTGCAGACAGTCGATGAAGAAGAACGGTGTGGCTCTTGTGGTTTTCAGCCCTCACAGGCCGTGGCTTTTGGAGCAAGATTTGAACTTCTTCACCACGTGCGAAGAATACGACTTGAAGGCCGAAAAAGTGGAGATGGTCAACTGGGCGCCAATGTTCGAGGAGGACGACGAGACGGTGGAGATCCGCTCTCGTGTGTACTGTTACAAGTTGCATCCACAATGGTGAGACGTTTGAAAAAACTTGGATACCATTAGTGTGACCAACGGATAGACCAATGATTCCTTTTCAGATTTTATTTTCCAGATCTGCGCTATCCCAGCCGGATCTCTGGATCTAGAGTATTAGTGAACTCAAACGTAAAGGCAGTGGTATAGATGCACATAGACTTATATACTCAGCGCAGGTCATTTAATTACCGACAGTAGAAGCATTCGTTGGCTTTGTTTGGTGTTTCGTTGGCCTAGTCAACATAGTTGCCTGTTGCTCAAACCAAAGTGGAATGTCTTTTTGGATGAAGTGTACTAAATATTACGATTCGAGCTAGATGGTGATGCATGAGATGCTTCCTTAGAGTGATTGAAGAACGACAAATGGAATTTAAGGAAAGAAATAGAAGCACGAGGAGTTCGGTACTCCATCGCCTCTTCAAAACATAACTTGTCTCTTAAATGGGGTTTTTAAGATACTCCACAATTTACTTTCTTTCCATGTCCTTTCATATCTGAGAACATGATTACGAACGGCTAATGGAATGTCTTTCATGAATTCTCTACATCGTGGTATGACACAAAGCATACATATATAACGATAATGGAAGGCAAAAAGAATATTGGGAACGAATCTAAACTGTAATTATATTAGAAGCTTCGTGGATCATCCTGCGTCGTCGTAATCCGAGAATCAATTCAACAACTGAGGCAAGAGCAGAAGACATTACAATGACAAGTCGAAACAAGCCCAGATCAATTTCGCTTCTTTGTTTCTAGTCTGTTTGCCGCCACTGTAACATCGTCGAACATTGCTTCTATCATAGAGGCCGAGTCTACATCCATTCCAGCAACTCAGGCATGCTTCCTCACTTCTCAAAAACTCTACTCTACCATCATCTTGAACTAATGTTATATTAAATATACATTTCGAGTCTCGTGTGAAAACGGTCATGAATTATGGATGCTCAACCGCGCTTAAGCAGCGTTGGAGTTAGCCTTTCTCTTACCGTTGACCAAAGTGACGTTAACAAATCTTCTGGTGTACAACAATCTCTTGTAAGCTCTTCCCTTAGGCTTCTTTGGCTTTTCAGTCTTGTCGACCTTTGGAGTTTGAGACTTAACCTTACCGGCACGAGCCAAGGATCCGTGGACTTTACCCTATTGGTGTTAGTAACAGACTTTGATGAGAAATGGAAGCTCTAGTAGATGGGAAAAAGGAAAGAAAGTTAAGGACGGAGAAAGACGATTGAGAACCAATCAGACGTTTGACTAGGACAAAACACATTGGAAGAACTCAAGGATGGAAAAACTGGATGGAAAAAGATTCGGTCCTAAAATGTGGCGCTTTGCCTCCGGTTTTGGGGACACCGGCACTAAGGACTGCTAGATTCATAGGAAGTCGGAACACACTGCCTAGAGCTTCTCATATGGTACACCAAACCACATACCATTTTTGTTGATAATAAGTATACTGGTAAAAAGGGAAATAGAAATCTTTCTCGCAAAGTGGGTGATTGCGCGAGAGGAAAATTTGATGTCGTGCGCGGGCAAAAAGCGCCACTGAGCGCGCGTGATCACTAGGGCACAAGCCCTAACGATGGGGCAGGTGGGAAGGAAACCGCAATAAGCAAAACACTAAGAATTAGCAAATGCGCCTGGCGGCGCAGCTCTACGAAACATTACAGAGACAGGGGAGCTTCATTAGGTTATATGGGCATGGGGATGGGATCTTTGTGCATTATATGCAGTACGCTAAACGTATAGCACCAACAAGACCAGAATTATAAGAGCACTGACGGCCGTGATTAGAATGGAGACGGAGTATCGAGAAACAGGATAGCGGGTCTGGAGAAGCATTTGCTGGACGCGGAAGTAGCGCAGAAAACCCATGAACAATGTGAGAATTCCAATGCAGATGATGCTCGCACCCAAAGGTTTGGCCCAGGACGCTTGGAGACGGCCCAAACTGTCTGGTTTTTGGATTTTCAAAAGCTGCGCGACGCCAATGCCTATAGTAACCAACGACAACGACGTTCGGAGCCATGCAAGGAATGTTCTCTCGTTGGCCATCTGCAGTTAGTATGTAATCTTGTAGGAACGGAAATAGCACAACGTACATGATCTCGGGCCACGGAGCCCTTGTTTTCCAAGGTGACGGACAGGAACTGGTGGAGGCTTCGAATCGGAGCGTCGGCGCCCTCGATGGATCCATAAGACATGACGATGAGATGTACTGATGGAATTAAGATTATCGATTAGATAAGGTCTTTTGGGAAGATCTAATGAATTTTGTCGCTGTGTGATTACCGTAGAAATTGCTCAATGTCGTAATACCGTCGTTGATCTGGAATGAAGTCTAAGTCTGGAATGGAGTCTACTAAGTCTGGAATGAAGTGTATGGAGAGTCTGGAATGAAGTGTATCGAGAAGTATTTTGAATATGTTGGTCAGGTCTCGCGCGAAAATGAAGGTGGAGAAGAAAACCGAGAATCGGAAAAGAGCCAAACAGAAAAATCGGAATCAGAAGGAAACACAGCGAGAAGGCTCAACATCAGATCCCTATGGGATCGAATTCAGTAGAGGAGCCACACTTGGCACATGATAGTGTCGCGACATGCCGTGATCAGAAGATCATTCGTATGCAGATGTGCGGCTAAGACGAGAAGAAAGACGAAGGTGACATTAAGGGTAAGAGAGAAAAGAACAGTTTGGGTAGAGAACTTTTCCAGACCCAAGCTTCAGGCTATTCAAAATATTTGTCAGCTTTCGTGTTCATTTACATTTAGGTTTCTGAGGTTTCTAAGGTTTCTAAGGTTTCTCATTAGGTTTCTCATTTAGGTTTCTGTTAGAGTTTTCACATTTAGGTTTCTGTTAGAGTTTTCACATTTAGAGTTTTCACGTTTAGTATTTTCTAGTGTTTTTCATTTACCATTGTCCAGCATTTTTCATTAGTATTTTCTAGTACCTTGTATTTTCTAGCATTTTCTTCAGCATTTCTCATTCAGCATTTCCTTCAGCTTTCTCATTCAGCATTTCTCAGTTAATTCGTTCAGCCCACTTATCCATTCTTATCCTCTTCCTTGCCCATCTCGTTTTCCCACTATTCTCAGTTTTTCGACTGGAAAACTCAATGGTAAACATTTCTTCATTCCAGCTCGACGTAAAGACGATAACCCCGACAGAAGTTAAATATAGCAGAAACAAGATTCAAGCCTTGCTCCTGTCCACAATCCTCAGTCCATGTGTGGAAGCTTATTCTAGCAGACACAAAAAGAGCACAGATTATGCAAGCAGAGCACCCCTGCAAATTATTAATAGGCCGAGCATAGCCACCTGTAGTATCCACGCTTATGTTCGCCTGGTTTAGACTTGGTCGTGCAACCTCCAATGCTTATTTGAGTAACAGGCTTTCCTTTCCAACAATGACGCAGCCTTGACGTCAGATAAGCGGTGCACTGGTCTTGGGTCTTGGAAAAACACAGCCTGTTCCTCGGCAAGAGTCTTTTCTTAGCATACAGCAATCTTAATCTCAGACTACGGACGGACTACAGAGTACTACAGTACAAATAAGGAAGAAAAGACAGAACTTTGTATTGGGCTTCCGAATTCGGAAGCGGCACATGCCTCGAATATTTCCCGGCGGAGGGAGAATTGTCAAGCCGTAAATGTACTTCTGGTAATGCAAAACGAGTAAATGCAGTGCGTTCCGCGTCTGTTGCGCGGACCCATGCTGCATGCAAGATTTAGGACCCCGTGCATCCTCACATCATGAGGATCCCGAACACCACCAAGAGCGGCGTAAGATACCGGGCAAAGGCAAACTGTGGAGACGGCAAATTGCCTGCAATGGGGGAAGATGCTAGTCTGTTGCCGGCGTTGGAGATGGTCACGTGCGCGTACGACCGGATCCCGCCAACGGAGCCAGAAAGCGACCCGATTCCCACTTCTCCCGCAGGAACGCTGCTGACGTCAGTGTAAAACGACGAGAACTGCTGCGTGTATGGTGTTTGCACCGTCAGAACGGCTCCATTGTCGTATGTGACTGTGACCCAGATCAATGTAGGCAGATATGATGACGATGACGAAAATGACGAAGATGACGAAGCGCTGGAAGAATCAGCACATGAAGCAAACGATGCTAGGAGGAAAAGGAAAATGCTAACAATGTGCCATTTGTAAGATGCACTCATGCTGAAAGGACGAACTTATGTGGGACAAAAGGCGAAGGGAAAAGGAATGCGAGGGCGAGAATGCAAGTGTAACCAGGCATCACAAACAGGATCCCAGACACATATATACATCTGAGTCTTGAAGAATAGCATGGAAAAAAAAAAAAAAAAAAAAAAAAAAGGAAAAAGGAAAAAATAGTATAATGCACCTTGATCGCACATCCGCGATTCGGTCCGCTGCAACCTTTCTGATGCAGCTATCTCACCCACACCTGCCTGCACAACGGGTTTCTCCATAGTCACAGAAGCTTTTGGAGAGGGTCTCGAACGGGCCTGCTGGGCTCAGCCTTGAAGCATAAAAACATGTTCCAAGAGAAAGACGGAAGCCAAAATCGGGTGTTTTGCAAAGAAGGCTCAAAATAGCACAAGTGTATCATGTGGCAACAATCGGAGCCCCTGCCAGCTTATTTCACTCCCAGTAAACATAACAAATTTCTATACATAGACTGTGCGCGCGGATTAATGTCTGAGGTTGGGCATTGGAGATTTTCGGCCACAAAACTGAGGGACGCACGAAGCACTGCAAGCATAGCCTATAGACGCTCCGAATTGCGCCGCAGCAGCTTTTCCGCCCTCTCTGCCGGCGGCCTATCCGCACAGATGTGATAGATAATAAGCGTATGTGTCAAAAAGTTAGTTGATCGTAAAATGACACACAGGAAGACGCCGCGCCTGTGTGCAGGCCGCACATCGAAGGAGAAAGAAGACGCATAGACGTGGGAGTGGCCAAGAAAACAGGAAAGGGCTCGCAGCCCCTGCCTTAAGACAAGAAAAATGACGGAACAAAAAAAAGAAAATAGACAAAAAAGCTCACTCGCCAAGATTCAAGAAACATGCTTGTTTCCTTTTTGCGTGTCTAAGCCTTCAGAAGTGGTATCCTTTGCGATCCTAGCAGCGCCGCGGCTAGCTGCGTATACCACTGTGGTTTGTTTACCTGTGGCACCTGCACACAAATTAAACGAGAGACGTTTCATGCGAGCAAAGTGAGTCAAAATTCCGATGCCTGCGAGAAATGATTATGTTGGATCCGTATTCCATGCGTGATTCGGGTGGGCTCGAAACCACAAACAGACCGAGGAAGGACCAATGAGAGAGAAAGCATCGTCATCTGGCAAGTCTAGGAGTGGGACCGTTGAGGTTCCAGAATCCACATCCAGTAGAGATCCATCCAGTAGAATCCATCCAGTAGAATGTATAAGTGGCGGCCATATTTGATTATCACCTCAAAATGCAGATCAAGTAGGCTCCATAGATACAAGATTAAATGGCAGATCGTATCCAGGGCCATCGGACATTGATGTTATGCGGACTGGATTATCCATATCACGGCGAGATGTCCGACAGATTAGATGATATGTGTCACATTTGAGTGAGATGACAGATTAGAGATGACAGACCCTCCATAGACACTTGTAGACTTGTAGACACTGGACACTTGTAGACACTGGACACTTGTAGACACTGGACACTTGTAGACACTTGACACTTGTAGACGCTCGTCAAGACTCCATATACTTATCCAGACAACGGATACTTATCCAACCCTTATCCAGATTCAGATGGCACTGCCAGACAGATGACTGACAATGCCAGCCTTGACATTCAGATGGTTTTGTCCACAGTCATATGCGAACGTCGCGTCCAGATGCGATCAGATACCATAGACGATCCAGGCCATCTCATGGCACAGTCGTCTTTTATTGGGACACTAAGAAACTCCCCATTTGGTGTTTCCTGGCACGCACCCGAAAACGTGCCCTTGGCTAATTTACAATAGTGTGATGGACAGTTCCATTGCTACCACACTGTTCCACTTTTTCTTGTTTCTGCTCTCGCCCAAGTCCCAAAAGCCGCGAAGACTGTTGTCTCGAACCAAGAACAGAAACACCGGCACACGTGTGAGAGATAGAAAACAGATAATCACAGAAGCCAGATAGTCGAAGCCAGATAGTCCAAGCCAGAAGTAGTCCAAGCCAGAAGTAGTCCAAGCCAGATAGTCGAAGCCAGAAGTAGTGCAAGCCAGAGTCCAAGCCAGAAAGTAATCCAAGCCAGAAGTAGTCCAAGCCAGAAGTAGTCCAAGCCAGATAGTCGAAGCCAGAAGTAGTGCAAGCCAGAGTCCAAGCCAGAAAGTAATCCAAGCCAGAAGTAGTCCAAGCCAGAAGTAGTCCAAGCCAGGCCAAGCCAGGCCAAGCCACTAGATAAAGTAGTCCACCGCCGGCTTCTTCGACGGCACAAGGCTCGCGTCCTGGTGCACGGCCTCAAACACCTTGTACTCCCGCTCCAACAGATCGTTGATGGTGAGAATGGACGCCACGTTGCCGCAGCGGTAGCAGTAGTTGGGCGCCGACCACACCGTGACCAACGAGCCCGAGAACATCTCCTTGTAGCCCTCCATGACAAGCTGGTGCGCCCGCGCAATAAGAGAAATGTCGTTGCGGCGGCAGAACTTCTCCGTCTCCGCCTGGCCAAACAAGTAGCCGGCGCCGCGCGGCGACACCGCCCACGACAGCACGTCCTCCGGGTCCGACCAGAGAAGATCGCACATGGCGCCCTCGTGCGGCACCTCCTGCTTGCGGTCAAGCACGCGGATCTCGTCGATGGTTTCCACATCGGGGCTGAGGCCGCCGTGGACGCAAAAAACGCCGCCCTTGCCGCCCACCACCGCGCCCAACAGGATGTAGTCAAACACCTCGCAGCAGTAGCGCCACACGTTGACGCTGCCGTACTTGCGGAGACACTCGTCGTAGAAACCGTAGACGGTGGTGATCTGGCGCAGCTCGTGGTTGCCGCGGATGAGCGTGATCTTGTCCGGATAGCGGATCTTGAGCGCCAACAACAAGAGCAAGCTTTCCAACGAGTAGAAGCCGCGGTCGACAAAGTCGCCGAGGAAAATGTACTGGGCCTGCGGACACTCGCCGCCCGTCTTGAAAAGCGTGATGAGGTCGTGCAACTGGCCGTGGATGTCGCCGCAGATGGTCACAGGCGGGTGGAGCTGCTGGATGTTGGCCTCTTCGACGAGGATTTCGATGGTTTTGCTGCAGATTTGCTGAACATGCGCCTCGGGGATGTAGCGGCACGCCTTGACGTCCTCGATGGTTCTGGCGTTAGTGGGAGAAGAGACAAAACTAGACGGACACGTACTTTTCCAAGTCGAACATGGATGGTTGGTGAGACGCGATGAACGGCAGATAAGAAAGAGGAGGAAGGAAGAAGGAAAAAGAGAAGGAGAAAAAGAGAAGAAGGAGAAAAAGAAAAAGAAGAAAAAGAAAAAGGAGGATAAATAATGACAATAATGACAATAATGACAATAATGACAATAATGACAAATGACCAATAATGACAAATAATGACAAACAAATAAAAAGTCGATTAGCTATAACTGGTACGTCAATTGGTTATCGCATTTAGACACGCGCGATCAAGCCGTTTAGTATAATTAAGAACAAAGGACGGACCGAGGTAAGTCAGTTTGTCATCCAAATCTCTATATTTAAGGTCAAAGAAAGACAAAGTCAGCCACGGAGCGACTTTCAAGTCAATGGAAGGATTGCAGATTGAATGCAAGAGTATTGTGTCAATAAGTATTGGCAGGCCAGCCAATCAGTGTACTTAAGGATGGAACAAATTCAATAAAGGAAGATAGAACAAGTCAAGTAAATTCAATAAAGGAAAAAAGTCAGTCAAATAAATTCAATAGAGGAAGATGGAACAAAGTCAGTTAAGTAAAATTAATATAGGAAGACGGAACAAAGTCAGTTAGGTAAAATTCAATAAAGGAAGACGGAACAAAGTCAGTTAAGTAAAAATTCAATAGAAGTCCGCAAATCCAATCAAGGCTGGTGGGAATAACAAGGCACAAGAAGTTCAACTTGAGGACGCTAGGGTCTTATGAATACTGTACTGCTATGAATACTTTACTGCTATGTAACTGTACTGTTATGAATACTGTACTGTTATACATACTGTACTGTTATACATACTGTATTGCTTTATTCTTAGTTTCTTCGAGCGTTTAGAAGATTTTAAGCGATGAATCTCTTGCCGGATTCTTCCAGTGAACCGTACAAGAGTCAATTCGCCAGAGCCAGCCTTCAAGGAGGCTTGGTTCATCTAATCGTGAGACTCACATGGCAAATGTCAATACCAGCTACTGCTATTTCATACAGACAGCACAGAATTTCTTGATCCTACTTGTACTATCTTCAGATTCATATATTCCTGTTGCTATATTAAACTTGCTTTTCGAAATTACATAAGCGGTCTTATAGTGTAGTGGTATCACCTCGGATTCTGATTCCGGTAACCCGGGTTCGAACCCCGGTAGGACCTTTTTTTATTTTTCTTGATGCAGTTCTAATGTTTGACCATACGGGCAGAATTCTAATATTTTCTTGAATTGGAGGAAAACTAGTGAGTTGAAGGAAGGTCCAACAAAGGATGATGACTTGATAAACAACATTCAGTCAGAACCTGAAGAATCTGATTTTAAGAGGTCCGATTGGGACAAAATCGACAAATCCACATTGACTCCTTCTCTCTTCTAGATATTTCTTTTTTTTAAATGGTTTGCTCCACTCCGTATGATTGTACTAACTAGTTTACCCGGAAATTGTCCATGGTTATTGCATTTTTTCAACATTTTGTAGAAAATTCATTCAGAAGAAACTCAACGTTTGTTAGCCAAATCAATACGAATGTAGTCTCAACGACCCTTGTCTATTGCCTAACCGTAATGTATTAAAAGTCCTAAATGCTTCAAAAGCTCAACGCCCCGAAATTCTTGTCGGAGATCTTGTAGTAGTAGTCTTTCGTCATTCTTCTGAACTTCTTGCCCCAAACCAAGAAAATCACAAAGCCTCCGTTACAAATCACCGACAACATAAACATCAACCACGTGGTGGTCGTGAGGCCGTCTCTGTCCAACCACGGCTGGATGGCAAAAGTAAAGCCGCAGCCAATCATATTCCTCACAAACAACATGAGCACCAAGCCCTCAGACGCCATGTTGGGGTAGCACTCGATGGCATAGGTCAAGGAAATGGGGCCCGTCGCACTCATGGCAAAACCAAGGAAGCCCTGGCCCAAAATGACCGAGATGGGCCAAGGTTTGCGGTTGACCGAAGCCAAGCCGTACGCCAACAAGCCTGCCGCATTAATAAGCGTGGGGAAGATCATGGCCCAGAGTCTGAACTCAGGCTCCAAAATACCCTTGTTTCTCTTGGCCAACTTGATCGAGAGCCAGTCCACAAACCATCCACCGTAGGCCATACCGAGGATAGAACCAGCCAAAGGAGCCAAGTTCGTGAGACCCGTCGAAGACGTGGAAAAGCTGTAGTAGGTGGAGTAGATTTCCGACTGCGTCGTGGCAAGCAACGACAACCACATCATCTGGGAGCCGTACACTATGCCTCCCCAGATGATGGCCGGAAGCGGCGCCATCAAAAGAGGCCGGTAGAAGATGGTCAACCACGATCTTCTCTCGTTGAACTCCAACTCCATGAGCTGCATTCTCTTCCAGTAGCTTCTCTTGGAGCCCACCAATGGGTCTTCGCGTTCTTCCTCGGTCGAGTTTCTTTCGCTGATGATGTGCTTGACCTTTTCGTCCTTCTCGGACACGACGCCCGACTGCACAGCCGACAAGACCACGTCCCGAGACCGGATCTGCTCCAAAATGTCCTCTTCCGTGTGTTTTTCCTCGCGGGAAAACGTGGTGTCTTCCATCAAAAAGAGCTGGAGCGCAAACATCACGCAGAGAATGATCACCTGGAGCTTGAACGCCCACTGCCAGCTGGGCAAGTAGCCGGCCACCACCGGCCCGATGTCCGAGCCAAAGTACAAGGCCAAGATAAGCCACGACAACTTGGACGCTCTCTCATGGGTGAAGAAAACGTCAGTCGAGGAGATTTCGACCAAAGAGTCGACCGGAGCCGCGGCAAAGCCGGCAATGATGTTCGACGCATAGAGATATTGCACGCTGTTGGCGTGGATACCAATGGCATTGGCAATGATGGCCAAAATGGAACAGGTCAAGTAGACAAAACGACGGCCCAACTTCATGGCCGTGGGCTGGAGGAAAACACAGCCCAAGCCCAAAAACAAAAAGCACAAGGCGGACGAGATGTTCAACTGGGTGAAGGTGCAGTTGAACTCCTCGGTCCACTCGGTCCAGAAAGGCCCACTCCAGTTGACAGTGACGGCCAAAAAAAACGCCCACACGAAAAGAAGCGTGAACTGCGCATTCTTCTTGGTCTTGGACCACCGCAACGGGTCGTTGACGTTGTCCAGCGGCTGCGGCTGGAGAATGATGTTGCCGCTGCCGTCTTTTTGCACATGCAAAATGTTTTCCACATCCACCAAGTGGACGGTTCCGGGAACCAACTCCTCGTCGTTGATGGACAAGCGTTCGCCCGAGAGGACTCTGTTGAGATCTTCCGTGAAGGCCATGAAAGAAAAGATCAGTAGGTTAGATCAGAAGTAGTAGTTGTAGATAGTAAATCAGTAGATGTAGATGTAGATAGATCAGTAGATGGTAGATAGATCAGTAGATTGATCAGATTGATCAGTGGATTTGGCAGATCAGTGGATTTGACCAGATAGATGTCCAGATAGAGTCCAGATGTTTTTTCCGGATTTCTCGCCTTTATAGCCGCATGCCTCATCTTATCGCTGAGCGAATATTGATAAAGACATGTATGGAGTGCGCATGGATGTTCTTTGCTTCCGTTTTGGGAAAGTCCCTCCGGTGAGGGGCCTGGTGTATTTTCTCCACGTTTTCGAAAGCCGCTAACTTTAGTTTGGCGGTTGGGTACGCTTCCTATTTCGGTATTCTTTCCTTTTTCCGCCGCTCCGTTTCCGCCGCCTCTGCGCTTCTTTGCGTCCACTTTGCTTCGCTGGCTTTTTGCTCTTGTCCGCGAGGCTCGAGGCGCATATATCTCGGTCTAATGAGAGAAGGGCTTGTCCTGCACACAGCACCGAAGTATACCCATGAAAATTTTCGGTTCCTGCTCTGTATACACAACGCATGCCCAATATTCGGCCTGGAGATCCCGGTCAGCCAAGCAATGGCGTACTTAGCGCTAGGCCGTTTCTGGGCGGAGGCACGGGTGTCGGCCCTGACGCAAAACCAACAGAAATCGCCCGTTTCGGCAGGCAAGTCTGCCAAATAGGACCAGGCACGACCAGACGACAAGACGAAACACGACAAGACGACAAGACGACAAGACGAAACGCCAAAAGATACAAGCTCCGATATCAGCGTCTGTTCGGCTCGAGATTGCCTAGATAAGACGAGCGGAATTGGGGTCTGGGCCTGTCTGCAGTACGTAACCATTGGCGGAAAGCAAAAGTCGGCCCAGATGCTGGTCCTCGGAGCTTTCCTTCGTTGGAGCTGCCGATAATCGCATGCAAAACTCCTTGGCTTCTGGTTTCGGACGTAGGTTTCCTATCTTATCACCGTGCGCCGTTGTGTTATCCTCACGTGAGAAGGAAAAGTTTGGCGAAGGTGGTAACGTACCAGAGTTGTCAAGGCACGATGTCTAATCGCACGGTTAGGGGCGTTGGGAAATGACGGGGGAAGGGAAAAAGAAAGACAAGAGAAAAGAAAGACAAGAGAGAAAGAATAAAGAAGAGAAAGAATAAAGAAGAGAAAGAATAAAGAATCATAATAAAGAATCAGAATAAAGAATCAGAATAAAGAATCAGAAGAAAAACGAAAGAGAGACACGTAGACTAGTATTTGTCCGCATTCTACTGCTTTTATTGTTTGTTCACCGTAGTCGAGACAATCAGATCGGAATTTCCTCACTTCACTAACTGTGTTTCGACCTCCAGAGAAAGTAGGCCAGGCACATCTAGATACTATCCTGGCACTGCATTGTTAACGGGTTCTGCCAACACTTTAGCCTTTTTCGCTTTCGATTACCCTTTTCGTAATGCGGGCCTATTGTTCCTAGTAATAAGTTGCTTTGGGAACAACTTGCCGCTAGCGCCTGGTCTCACCGATTATAGACCATATACTGGCACAAGATAGCTTGTACTATCTTTGCAATCTGTAAAGCCGATCATCCTCTTTTGTGGAAAAAAAAATATCCAGGTTCCCAAGAAATGCGGGCTTTTTCTTCCTCAAATTCGAGTTAGGGATTTAAACTTCATCTTGTGGGTTGGAGAAGAATTTCAGCAAAAAAATAATAAAAAAACTGGATGGAAGACAACTCGGGATGCTCGGATTGAGGATACGTTTACAGTATTGAAGAGACGATACAACATTGAGGCTTACTAAAGTCAGCAGAAACTAATCCGGAGGCTAATGGTTTTCCCTCTTGTTTTCCTTTTATTTTCCATCTGGGTTTCTATCTGTTAAAAGCTCTTCAATAAGATGACATTCCCTACAGATGGTTACGAAGAAGCTGACACTCAAGTTTTTGAACGAATAAACAGAAAACTGTCGAGACCATTATCAACAATAGCCAAACCAGAAAGCAAGGATACTGGAACCTTTTACGGTGCTACTATTTCGTGGGCTACATCATCTGTCGAATCCTTAACATCTGGCTTCTGAATAAGCGGTTTTCACTTGCCATAAACACAAAGACTACTGTTGGACAAAAAAGATTTTTCCTTTTTCACTTTTTTTTTTTTTTGTTTTGGCTATAACAGGTCACTGGCTGATCTCTTCCTCATTAGCATAGATCATATCTTGTGTTCACAGTGCAAGCGAGCTCAACACCCGTATCATGTCAGTATTGGAGGACACCCTCGACTTAGGTCGCAAAATATGCACCAGCTCCTAAAGCGCGGAAGCATGCATTTTACACACGCATGAAAGTTGACATGAGCACATTAGATAAAAAAAATACAGGTCCAGGCTACATTGCGTACGTTAAATCTCTGCCCATTAAACCATACTCTATAATCGCCGCGTAATTATTGCCACGAGGGCAAGGTGTACTTCATGAAGGACTTTTGCAACTGTTTACGCACAGTCACCTTTTGTGCCCCCACAAAACTGTCGATGCTGACCTTGATCGCTCTGTTCAAGTCGCCTTGGCTGACAAAATCACTGAGTCTCATTCTTGCAAAAGCCTCGGCAATACGAATGATACTCTCCAAGTGACGAACAGTGATGGGGAAAGAGCCGGTTGAAATGGATTCTCTTCTCAAGTCAGCATACACACGTGCCACCTTATCCATGTCCATCTGGTGCAACTTGGGCAGGATCTTTGTTCTGGCGTAGCTGATGTACTTTGCCAAAACGTCTTGCGGAATGGGCGAGATTTCGCTTTCTCGCTGCTTGGTCTTTTCCATGACGATTTCTCTGCGCGAGTGCGGCTCCAACTGTTCATCCGACTCTTCGAAAACATCGTCGTCGTTGGCCGGATGAGACCGCATGTGCGAGTCGATCACAAACGTAGCCAATCTTTCGTCCAGCTCCGGGTTGACCACGTCTCGGACAACACACAAAATATCAAACCGCGACAAGATGGGCTCGGTCAAGTTGACGTTCTGCGAAAGCGGGAGAGTCGAGTTGTACTTTCCGCCAATCGGGTTGGCCGCCGCAATGATGGAGCACCGTGCCTGCAAAGACGTGACAATACCGGCTTTGGAAACGGAGATCGACTGTTGTTCCATGGCCTCGTGAATGGACGTTCTGTCCTGGTCGTTCATCTTGTCAAACTCGTCAATCAAACAGGTTCCCTTGTCCGCAAGCACCAAGGCGCCTCCTTCCAAAGTCCACTCTCGGGTGATTGGATCTCTGCGCACAGACGCAGTCAAACCGACGGCAGACGCACCTTGGCCCGTGGCGAAAACGGCTCTGTTGGCGGTTTTCTCGGCGTACTTCAAGATCTGCGACTTGGCCGTTCCCGGGTCACCAAGAAGCAACACGTTGATGTCTCCACGGATGGAGTGTTTGCCGTTGACGTTTTTGGCCACACCGCCGAAAAGAGAGCACGCAATGGCCGTTTTGATGTCTTTGTGGCCGTAGATGGAAGGCGCCATCGAGGCGATGATTTTGTCGATGATTCCGCGTTCTCTCGAGAGCCTGCGGAATTCCCGCTCGTCCTCCTCCACCCAGGCAGCCTGGCCCGTGTCGGAGTTGAAGACAGACGACGTTTCCTTGCGCTTGACCGAGTTTGCCTCGACAATCGTGGCAAAAACAGGGAAACCGTTTTTTGCATTCAAACGGCCGTCGTAGTTGTTTTTGTAGATGCCCACAATCTCCACCTCCTCGCCCGGCTTGGCCACGTCGACCAAGTCCGAAAGCAAAATGACTTCTCTGTGGCGGGGCAAACGGCCGGCCGGAACAGACCCCGGAGCCTCTTGCAAAGTGATTCTTTGGTAATTACGGTAGAGCGTTTTCTCCGAGTTCAACTTGAACGGGCCCTTGGCGTGGCAGTTTGTGCAGAAGCTCACCTTGACCTCGGTGTTGGAGTCCTGGATGAACGGGCCCAACACCACGCCACATTTAAGACAGTCAAACTTGACATACTTGAGCTGCGGGAAAACGCCGGTTCTTCTGGTCACCACGCCGGTGATTTTCACCAACTGGTTGAGGTTTTTCTCCCGGAGGTCCCGCAACGACAAGTGGTTGGGGAAATCGGAGATGCGCACGTGGATCTCCTGGTGGATCTGCGAGTAGTTGGGGTAGTGCAATTCTGTCGCCTCCATGGCGACAATGTCGAAGATCTTCAACATCTCTGCCGGGCTGGAGGCCAAAAACAACGCCAAAATGGCCTTGGAGTCCGCCAAGTGGCCGTACGAAACGTCCAAGGACTCAGCATTGACCTCACCCAAGGTCCGGATCCGGGCGCCGTACACAGACCGGCCCTTTTCGTCGGTGTACTCCAAAAGAAACGACTTGAGCTCGCGCGCAATGGAACGGGACACCGCAGGCTGCAAAATCCACTCGGTGATGGACTGTGCCTTGACGTCGGCCAAACTTTCAAGCGACAATTCCTCGTGGAACGGGTCGATGTCGGCGTCGTCCATGAACATGTCGTCGTCGTTGTCGTACTGGCGCCGGCGCCGGCGCCGCTGCACGGGCAAGCCAAACTCGTTGACGTCACCAAGATCGTCGTCGTCCAAAAGCGCCTGTTCTCGTCCTCGGGCCGTTCTTGTCGTGCCCAAAAGCTCGTCTCGCCGGTCCAACTGCTCGTCGATGCGGCGACGCGTGGCCGCGTCCATTTCCTCATACTCGGCGTCGTCGATGTTGCCGTCGCCCAAGTCGTACGTGTCCTGCTGCTCGTTGCGGCGGTAGTCGTTTTCCAAGTTCTCCATCAAGTCTTCGCCCTCTTCTTCGTCGGACGGGTTCAAGTCGGTGACGTCATTGTGGATCTCCTCCTCCTCCTCTTCGAAGGGGATGGCGGGAGACGACGGCGGCAATTGCGGGCTGGACGCCAACGACGGCGTCGATCTGTCTGACTGTAAGTCCTCGTCGGCCTCGGCCTGTCTTTTTCTGGGGCTGGACATGGAAGAAAAGTCAGGAAACTGAAGAAACTGAAGAAAGTAGAGAAGGGTGGAAAAGTCGAGAAGGGTGGGAAAGTCGAGAAAGCTGGAGAAATCAGCTGGGAAATTGACGAGGTGAAAAAGTGAAAGAACTGGCTGAAGTTGGAACTGTGAACTGTGAGAAGGGTATGCGAAAAAAACGCGTTGCCCAAACGGGTAAATTACGTGCAGTGTGCAGGCGCTTCGCATTGGGAAAAAGACTGCTTGAGACTTTGTCGAATTACCTTTGGCTAGTTAACAAAAGGTTTGCTAGCTGAAAACCGTTGAGACTTTGGCTAGTTAACAAAAGGTTTGCTAGCTGAAAACCGTACTTTTCAATATCACCTATATTCAATCCAATTTGTATAATGTCATATCAGTTATGGCACTAGTTAACAAAAGGCTGGCCTTTAATTAATACATGGCTTGTTAACAAACGACACTTTGGCACTAGTTAAAACAAATTTGGCACAGTTAAAAAATTGTTTGGCAGTTAACAAAGAATGGCACCTGTTAATAAAGAATGGCTACTAAACAAAATTCTTTGGCTAGTTAACAATAGTTTAGCCTGAGAAAAAAACACGACTCAGCAAAAACTGTGTGGCTACAAATGTAGTTGGCATAATGGCCATGACCATATTTGTGGTGTAATTATGTGATCACTTGCAGACGTAATTTCCTAAACGACTTCACAACTCTTGATTTTCTACAATGTGCAATGTTCAAGTCTATAAACCTATAGGTTTCTGCTGTGCGGCTTCATATTAGTTGAGCATAGGAAGCTCAGAAGTTTATGTCAAATGATCAATTCGGGAATTGGTAGCTGGCCAAAACGTTCTCGCTGTTTAATTGAACAGAATCATAGATTGCGTGGACGCTGCATTACTAGGTCGTTTATTCTGAGTACTAGCTCGTTTATTCTGAGTAGTAAAGTAAATAGACTAGTGGAGAAGATCTCTACGTTGTCTGGCTCGCCTTCCGATATAAGAAACGCATTGATGAACATGTAAAATCAAATGTTTAAGACTTTAAAAATTATCGGCTTATCATTTTGGTGATCTTATACTAGTGTAACCCTGAATTCAGTTATTGCTAAAGTATCGTATCATGGTAATGTTCATTCACAGTGGAAGTAGACTGCAATATATATGACCATATGGGTGAGGAACTCGGCTTCACTTTAGTGACTATGTGATGGAATTGATCTTTTCCAATCTGCGATTAACCGGATGCCAAATCAAACTCTTTTTGATGTCCATACAGTTACAATGAGAGTGATCTTCAATGCCAATGAAGCTTCAGTACTGTATTTTGGATGCTTATTTGCTTAGAACACGTCCTCTTAGTACGTATACTTTGATGTATAATTGTTGGATGTGGAACACTGAAACTGAGAGCATCCTAATGTTGGTAAATCATACGCACTGCCAACAGCTGAATCGTGTTATCTACTAAGATTTCTAACCATAATCAATCACTATTGATGACTGTTTGGCTTTAATACTAAGCCGATTTCCACATTGATCCTGTTTCTCCTAGATCTATCGCATCACTATAATATAGAGAAAGTGAATTGATCATTACCAAAACAAGAGTGTCTATTGCCTCACTATGGAGAATGAACACACCATTACCGAAAACAAAAGAGGACAAAAGCTGAAATCAAAGAAGAAATCACATTGCGTCAACATCACTTTCTGACCATCGCAATGCTATGTTTTAATTAGACAGTCAGATTCCCCTTGTCCGTACCAGTTCTAAGTTGGATGTTATTGAAGCGGGGAACGGGGGGTTGGCCAGCAAGAACGGCACGGACAGCGCCGGGCACCGGAATCTTAAGCGGAGAAAGTTCACAATGAGTTTACACGCTAATTTTTCGTCAGTTTGGAAATGATATTTTCTTCGGTATTCTCGGTTGTCGTGCTTGGGTATTCATGAGCCATTGTTCCATAATATCGCAGCAGAGGTAATTTACTGAGGCATACGAACGAGTTTGATCTATTATTTGCATGAAGTTGGCCAAAGTATCCACACCTGTTTTCGAGTCTTCCAGTGATGGAGTTTACGAGTCTTCTATATAACTAAGCTATCAGCAAGGCATACTTGACCCTAAGTCTAGATCTGGGCTTCAAGTGGGGGACTGATATTTATAATCTCAATTATAAAACGTTTTGGTTATCTGCGAATTATTATATAAATATAACACAACGCATTTAGTCTGATTCCTAAACTTCATTCATAATGAAGTTAAACGAGCCAATTGACTCACTTCAACGATGTAAAGGTGCCATACCCTTTTTAAATAATAATGCAATTAATAATATATCAGAATAATCATAAGCATTACTAGGTTGAAGATAGAGTCCATTTTATATGATATAAAGAACAAAATGATTTTTTATTTACCAATAATGATAGGAGCAGTAGATATGGCATTTGCAAGATTAAATAATATAAGTTTTTGATGTTTGAATTCATGTCACTCTACCAAAGAACATATCCTTTGTTGTCTGGTACCGTTACTCTGCTCAACAACACTATCTTATCATTCTTATCGTAATACACTTCACTTATTCGCACTGACATTATACACTCTTCTCACCTCTAACACTACACACTTCTCTTCTACTTCCAACACCACTCACTTCTATTCTACTTCCAAAACCACTCACTCTTACAAATTACCACAATTTCCACCAACATGGCCGATTCCGTCACGGCCGTGGACTACTTGGAGCAGCAGCTCTCGCTCGAGCGCCAGGCCCGCGAAATCATGCCCTACGAGCCCGACTGCTGCACTTATCCCAGGCTTCTTCGCCAGTTGGTTTTCGCGTGCTTGACGTGCCGCCGCCACAACAACGGCGCCAACGTGGCCGTGTGCTACCTGTGTCTGATCCAGTGCCACTCGACGCACGAGCTCGTGGAGCTTTTCTCCAAGCGCAACGTCGCGTGTGACTGTGGAACAACCCGAATGGGAAACGGCGCCGGCTGCCGGCTCCGGGCCAATGCACCGGGAAACGACGATTCTGGAAGTGGAAGCAGAGTGCCTCGTCTCCGAACGGGCTCGTCGTCTTTGTTGGAGCCGGTCCATGTGTCTTCGTTGGACCTCAAGGCCGAGGACATTCCTGTTCTGGACAATGTGTACAACCAGAACTACCGGGGCCGGTTTTGCCTGTGCCACGTGTTGTACGACCCGGAAAAGGAGACGGGAACAATGCACCAGTGCTACTTGGGCAACGTGTGTGGGGAAGACTGGTTCCACCAGGAATGTATCATGGGAGTGAAGAAGGAGGAGAAGAAAGAGGAGAACGGGGAGAACGAGGAGAACGAGGAGAAGGAAATTGGGAACGAAATCAAAGAAGACAACAAAAAGAACATAAAGGTGGAGAACGAAAAGAACGCAGTGAAGACAGAAACCTCCGATCTTGTGAAGACAGAAACGACCTCCGATCTTGTGAAGGACCAAACTTCAAACAGAATATCTGTCGATCCTACAGAAACAGAGTCGTCTGACGCCCCGTTCTTCCCCTCCCTTGACTCCTTCAGTGAGTTTGTCTGCTGGCAATGTGTCCAGTCCCACAAAGAAGCCTTCAAACAACTCGCCCAACACGCAAATATCGTCGCCCACAAATTGCCGCATGTCCTGGTCGACAGTGCCCTCGAGTGGAAAAAACACTACGATGCCTTTGTCAGCGACGAACCGCCGCTCAAAAAACGCCCGAACCAAGAGACTCCCTTTTCCGTCATGTTAGCGCCCGACTTCAAAGAAGAATTGACACAGCTCAAAAACAGCCTTGACGATAAGAGTCCCTTGGCACGCCTCTTGCAAGAATACCCGTTCTTGTATGGAGAAGATCCAACTTACGAGCCGGAAAACGACACAGACTCTGTTTCTTCTGGTGCTTCTCTCTTTGAATTGGGCTCCAATGCGCTTCTGAGTCTTCCGGCTCCTCAAGCGATCGAGGGCTTACATGCCTACGGGAAAATGAAAGAGAAGCTCCGTGACTTCTTCAAGACTTTTGTGGATCAAAAGAAAGTAGTCACAGAGGAAGAGGTGAGAGAGTTCTTTGGGAACATGGATAAGTAGCAAAATAGGATAGCTCAGTATCATTGCAAATTCGTTTATTGCATCATTCCATTATGTACAGTGTGCTCTTTATTTCTTCTTCTTCTTCTCGTCTAGCTTGGCAAATTCTTCCTTCCATACACTGGAGAATTTGTTCTTGTCTGCGTTGGGGAAAATCGCCTCGAAAACGTCAGAGTACCACAGCACAGGAATGAACTTCACGCCGCTCTTGACCTCGTCTGGAATCTCTTCCAACTCGTTTTCGATATCTTTGGGGAAAATCACCGTGTCGCATCCGTATCTCTTGGCCCCTAAAATCTTCTCCCTCAATCCACCAACAGGCAACACTTTACCTGTAAGGGTGATTTCGCCTGTCATTGCAATGGTGGGTGGCAAGGGTTCGTTGACCGCCAAGGAAATCAAAGATGACGTGAAAGAGATACCTGCGGATGGCCCATCTTTTGGAATCGCTCCATCGGGACAGTGAATGTGGATGTCAGCAGCCTCGAAAAATCTGTTCTCGGGATAGTTCTTCACCATGAACAGTTTTGCAAACGAATACGCAATCGAAGCAGATTCTTTCATCACATCCTTCAAATGGCCAGTCACATGCATGCCGGCATGCCCCGATCCAGACCCAATGGCGTGGGTCAATATAGATTCAATGTACAACGCATCGCCATTGCCCGAAGTGCTGTAAGACAAGCCTGTGGCCACACCAGGAGGTGGGATATCGTATACACGTGCTCTCGTGTAGATTTCTGGACCAACATAGTCCTTCAAGACCTTGGGCGTGACTTCCAACTTGATGTTTTCTGGAATCTCCAAAGGCTTGCTCTCCTCTTCCGTGAGAGTTTGTGCATTTTCTGATGTTTGAGCGGATTTGGCAGCAGCCTCCGAAGATTTACTTTCCTTGGTTTCCTTATCCTTAACCAAAGTTTCTTTGGAAGTTTCCGTCAGCTCTTTTTCCTCCTTGGTCTCCTTTTCCTCGAGCTCTTCAACAATCTTCAAAGACGCCTTACTGAAGATTCTCGTGATCAACTTCTTGATGTTTCTCAATCCACTTTCTCTGCAATACTTTTCGATTAATGTGGTTATGGTTTCTTCCGGAATCACCACATGGCTTTCGTCCAAGCCAGCCTTTTTTGCTGCTTGCGGAATTAAATGCTTTCTAGCAATTTCGAGCTTCTCGTTGTTTGTGTAACCAGAGACATCAATCACCTCCATTCTGTCTCTGAGCGGGCCGGGAATATTACCCAAATAATTGGCTGTGCACACAAATAAAACCTTGGAGAGATCGACCTTAACGTCAATGTAATTGTCCACAAAGGCATTGTTTTGCTCTGGGTCCAAGATCTCCAAGAATGCAGACGCCGCCCCTCCGCTTCTAGACAAATCCAACTTGTCAATTTCATCAATCAACATCAATGGGTTGGAAGTTTTAGCCAGCTTCAATGCAGCTATAATACGTCCTGGAATAGACCCAATATATGTTCTTCTGTGGCCCTTCACTTCGTGGACGTCTTGGATTCCTCCCATGGCAATACGTACATATCTGCGGTCTAAGGCTTCTGCAATAGATTTAGCAATGGAAGTTTTACCGGTACCTGGAGGTCCGGCCAAACACAAGATTTTTCCGTCTACTTTGCCTGAGACTTTGCCCAAAGAGATGAACTCCAAGATTCTTTCCTTCACTTCTTTCAAGCCATAATGGTCGCGGTCCAAAACCTCCTTCGCAAGTTTAATATTGAAACGGTCCTTCGAGAAAACTCCCCACGGAATGGACGTCAACCAATCAAGATATCTCTCGCTGACTGCGAGCTCGCTGGAGTGCTCATTTTGACTTTCCATTTTGGCCTTTTCCGTGTTGTACGCTTCCAACGCTTCTTCTGTAAGCTTCAAGTGTTTTAAGCGCTCGTCGAATTTGTGAGTTTTTGATTTTTCCGAATCCACTAGCCCGGCGTTTCTTTGCAAACCCTTGATATATTCCTTAACGATTTGCTTCGTTTGCGCCTCGTCTGCTCTGCTGGTCAACTCCTTCATTGTTTTGTCTGCGATGGTATATGCTTCAAGTTCGTTCTTGAACAAGGCCAAAGCTTTTTGCAATCGGAGCTCGATGTTGAACTCTTCTAATAACTCTTGGATTTTCTGTGGTGTAGCACTAGTGGTTGAGCCGATAAAATCCGCAAGTTTATGTGGAGACGTTAACAAGTTGCTAGCGTCTCTAACGGTATCTTTCTTGTTGGGAATGACACGGGCCATCTTCGCCAAGAGCGCCTTGACGTCTTCAATAAGAGCCTTGAATTCTGCGCTGCTCAAGTCATACGGTTCGTCTTGGCAATGAGTGACTTTCGCATACGACACGCCCAAAGTCTTCAAGTAGTCTGTAGGAAAATGCTCCTCGTCTTCTTCTGCTGGCTGCTGTTCGTTTGGAATAGACAACTTCTCTAACTTGCATCTTTCCATCGGGTAGCCCAATATCCGCAAGTAGGGACCATCTTCGTAGTACCGCTGCACATAGCAGTGGACACCGATGTCGTACACAGATTCTCTTTTGTTGATGATGTCGGTGTCGGGTTCTTCCGGGTCTTTCATGTGGAACAAGACAAAATGGGGCTCTCTTCTGTCGCAGATTTCGATGATCAGTTTTTTGACTGCGGGGTCGGAAATGTTGATGGAAAAGGGCCTTCCTGGGAGCGGGATCTTGTCCTTCATGGCAATAGCTAGAAGTGGCGGGTACGACCCGGAAACAGAGTCGGCAACAAACAGGGGCACGTGATCGGCGTCTTTGTCGTTGTTGTTGTTATTGTTGTTATTGTTGTTGTTGTTGTTATTGTTGTTGTTGTTGTTGTTGTTGTTGCCACCGCCGCCGCCGTTCCCCGTGGACACTGAGCCCGCAACAGCGCCGGATCCGGCGCCTTCTATAGATGTTCCAGGCACGTTTTCTGGCGTTTTCTCGGGCGCTTCCGGGCTAGGCGGCTGCTTGTCCTTCTCGTCCTTCTCGTCTTTCTTCTCTCCCTTCTCCTTGTCGCCGGACTCGCCTTTCTCGGCGTCGGACTTGTCGTTGTCCGGTTTCTTCTTCATTTCCATAATGGGCGAGTCTATGTGCGAGCCAAAGCTGTTTCCGTAAATCGAGGCCAATTTTTGCGGCGCTGGAACCACAACGTGAGCTTTCTGGGCCAACACGGCCACCTCTGAAGCGAAAACTCCGCTTTGGTCGACATTGGTGGCGCTGGTGGCGTTTCTCACCAAAACCGGCAAGCGAATTCGGCAGGTGCCGCTTAAATATGTGCGGGAGTGGCATGCCGCCCGAGCAGGACCAGCCACATGTTTCGATCTGAGCATTTGAACAGAGGAATAACCAACAGGGGAGAAAAAAGAAACTGTACGAAACTGGAAGTCTGATATCAGAGGGCGAATTTCTGCGACCGGTGGGTTTGGTCACGTGCAGGAGACTTCTGGATCATGTGCACACGAGCGATCGGAGATCAGATTAGAAGGACGGATGGGCAATTGGGAAATTTGGAATTTGGAGTTTTGGAGGATTGGGCAATTTGGGCTTTGATTGGAGTCATTTGAGTGGTTGGAAGATTGACTTTTTTTTTTATGTTTTTTTTAATTAAGATTGTGTCTCGATGTAGATTTGGTGATAGAGGTTTTGAGATGTAGTTAATTGTTCATTGATATATAAGCAAAGTCTGTTTTATTGAAGCTGTACTGTTTATTTAAATAATCAAACTATTAGCATTTCTTGAGTTGGTTATGAATTATCTGGTGAGAATGACCCGGTAAAAATTCAAGAATCTACCATAAAATCAAAGCGTTTTCATCAATTGAGTTGAAAACTTAGCATTACATGTGTAGATGCGATTTTCTTTCGACAATGTCTAAGCTTGTTGAACCGCTTAGGATTAAATCAGGATGATCATAATGCAGTCTGCTCGTATTTCACTTTAAAGAAGACTACGAGTACATGCGTCGTCAAGCAGTTCTTACTGGATTTCGAGCTGAATATAGGATTTTGAGCCGCATTATCTTTCAAAATGTAGTCTTCTTTCTTCTGTCAACTTCCATGCAATTTAGCGATTATATTGCTTTTATATTGATTGCTGAAACTTTGGAAATTAGTTCATCTAGAAAATGTTCATTTTCATAGAAATATCAAAACCCAGGCATCCAGATGAGACTCTAGGCAAATACTGGATCATATCTTGAAAACATGTCTCTTTTTCTGCGGGGCCTCCGACTCAGGCGACTCTCGTTTTCTTTTTGCGGGGCGCAAAGGTGAAGACGTGTCCTCCTTGAAATTCTCGTCGTTGTAATAGTTGAGCGAGTTCATGTCCTCATCTTCTACGCCAAGGTCTGTGGCCTGGGGAAAAATTGTAGTAGATGCCTCTGCAGCCAAGAGTTGTATTTTCTTTTTCTTTTTTCTTTCTGAAAGCGTGTTGTTGGCGCTGTGGAATGTTTCATCTTCTGTGTCTGTAGCCATTGAGGATTCAGGGAGTTTTTCAGATTGTCTGTTTGTTTCTTCAGTGTCTGCTGTTTCACTATTCTCAATGCTGCTCTCTCCCTTCTGTTCGTGTTTGTCTTGATTTGCCGTTCCTTGTCCGTCTTCTGCTTCTTCTCCTGTACCTCTTTCAGCATCGTCCGTTTCTGGTTTAGACGGTGTAGAATCCACACTGGAGTTGGCAGGCGAAAAGCCAGCCTTTTTCTCCGTTTGAGAAAGCTTCAACGACGCCTGAGACACCAAGGACGAGACGCCAAAGTCAATGCGAGGCGCTGCGTTGCCGCTGCGTTTCTTTTTGAAGATGGGCGATGCGCCAGAAAACATCGATTGGTTGGGCGATAAGAACGTGCTGCCTGCAGAAACTGATCTTTCTCCCAATCTTCCCGAAGAGTTGGGCGGCGACAAGATGCTCGACCGTGACATGGCAAGCGAAGATCCCGATACTGCCCTGGTTTTAGGCGCCGCTGCTGTTGCTTCGTCCAATTTCTTGCGGAGTTCAGCCACCAGGTCCTTCAATTCGTCAATCTGCGCCTCGTGCAACTTTTCCTTCGTGGAAAGCTGCAGTTTCAACACCGACACGCGGAGCTCGTAATCTAGGAGCTTTTTCTCCGTTTCTAGGTCCTTGGCGTCTGTTTTCGGCGCCGCCTGTGTTTGTGGAGCATCTTTCTGGTGCAAAGCTAGAACTTTGAGAGTACACAAATGAATAAGCAAGTTGCGGGACGTGTTCTCCGCCTCAAGCTCGGAAAGCTGCTGCTTGAGCCGGTAGTGCTCGTCCAATAGGGTCTCCATCGAAAAAGAAGGGAAAAAAAGACAAATTGCAAGGAAGAAGGAAAAGTAAATAGACAAGTAAAGAAGATGTGAGCGCGCACTATTTACCTAAGATATAAGCATCGCGAAATGGGATTCTCATCTGATCTGGTTTTTATTGTCCAACAGATTTTAGGATCTTCGGGAGTTTGCTTGGTCTTTCATTCGTGTGGTGATTGATATTTTGATCTCATCTGCATTTCCTGGATTTACTTGAAGTGATTTCCCAGACTCCGAATCTTCAAGTCTTCAAAGTATATCCAAGTCTGCTTCAAGTCTAGGGTAACTTCAAGTCTAGTTTATCCAAATCAACTTCAAGTCTAGTTTATCAAGTCTGCTTGTCTTCTAAATTTATCCAAGTCTACTTGTTGTTTCTCCAAGTTTCAAGTCTTTGTCTTGTCTTCGTCTCTTAGATTCTTCATGATTCTCCAGGATATCGGTCCCAGCTGCAAAGGCAGCAAAAGAGAAGAGCGGTTCAAGCATCTCAACGTCTTTCAAGCATGCGATGACTCGTATGTGGTGGATGCGCTTCTAAACGAAGAAGCGATTCTCCGATCGCCCTACCACAAGATCACCGAAGAAGGAAACCGTACCAAGATCTTTTTGGACAAAAGCGCCCCGGACTACGACGACTTGTTTGGCCACAAAGGAAACGCCGTGGCGCCAGACGACATTCTAGAGGTGCTCAAGCCGCTGACGTTGAAGATTCCCATAAAATACAGAGAGGAGTTTGGGCCGGACCAGCTTCCGCTGGCAGAGCTTCTTTCGGCGTTGCAGTACTATGCCAGCCACTTGGAGCTTCCGAAAAACAGCATGGACGAGACGGCGCTTTTGGCGTTGGGCATTTTGGCCGAGTCCTGGGCCGATGAAATGGTGTCTGAGTCTGTGGCTCTGATGTTCATGGAGCTTGCGGAAGAAAACACGCCTGCTTCGGCGGAAGACATGTATGGCCCTTCTTCCGACTCGGATCTTCTAGATTCGCTGGACGGCGACGTGGTCTGCGGGTCAGACGACGATAGCGACATCATGTCTCTAGAAATGGAGGAAAGCGACACCGAGGACGAAGAAAGCGAAAGTAATAAATCCGACGTCGCCTCGGTCTCTTCGTCTTCGTCTTTCTCCGACTCTGGAACGACGTGCTCCGATTCGGCTGAGTCTGAGCCTGAAACTGCGACTACAAGAGCTGATTCAAAAGCTTTTGCGCCTGAAGCTAAAGTTTCTCCTTCTGGTTCTGCTCCTTCTGGTTCTGCTGCAGGTTCTGCTCCGAATTTTGATGTGTCTGGTTCTTCTAATGTGTCCTTTGCGGAGCCTGAAAGATATAGTCCATCACCTTCGCCTTCTCCTCCTAGGGCATATGCCTCGGCGGCATTTCGGGAAGCCACCAAAGTAGCCCCAATCATGGAAACACTGACGGAGGAAAGTTCGGACGCCGAGTCGAACACGTCGATTTAACGAACGAACATTGGACCAAGAACAGTCTAGAGCCTAATCATTAATGCATCTCGTTGGTTGTTCTCATGTTTGACTGTAGGCATATTTAGCAATTCACCACTAAACATAGCTTTCAATTCACAAACTGAACATAGCTTTCAATTCACCAAACTTAACATCAATTCACCACTTAAAATCAATTCACCAAACTTAACATCAATTCACCAAACTTAACATCAGTTTTTCAATTCGCCAAACTTACATCAGTTTTTCAATTCACCAAACTTAACATCAATTCGCCAAACTTAACATCAGTCTTTTAGTTTACCAAACTTAACATCAGTAGCACTTCACCACTGAACATAGCTTTCAATTCAGTTTCCAAGCTCCCCTATCAAGCTCTTTCGTTTGGCTTTTCGTCTAATACTTCAGACTCAATCCATTAATTCTTCGAGATCTCGGTTACATGCAACTTCTACAGAACGCTTTCTAACGTTTTATTGATACTTCTACAGAACGCTTTCTAACGTTTTATTGGTACTTTCTACAGAACGCTCTCTAACGTTTTATTGATACTTCTATTCTACTTTGTCTCAGTCTTTTCCTCAGTTTGCTCAGTCTCCTCGGTTTCAGTCTTTTCTTCAGTCTTTTCTTCAGTTTGCTCAGTCTTTTCAGTTTCCGTCTCTTCCGAACGGGCCCGTTTCTGCGCCTCCACCTTCATCTGGTAGATTTTCTCCTTGCCCTCGTCGTTGGCCGACGTTTCAATGTCGTAAAGACGCATGAGCAACTCCTGGGTGTCGTGCTTGTTCACCATCAAGTTGACGTTGGCCCTGCCCTTCCACAACGGCATGAACAAGTCCTCAAGCCCCTCACGCTTGATGGTCAAAAACACACAGCCCTCCGACATGGCCTCCAACTTCTCGCAGAAGGCCGCATCCGTTTGCTTGAGGTTCTCGATGCGGGGAAAGGCGTCCTGGAACAAAACCTTCAACAAGTCCATGCTGGTGGTCAATTGTCTGGCCGGGCCCAAGTGCTGGCGGAGGAGAGGCAACGCTTCGTTCTGGGCCCTCCATGGACAGACGCCGCTGTCGTTTCTCTGGGCGCTGAAAAGCTTGATGCCCGCGTGGATGAGCTTCAACTTCTGCGTCTCGCTCTTCAAGATTTGCGCAATGGATGGGCTCACGTAGTAAATCACACGGCACGCCTCGCCCGTGGCGTTTCTCACCAACTCGGTGTTCCGCGGGAACTTGTCGTCGACGTCGTAGAAGGCCCAGCACTTCTGCAACAGCTCGTTGGCCGGGTCCAAGAACACAAACGGCTCTTCGTTGGCGCCGCGCGGCGTTTTCTTTCTGCTTGTGGGCACCGCCTGGGTCTGCTCTTTCTGCTCTTTCTGCTCTTTCTGCTCTTTCTGCTCTTTCTGCTCTCTCTGCTCTTGCTCGGTCTGCTCTTTCTTCTCCGTCTTGGCTCTCTTTTGCTCGGGCTCGCCGTCTCTCTCGGAGCCTTCTCTCTTGAGCTCGGCCTTGGGCTTCTTCTCAAACACCGTGATGAAGAATCCGCCCGTGTTCTGCAAGTGTGGGTACACACGCACGCATCTGTCCAAGTGGAAGGCCTGGGCCTCTTCTTCTGAAGGTGGGAAAGCGGTCGCATGCACGCCTTCGTCGCCCTTCTGTTTCTCCTCCAACTCCTTGTTGAACACCTTCCACGACGAAACACCGGCCCGTCTCTTCAAGCCCGGCAACTCGGCCGAAACGTCCACAAGCGAAGCCTGGGGAAACCGGCGCAATGCTTCGGCCACAACAGCCTCGTTTTCGATCGGAGACATCGAACATGTCGAGTACACAAGACGCCCGCCCTCCTTCAACAACTGCAAGCCCCGCGACAAGATGTTCACCTGCAACGGATGCAAGCCCATGCCGTCGGCCACAGTGAAGTCTTTCCACACGTTGATGTTCTTTCTCATGGTGCCATCACCGGAACAGGGCACATCACACAAGATCCGGTCGAACTTGATGTGTTCGCTGTGCTTCTCGAGCTGCACCCGTGGGAACAACTGAGCATCATGGTTCACCACAAGGAAGTTGGGCGAGTTCAACCGCTTGACCTGGTGCACCAACATGTGCGATCTCTTGTAGTCGCTGTCGTTGGCAATGACAAAGCCCGAGGCTGGAGTTTCGGCGTCCTTGGCATGTAAGGCCTCCACAAGCTGGGCCGTCTTGGAGCCGGGCGCCGCACACATGTCCAACACCGCATGGTGGGGCTGCACGTCCATCAAAAGCGGCGGAATCATCGACACGGCTTCCTGACGGGAAATGTTGCCCACGGTGGTTTCAAGCACCAAAAACCGCTGCGTCTTGGCAAACTCGGCGTTTTTCCGGATCACCAGCTTCGGCACGTCCAACTGCCACCCCAAGTTGTCCGGGTAGAAAGCAATGTTCTTTGGCGCAAGAGGCATGCCTTCAAACGTGGCGTCTTTCAACTTGGACACGTGGTCGTCCACAAACTTCTGGTTGACCTCCTTGGCATGTGCCTTGGATCCCGTGATGCGGAACGTCAACGGCAAGTCCCGCTGACAGTGCTGTTTGAAGGTGTCCCATTCGTTTTCGGGAATCAACCCAAGCGCCTTGTAGTAGGCCTCCCACTTTTCGTTTTCGCGGCTGACTTCGACCCAGTGGCCTCTGTTGTCGGACTTGTTTGCGCGGGCGCCGTCTCTCTTGCCGAATTTTTTTCCTCCTCTGGTGTTTTTTCTGGCCATGATGCTTCTGAAGATTCTGAGCATGGTTTTTTTCGCGATGCGATAGTGTGTAGATAATGGCGATGCTTTCACGTGAATAGACAAGCTATGAAAGTGTTAGACTCCCAGCTTTACAATATGGTGGCTATGGTTACACTATGACTTAATACACGATGGCTTAAGTATGGTTAACTATGGCTTAATACAAGAAGCTTAAGTAATGGTTAACTATGGCATAATACACAAAGGCTTTAACTATTTTAGCTGCACTATGGCTTAACTATGGTTTAATTACACGATGGCTTACTAGTTTTACGATGGCTTAAACTACGGTTTAATTGCACTATCGCTTAAACTATGGATGTAATTACTATCGCTTAAACTATGGTTACACTATGGCTTTACAGGCTTTACGGTATGGCTCTATGGCTTAAGGCTTTGGCTCAAACGGCTTTAATTACACGATGGCTAAACTGGTTTTACACTGGCTTACTCTACATAACTCCACATGGTCCTGCTTTAGTGTACGTCATCCAAAATGCTCGACTATCATCTCAGATTCATCGTGGTTTGAGACTGTCATCCGGTCTAGACACGGATCTTTCAAGGGAGCCGTGATCTTCCAGTTGAAAGCGAAAACGGGTCCGATTATGTTCACTACATGCAATCAGTCCAGGAATATCAGCAAGGTATTTCTGAGACAAATGTGTTTCTACCCATCTTCTCTGTCCTTGCAAAATTAATGTACATGACGATCCGAAAGACGATCAATGCATACAATGAGATCATGGATTAGAATTCTTGCTCACTAGACTTCAAAAATATGGTTGAAATGTCTGGGCTTAACCGACAAATTTCTCATGCATTCTTTACGTTTCTAAGCTATAAGAGGCGAAGGAAGCGATGAAAGTATTGAGGCTGAACTGGTTTTAGAAGATTTCCTTAGATATTTTATGTGAACGTTCGTTGTGGAAGTGAGTCCATTTATCAACTCTTCAATGTTTGGATTAAAATATAATAAAGTTTGAGCGGAAATACAGATTAGAAATTAGATAAGTATATTTAAAATCAAATCATAATAATAATAATTATTATTTTAATATAATGTCTGATACATTTTAGTAGGTTTAAGAAGTGTACAAATACAATTAGAGAATGGAAAAAATGAAGACTTAGAAATCCAAGTCACTCCTGATTTCATTGAATCTAATTTAACTAGAGATGTTAGAGATTCTGATTTAGAATTAATATTAACTGATTAAAGATCTCCCATCCGGCCCACAATTAATGTACATTCTTTTACTCTTGCTTCGATCTTAAATGGCTCCACAACAGCTACATGTGCGATCTGCCTAAAAGATGGACTGGCTAAGACTCGAACTAGAGACTTTGCATTTTTTGACAGTGGAACCGGCCATTTCTGTATAAGTACGGAAAAATCACCCACCTCAACTACCTAGCAATAGATACTCTGGCCATTAGTTCGGTCTTTCTTAAGTAAAACTTTTGGTAAATGCAACTGTGAGTAAATTCGATTTCAAAAATTCGGCAATTTTTGAAAAACAAGTTTGCATTGCATTTCCATTTCTACAGAATTCATTTCCATTTCTACACAATCCACTCGCACTTATGCCAAATGTCAGGTCACACGACAATTACAAGACAAAAAGGCCCAGCAAAAATCGAAACGGCCCGAAAAACACACAAAAAACCACCACAAAATTCATTTCAGCTCCACTATAAACCCCGCTTCTCCTCTCTTCTCCTCTCTTCTCCACCCTATCGCTTCCTGTCAATCTTATCCTTCCGGCTTTATCAGTAGTGCCCGGACCATTTTGCACCCATAAACCGCACCAGGCCATTCTTCTCCACAACCATGGTAAATGTCCTACTTCAACACAACATGGAAAAAAGTGTTGGGCTTGGTATGTGCGCCAGACGGCAATATTTCTTTTTTTCCGCTGCTAACATAACAGTGTGGGGCGTTTTTGGGCGTCGTTTACCATCGCAGCGTCTCGGCGCCGCTTCAAAAAGAGCCGCCCAGCCCCATTCTCGCGTGGAAGCTTAAGGTGGCGCATGTGGCGTTGCTTGTGCTTTTTCTCGGGGCCAACTTTGCCAAGTGGGCCGTTTTCGGCACGCTCACGGCGGCCGAGGTGGACATTCTTTGGGAAAAGGCCGGCTACACCATCTGGGAGTTTGTGTTTGGGTTTCTCGTGTTCTACTCCAACACGGGCCGCCTTCTAGATGCGCATGCGGTGTTCAAGTTTGCCGGCTTGTTTCTATGCGTGTGGCTTGTCAAGAGCTTCCACTACTTGATAGCTGCCCGCGTGCAGAGACTTTACTCGAGAGAATTGGAGAGAGAAGAAGAAGAAGAAGAAGCACAAGACCTTCGAGAGCCCCGTTTTCTCATGTACCGAGTCGGGCTCGGCATTGTCGTTCTCAATGTCGTGGACGCTCTTCTCATCTTCAAGTACTTGCACGACGTGCTCTTGAAAAACTACATCCAGCACAATGTGCTCATTACCATTTTTGGGTTCGAGATCCTTAACCACTATCCGATTCTTCTATCAACGTCGCTCCGGTTCTGCCTCGACATGCGCCCGCTGGCGAGCGAGTCGTGGAAACAGACGAGACGGCAGCTTTTTTTCCTTGTCGAGTT
The DNA here is from genome assembly GCF_014636115.1 of Clavispora lusitaniae. Taxonomy (NCBI): domain Eukaryota; kingdom Fungi; phylum Ascomycota; class Pichiomycetes; order Serinales; family Metschnikowiaceae; genus Clavispora; species Clavispora lusitaniae. The sequence continues at coordinate 632,209 of NW_027093981.1, forward strand.
GGCCTTGACTTTGCTCCTGCTCGCCATGTCCGTGGTGTTTTCGCTTCTCTTCTTCTACCACTACACTTTCCCAGTATACATGTTGCCGGCAGCATACAACAGCTTGAAAGCGGCAGTGGTGAAAACACGCATCCTCGTCGATTTCCGCAAGCGGGAACTCGTGCTCCGCCGCCTCCAAATCCCCGACTCCGTGGCTGGCGAAACGTGCATTTTCTGCTACGACGACATGCGGCCAGGCGTCGACAACATCCGCGTGACGCCGTGCTGCGCCCACTGTTTCCATTACGACTGTATCCGGCTGTGGTTGGAGTATTCGCCGTCATGTCCGTTTTGCCGCAAGAAAATATGAGCCACCACCGCATAATAGACACAGAATAGCAGAATGTATTTGTAGGCTTGGTAGCGAAAGCAATACTGGCAACGTAAGAAGCCAATAAGCAAGAGTCGGCCGCTCTTGAGTTTTGAGATCTGGCTGAATCGTTCGATTTTACACGACACCCATCTGTCCGAGAGCATATGGAACGTAAAGTTCATCATCAAGTCTTGGTTCCACCATGATTTTTTTTCAAGAAAACCAGAAGTGCGTTTAAATTGAACTTCTCTGAAATAAGCCGTCACTCTACTTAGTTCTTTGGCCCTTTCTTCTTTCAGCATGAGTTCTGCGCGGCTTTATACGTTTGAGGAGGCACTTCTGCAATCTTGGCATCACTTTCTTGTAGAGAGGATTCAAGTCTTACAGTAGGGGTAGCGCCGAATTCATCAAAATGTCAGTGAGATCTGGAAGACGCAATAGTCCACTTCAGTGAAGCTTTGAAGAATATACGCAGAAGACTCGTTTCTTGTTTCATTTAGAAAATGCCACGTTGTGGTTTCACTGCTAGCATGGACATGGGCACTGAGACATACGTGGGCATTTGACTAGGACCTCATTTTTTCTCAGACTTACTCTGTCCAACTGTCGCATAAAGCGTTTCGAGGCTGTTCCGGATCTACTGACCGTCACTGTTCCGAATCTCCTTGTAAAGAGGATCTTGTCCAATCTCACTTCCTAGTAGTATGTGGTGCCCGCAGCCAACGTGTCCATGTCGCCCTCCTCGCCCAACTTGCCCAAGTCGTCTATGCCGTTGTCGATGTTGTTGATGTTCTCCATGTCGTGCCGCTTGTCCTTGAGCTCGCCATGCTCCATGTATTCGTACTGGTACTCGTCCTTGCCGCCCATGGCCGGCATGTTCTCGTCCAACGACGCCACGTGGACGTCGCCCATGTGCATGTTTTCGTCCTGGCCCGCGCCAAAGTCGCCCCGCTCGCCCGTTTCCTCGTACTGGTGGAAGTAGTCCTGTGCCGGCTGCGGAAGCTCGGGCTCCTGGCTATCGAGCTCCTCCTTCATGTACGGCTCGTCCGCCTCGGGCGCCGACTTGGCGTCCGCCCGCTGCAGTTTTTTCGCCAGCTTCTTCGACGTCCGGCTCTCGCCCCGCTCCTGCTTCAACGCCTGCTGCTCTCTGTACTTGGCCAAGTATATCTTCAACACCTCGGCGTAGTTCTCAAAGCCCAAGTCGTGCATCGAGTACAAGACGTCTTCGCCGTTTATCGTTTTTCGTTTCTCCCGAAGACACTTGTCGCTGGCCTCGCTCGTGATGAACGATATGAACTCAGACACACACTCTTGCATGCATTCTTTGGCGTCCTTGCTGACCTTGGCCGACGCCGGCAACGTGTTTTTCATGAGCCGCGCCACGTTGGCGATCGGAAGCCACCGGTCCTGTTCCCGTAGCTCCATGTCCGGATTCCCCTGCACATCGTGGTCTCCCGTGTCTTTTCCAATGGGGAGGTAGCTCATTTCGAAAAGGAAAAGTAATGGAAAAAAACTTGAAAAGTAAACCCCAAACGTCGCTGTGCTGGTTTGGACAAATGAGTGGCTGGATCTTGGTTTTCCAGGTTGGAGTAGGCTGACGTTTAGATGGAGCGTGAATGGGTCTTTGAAGATGCGGCAGATTGGGCCGCGCACGACCCACGACCGTTGGTGGATACTGCTAGGGACAGCTTTGGGTGGATAGAGGGCGGTAGCAAGCTATCTGGGTTTTCGTTTTCTTTTTCTTTTTTTTCGTTTTTTCTTTTTTGTTTGCTTGTTGGTTTATCTTGTTTAGCTTGTGGCTATTTGGTGGAGTAGCTGTGTGCCGGAGCAACAATGTGACAACTTGAATGACAAAATGCGAAAGTTGATGGAAAAGTTGATCGAAAAGTAATCGAAAGTTAAATTGAAAATTAAATCGAAAAAGTTAAATCGACAGTTAAATCGAAAGTTGAATCGAAAGTTGAATCGAAAAAGTTAGATCGAGAAAGATAGATCGAAAAAGTTAGATCGAAAAAGTTAGATGAAGGTGATGAGAGGATTAAGCTAATCGAGGATTAGGTGACTAATTTTAGACCTGACCTCCCCTACCCAGATGTGACAAGTAATTACTAAAAATGTCGTAGTATTTTCAGTCAGTTCATCGAAGCTACCAGTTTAACTGGAAGATCAAAACATGACAATTCCAAAGAAAAAGCAAAGCGTGAATTGTTCTGTCAGTAAAAGCAAGAGGAAGCTCTATAGATCTTCCTTCTCTATACCCTTTTGATCGTTGAACAAAATCAAGAAATTCGTTCGGGTCATTAGAAAGAAAATTTGACAGATTAGATATTGAATAATCCTAAAGAGAGGACATTCCCCAATGGAATAATAATAAGCAGTATCTTAGACAATTCATTATCACTATGTCTTGACGACTTTTGGCATAGCGCCATGTTGTCGAATGAATGTGTTGTCGAATGAATGTGTTGTCGAATGAATGTGTTGTCGAATGAATGAGAATCGAATCAAAAATATCATTTTGTTAGTCAAAGAAAGAATACTTGAGAGATGCGATGAACAAGCAGTGGGACTATTACGATACTTTAATGAAGAACTTGTCATTGATGAAGGTTACTCAAAAGTACTAAACTTCCACCAGTAATCCATAGTGATATTCTTCGAAATGAAGCAGATGATACTACAAAGAGCAGTTCTCGGGGTACTCTAGCGAATAGTCTGACGAAACCATATGCCTAGTTCTAAACGAATCCCCAATGGCTCATGTAATCCAGCCTAGTCCAGTTTGTAGATTCTAGTATAAAGTGTCTGTTCAAGCTTATGTTCGGCTGTTCAGTTAATTATTCAGTTGTTCTTTAGTTGTTCAGCTGTTCAGTTAATTGTTCAGTTGTTCAGCTGTTCAGTTAATTGTTCAGTTGTTCAGTTAAATGTTCAGTTCTTTAGTTGTTCACCTGTTCATTTTATTTGTAGTTTATTCGTTCAGCTGCTCAGTTAAGTTGCTCAGTTTGTTCGTTCAGTCAATCTGTCAAGCCTAAATGCACTATATTCTCGTCTAGTACTAAACCACTTCGTCCATCAGTTTGCGCAAGCAAAAACAGCCTAATCATGTCCAATCACCCAACGAGTCCAGTGGTCCAAGCCGCTAGTCAAATCGTAGTCTCAATGATAATCCGATCTAACTTATGTTCACCAGTCAGCCAATCTTTCAGTCAATCGTCTCATCCAATCTTTTCAGTCGATCTTCATCAGTCTTCTAATCAATCAATCATCCAATCTTCATCTAATCTTCTTCAGCCAATCAATCAATCATCCCATCGTCTTCAGTCAATCGTCTTCATCGTCTTCATTCAGTCTAGGTCAAGCATGAGGATAGTCCCAACTCTATCTACCGTATGGCCAAGAGCCTCGCACATGCCCATTGGAATAAAATATGGAAGCAGTTACGAATTTCTGGCTCCACTAGTCAGTCAGTCTAAGTCTTCCATGCATAACAGTGCGCGCAGTCTCTTCTATCTTAGCGGGTCTATCTGGTCTATTTACTTGGCCTTTCTAGTTTTCTAGTTGGTCTTTCTAGTTGGTCTATCTAGTTCAGTTTATCAGTCTTCATGTCCGGAGTCTCCTCCTTGATCCTCTCGCAGGCGCTCACAAAAGCCTTCACGTTTGCGTCCAACCAGCTTCTTGTGCACAACATCTCGCCCGAGATCTTTGGCGTGGCCGCGTACTTGGACTTTTTCAATGGCACGGTGCTCTTTTTCAGCCGGGAGGCCGAGCGCATGGCGGTCCAGCGGGCACAGGACCCGTCGAAGCAAAGGTTACGCCAGAAGATCGTCAACTTTGCCTACTTGCCGTTGCTCTTGGGTGTTCCCATTGCAACTGGCCTATACATGCTCCAGCGCCATTCGGACTTGTATGTTTCGGCGATCCTGCCGTTGCCGTATCACACAGTCACGGCGGCGCTAGTGGCGCTTCTGCTCTTTCTTGAGTTGCTCAGCGAGCCAGCTTATGCCCTCAACCAGTACAGCTTGAACTTCCGCCTGCGGTCGAAAATCGAAAGCGCAGCGGTGTTTGCCAAGTGTCTAGTGACGCTTGTGGGCGTGGTGGCGAGCAAGAAAGCTGAATACTTTGACGGCTTGGCGGTCTTGGCCTTTGCCTCGGGCCAGTTGGCCTACTCGCTCACAAATTTTGTGGCATACTCTCGGCTTGGGGGCGTCCAGGCGCCGAGGAGAATAGAACAAACAAAAACGATAACAAAAACAAAAACGACAACACCAACAACATCAACAGTATCTTCGTTTCTCGACCCCGCCATCTGCCAGGTGTGGAAATCGCTCTTTGTCCAAATGATCTTCAAACATCTCCTCACCGAGGGAGACACTTTGCTCACCAGCTATCTTTTCAGCGTGGCCGACCAAGGCATCTACTCGGTGATCAGCAATTACGGCTCGATCTTGGCCCGTCTTCTCTTCCAGCCCATCGAGGAGTTTTTACGGGTCTCTTTCACCAGAGCTTTTGCCAGCGAAACGAAAAACGTGGCCGCGTCGCTCGCTCTCATGGAAAACTTGCTAGTGTTCTACTTTGACCTCTCTCTCCTCATTGTTTTGGGCGGCTATACCAACGGCGCTTTCATGCTTCGGCTTCTTTTGGGCCGAAGCGAAAAGTGGAGCGCATCTTCGGTGTTTGACGTTTTCCCCCAATACGTCTTGTACTTGCCATTCATGGCGTTCAACGGGATTCTCGAGGCCTTTTTCAGCAGTGCGTCGACTCAAACGGAAATCTCTCGCTTTTCCTATTTCATGTCGTTCCTGAGTATTTCTGTGTTGGCCCTTCTGTACGTATTGGCCAAACACTTCCACTTTGGCCTCGACGGCTTGATTTTTGCCAATATGGTCAACATGACTCTTCGTGCGGGCTACTGTTTGAACTACTTCTTTCGTTTTTCAACCAAACACGGTGTTTCTGTGTCAAGACAGGGTTTCCGCTCGAGACTAGGCCTCCCAGCCATAACTGTTGCTACAGCTTTTGTCATTCAGAGCCAATTCTTCCGCCAATCTTCCAGCTGGAGACAGTTTATAGCAAGTGTTATTTTCTGTCTAGTTTGTCTAGGCGTGATGCTCATCCACGAAAGGAAGAATTTGCTTCCACAGGTGAAAAGGGTTCTTGGGAGAAAGCGTGATTGAGAGACTTGAGAAGAAGGAGCACAGACTGAAAGGATTTCCGGAAAAACATTCTAGTCTCGCTACAAGAGACTAAATCATAGAGAGAACCGCATGAAGTAGCGTCATGAAGGTACAACTAAGAATTCATTGGCGTGAACCGTCCTTCATGGGTGTCTGGCCAAGTATGGTATCTTAATTTCACACAATAGGGAAATTATTGCGGTTACTAGAAGATTGGGAAGAATCTCGGCCACTTGAGATCACACCTATCGAGAAAACGTTGTAAGATTTACTGAGACCCAGACAATAGATAGACCATCATCTAGTTCTCCGCACCGTATAAAAGGAGATTAATATAACACATGAGCAATCTTCAAGTATGAGCCACCTATCGAGAAGTCTTTGGCAGAAAGAACGTTATTGGGGCAATTTTCAAGCTTGAACGATTGTTCGTAACAAGATGGAGAGAAAAGTTGACCAAGACGATATTTGCGAAAACCCGACTTGGAGCCATATTTCTTATTGTAAGAGTCTTGATGATGCTGGTCATAGATATGATGGAAACCTCTCATTCTCATTCTCCTCTCTACTGTCTGTCCTCCAGGTCCACATCAGGAAATTTAATTAACATCTTTTCAACCGGTCGTCTCTTACTTGATACAGTCTTTACATTTTTATGCATACCAAACAAGAAAAATTAATTAGAAAAAACGAGAAGACTATTTAAACCTAACGAGAAAAATCATTCAAACCAGACGATGAATAAATAAACCAGTATGAAATGGCAGACAATTTAATCGTTCAAATAACCATGCATCTTCCCCTTTTCACAGTTTTAGCTTGATCATTTGGATCAGAAAAGCAAGAATACTCACCGTAGCCTTCTATTGTTTTTTTAGGTGAACAGGCAGTTTTTGCAGGTTTAACATCTTCTAGGTTTCCATACTAGTTTATTTAATTTTGGTTGAAGTAATTTTTCTCTTTGGTTGATTAATTTTTCTCTTTTGTTGAATTAATTTATCGCTTTGGTTGAATTAATTCTTCTTGTTTTGTTCGAATAAAAACTCGGAAGACCCAACGAGAATTACTGAAACATCAACAAATTATACCCTCAAAAACAAAAAAACCTGTGGAGTCGCATCACTAGGCCCCATACAATACTTGCCAAAGCCAGAAGATGTGCCATCCGTTTCGCCTCCCCACGGACAGGTCCCCGTGCTGAATTGCTTCCCTCCGGGTTTAAGCCTGCTTGTTAGCTGGCGGTCGAAGGCTGATTACTCAAGCCGCTTCCGCCGTGGATAACCCACGCAGGGATCGAACCGGACACTTCTCCTGTAACAAGCATCGCAAAGGGCGCGGTTAGCGCGCTTCTGCCAAATGCCATCACAGCAAAAAATTTTCTTGGAAACAGGGCTGCATGCGGTGGTGGAAGGTGTACGGATGTACTGGGATGTCTGGGTGTTAGAATACTGGTGTATGGGTTTATTGAGCATCGGTGCACGGATGTTCAAGGATGTACGGATGTATTGCCTCTGATGTACAGGTTTTTAATTTAATGGTGTACTGGTGCAAGTTCCGTTTGTGCTTCGCCGTTAAGTAGCCTTTGTGGCAAGTCCAAACTGATTACTACCAACCACTTTTCTTCTCGGTTTCCCAGAAAGATACTATTCGTGCAGTAAGTCTTTCACTGCTTTTTTTCTCCTCAAGCCGATGTTCCTTCTTAGATTCGTAGCAAAGCAATTGAGCCCGTACAACTTTTACCAGGCTTACCAGCAGAGGCCCCTAAGTTCCTAAGCACTTTGTATTTTTCCTATACTTTTAGTATTTCCTGTCGCTTCACTTGGTCAAGACGGCATCACACATCCCACCCGTACACCACAAACTTCTATCCACCAAGTACAACATCTTATCTGCTGATGCTGATAGCCGATGTTTCCAAAACTTTAGGGGGGCTAGCAGAAGCCATTCACAAGAAATCGGCCGAGCTAGAAGCTTTGGAAAAAGAGTATAAACGGAAACTTGTGCTTCTCAATCTGTACATTGGGAAACTTGAAGCTAGGACTGGTTCGCAAGACCAAGAAGCTCCAGAAAAGACAGAAGAAGAAATTGTTCGTCTCCTAGAAACACCAGTAAGGTGCAAGAATTGTCTGAATGTGGTATACGATCCGAACTCAGAATGCGACTATGTCCTAATACCAAAGACTCGTGTGAATATTCTACAAGATGCAAAGTTGGGCCAGGACCTGACAAAGGAAACGGTAAAGACCGACGAAATCTTCAAGGACAAAGACCCTACAGAGACAGAAGAAAACCATAAACTACCGGGGTTCCTGTCTGACAACAAGCACCGGAAGTCCAAGCTGAAGAAGACCTGCTCGTATTGCAACAAAGCTGGACATTCTCGAGCCCGATGCTTCTCCAGACTCAGCAAGCCCATCGAGTAGTGGGTAGAGCAAAGCACGGATGACCCAATAATTGCATGGTTGGCTAGTAACGCATGGCTTTTCATTTTTTTTTGTGTTGTATTGAAATAGTACAGAACCGTAATATACACATCTAGTTGCCCTCTCCTCCGGTGGATATGCCAAATTATTTGCTTGCTTGGGCCATGGCCTCTGTAAAAGTTAGTATATCGGATCAGCAGGCTCAGAACACGGGGAATAAACATACCTCTTCTCGACGCATCTTGAAGCAAAGTGCAGTCAACAGAGCTGGCACTCAAGTGCACGTAACGCACGTTGGAGCCTCTCACAAACAAGGTTTTCACCGCTTGCAACTGTGGGTATTTCGTTTCGTTGACGGTGGAGACATTGTGCAATTTCAAGTTCAAAAACTGGTCGACGGACTTTAAGGTGCCCCTGATTTCAATGTCGTTTTTCAATTCCACGACGACTTCCTGGTCAACAAGAGTCTTGAAAAAACTGAAGAACAACATGTCTGGGAAAGATGCACGCTGTGTTCAGTTGTACTGCTTTTTGGACACTTTGCTAGTCACTGACTTTTCAGAAAATAGTGCGCAGCACGACTTTGCGAATGGGTAAAACCGAAAGGAAGCGAGAGGGAAGAAAGAATATTGGAGGCTAAGCATAAACAACCTTCGAGTGTAGACTCATATCGTGGAAAACGGCCTTGAACTGTCACCCCAATCGACGTATTCTTTCTCTTTTTCCGAGTTCAATGTTGAAAGTGGCGACAGCAAATCATTTCCCAGACTGGCTGCGGGACGGATAAGGATTGTGGATTTTAGCACCTCAAGCTCCTCCTTGAAACGGCGGAAGCTGGAGTCGCAGTTATCAGACCCCAAATCTGACGAGCTGTATACTTTTCGAGGAGCAGTGGTTCTCTTCTTGAGCCCGTGCTTGCAAAGCAATACAGGTCTGTGTCCCTTCGTTTTCGAAGGCGTACTGGCTGGATTATCCGCAAGATGCCTAATCTGGAGCGGTGTAGAAGAGCTGCGCCAGTTGTTTACATCTTGGGTTGCGCCTATGGTCAGATTCCAAGACGCATTGCTGCCCAAGCTGCACTGCAAAAGGTTCTCGAGCGTTTCCTTGGCCGCCTCGTATTTTCTAAGCGCCTCTTCGAGTTTGCTGAAGGTGATTTTTCTGGGCCGATAATTGTAGTATGTGTTTAGCGGCTCTCGATCTGAAAGGGAAGTGTAGGTGACTTCTGGAAAGCTAGCATCCGATACAGATTGGGGAACTAGAGACAAATCTTGGGGAATAACGTACTCGGGCTGGCCAGGCGACTGAGCATAAGAATTGGAGCTTTCATGGCCGATTGTATTTCCCTGAGAGCAGATGTTTCCATGATGATCGAACCTTCTAACAGAATTGGCGTTTGCGAAGTAGTTTGTTCCCCCACCAAAGCTGCCAGCAGATGTGATTCCGGAAAAGTGCTTCTCTCCAGAATAGTTTTCTCCTTGGCCTTTTTTTGAATTCACTTTTTCCGTGCTCTTCTGTTTGTTCCCATGTGAGCTGTCACTATCAAGGAATAGCGGAGGGCTTTTCTGTCTGGTATTTCCAAGTGGCTGAAGCGCCTTGCGTGATCTTATACGGGCTTTCTTCCGTGTGGGCACATCTAAGTTCTCCTGGTCGGTGATAAAGTTGTCGTCAATCTTTTCCAAGCTGCTGCGTTTTTTCTTCTCGCCCGAAGTGTAGTTGGAGGGCGACCGGCCCCGGACTATGAGCGGCGGTGTCTGCGTGTATGCTAGAACAACATCTCCCTGCTCAGTGACGCCTAGAAGTTGCACTTCCAAAATATAATGCTTGTTATTGGTGGAAGATTGTTTCCTGGTGCCCGAAGCAGATGACAGGAACTGGATACGCTCATAGCGGGCCACAAGCGACACTTCCTTGTCGTCGGGATACGTAGAGAGTATGCACTTTGTGGTAGCCACCAACTGCTGGCGTTCCGAATGCGGTAAGTGGAACAAGCGGTTACAGCGGGAGATCTTGTCGCCGTTGCGGATGTTGGCAACCAGTTTCATGACATGATGTCCCGGAAGCCGGCCAGGCACCGCGTTGTACACGGGCGGGCTGAATTGCGGGCCCTTGTCTCTTTTCGCCGTGTGTTGCACCAAGGAAATTTGCGTCTTCTTATCCTCGGCACACGTGGACACAAGGCGTAGCTTGAAGTAAAGCAACTTCTGCCTTTGGTTGGTGTCCAAGCACAGGAAAGTGGATGTTGAGCATACGGAAAGCGGCTGGTCTTCAAAGCAAAAAGCTGCCACCAACGTGAAATAGTTCCGCTTGTAGCCAATCCACAGACCGTCAATGAGATTGAACCCTCTGTCGAGCCGGGCCGTAATCTGCGGCGTCATTTTCTCGCCAAGAGCGTCGTTGTAGATGTGACGGGCGACTACGGTAGTCCCAAAAGGCGGCCCCACACGAAACTGATTGCTGGAGCGGGGCGCTAGCTTTTTTGCAGCGGTTTCATTTGCAGCCTGCGGGCTGTTTGTGTTTTCGATATTTGTGCTATTGCCGCCTGTCTCAGGGGCAATTTTTGTGGGACTTTCCATGGCTCCAATTTAGCCGCTTGGGTGCAAAAAGTGCAAACGCGGATAATGAAAGGGTCGATAAAGAAAAGGATGAGAGACGAAGCTCAAGAAAGAGATGGATTAAAGAAAAGAAAAGAAAAGAGAAAAGAGGTGAGATATGAGGAAGAAAACTAACAATGAATAAAAAGACGAAGAAATGAGGAAGAAGAAATAAAAAAGAAAAAAGAAGTGAGAATAATTTCGTGCGAATTTCTGTCGTAGATACTATCTTTGCTTACGTCTAGTTTAATGCTGTTTCTATACATTAACATTGATCAAAGGATTGAAGAATCAAAATACTGGTGTCATGTCTCGGTCACTTCAGTCAATCAAAAATTGTGGCTGGGCTTAAAATGCCATGATAAGTTTTATACTCCATAGATTGGTGATTCTGCGGAAATTTGTGAAGCGAAATTGAAAGTATGTACTTGCTGAATTTGCCTGTTTCTATCCAACCAGATCATTCTTACACCTTGCTATCCACTGTGAATTACATTGGGCGAAAAAAAAAAAAAAAAAGAAAGCTCCGATACGGGGAATCGAACCCCGATCTGCTCGGTGAGAGCGAACCGTGATAGCCATTACACTATATCGGAATTTGTTGGAAACAGAATCCTGCCACAACACCCGGAACCGTAAACAATTCAGATATGAGTAATATGTAGAGTTGAAACAACGGAGGTTATTTTTTGAAAATCTGCATCTTTATGATTAGTGTGAGTTCGCATTATTGTTGATGGTTTCCAGACCATAGTATACCTTGTACTGAATATTAACACGCACTGTCAAATATGGAGAAAGCCATATTGGTCTTATACTATAGTATCTGTTCTGTGTTGAAATTTTTCTCGATTATCGATTCAACAATATTCATCCCGATATTAATTTGAGTTTTTGTGAGATTATCAGTTATTGCCATTCTTTCATAAGTTCAGTTGACTAATGGTTTGATTTTTACATCATTCTGTAAATATAATCAAACTTGGTTATCGAGTTGTTTTCAGTTCATTCAGCCATTTCTGTCAATTCAGTAAGTTTAGTCATGAATTTCTGCCAGCATGGCAAAGAAGATCTTTAAAGCTGTTTCCTTTGGCAAAATTTACGAGGAAAGTACTTCGAGTCCTTGCTACGATGAGGTACTCCATCAAATTCGCCGCCTAAGATGGATTATATCTTACAAAGGCTGAGATTGAGCAAATGGGTTGGAACATAATAGAGATGCTCAACAGGTGATACTTGGTTTAAAGATTGTTGAGTTATTGGAGGGTTTCAGGAGCTTGGTCTGTCATTGGTGCTGCGGTTTCAGTAAGTTCTGTCTATTAGTTCGTTTCTCATCTCTGATATTTCTGTCGTTTCTTCATTTCAGTCAGTTCTCAATTCAGTCAGTTCAGTCAGTTCAGTTAGTTCAGTCAGTTCAGTCAATTCAGTCAGTTCAGTCATTTTAGTAATCAGTCATTGTAGTAAGTTTTGTTACTTCTCTTACTTCTGTTGTTTCTGTCGGTCTGTTTTTTCTGTCGTTTCTTCATATCTGCCATATTAGAAGTTCTGTCACTGTCAAATCTCAGTTCTGAATTTCTGTCAGTTCTGATAATTCAGTCATTGTACTAGTCCTGTTATTCAGTTAATTTCTCATCTGCCATTTCAGTAAGTTCAGTAAGTTCAGTCATGTCTCATTTCTGTCATTCTGTCATTCTGTCATTCTGTCATTCTGTCATTCTGTCATTCTGTCATTCTGCCATTCTGCCATTCTGCCATTCTGTCATTTCAGTTATTTCTGTCATTTCAGTTATTTCAGTTATTTCAGTTATTTCAGTTATTTCAGTTATTTCAGTTATTTCAGTTATTTCAGTTATTTCAGTTATTTCAGTTATTTCAGTTATTTCTGTTATTTCTGTTATTTCAGTCATTTCAGTCATTTCAGTCTATTCAGTCAGTTCTGTCTATTCAGTCAGTTCTGTCATTTCTGTTATTTCTATATTTATATATTTCTTCATCTCATCTCTGATATTCCTATTCTTCATCTCATTTCTTATTTCACTAGTCTGTCAAGTTCACTAGTCTGTCAAGTCATTCTCATTTCACTAGTCTGTCAAGTTCATTCTCTGTCTGATTGTGCTTGCGCACAATCATCCTTTCGCATCTTTTCGCATCATTTCGCATTTCGCACCTTTTCTTTTTCACCTCATCGCACATCAACCACATTCTTCATGGGAAAAAAAGCCATCGACTCGCGGATCCCCGCGTTGATCCGAAACGGAGTCCAGGAAAAGCAGCGGTCCTTCTTCATCATCGTGGGCGACCGCGCGCGCAACCAGCTCCCCAACTTGCACTATCTCATGATGAGCGCCGACCTCAAAATGAACAAGTCTGTTCTCTGGGCGTACAAAAAACAGTTGTTGGGGTTCACGTCGCACCGCAAGAAGCGCGAGAACAAGATCAAGAAGGAGATCAAGCGGGGCACACGCGACGCCAACGACCAGGACCCGTTCGAGGCCTTTATCTCCAACCAGCACATCCGCTATGTCTACTACAAGGAAACGGAGAAGATCTTGGGTAACACGTACGGCATGTGCATTTTGCAGGACTTCGAGGCGCTCACGCCCAACTTGTTGGCGCGGACGGTCGAGACCGTTGAAGGCGGCGGTCTTGTGGTGATTCTCTTGAAGTCCATGACGTCCTTGAAACAGCTCTACACCATGACCATGGACGTGCACTCGCGGTACCGGACCGAGGCGCACGGCGACGTGGTGGCGCGTTTCAACGAGCGCTTCTTGTTGTCGTTGGGCCTGTGCGCCACGTGCTTGGTGGTGGACGACGAGTTGAATGTTTTGCCTGTTCTGGGCGGGAAAAACGTCGTGGCGTTGCCGCCGCCGGAGGACGAGACACAAACAGAACTCGACCTGTTGAAGGAGTCGCTTGCCGAGGTGCAGCCCGCGGGCTCGCTCGTGGCGCTCCTGAAGACCGTCAACCAGGCCCAGGCCATCTTGACGTTTGTGGATGTCATTTCGGAGAAAAGCTTGCGCAGCACCGTGGCGTTGACGGCAGGCCGTGGTCGAGGCAAGTCGGCGGCGCTCGGCATTGCCATTGCCGCGGCCATTGCCCACGGCTACTCCAACATTTTTGTGACGTCGCCGTCGCCGGAAAACTTGAAGACGCTTTTCGAGTTTGTGTTCCGCGGCTTCGACGCCTTGGGCTACGCCGAGCACGCCGACTACGACGCCGTGCAGCTGACCAACCCGTCCTTCAACAAGGCCGTCGTTCGTGTCGACGTCAAACGCTCCCACCGCCAGACCGTGCAGTACATTGCCCCAACCGACCACCACCTCTTGGGCCAGGCGGAGCTTGTCATTGTGGACGAGGCCGCGGCGATTCCTCTTCCCGTCGTGCGCCGTCTCTTGGGGCCCTACCTCGTGTTCATGGCGTCCACCATCAACGGCTATGAAGGCACCGGCCGTTCATTGTCGTTGAAGTTGATCCAGCAGTTGCGGGAAAAATCGGCGCAGGCCGACTCCTCTGACACAGGCAGAACGCTCCGTGAAGTGGTGCTCGACGAGCCCATCCGGTACGCGCCGGGCGACCCGGTGGAGAAGTGGCTCAACAAGCTCTTGTGTCTCGACGCCAGTGTGTCCAAAACATCGCGAGGAACACCGCACCCGGACGAGTGCACGCTCTTCCGTGTGGACAGAGACACGTTGTTCTCGCACCACCCGGTGTCGGAGGCGTTTTTGCACCGCATGATGGCGCTCTACGTGTCGTCGCACTACAAGAACTCGCCCAACGACCTCCAGTTGATGAGCGACGCGCCTGCGCACCAGCTCTACGTGCTCTTGCCGCCGCAGAAACAGGGCGACCGCCGCATTCCGGACCCGCTCTGTGTGGTGCAGTTGGCCTTGGAGGGCCAGATCTCGAAGGAGAGCGTGCGGGCGCAGTTGGCGAGAGGCCAGCGCGCTGGCGGCGACTTGATTCCGTGGCTCGTGGCGCAGCAGTTCCAGGACGACGAGTTTGCGTCGTTGAGCGGCGCCCGTGTGGTTCGCATAGCCACAAACCCGGACTATGCTGGAATGGGCTACGGCTCAAGAGCGCTCTCGTTGTTGAAGGACTACTTCGAGGGCAAGTTCACCGACATCTCGGAGAACGACGTGGTGGAAAAATCCGTTGCGCGTGTCTCCGACGCCGAGCTTGCGGGCGCCTCGCTCCAAGACGAGATCCGCCTGCGCGACGCCGCGTCGTTGCCTCCGTTGCTCTTGCAGCTCTCGGAGACGCCGCCGTGCCACTTGCACTATATGGGCGTGTCGTACGGCTTGACGCCGCTGTTGCACCGTTTCTGGAAGCGTGCCGGCTTCGTGCCGGTGTACTTGCGCCAAACGGCCAACGCTCTTACAGGCGAGCACACATGTGTGATGCTCCATACGTTGGGCGGCGAGGCGGCGTGGCTCACGGCGTTTGCGCGCGACTTCCGCCGCAGATTCATCAGCTTGTTGGCGTACGACTTCCGCAAGTTCCCGGCGTCGCAGGCGTTGGCGGTGCTTGAGGCGGCCGGAGACGCCGGCGCAGCCAAGTTGGCCCGTGCCGACGTCGACGCGCACTTCTCGCCGTTCGACTTGAAGCGCTTGGACTCGTACGCCAGCAACTTGGTCGACTACCATGTGATTTTGGACATGCTTCCGCAGATGGCCCAGTGGCAGTTTGCCGGCCGCACAGACGTGTCGCTTTCGTCGGTTCAAAGTGCCATTTTGATGGCCGTCGGCCTTCAGCACAAGGACATGGACACGGTGTCAGCCGAGTTGGGCCTTCCTGCTGCGCAGCTGATGGCCATGTTCGCCAAGATCATCCGCAAGTTCTCGACGTTTTTCCGCAGCGTGCTTAGCCGGGACATCGAGTCGCAAATGCCGCAGTTGGAGGACGAGGCTGTGCGTGAGATGGAGGGCGAAACAGAGCACATTGACGCCGCGGCGGTCGAGCTCCAGATGACCAAGGACTTGGACGCCGAAGGTGCAGATGCCGTCCAGGCTTTGAGACAGAAAGAGTTGATCAGTGCGTTGAACTTGGAAAAGTACGCCATCGAAGACATGGGCGACTTGGACGAGAAGGAGGCGAAGAAGGCCGCTGCCCGCAACGGTGTGGTGAGTGTCAAGACCAAGAAACCAAAGCGCAAGACCGAAAGCGCCGAGCAGATTTACGAGACCGAGATGAAGTCGACAAAGAAACAAAAGAAGAAGAAGCACTAGCGCAACCGTTGCATAGAGCCCGACTGTGGCTTGTATACTGATTATAAAATGTTAGACATGATGTAGAAGCAAATTTAAATATTGCATCGCCTGAATTTTTGTATTTTTCCCTTCTGTTTGCCTGAATCACTGCCTCACAATCACTGCCTCGCCAGGCCTGTAATCGCCTGAACTGTATTTTTGTATCCTTCGCCTGTATTCTGTATTTGCTTTCCTTTCGAATTGGCGCCTGAATTGCTTCATAGATCCACGCAATAGACAGAAAGATAATGTAACGTTGGCAGTGATAAAACTGGCTTGCTCGAGAAAACAGATCGACCAATTATGGCAAAATTCTGATAGAGGAAATCCTTAGTTAATTATCCTAAATGGTGTTTTTATAGTGTGAAGATTCTTGAAGACACTTCGTCCTATTTAAGCCTCCCTAGAGTCTAAACGGCTGTTATATAAAGCAATTTGAAGTAATTACGACATTTTGTGTAGTTTCAAATTAATACAGTTTTTTTTTGAATCGAATTTTGGATACAAGGTGCTCAAGATATCAGTTATGAGAAGAGGTCATTAAAATTAAATATTTTTCATGATAACATTTGCACAATAATAAGTAAAATAGAACTATGCTACAAAAGTGTGGATGTTTAAACTTAGAATCTTAAAAAGATTCATTTATGGCTTTCTTTCACTTTTATGAACGTTCCTTTAAAAATCTAGAATATTTAGCCACATAAACATGATAATCTTTTCATTTATGATCGTAAATTCTGTACTTGAGTAATGTCAAGAGAGCACAGAGAGGCTTAAGTATGAGGATGTAAAGGTGTTGAATATTGGGTGTATGGATGTTTAGGCAAATAGGTACGGGTGTTTAAGGATGTACAGATGTTATTTTTCTGGTGTATGGATGTTTTATGTACGTATGTACGGGTCTTTTAACCAAGATGTACGGATGTATCTTCTTTTTGTGGCTCTGGCCTACCCACCATTTTGGTGCACAAAAAGGATAAACGCCCACGTACTACTCTCTTTCAGTCCTTGTGTAGAAAAGAGATTGAATTGCCTAAAGAATGAAGAATATTACAGATTGGTACTGTCGGTTTTGTTCTAAAAGCATCGAAGGTGATAATGGCACAAGAAATGAAAGCAGATATCATTGGGACTGAACTATGAACCTAATATAACCAGGATGTAACCCATATTACTGAATCTACATGGATAGGATTGATGTATTAAATTAAGAATTGTGTTATAATTTCTACACGGATAGGATTCATTCAATAAAAAATGAATTGTGTGACAACTAGTAGCTTTCAATCCATTGGAAACCACGTAGGACAAATTTATTAGCTGTCACACCTTCACCTCGCATCATATACATTCTAAGCCCTGTCGCAGAATAACATATGTGCTATGAACTCAATCCCATCACACATAGACACCTTAGTATTAGGTTACAGACATACATCTGATTTATCTAGTGACATGCATCTGAACTATTATCTAAGACACAGATCAGAACTATTATCTAAAGACATCATCTAGAATATTATCTAAGACATCATCTAGAATGTTATCTAAGTCACACATCTAGACTATTATTTAAAGACATCATCTAGACTATGATCCTAGAAATAAATCTGAACTATTATCTAAAGACATCATCTAGACTATCATCTATAGACATCATCTAGACTTCTAAGGCATCATGTAGTCTATTATCTAGACATAAAGGTGACAATGGAACAGAGAATGGGTGGGTCAAGGAGACTCAGGCGGAAGAAAAAAGGTCAGTAGAGAAAATTGATGGACGATTGAACTCATCGCATAGGTAATGAGAGTAGAAAAATACGGTGCTTAAGAAGCGATAGTATTCCCATACTCTCTTCCAATTAATTGACACTATTATCTAGACATACAGTCTACTATCTAGACATACAGTCACTATCTAGACATACAGTCACTATCTAGACATATCTATTACTAGAAATACAGCCTCTTATATAGACATAGTCTATTACTAGACATAGCCTATTACTAGACATGTCTATTATCTAAACATAGTCTATCATCCTAGATATAGCCTACTATCTAGACATATCTATTACTAGACATAGTCTATTACCTAGACATATCTATCATCTAGACATATCTATCATCTAGACATATCTATTATTTAGACATATCTATTATCCAGACATATCTATTACAAGACATATCTATCATCTAGACATATCTATCATCTAGACATATCTATTATCTAGACATATCTATTACAAGACATATCTATTACAAGACATATCTATTACAAGACATATCTATTACTAGACATCATCTAGAACACTTCACTTACCCTACATCCTGGTCATTGAAACGTCCATTATGTACACACTACGCCTCCAAAGGCAACTCCACGTCGTCGCCAAGCTGCGCCAGCAACTCCTCGCGGAGCAAATCCGTCAAAGCTGAGCCGTCCCGTAGCGTGACCCAGCGGCCGCCAATCATGTCAAAACGCTTGGGCCCGCTGATCGGACTGCTAAGCCAGATCTGCTTGTTGGGCGGCTGCTTGTTGATCACATACGTGAGGTCGCCAACAGACAAGGTCATGACTCCCAGAGAAAGCTCAACATCAAGCTGCGGGAAGGTCTCGGCGAGCTCCTCCAACTCGTCGCTAAGACTTTCCAAGTACGTGTTGGCCGCCCGGCTGTACTCGTTGTCCGAGAGCGGATCGATGAGCTGCTCGACGTGTTCGCCCGATGTGGATACGGCGGAACGAACAAAAATGGCGGTGGGCCGGGGCAAGCGGCGGCCGGAGTTAAGCGGCGAAAGAAGCAGGCGCCGAGAAAGAACAAGCGTGCGGCCGGAGATAAGACGCCGCGGCACAAGGCGGAAAAGGCTGCTCATGTTGAAGGTGTGGTTTAGTAGAGCGGCGAGAAGTGTGGAGGTATGCGCGGGTCACGTGATGACGTCTGGAGAAAATGTTTTAGAGGGTATTCATTTAGATAAAGCTTAGTGATAATTATGTTATGATGTTTATTAGAGAATTTGTTGGTGCTATTTCATATTTAATCTTTTTGAAATGCACATATAGCAGCAATATTATCAGCTTAATCAGCTGTATTATTAGATGTATCAGGATGTAGATTGGCTTTTTCAGCTGATTACTATGTCTGGTGCGGATTGGCGAAATCTGCAATTTGAAAGGTTTGGCCAAAGAGCCTGATTGTTATCTGCTTCTCATTTTGAATAATGGGGCTATAAATACTAAATGCCACTAGTATGATTTCACTGATCCTCATTATATTGGAGATAGCTTTGTATTCACTTATTTGAAACCTATTCATAGCTACTGTTTCCATGAATTGAGTAGAATCGATAGCCTTATCGGATATTCTTCTATAGCCCATTCCCTCTTTGTCTTGATCTGTGACGAAGCCCAGATTAGAACTAGCAAATAGATTTCAAAAGTGTACCAAGATGTCTTCCGTACGAAGTTTCCAGCAAATATTCACCCATCGTTGAGTTTATACGCCATCACAGATAATTCTGCTGAAACACCGCTTTTTGAATTAAGAGTGAGAACACTTGCAATAATTTCTACACGTACTTCAATTCAGTCTGCGAATGACGATAAGAAGATGAATGAAATAGATAGGATAAACAACATAATGAGATAATAGAGTACCAAAGTATCGATAACAAGTAACAAATTATAGATAATAAAGTACCAAATAACAGATAATGAAGTACCAAAGTATCGATAACAATACTAAACACCAAATAGATAATCAAGCAAATTATCGATAATAAAGTTCCAAATGGATAATTAAGTAAATAATGCAATACAGAAGACTTACCAAAATAAATGTACTATAATTTACATGAAGACCAACGTGACCAAGCGATGCCGTATTCGTGCCAGTCTTCATATCTGAACCAAAAACATGACAACGATATCGAATCGACAAGTGGACACAAACTTCCTACATGAAAAACTCAAACTAAACCATATCCACTGACCACGGAATATTCTTGCAGTAGGGTATGCGCACGTGACCCAGTCATATCTCCATCCACCGGATCCGAAACACCATCACCACCATGTTTCTCATTCTTCTCGCGTGTGTTATTTTGTGTGCCGGTGTCATCTACCTCCCATACTCGGCCGGGCTCACGCATATCGAAAAGAACCACCATGTGAAAAGTGCCAAAAAGGAAAAGGAAACGAAAGCACCCCAGTACGATGGATACGTCCCGCCCGATGAGGAGATTAGACTCCAAGAAGAGGCCAAAAACGCCCGTGCATCGGCGCTCAAGGAAAAATTGACGGTGACTGCCGAGGATATGCCGCTTCGCATCCGCTTGAACCAAGACTCGGTCTTGAGAAAGAGACAAGAACACACCATTAGCGACGGCAATCCCAACACCTACGACTACGACTTGGACGAGTTGATCAAGGAGGAGACGGTGGGCGCTGCGCAAAAGGCCCAGGCCGAGCTTTATTCGCACGAGAAGATTGGCGGCGACAAAGAGGCGATGGTGTGATTGTATATAGATGGAGACTTTGCCGAAGGAAGTCCAGTTAGCGGAGACTTTGCCGAAGGCGAAGTCGACCAGCGAAATTAACGGAGACTTTGCTGAAAGTCGACCAGAATTAACGGAGAATTTGCTGAAAGTTGACCAATAATTTTAACGGAGACTCGGGTATAGTGTTGATCGACTAATAGTGACTAATATTGACTGAAAGTACAAGCTGGCTTTGATTCCAAGAAGAATGGATCGACTAGCATTTATCATAGATCGACTAGCGTTACCAATGGATCATACTAGCCTTATTGGCTCAAACTTGCCTTTATTGGCTCAAAATTGAGTCAAAATGCCTTCTAAATCGATCGGCCAATGAATGTGGTGAAAAAAAATTGAGATTTTTTGTCTTAATCATTTCACCAAAAATACCTAGTTTAATCCAGTGGTAGACACTGTTTTCCTGTTTCTTTATCAATTAGTACCTTGAATTAATCTGGGAATTTTTGAGTGGTCGCAGTTAACCTAAAAACTTAATATATACAAATTCTTGTTTAAAATTTTTTTAATGTTTGGGGCTATATGCCCTTTCGATGGATCAGACTCTTCCGATCAGCCTAACCTTTGTTGGATCAGAACTGCCCAGCTGATTCAGAACAGCATGCTTTATTATATTGTTCTTCTCTCAATAGTTCGGCCGGCACTAAGACAGATCAGCAATCGTAATACTTTCTTTCGGTCCTGTCGAGTATCAAATTCGACGTCTATCGTGACTATGCTCCTGAGATTTATCTTACAGTGCTTAGATATCCATAATAGAAGTGTGGAGATACTTCAGCAGAACCAAGACTCGAAATATGTTGGAGCCTAAAAAACCTGAGCTACATGTGATTCACATATACATAGGTCTGCTTGGAATTGCCATTTCGTCCGGTGACAATCCTTAGAAGAATCTAATCTACTCACTACTTGCCCAGGTAATTCTTGGACTGAACATAAACATAGCTCAGCCATCTTCCATTTAGATCGTTTAGTTGTATTGATGCAAATATATTAGGCAATGCTCTTGAACTTAGTCCATAACGCAAGCATGGAATTAAGATGCAAGATCCATGATGTTGAGCTTGCGAGAAATATCTGAGTTCACATATCAGTTTTCATATCAGTTCACATATCTGAGTTCACATTTCTGAGTTTATCTGAATGTTTCAAGTTCGCTCACATCGGAACTCGCTCGAAGATTATGAAATGCTTCTTGATCCAACCCAAGAAAAAGCCCTTCTAAAGAACAGAGCTTGATTGCTCTATTCAGAAACAACGTCCAACAAATCTATAAGGTAGCCCTTCTTTATGTACACGTATTCGTCTCGACGGTAGAGGTCCCTAGCAGACAAAGTGTCTGAAAACAGCGACTCCCGGGCCCTCGCGTCACCGAGTTTTTTCAAGTATGCGGCTTTAGTGTGGACAACACGAGAAAGACGCTGTGTGTCCGGATGCAAAGTGGCTTCGAATGCCTGGAAAACAGCCGTGATCAAGCGATCCGAGAGCTTCAAAAAACGGGCAGGCGCCGGTTCAAGAACAGGCGACTCAGACAAAATCGTGCCCAAGGTGTCGCTGACTGTAGGAGGAAGTTCCAACAGATGGAGTTTTGAGCGGATCCATGAGTCTGTTTCGCCGTAGTTTACGTCGTATTCTGTAATAAGCTTGGCGGTCACATAACGAAGATTTTCCACCAGCCACTTGCGGGAAAGAAACAGGTGCAAGATTGTTTCAAAAACACGGCTTGAGAGCGGAAGATGCCACTTTTGGATCTGGGCCAAAATGCCCTGTATGTCCTCAAACAGGCCGTCTTGACAGGTGGCCACCAAAAGCGGAAAAAAAGTGTCTTGAGTCGGATGGAGCCGCATAACTGGCGGGTTTTCCATCTCTTGATGCATTGATAGACATTGTCGGTACTGTTCTCTATCCTGTTGGGACAAAAGACGGAGAAAATTATCTGGCGTAGAGAGATTGTCAACGTTCTCGGATTCAAGAACTTCAGCAAGTTGGAAAGCCCATTCGGCATGATTTAGACGGACTAGAGCCGCCACCAAGCTGTTGAAAAGCCGGATATCAAGACAATCCAAATGGCGCAGAGAAAAAAGCTCTAGAGCCGAGTGAAAGCGGCGCAGGTCGCCTTGCATCGAATAATTGTCAAACAAGATGCGGAAAGTTTCGCCGTCTGGTTTCATTTCTGCAAGCAATTCTTCCACCGCTTGGAGATTGTCATGACGGAAAGCCGTCTGCAAGAAAACATTGTGCATCTCTGTATCGAGATCGAAGTTGAAAGTGTTCCGAATTTGGCCGTATGTTTCCATGTCAAAAGACGTTTCTGTCTCACGGAGGCTGTTCCTCTCGTGGCCGCCATAAACGATTTTGGCCAACTCTGGATACTTCTCCAGCGCTTTCCCGACATTAGAGAGCGCCTGCTCGACCACTTTCCGAATATCGGGCCGCTCACGGTAAAAAGTCATGAACACTAGCTGTTTCTGCTCGTGCTTGGACACAGGAATGCCGGCGGCCTCCATGTCACGCAAGATCTTCCAGAAAATGGCCAAGTGCCTCTTGCGGGCCTCTTTGGCGTCGCGGTAGGCCCAGATAATCAGCTCGTTCAGCGAATCCCACATGCTTCGAGGCGAAAGCGCATTGGGCTTGACAAAGTCCCGCCGCGCTAGCATCTGCGCTATGAAGGGCTCCATATCTTCCACAGCAAGGTGTCCCACACCCGGAGATGGAAGCATGCTGTAACTGTGGAAAAGCAGAGCATGGTTTATGTTGGGAGCAGACTTGTATGTGGAAAACCTGCTGAGGCTGTTTCGCCGAGGGTAGAGCTGGCGCAAAAAGTCATTATACAAAGACGGCCGTACTTTCTGGCGGGACGGCAGTTTGTGGAAGCGTAGGAGCGCTTGCTGCCGTAGTTTGGCTTCGGTCGGCGTCAAAAAGTATGACAGGGCAGTGTTCCCGGTTTGAGCCGATACGGCGCCCGATTTTTGCGGGGCTTTCACGATTTGCAGAAGAAACGGGGCGCCCTGGGCTTTGCAGAGATGGTCTTTTAGTCGGGCTAGCGCCGAAAGCCCGGGAACCAGAGACATGATCTAAGGTGAAGAGTATGCACCTGTACCTCCACACAGATGAGACCCCACATTTCATGCAGGAGGAAAGATGTTGAGAACCAGATACAGTGACCATATGCACTCTACCTAAATTCTCTTCTTTCTTAAAATTACTTTATGAAGATTGGTCTCTGAGAATATGATAAGATGGAGTGCCGTAGGTATGGCACTCATCTATTGCCGTGTGCAATCGTACGATGTCTTGACAAATGAAGAAAGGCCTTCACTTATCTTTGCCGTACGCAATCGTCTGACATCATGACATGTGGCGTGAGTCCTTCACTTATCTCATCACCACATTGTGTGTCCTTCCCAAATCTCTTGGGAATGCCGTATCCTATTCTCTGATGCCGTAAAGACTTCCCTGCTATCATAGAAGAGGATACTAGAAATGGTAGGACTATGCCATGGCAATGCCACGGCAATGCCATGGACAACTCCTAAACAGGAATCAGGAGATTCCCTGTGTTCCTGATTGGAGAACAGTCTCTTTATGAGAAACTCAAGTATATAAGATCATCATCTTTTCCTCTAGGATGGATTCTTCTCTAAGGATCATCCCATCCCTAAACATCAATCCTAACTAAACGTTACTTGTCAGAAATGTCGAACCCAACTATCAACACTGAAGGAACTCGCCCTAGCTCGTCCTCAAGTGACTCAATTGGTACTGTTGTCGATTTAACAGCTAGAAAGACGGGAGTGTATAGAGCAGACGCTATATCACTTTCTATTTCACAAGTGGATGGATATACCAACTGAACGTAAAAAAAAAAAAAAAAATACTAAAAAATAAATAATTCATGATGAACTGTCTGGGTTGTGGATGAGAAGTTGTCGAAGGTTGAAGTGAGCCACAATACTTATTAAATATCAACGAGA
Source organism: Clavispora lusitaniae (assembly GCF_014636115.1). Taxonomy (NCBI): domain Eukaryota; kingdom Fungi; phylum Ascomycota; class Pichiomycetes; order Serinales; family Metschnikowiaceae; genus Clavispora; species Clavispora lusitaniae. The sequence goes on from NW_027093981.1 coordinate 656,529, forward strand.
AGAGTAGCCTTGACTTAAATTGTCTTAGATTGCCTTATCGTCTTAGAAAGATTGCATTATCGTCTTAGAAAGATTGCCTTAGCGTTGCCTTAGAGGAAAGAACCACCTTAAACACATAAAATAAGAATGGGGAGTCTTCTAGCCAATTTGCCTACTTTAAAAATTGCACCCAAACCAGTCGCACAATTAGAAACGTTGATCATATTGCGGGATGTGGAAATATACAGACAATACAACGTCCAGAGGAATAGCATTCCTTTCGATTTTACTCAAAGTTAATTATCCCATAAGTCTGGATAAAATTCCCAAGCAGCAGAAACAAACTTGCAAAATGGAACAAGCTGGTTAATGCAAGTGTTGATACCATACAGTCACAAATTACAATGCAATTTTCCAGAATATTCCTCATTGGGAGTCTTACCGAGTAAGGTATTCCTCTCATGAAAATACACTGAAAAGGCAACTGAGAGATGTTTCAAACCAATTCCCAATAGCTTAGACATGACGGCTCTAAACTCTACCAAATCCTAAGGCGAAAAGGCTCTCTATTGGGGCGAGTGTGCGACTTTTGATTTTGGGGCGAGCCCGTGGAATATGGTGGAAATTGTGGGGCGGGTCTGGCGAATATTGTTATTTAGGCGCGGATTTCGGGCCTTTTTCTCGCCATTTTCGGGGCGAACTCGGGCAGACTTTTCAGAGGCACAAACAGCACAGATAATGGAGGATAACACGGAGATTCCAAGACCAAAGTCACCGTACTCCAAGATGAACTACATTTCAGAAAACATCCCAACAGGATCCTGGGAGAACCAGTGTTCAAGATGGAGAGAGTTGGCTTGGAAGATTTTCCCAGAGGATCGTCTTACCATCAACGAGTTTCTTCAGAGGGCTTTCATCGATTCTATTCCGCATGAAGTTCTCAGAATCGAAATGTTGAAGATATATCCGAAAAAGACGTTGGGCGAATTGGTGCTGGCAGCTGAAGACTTTGTTGAACGTTACAAAATCCCGGAATACAAATTACGGCCGGATCCAAGAAGTTGCCCCCCAGTGATAAGAGTTTTGAGAGGAGAGAGAATTGTCAAAAATGACCAGCGGTATAGAGAAGGTCGTAGCCCCTCAAGACGTTTTAGGAGGAGACGCCATGACAGGAATTATCGTCGAAACTAGGAAAAAGGAAACTCAGATGGAGAAATGTCTAAGTGGAGACTCTCTAGATGAAAGAGAATGAGCATCGTTTGACGATTTCACATTTCAATGAGAAGAAATGAATTGACACTAAGTCAATAATTATTATAGAGTTCAGGTATAGATTTGGCTATCACTTTCAGGCCAGGTTTTTGTGCAATAGAAACGTCATACAGCTATCAAAAATTAAGACACAAAACCTGGAATAAAATAAAACCAAGCTCATGCACTACTATTAAGCCTTTTATTCAGCAGAAATTTTCATAATGCAGAAGTGGTAATGTATTGAAGAACAGACTATCATGCAGATCAGATAGGAATACAACACTACTCCGACAATGGACGTAAATGACAGGAAAGAAAGCAGTTTGAACTTCGAATTTCATTGAACCTAAGTGTCCTGCCTTCTAATTAGTCTGTAGTTGGCTGAATTGGAACTTACATGAAAAATTCGGCTGACTGCAGCTCTACATTGCAATCAATTCTGAGATTAAGGAACATAATCTTGTCGAATAGCTTTCCGGCTCTGAAAACTCGGTGAGGCATACATATGACGATAATAGAGGAACTTGTTTGGCTGATGAATCAGTCACCTCGTGCTGGTAATAAGGAACATTATTCTTGATTTTGCTCGAATTGAGAAAGATTAATTACTCAACCAAAAGAGGAAAATTGATTTAACTAGTATGACTTGCCAGACACTTAGTGTCGAGAAGTATTTTTATATCATGAACATATATGCTATGATAGGTAATTCCATTCAATACTAGCCCTTAGCAGAAGCCGTTGGCTGAGTCAAAATTCGACAGGTTGAGGATCTACTAACTAATTGTGTCTACAAAGAATTATCAACTTGGTCTCTCTGAAGTAATAAGCGGCAATGCACATACAGAAAGCCCAACGATTAACGAAGAAATCCTTTTTTTTTTTTTTTTTTTTTTTTTTTTTTTTTTTGATTTGGCTTGGCCGTTCGGATAAGAATGCTCATGGGCATTATATCTCTGTCTTTTCACCTGACCAACTAGTCTATTGCACAGTTACCATCAAGTTTCATACTAGTTTAATTCTTTTGTTTGGTTAAACAGTTCGTTTGGTTACAGTCTCTACAGTTTTTATTCATACCAAACGAGAAAAATTAATTAAACCAAACGGGAAAAACTATTTAAACCAGTATGAAATGTCAGGGACTTTTCATCGTTCGATTAAGTATGCAAAATTGCTTCTTTTTGTTGATTAAGCTTGACCATTGGGACCAGGAAAGCCAGGATACTCACCGTAGCTTTTATTTCTGTCTTGGAAAGTGACTAAGTAGTCTTTTTCAACAGTTTTAATCATCTTCAACTTTCCATACTAGTTTATTTAATTTTTTTCGTTTGGTTTAAACAGTTTTTGCCGTTTGGTTTGAATGATTTTTCCTGTTGGTTTCTATAGTTTTTCCCGTTTGGTTTATATAGTTTTTCTTGTTTGGTATGAAGAAAAACTGTAGAGACTGTATTCCTGTTCGCTATAAATCTGACTGGCTTCGCACTAAGAACACCAAGCCAAATAACGTACGGCAAAAGAACCCCGATAAAAACCGAAAAAAACCAAACAAACCAAACAACCAAACAACCAAACAACCAAACAACCAAACAAACCAACCACAGCCTAAACACAAACCAATTTAAAGTGAATCCAACAAAGTACCACCACCTCCTCACGTGACCACGCGACCATCTGAAAGCCCGAGCGAAAAAAAAACCACCTTCTTCAGCCACATGAAAATCCAAACCAGAGCCGCCGGCGTTCTTGAAAGAACGTCGCACTATCTCAAGGCGGGCGTGATCCGAAACAAGCCGTCGTGGTACAATGCCGTGGCCGCGTTCCCGCCAGCGACCGACTTGACGAAAAAACCCGTGAATCTCCAGTTCAACCAGCGCCAAGACCCCTTCAGCCAGATGTTCATGAAGAAAGACGGGCGGTTCAAGACGCGGGCCAACCGGGCCGAGCGCCAGCAGCAAAACAACAGCGTGAGCCGCATCCCCAAGTTGGCCTTTCTCGAGGACCAGTTGCGAGACGTGTTCTACCACCAGCATCCGTGGGAGTTTGCCCGGCCCAAAGTTTTGGTGGAGAACGACGGCGCCGAGCAGCTGAAGTGCGACTGGTCGCATATGCTCCAGTTCCACAAGCCGTTGGACGGCGAGAGCGTGGTGCAGAGAACGTTGTGGCTTTTGCAAGACGCCAAGAAGCTGGGCGAGGAAAAAACGCTTTTCGACGCCTACGACCAGGCCCGCTTCGAGTTCTACCAGTTGCGCATGGCCGAGGAGATGGAGTCTGCGGTGGCCAAGGAGGAGCTGGCCATGTACGGCGCCGTTTTCGCCTCGTCCAACATGCTGTGGGGCTTGGAGAAGGAGCAGGAGTTTATCGACGTGTGGACCAAGGTGGGCGAGGAGAGAACGAAGATCAGAGAGGCGTCGAGAAACCGCTCTTCGGCCGGCAGCGGGGCGGACGAGCCGGCAGAACCTTCTGGCTCCATCTGGGAGTCCACCTTCACCACCGAGGAGGAGCTGAAGTAGCATGTACATAGTAACATACCTTGAGATAGGTTAACATACCATGAGATTGGGTTAATACCTTGAGATTGGGTTAATACCTTGAGATTGGGTTAATACCTTGAGATTGTAGTGGTAGTGACATGTAGCTTCATGGTGGCTTCATGGTGGCTTCATGGTGGCTTCATGGTGGCTTCTGACATGGTGAAGGCAGTCTGTTGTATGTTGTCTGCTCTATGTGCTCTATGTTGTCTACTTCTATTGTCAGAGTTATCTGGCTCTGTGTCTAATGATTCTTCATAATACTTTGTCATCATTTTCTGAGCTCATTGACCATGTCACAGGAGTTGTTAGTAAAGACCTTTTTCTTATCGACTTCAGTGCTCTTGGAGTTTAGCCTTTGGAGATTAGATAGTGATTATCACTTCCCATTCAAATTATAGAGAATAACCTAGGATATTCCAAACTCTGTTCTGAAGAACTCTCATCCCATCATTTCGTAAATTGTTTCACATGGATCACTAAAGTAATTGTCTGTAATAATTGTCTGTAATAATTGTCTATAATAATTGTCTGTAATAATTGTCTATAATAATTGTCTATAATAATTGTCTATAATAATTGTCTATAATAATTGTCTATAATAATTGTCTATAATAATTGTCTATAGCAATAGTCTAAAGCAAAGTCTACAGTAGAGTCTATAGTAGAGTCTATAGTAGTTGTCTATGGTAACTGTTATGTCTATAGTATGTCTTACGATTTTATCGTCGTATACTACATTGGTCTGAAGTATCGTCTTTAATTACTTGAGACTACAATATAGTAACAGAAACTCCATCACAGTAATCATTGTCCTCTACTAAATGTGTTAGATAATTTATAAGTCCATGCTGGTGACTCTTGTCTTATACTCGAAGCTTTGTTCTTCCCATTAGTCAAGGATGAAGAGAACTAAAGAGGAACTTGATAATTTTACAGAACACTTGTTGGGAAAGTTGGTTGATGTAATATGCATGTTACATAGAATGTAGTGGAGAAGGTTGAAAGTTATTACCAGCCAAATCAGAAAGTTATAAAAGTGAACGAGTAAGTAGGCCCAATTGAACTAACTTGAGTAGTTTAGGAACTATCTTTTAGTTGATCATCAAGACTATTGTCAATTATAGATACCAAACACATGTTTGGATAGCGATAGATCAATTACAATCTAATGTCTTTGTGATCCAATGCTGTAGACTATTCACATCCCGCTCTACCAAAGATGTCTAGAAACCAAAGTCATTAGACCTCACTCCATACTTATGCCCAAGACGGCATTTTCATGGACTTGAAAATAACTCGCCAGCTCAGTGACAAGTTATTCTTACACCTTGTCTCTGCTGTCTGTAATCTCGTTCATAATTGGTCGAAAATAGTCTAATAAAATGATGGAGAACAGACAAAATTAGAACAGAGGAGCAAATCGGACGCAGAGCAGATTCCGTCTGATTAAATCTCCATCACAGAGTTCAACTTCAGATCCGGATGTTCCCAACATTCCGAACCGATCTCGTTGTCATTCCTTCGTTCTTCCGTTATCGATCTTCGATTCGATTTCGATCTCGTCGTTCTTCAACTCTTCATTCTTCTCTTCATTCTCATTCTTCTCTTCATTCTCTTTCTTCTCTTTCTTCTCTTTCTTCTCTTTCTTCTCTTTCTTCTCTTTCTTCTCTTTCTTCTCTTCATTCTCTTTCTTCTCTTTCTTCTCTTCATTCTTCCTTCTTCTCATTCTTCTCAATCCGCTCCTCTACACGACATTCTTGAATATTCGTTTCTTATGCTATATCTATTCAGTGGTGCTCGTCCTTTTTCAAAACCAACTTCTCATAGGCGAGATAGAGAGAAAACGCACCAACGGCGATTCCGAAACCGGGAAAAGCTGCCTTGAATCGGTTGAGACGCGAAAACTGGCCCTCGTATCTCCAGGCGTCTCTCTTGGCCCAGGGGTTGCTGCTCATGATGGGGAAATGTAATGGTGGAGTTTATAAATTTATCTGAGAAAAGCTCATTGGTGGACGTGTCGTGCGGTGCACATAAGGCCACAAGTTATCTCGCCTTTAAGCTATTCTTCTGTGCATGCGCGTGCATACTTCCAGCCGTATACCGTTGAGTCTAAAACGCACAATTCGGCGTTTACAATGGGATAAAACGGGCGGGAATGTTCTTGACGTCATGCAAATGCAACGAAAAGTCCATTTGCTTTAGTTTGCTTTTATTTTCCGTGCTGTTTCATTGTGCCACAGTATCCTTCTGTCAAATATGCAAGACCCTGTATCTTCGCCGTTCCGCGTACATAACCCCAAAAAATACTGATAACGGAAAGAAGCCTTTTTACGCCATGGGCACCCGAATGTCGTCTTCCTCCACCGAAAGACACGTCAATGAGCTAGAAAGAGAAGAGCAGAATACCGAGGCCGAAAATGTCGTGACAGACTCAGAAGGCGAAGATGAGTTTATTCGCAAGTACGGCGAAATAGACTTCAAGTACATCAAGCGACCAAAGCCGGCAGTGTGGTTTATCCGGCCGCATGCGTTGAACTACTTCGAAAACGGCGTGCTCTACCGCACCAAGGGAGAACGGACGTCGGGAAAGACAGAATTGTTTTTGGACTTGATGTATGTGGGCATCATCGCCAATGTTGCAGGCGAGGCGTCGGAGCATGCGCTGTGGGGGTCCTTTCTCCAGTATGTGCTCTTCTTCATCCCCTACTGGACTGTGTGGGCCGACATCAAGGACTTCACCAACTACTACTACTCCGAGGATCTTTCGCAGAAAACGTACATCTTGTGGATTTTGATTTTGCTCACCTTGTCTGTCAACAGCCACTCGCATGTGCTCAAGGACAGGCACGGCGCGGCCTTGACCATTGTCCCCTACATCTTGTGCCGGCTTTCGTTGGCTGTGTCTTTGTTGGTGTACTCGTTTTTCATTCCGCAGCACCGGGCGCAAATGAGACTCTACTTTTGCTTTCTCATCGCCACGTCGTGCCTCTGGATCCCGGTGATTTTCATCTCGACCCGGGCCAAAGTGGCCGTGTCGTTTGTCGCCATCTTCTGCGAGCAGGTGTCGTTTTGCATCGTGTTCCATCCTCGCACGAAAAGATGGTTGAAACTTACCCAGTCCACGGCTTTGAACATCGAGCACGAGGTCGAGCGGTTGGCCACGTTCGTCACCATTGCCATTGGCGAGTTCTTGTACAAGGTGGTGGCGTCGCTGCCCTTGGGCGTCGGGATGACCACCGCTTTCGGAAGAGGCTGTTTCCTCTTGATTATTGCCTATAATCTTTTCTGGCTCTTCTACAACGGCGGAACCTCGGACAAGGCGATCCATCCGTTGCGCCACAGTGCGTTCCGGGCCATTCTCTGGATCTACGCCCATCTCCCGCTTGTCGCCGCCATTGTGCTTGCGGCAGATGCTGGAGGCGACTTACTTACTCGTGATCTGGTGTACCATACGCTTGAGGAGGTGCATCGGAGGGCAGAAGAGGAAGCGGAAGAGCCCAACCTCCGGGCCTTGTCGTTTTTCTTCACTGGAGGCATCTTTGTTGCGCTTTCGTGTATTTGTCTCATTGGCCTTTTGGATGAGTGCAAAGACGAGCCCGGAAAGTACATGGTGCCCAAGTTCTGGCGGATTATCTGGCGGTTCCCTGCGGGCATTCTTATCGTGTGCTTGTCTTTGCCGAACCTAGACCTCACGCTATTAATGGGGCTTGTTGCGTTGATCACTGCTGTTCTTTTGGTTTACGAATCGATCGTGTCGACGCCGCAGAAGGTGAAAGAGTCTAGATATGCTGTTGAAATATGATTGTTTAATGTATGAGTATGATGAGTATGATGAGTATGATGAGTATGATGAGTATGATGAGTATGATGAGTATGATGAGTATGATGAGTATGATGAGTATGATGAGTATGATGAGTATGATGAGTATCATTGACTATGATTGATCATTCCAGTTTGACCTTAGAATTTGAACGTCGATCTGAAACCATGTATGTGAAGACTCCTCTGGTTTGAAAACCATCGAAGAACTACCAGTTGGATGCTAAATCTGCCCTTACGAATGGTTTCCATAAGTCAGGCCCTTTGATTTCAATTTAGCCCTCACTTTTCATTCAATCATCCGATGTCCAACGAAGAGCCAATTGGAAAAGACAGAAAGTTGGAATAAGTACTCTATCAGGTTCTCTGTACTGTGAGACATTATCACATAGCTTTCTTATTTAAGTTTTGTTCTCTGATTATACGAAATTGATATTTTATACTGGAACTGTCGACATTCATCCAGTAGCGACTTCGTTATGAATTAGGCCTCATGCTTCGCCCAAGCCTTTCCATTCCAGAGTAGGCATGTAAATAGTGCGTTCACATAAGTTCAAACGAACAACTACGGAAAGCTGGATTGGTCAACATCAATCCAAAGACCGTTTTATAACCAGATACTAGCAAAGATCTCTGCTTACTCGATGAAACAGGACTATTCCGCCTTGCTCCGATGAAACAGGACTATTCCGCCTTGCTAGGATGGCCATACTAGATGCGCATTCCGATTGTGCAAGCTACCATATCATTTCTCCAACTGATCCAACTAATCCATCTGATCCATCTGATCCATCTTTTTTCGCCCACTGTTATTTTTCTTATTGGCTTTGCTTCTACGCTTCTATCCCGTTTGTTTCGGTTCTTTTTTTTTGTCTTATCAACCTTTTCCACGACTGCACCTACTGCATCACATAATCAGCTCTTTAGGCCATGCTCCAGATAAAAGGCCCCCAGAGAGGAAACGGGCGAGTTTCTTTTCACACGGAATATACACGTTCACGAGGCGGGACTTCGAGAGCGTTTTGGGTGGTGATCGGTTCCGACAGACTACGAAAACTTGGACAAGGAAACAGAGGACTCAAAGAGGAAGGCAAGACACTGGAACCAGAGGGAAAGACAATGCTAAAGAGAACGCTGGAACCAGAGGAAGGCGACGAGGAACAGCTAAGACCAGAAGGTGAAAATGGGACAACGCAGGCGACGGATAAAGACATAGATAACGCAAACGAAAACGAAGACGAAAACGAAAACGCAAACGAAGACCAAACCTCAAACCAAAACTCAAACCAAAACTCGAACCAAAACTCGAACCTCCCCAACGGAACGAACAAAGACAGCCAAGCCAGCCAAGCCAGCCAAGCCAGCCGTACCGACGCAGACAGCGAAAGCGAAATCGAAATCCTCGAAGTCAGACCCATCCACTACTCCCACTCGGACTCGGACTCGGACTCGGACCTCTCGTCGCTCGACGAAGAACTCAACCATGCGCTATCGTCGACCGTGACGGTCCCAACCCAGATCGACCACGTTTACCGTGGCGCCCCGGTCAAACCAGAACCCATCCACAAAATCCTCCCCAACATATACAAAGCAGTACCTCCACGGGCATCGCCGGCGCCGCCAGGCTACCGAAACATCCCGCCGAACCTTGTTTCGACCATCCAGCGCGAGCTCAATCTTTTTTTCGACACCGGCAACGACGACGACTTGGAAGTGGTGGGCCGGGTGGTGTTTTCGCTCAAAGACCCGTACCTGGCCACCAAAATCCGTCTCCCGGTCAAGGCCACCACGTGCCGCCACTTTGAGTGCTTTGACTTTGACAACTTCTGTCTTTTCCACAAGCTTCCGCTCGGCATCAAGGGCAGCTTGAAGAAAAACCTCGTGCTCAAGAGCCACGACTCGCGCAAGCTCGAGCAGCTTTTCATTCGCCAGCAGCAGCAGCTTGCTAGCGGCGTTCTTCTGTTCCTGTCGCCCGGGCTTGTGTATCCGCAGTTTTCCGAACACGGCCAGATGTTTTTCACAGAGATATACAATCGCACGCCGCCGCTTTATAAATGCCCGTTGTGCGACGAGAAGTTCGGCTTGAAGCAGCTCTACATCTCCGACATCTTCAACTTCTTCGTCAAGACAACGCCGCTTCACACGACGCGGATCGAGTTGGTTGAAAGCGACCGCTACAAGATTCTCGAGGACGAGGTTGTGGAGCCGCAGGAGAAAAACGCAGAGTACGTTGTTCTTTCGGGCGACGACAGCGAGTCGGAACCTGACGCTTCGATGAGCGTGGACGACTTCAATGATGGTTTGGACGACGTGCTTCTGAAAATCCGTCAGGGCGACGGAACCTGGGGGAACCCCGTGACGCTTGACTAGACTGATAAGACTGACAGAACGACTGATGAGATTGATGAAATTGATAAGACAGACAAGACAGACAAGGCAGACGAGACAGACAAGACAGACAAGAGTGTCAAGACAGACAGGCTTAAGATAGACAAGATTGACAAGACAAGACAGACAAGATTGACAAGACTTAAGACAGACAAGATTGACAAGACTGATGAGATTGACCAGATTGACAAGATTGACAAGTTGACAAGACTGGCAAAGGCGACAAGACTGACAAGTTGACAAGATTGACAAGACTGACAAGACTGACAAGACTGACAAGACTGACAAGACTGACAAGACTGACAAGACTGACAAGACTGACAAGACTGACAAGACTGACAAGACTGACAAGACTGACAAGACTGACAAGACTGACAAGACTGACAAGACTGACAAGATTGACGACTGACAAGACTGACAAGACTGACAAGACTGACAAGACTGACAAGACTGACAAGATTGACGACTGACAAGACTGCTACGACTGTCTTGATCATGCCGATAGGATGCCTTAATACATGTACATACCGGCATCCATCGGACATGTAACTTAGATGTAATATAGGACGGTGCTTAAATGGAAGGCGTGCAAGTATGTAAGAATTTTTAGGGCATTGGCAAGACTTGTAGGAGATTGATCACATTTCTAGCACTGAGTGGGTAAGTTACGTTTAAAACTGTTTATTGTCTAACTAATCTATGTTTGCTATCTCTTTGTTCTAAGTCTCGAATTCTAAGAGCTGGTCATAACCTCAACTCTTGGCATGTTACTAGGAGTCCGGTAATTCTTAGATGAACGACCACACCTTTAATCGTAAATCATTCAATACCAGCGAAATCTTTCATCAAGAGTTGCAGCGCTCCAATGGTTCTAATGCCACAAGAATCATATCATGTTTATTTCAACAATTTAAAAGACATCCTTAGCTAGAATTATGGACGCTTTCTAGACATAGTTTTACTACAATTGGTACGTTCAGACTCATTCCAAGTTACCCAGAGAGAATCTTAGTTTTACAATTCACTTCACAAGAATGTCATTCTGTGGGAATAGTTCAAAAGGCAATATATTCCCGTAGCCCAGGCTCTGTAATGTACAATTGCCTCACTTAAGGTATAATTACTTCCTTTCTGCCCATTCTTCATAATGTCGTGTCAGTATTGTTCAATCATTATTTCAGTAAATGTAAAAACAAAAAGAAGTAACTAAAAGAGATTTAATATATATTAAATTTGAACCCCAAAAACTGTTCTTGATCCACGTTATCAAATCCACACTAAAACAGAAAACTGGAGGTTTCCACTGTCAAAGTATTAAGTTGGAGACAGACCAGAATCAACGATTGTGCCCGTCCTAGTCATTGGAGTTGAGTGGCTGTCAACAAAAATACTTTGTTCTTTTCAGTGCCAGTCTAAAGCTACAAACATTCCGACCAGCCGAATATTTTTACTTAAATCTCAGACATAAATCGAACACTTCTATTGACATTGGTGGCATCAATGTCGTATTCTAGCATCAATGTCGTTAGTATTCTGGCATCAATGTCGTTAATTCTGGCAATGTGTTATTGGCACCAATGTCGCAATTTTCTCTGGCATGTAATTTAGCAATGTGCAATGTCGCGCCTCGTGTCACAAGTATTAGCACTAGCCACACCACATGGCCAACAACTAAGCAGAATTCGGCCCAGGGAAAAAGCCAGTAGGAAAAACATCGTAGACACGCCAACAAACCACAAAAAATCACAGACCGGCCGACCGTTCATTGTGGAAATACGCAATCGGCACATGTCGCAGCACGGCTCCATGTGGCAGAGGTACGGATGCTCCATGCCAATCCCACCCTAAAGCTTCTTTTCTTGTGCCTCCTTTCCATAGCCGTACTTGCACAGCTCTTTCCCAAGCCTACTTTACCAACCCGTCTTTCTTCGACTGCCTGCCGTCACATGTCCAAAAAACCGTCCCGAAGTCCCCATGGTCCGTCTCTAACCAGCACGTCGCCCAAGTTGGCGTTTGTTTTGACCCAGATGGTCCGTTTGGTCCGGGCAGCGCCCGTGGCGGCCGCCAGCGAGCCCAAGACGGCGCCGCATCCAATGACCCGCGAGCAGTTCTACGCCAACCTCGCCACGTCTGTTTTCCTCGTGTTGGCCGGCGGTGTTTTCGCCGGCTTGACTTTGGGCCTCATGGGCCAGGACGAGGTGTACTTGAAGGTGATAGCCACGTCCGGCGAGCCCCGCGAGCGCAAGCACGCCCGCAAGGTGTTGCGGTTGATTGGCCGCGGCAAGCACTGGGTGCTTGTGACGCTTCTTTTGTCCAACGTCATCACCAACGAGACTTTGCCCATTGTGTTGGACCGGTGCCTTGGAGGCGGCTGGCCTGCCGTCGTCACGTCCACGGCGCTGATAGTCATCTTTGGCGAGATCATCCCGCAGTCCATCTGCGTGCGCTACGGCTTGCAAGTGGGCGCCATGTTTGCGCCGTTTGTGTTGGTGCTCATGTACGTGATGTACCCTGTGGCGTACCCGTGTGCGTTGCTCTTGGACCACATTTTGGGCGAGGACCACGGCACCGTGTACAAAAAACTGGGGTTGAAGACGCTAGTCACCTTGCATAAGACCATGGGTGTCGAGCGGTTGAACCAGGACGAAGTCACCATCATCTCGGCCGTGTTGGACTTGAAGGAGAAGCCCGTGGCCCAGATCATGACGCCCATGGACCACGTCTACACCATGTCGTCCGACAGCATCTTGGACGAGAAGACCGTCGAGGAGATTTTCCACGCGGGCTTTTCCAGAATCCCCATCCACCTTCCGGGCGAGCCCATGAACTTCATCGGCATGCTCTTGGTGCGCGTGTTGATCTCATACGACCCGGAGGACGCGCTCCCGGTGGCGCTGTTCCCGTTGGCCACGTTGCCCGAAACCGCAGCCGACACGCTGTGCTTGAACATACTTAACTACTTCCAGGAGGGCAAGTCGCACATGATTGTCGTTTCCGAGACGCCGGGCGAGCCCACAGGCGCTCTAGGCGTGCTTACGTTGGAAGACGTGATCGAGGAGTTGATTGGCGAGGAGATTGTCGACGAGTCCGACGTTTACATTGACATCAACAAAAACATCAAGCGCAAGAACCCGGGCCCGCTCCTAAAACGCAACTTGGCGCTGTACTTGCACACATTATACCAGCAGTCGACCGCCAGCTCCAAACGGAACCTGACAGACATGGACACGCTGCAGGACTCGGCTGTGGCCGCTTCGCCGGCTCGTCTGCGAGCGCCGCTAGCGTCGCCCATTTTTGCGCCCGTCAACCCGGCCGCCAACCCGTTGGCGGTGTCCAAGGCGTATGTGACGATCAAACGGCCGGCCGACAGACGCAGCTCCATGGATAAAACGGTGCCGGGACCCGACCTCCCGCCGCCTCGGAACGGCAACTACGACCAAGTTTTTACTACTGAAGAAGGGGCGCTCGAGGCGGCACGCGAACGCAGCGACCACGCAAGGGCCACGCCGGAAGCCAGGAAGGGCAACTCGCCGTTTTTGAATGTTCCTGGAAAAGAAGACGGAAGCGCCGGAACGGATCATGCCAATGGCACAAACGGCCACGAGGCGACCGAAAACGGCGCCAAGGACGATGGCGTAAGTGGCGACGTCAGCAGCGATGACGAGAACAATAACGGCGCCGAAGTGCCAATGGCCAGGTCTGCGTCTGCTAAGTCGGGCAAGTCAGCCAAACACTCCAAGTCGCCTAAGTCGTCCAAATCGTCCAAGTCGTCCAAGTCGTCCAAGTCGGCCAAATCCAAAACCAGCTCTGGTTCCCACAGCGACGACTCTCCGCCGCCAGAAGAAATCTCCGAGTCTCGCTCGTACCGTACAGGCGGTATAGTTGAGTCCGTGGTCAATGTCCAGGGCGTCCACAAGACCATCATCGAAGACATTAGCGAGGAGGAGCCGTCGGACATTGACATTTCCAGTTTCAGCAGCTCTCTGCGCCGCTCGCGGAAACGGTGGGGCAGCGACGAGGAATCGCAGCGTCTTATGAACTTCTGATGCTGTTTTCGTCTTTTCGCCTGTTTCCGTGTCTTCATGCTGAAGCAGACTGATTGATTTCGAAAACCTTAATAGCACAGTAATACATGTTGCATTTGAGAGGTCATGACTTGACTCTGTTAGATCGTAGGCCAATACGGATCATGAAAGTGTATGAATCAGTGGATCGTTTACTCACATTCGGAATGTCAGATTTAAAGCCCAGGAACGGATGTTGAAGTTTAATAATACGTTACTTTGTAGTTTTTTATTTCAATAGTGCTTCAGGTATTATGCCATCCTGAAGAGACATAGTTCAAGTACTTTGAACCAAGCCAACATTGAGACTTGTGAAAAAAAAAGAAAACTATGTAGAATTGAAAAGCACCACGTAGTAAGGTAGTTTGTACTAAGATTTCTGGAAAGAGGCCATTTCATGTAGCTTAAATAGACTATAGGGTCAAGATGTACCTAATTTGAGTAGAAGAAATTACTAGAGAAAATTAGACAACAGACAGAAATAGATAACAGAAAGATTTGTCTTCATATTGTAGGGAGACATTCTTCATTTGGTGCAGCTATGTCCAGTAAAACCATTACCTACTTCACTTATAGCGGAATAGGCATAGAACGATCTTGAGTTCGAGCTTATGTAAAAGTCATCCATCTAATAGTTATGTGATTATTTTCACCACTGACTTGCTTCTGAATAGACAATCTATTGCATCATTTCGAATACGAAAATTCAGCAGGATGTCGAAATCCATAGTCCCGACATTTGGCTACTTGAACCGTCATGATTTCTGATTATACGTGGGCAATGACACAATTAGGCTACATTTCGGGCTAAGGCATGGACATGTCGGATCGACATGACACAATGGTGTAACCATGGTTTGCATGATCCATAGTCTGATGCGAGACATTCATCACGCTATTAGACAAGGCAGTCGTACAATCCCGATGCGTGGTAACAGATGAGGCGTGGTAACAGATGAGGCGTGTTCGAATGAGGCACGTGAGAAGATCTACGGTGACAAAAGTAAAGCCGAACGAATACGATAGTGGAAAGAAGTTGATGCAACGGCGCATGCGCCACAAGAGACAACATAAGAGAAGTGAGGGTACCGACATGCGACAATGTGAGTGACGACATGCGACACTTCTCGACATGAAAACGTGCATGGAAGCGCGGAAGGGTGTGCATAATGGCACGGCAATACACACTATATACAGGCTTATCTCCGCATATCCTAGCACTTCGAGCCCAAATCCAACGCCGCCAGCGCCAGTACCGGGCACAAAGCAAACCGTACAACTACCGCAAAACCATTACAGAACACGGCAGCAAAACGGCGCAGAAAAAAGGCCAAGTGTAATTCCGCTGCGGCCGCGCACCTGCATGTCGCGCATGGACCCGGCCATTGGTTCAACGTCTCAACATCACCGGTTCCAACCACATTGAATGGGCGAGAGAAAACACCACTCCTTGAAAAACATCTTCCGCAGCTCGGCCGGCCTGGGACCCGCCAGCCCGGAGCCGCGCCCGCACCGCCTCTTTGGCAAGCACAAGCCCGCCGCGTCGAAAAACCTGCTTTCTCCACACTCCAGCGGCTCTGCCACAGGCTCCGCCACAGACAACTTGGTGGCGCCGCGGGCGCTGGGCGACTCGGTGGCGTCGGGCGGCAGCGACGACCCGCTGCGGCGCCGCAAGCACTTGTTCGGGCACCATCCGTTGCGGCGGTTTTTCCACATTGGGCGGCCCAACGACTTGGGCGACAACGCCACGCCGGCGGCCGAGCCGGTGCTGTACGGCAGCACGTCGGAGTTGCGGCGCGAGTACGACGTGGGCGCGGAGATCGGCGCCGGCGCCAGCGGGCTGGTCAACTTGGTGACGGCGAAACACGGGTCGGGCGAGGTGTTTGCGCTCAAGAAGTTCCGGGCACGGCTCCCGAACGAGGCGGTCCACGACTACACCACCAAGGTCAAGAACGAGTTTGTCATTGGCGAGCATCTCCGGCACCAGAACTTGATCCACACGATGAAGATGTTCCGCGAGGACAAGCTTGGTTCGACCACGTACTACATTGTCATGGAGTACTGCCCCTACGACTTCTTCAACTTGGTCATGTCCGGGCTCATGACACGCGACGAGATCTACTGCTACTTCAAGCAGATGGTGCACGGCGTGCGGCACTTGCACCTGGCCGGAATCGCCCACCGCGACTTGAAGTTGGACAACTGCGTGGTCAACGCGTTTGGCATCTTGAAGCTCATCGACTTTGGCCTGGCGTTCCAGTTCCGCAAGCTCCGCGACGCCACCACGCCGCCCGACGCCGTTGCGCTCGACGACAGGCACGTTTTGGTCTATGCTCGCGGCATCGTGGGCCTGGACCCTTACTTGTCGCCCGAGGTGCTTGAAAACTCGGCCCGCACGGGCTACGACCCGCGGCTCGCCGACGTGTGGTCCATCGCCATCATCTTCTGCTGCATGATGCTCAAGCGGTTCCCCTGGAAGCTTCCTCGCACGGCAGACCCGTCGTTCCGGGCGTTTCTCGGCTTGAACAACCAGGACGAGCCCGTGTCGGCCGAGGAGAAGTTGGCCACCACCGTGAGCGAGCTCAGCGTCAAGGAGTTCCGCGTGCCCAAGTACGGGCCCGACCGCTTGCTTGCGCTTTTGCCCTCGGCCGCCCGTCCGCTCATAGGCGGCATGTTGACGGTCGACGTGCAGAAGAGGTACACGATTCTCGACGTGGCGGCGGACCTGTTCTTCCGCTCCATCGACTACTGCCACTACGAGGGCGAGCAAGGCGAAGCCAGCGAAGGCGGAAACAGCGAAGCAAGTGAAGGCGGAGAAGGCGGAAACAGCGAAGCAAGTGAAGGCGGAGAAGGCGAGTCGCCGGCGTCGCTGCACAGCGGCGCTCCGCATGTGCCCAGCTCGCTGAACCCCGGCCAGTCGCTCGCGAGCCCGGAAATTGTCGTGAATTCCGTCGAGGACTCGGGCGACGAGACCGACAAGAATCTTTCCGACGGCACCGTCGTGTCAGACTCCGAGCCAGCGAAGACGGAGGACGAAAAGGAAGTGGACGAAAAGGAAGCGGCGGACAAAGAGAAAGAGACGGACACTGAAACGGCGGACACTAAAACGGTGGAATCTAAAACGGTGGACACTGAAACGGCGGACACTAAAACGGCAAAGGAAGCGGACACTACAACGGACGACGCCCAGAACACCTCGAATGCCAGCCCTCGCTCTGAGCCCAGACTTATCCGGGCCAACCACAAACACCACTTGGTGACGGCCAAGGAGCTCGAAAAGCTCCAGGAAGAGCGAGAAAAGGGCCGCAAGATCAAGGAACACATGGCCTGATCCACGTGCGGGCGCCGGATAGCCTGTGTCTGTACATAGATGTGCTCTGTGAGCGAAGTGATGGTCCATTAGGTCCCTACTTCTGTCTACCTTTGTCACTTTTTGATTCCATCACTTTCTAATTATTCTAGCTACGGGCCAACAGCCACCTGAGCTCATTATACGATTTTAAACTGCCTTCAACTTAGTACATACGTTATTTATTTAGTCTAACGAATTTATGCACACAGTTCTATTCATTATCTTCTAAAGGTACAACAAGGTGACCAAAATAACACTAAGCTAAGATAAATGTTTACCCACTTTTTTGTTCATTAAAGAACGAACCTAGCAAGATCTATCTGGGTTGTGGATCATTCTAACAGAAACTTTGTTAATTTCAATCCAATAATGAATCAAAAATCCAACTTATTTACTATTTCTTTGGCTGTTTCTTCTTAAGGTACTTTTGATACCAATAGAGAATGGTTAATATTTTCTATATTTTCTAGTTCTATCTTGTGATTCATTATTAGTTTGGATACTTTAGCATAAACTGGCTTCTTTGCTAATTGAATTATGCTTATTTCTTTATGTTTTTCGGCGGACACCAACTCTTCTTCCATTTATGAATTATTTTATCATTTAATTATAACTTTTTGAATCAAATTCGATTTCAATGTCAAATCTATTTTCCCCTTTGGACCACAAAATGATGTCTGAGGTTCTAATCATTCAACCAAACTAGTCGATGAGGCGCGCGTTCGAATCACGCCAGAGGAAGTTTTTGGACGAGCCTACTCGAGTTGAGCAGACTAGTGAGCTTAACTATGGGGTGCACGGATCTTTCTTCGGTGTGTATGGGTTTTTACATCAAAAATGTACGGATGTTACCCGTGGTGTATGGATTTTATTGAGAGATGTATGGGTTTATTAAAGGATGTACGGGCTTTTCCATGGTGTATGGGTGTTTGGAGAGGTACTGGTGTAAATATGAGAGGTACGGGTGCAAGTTCTTTTTGTGTCACCAACCAACCCCTGCATTTTGGGGTACAAAACCAAGTTGCCATTTGCAACTACTTTTTCTTTATCAATTACTCTAAGAAAGTGCCTAAATATGGTTTGAACGCTTGAAACAGAACTAAAATACCACGCTGTCTAGTAACAAAAGCAAAAACCGATTTCGATTCGGCGACAGGAGTTTCAACACCACGATTCAAGAGTAGTTTCTTAAAGTTTAGTTATGTAGAACATTGAGCTCTGATGTTCGATGATCTCTGTTTCAATTCGAGAAGTATGTGAAGTTTAAGGACTCACTATGAGGCCAGATTGTGTTATATTAGACAAAACTTGATAATTACAAGTACTACACCAGCAAAATAGCAAGTCTAATGGGCAAAGCAGTTACTACTAAGCGAAAATACACGAGATGGTCATCACGTACTTGAATTATGATTTGAAACAAAACTTGAAAGGTTTAATTCAAGGTTATGTTTGGACATTTTGTTACAGATGAATCTCAACTCAAGTTCTTGCTTTTCAATTTTCTACATTGTTGTGGTGACGGGCAAGATGTGGGTCCGAAGATAGTCAATGATTAAAGAGGATCCTGTTTTGAAACTTCAAAAGAGACAATACATGAAGCTACAACTTGGACAAAAAGCATCGGGCCAAATCTCTCATACTTCGGCTGAAATCTCGATAATCCATTCAGATGTGCCGAAATCAAGCATTTGTGACTAATATGCCAAACGTTCCATTTATATCATTCTGGTCAACTGGGTACAAACAGTCGATTTCAAATACTGGGCCTTTTGTTACCCTACGACAAAGTCTATAATACCTCAAAGGATTATTTGTGGTCTTGGTTCTCTTACTGAGAATGTTGATTGATACATTCTCTTTCCCAGTAGAAATCGAAAAATAGATTCTACAATCGGACCTACCTTAACGTTCCTAAAAGATAGACTAGAATTCATAGCCAGGTTGGTGATGTTGCCTGACTGTCAGAATCCAGACTGTTTTTTTTTACAAGGAAGACAAATTGACAAACTCAATTAAGCCAAAAATCCTTTTAGGAGCATTACAAGATAATTATGTATTAGAAACTTGCTTAATAGTTCTATAGTGTTATAGCTACTTATTATGAAGCTAATACAATTAGCATAATAATTAATAGTAAAACTATTGAAGAAAATAACACTAATAATATTAATCCTTATTAGCTTATACATTAGCTACTGCTACTATTTTTTTATTAAGTTTCTTTATATTCTTACTCAGACAAAAATGTTGACCTCCCGAATATTTCAATGTTGACCTCCCGATATTTCAATGTTCTGTTTCTTAGTCTTCTGGTCTATAAAACCAGTAACCATATCGCGTATTTTCGCACTGCCATCTTAACATGCCATTTTCCACAAAGCAAACATGAAGGTGAAAACGCGAACGATCCTAGTGGCGCCGTTTCTTTTGGTGGCGTATCTCCTCTGGGCATCGGGGCAACGTCTCTCCTTCCAAAACCTCCTGTCCGACCACATTTTGGCGCTTCTGGAACCTTTGGCTCCCGATTCGAGCCTTGCCCTAAAATGCTCCAGCTATTTCCACACGATCGAAAACAGGGCCGGAGCCGGACCCAGCACGTCGAGGTTTCTCTCCCTGGACAAGATCCGCAACCACATCGACCACTTGCGTGTGTATTTGCGGTGTTTCGTCGAGAATGACATTGTGGACGAAAAAGAAGAGCGCTTTTCTCGCCAGCTTTTGCCCATGTTCTCGCAGAAGGTGCCGCTAATGTCGGAGAAAGGCGGCTGGAGCAGCATGGAGGACCGCCCAGGCTCGTTCTGGCGCAACTACTTGCGTCTGGCCCACGGAAAAGGCATAGTTGTCAGTCTAGGTGAATCGGACGCTGCCAATGCGGCTAGGCTCGTGAATGTCTTGAAGGCAGTGGGCAACGAGTTGCCCATTCAGTTTATTCACGAAAAGGCCCTTTCGACAGACGCCAAACACTTGATTTTCAACGCATCTTTGGCCCAAGACTCTGTTTTTCTGCAGAAAATCAGCTTTATCGATGTACGG
Organism: Clavispora lusitaniae; assembly: GCF_014636115.1. Taxonomy (NCBI): domain Eukaryota; kingdom Fungi; phylum Ascomycota; class Pichiomycetes; order Serinales; family Metschnikowiaceae; genus Clavispora; species Clavispora lusitaniae. The sequence goes on from NW_027093981.1 coordinate 676,953, forward strand.
CCGGCGATCGAAAAGGGCTTTGGCGCAGCGTTCAAGGGTTACAATAGCAAGTGGTTTGCGGCGTTGTTTACTACGTTCGAACATATGATCTTGATGGACGCCGACGTGGTTCCGTTTGTGAAACCATCTGAGCTTTTCGAAGCCGAAGAATATCTAGCAAAGGGCGCCTTCTTCTTTCGCGACAGAGAGCTTCTGGAGGCAATAAGCACAAGCAAATTTGCATTCTTGCGCAGTTTGCTTCCAGAGTCGCTGCATTTCAATTTCCTGGTCGATCCGGAAATGCTAAACAACAACTTCTTCAACTACCACGCCAAGCACGTGATGGAAAGTGGCATGGTCCTAATGCACCGGCCTTCCCATATTAGTGGTCTCCTCATTTCCTTGTCTTTGCAGTATTGGCACAAGACTGGGAAAATCATGTATGGAGACAAAGATCTTTTCTGGTTGGGCCAGCTCATCAGCGGAAACCTGAGGTTCCACTTTAACGAGAATGCAGCGGCAGCTATTGGTCTGCTTGAGAATGGACTATTATGTTCCGCTCAACTAGGGCACTTGGATAAGAATTTCAAGCTTCTATGGACAAACGGCGGATTGCTGCTCTGCAAAAGAAATACATGGCTCTTTGATTTTTTCCGGCACCTGTTTCTTCGAGCCAAGTTCCAAAACTCCATTGGCAAAATGAAGGCTGCTTATTCAAGTGGAATAAAAATCAGCCAATGTGTTCTTCCAGCAAGCATCAAGCAATTGAATGGCGAAAAATCATCAAACCTACGGTGCAACTTCAACAAGAATTACAGTTACGGTTGTGGGGGCATATTCTACTGCGCAAAACTGGAGGACGGCGGTCGTGTAATTGACTTTTCGGCCGAAGAGAAAAAATGGTACAACTGGATTGTGCTGGTGTGGAGCGGAGAAACAAGTAATGCTCAAGGAATTAATGGATAGGTTTAAAAACAGACTGTTGCTAAAGAAAACAGATGTTCAGTGACTATGCTACTTCAACGTCTAGAATAATATGTATTATGATTCGGTTCTGAAATAAAATCCCTGAACGTTAAGGGTATATACTGGACTTGCTGTTCCATCAAATCGGACGAGAATCAAAAGAGGATACTCACACGCTCGTCTTTCGAACATTTCATGCAATCATTGACTCCTTGGATCATTTTTTTCAGACAATTCCTTCAATTGACTGTTAATTTGTCTATATGGGACGTCGTTGACGCACCCGTGCACTTTTGTGTCTCTAGTAGAAGGGGCAGGGTACATTTTTGGTGTATTCATCCTTTCCATCCTCAAACAAAGCGTGTATCGGTGTGAAGTCTTCAAAGCCGCCTTCCAAAAGTGTTGTTACGATGATGCTTTTGCCCGGCATGTTTTCTGAAAGATATTGGATGGTACATCCGCATCTCTTACAAAACTGCTTGTGCTTAGGCTTCCCACTCTTCGTGTTTGTTAGCACATAATCGCCCAACTGCATCTCTGCATCAATGATTTTCATGCTACTGGAGTCATAGGCAGAAAGAATTTGACCGAGGTTTCCGGAACTTTTTCTGCAATCTTTGCAGTAGCATATAATGGATGGTTTTGGTCCACCTGTGAGTTCCAATTGGATTGCTCCACAGACACAGGATCCTTTGTAACTTGTCGACATGATATAGTGGCAGGCCAATATTATGGAATGGCAAGCTACCCTGTGCAATTTATGCCCTTTTGTGCCTCCTATTCAGTGCCGAGAAGTTCGGATAACTATTCAGGCATTCCGAAATGTTGGGTACGGAATTGGCTTTAGGCTTTGTGCAGTTTGACGGAGATGAGCATCGAGAAAGCGTGGAATGGACAGTGTGCAAGATATTATACGGAGATTATTTCACTGCACTCTGAACGGAGATTATGTCCTTCCGAAGGCTATAGGATGCGGAATGGGTTAATTACACGTGTTTGACCTTCGATGGAGCTGTCCGGAAGAGACAAGTTTGTCCAATTTGGACGGTCGGATCAACCTTCCTCTTCGGTCCGGCCATTGACAACGGCCTCTGCTCCGAATGCTAAGCTTTCCATAGGATTTCTTTGCATTTCTCTATCTGTGCCATTGCGAGTTATGACTGGGTGTCCTATCCAGTAGTATATGAGCCTGGGTTTGTGAATAATGCTTGCAGAATGGTCTACTGTATTATTGATATACAGTACTTTCACGACAATAGACAATCGACGAACTGTTGGTACAGTGTTAAAAGGACCGTTCAAAGGCCACGAAGGCTTTCAGAAGAGTGATTTACGATTTCGACAGGCAAATTCAGTACCATCCAAAAATAGATGAGGACACATTTGAAGGAACCGATATGTTCCTGCTTAAAAATCATTTGGAAGTCAATCACTCAATATTCTACGACTTCACTGTGAGAGCAAAGGACAAAGTCAGCGAAGCATCGAACTTGAGTCTATGTTATTAAACTTGTTTTGTATTTCCACAAATATGGGAACAGTAAATGTCCAAGAATACCTACATTGATTGCGGTTGAATTGCTCATATATTTCGTATGAATAAAAGACTCAAGGTTGATGCTCTGGACAAATATATTCCTACTTCTTGCCAAATCCTTTCACCGTGCCATGCGCCAACGCCAACTCAAATGCCGTGAACTTGATGTAGTCGCTTGCCTGCCAAAGATAACTGTCCATGTGCATAAACGGATGTGGGACACCGGGATATCTCTTGAAGACAACTTCGTTTCCGTTGGTCAAGAGTTTGCAGGCATAAGCCTCGCCCTCGTCTCTCATGGGATCACAGCCAGCGGTGATAACGACGGTTTTCGGCAAGTTGGCGAAGCTGGGGGCCTGGAAAACGTCCTTGAACCAGCCCACCTCGGCCATTTTCTGTTCTCTCTCCGCCTTATCTTGCGGAAAAGTGTCCCACTTGAGCTTGTCAAAGTACTTGATGCGGGCCCAGTTCAACGTGGGCGCAAACTCGAACTCTCTCACCGAGCCAAAAGGCGAGTCCTGCGCCGTTTCACAGCTCTCGACATCTGCCACTTGCGGTGTTCCGGCCAAACAGAGAACAAGCGGAATCTTTGCGTCTCGGGCAAGATGCGACACAATAAAGGCAATGTTCCCGCCCACGGAAACGCCGCCGATCGAAATGGATTCTTTGTTGAACTTCAAAGCAGCACTGTTCTCGTGCACATACTTCAACGCCCAAAAGCAGTCTTTGATGTAGGTCGGATACTCGTAGTCGGGAACCAAGCGGTAATCCACATCCACCACGGCAATGCGGGCCAGGCTCACGTAGTGGCAGAGAATATGCTTCTCCGTTTCCAAGTCGCCCAAGCCGCCGCCGCCGCCGTGGAAATCGATATGGACCGGAAGAACTTCGTCTTCAGAAACATCGTTGGGCCTGTAGATTCTGATCTTGACCGGGGCGCCGTCAAAAGAGGGGAAAGTTGTCTCCTTGACGTTCTTGATTTCCGGGTACTCTCCTGTGCCGTAGGAGTATATCTTGGAGTAATTTGCTCTGAGCTTGACAAGATCAATGGGCTTGTTGGGAATGTTGGCCACGTGCCGGTTGTACATTTCCACAAACACCGGGTCCATCTTTGGAAGAACATCGGGATGGATCGGGTTGACTGCCTCATGGGATTGTGTCATTTTGAAGTGGCGACAACAAGTATGGGGGCCGGGCCATTATATACTAGATGGGCAAATTCCGCTCCAGCAGGAAACGGTTTTCCACCGGCGGCTTTTCGCGGTTTGCGACGCATGCACGATAAGCTCCATGCACGTCTATCTGCGGAAAACCTGCAGGGCCTTCTCTATAAGATAATGCCCATTCCGCCAAAAACCTTCCAAAACTTCCGCAATACGTTTTCCATTGCTTCATGACGGTCGAAGCTAAGAAAATTCTCATCAGCGGAGCAGGCATCGTTGGCCTCTTGACTGCACAAGCTCTCAAAGCCCGTGGCGTGGAGTACATCATTTTCGACAGAGATCCAGACGTCCAGTTCCGAGAAAACGCCGGCTGGGCCATTACGTTGCATTGGGCGCTTGAACGGTTTCTTCGCTTGTTGCCCGCAGACCTTGCCGCCGAGATTTACGACGCCCAGGTCCGGAAAAACTTCCACACCCACGATTCGGGCACTTTCAAGTACATCAATGCCAGCACCGGCGAAACGGTGGTTTCCATTCCTCCGTCCAAGCGCTTGCGTGTTAGAAGAGAGCAGATCAGGCGAACTCTTTTGAAAGGAATCGATGTGCAGTGGAATTGCAAACTTACAGACATTTCGCAATCGGCCTCGGGTGTAACTGTGACATGTGCATCTGGCCAGACTTTTGTTGGCGATGTGCTTTTGGGATGCGAGGGATCCAACTCTGCCACCCGAAAGATCATTTGCGGGGACGACGGAGTGCTCAATTACTTGCCGATTCGGTTCTGCGGCGCCAAAGTGGAAATGAACGGAAAAGAGGCTGAGGACATCGCCCAGAGATTCGATCCGCTTTTGTTCCAGGGCACTGTCCCCACAAATGAGACATTTTTCTGGTTCTCCGTCCTTTCCACGCCCGATTATACGAAGACGGACGATTTGTATTACGCACAAGTCAACTTGTCGTGGAAATACGGCGAAAACGAGCCCTTTTCCACCAACGAAGAGAAGGCGGCCGCTATGTTGAGCCACGCAGAGGGCTTGCATCCGGATCTCTATTCGTTGGTATCTCGTGCCACCAGCGATCCACTGAAATTGTTGGAAATCAAGTTGGCCGACTGGCCCAAAGTTGAATGGGACTCTAATCATGGGAAAGTTCTTCTTTTGGGCGATGCTGCTCATGCCATGACAATGTATAGAGGAGAGGCAGCCAACCATGGAATCACAGATGTTTCGGAGTGGATTGAGCTCCTTGACCACTACTTGGCAGGCGAAATATCGTGGGAGGAGGCATCAGAAAGGTATTGCTCGCAAGTGAAAGCTAGAGCGGCAGGGGCTGTGCTTTTGTCTCGCCAAGCTTGTCTAGATGCCCATGATATGTCGAAAATCACCTTGGACTCGACGTCGCCTTTGCTTTCGATGAGAAAGAAGACAAGTAAGTAGCAGATTGTTATGGGAATCTTGCTTCTTCAAACCCGTTTGATAACGTACTTGTAGCGGATAGTTATGTAGATTACATCAATACTATGACGCATTGATATACAACACGGGTAAAGTAGAGAAGGCTGCCGTTTGATGGTTAATTAGAGTGATCTTTGCATCTTTCATACTAAGGCTGTTAAGTAATCACTATGGTCCCATTCAGTAAAGGCTTGCGTCCATGTTTATTAGGGTAGTTTGAAAATTTACCCCAGCTCATTTGAAAGCTGCATGAGGTTAATACCCTCTCTTATTGATCTTGTGTCATAATAATTCCCTCAGGTATCTAGTATATCAGCTATATTTTTCTCTTCTTCTGGATACCGGTTAAAATAAGACTTATCCTTCAGAACCATTATAAGGTGTCTTCATTTTTGGATATCATATTCAATGGAATTGATACTTGTTCTTTAAAGCTCAAATGAGAAGCAATGACCCAATATTCATTTCTTAGAACTGATAATTAGCTCAAGATATATCGTATATGGATTCTCCTATCCATACCCTACCCATTTTCTGTAACATAGCCTCTGTATTTCATAATTCAGTATTCTATACTTCTTACTGGGTGTTTCAACAGAAGAAAACAAAGCTGAGTATTTCTCAGAAAATATCCTACATTTTTGTAAAACGTGGACTCTTAGTGATAAAAATGGTCTTTCGTTTTTCATGTTTTTTTCTTCCATCTACAAGGTAGAGCCCATTTAATCATTCAACAGGACATAGCACTGAGTTAAACCGTAATTGATTGAGGATTTCGGTTGAATAACTTTGATCACTTAAGCTGAGCCAATTATTCAGGATTTATTGCTCATTGGCAATAGTTAAAAGTGTTGGCATTCTCTTAACCTTCTTGAGAGTAAATCGTCACTTTCTCCTTTTTCTCGGTTATAATATGGCTCTTGGTATGTCTCATTTGGGTCTTTCAGTTCAAAACATTGTTGACATGTCGATTTGGATAGTTATGTTGATCTTCTTCCATATCTAAGGCAGAGGGACTACCTTTGATTCGCTCAAATCAAAATTTAGAAATTAAAGGATGTCGAAGGGCATACCGAAAAGAACTAGAAAAAAGTCGATATAACGAATCGTACAATCAATCAAAATTTTGATAATTGCAGAAGATTACGCGGGATTTGTGCCCTGGTATTGTTTTCTGAATTACGGAATCAATAATATCCAAAAACAGTAATTGAATATAGATTAACTTTCCTTCTGAGAGCGTAGAACGAGTCTTTGTTTAACTTGACCGTCTACTTATGTTTTATGTACATTTTAAATTCACCCCGTCTTTCCAAAAGCACATACACGACAGAATAAGCATCAAGACATTTCTTGTTTCAGCAGCTAACCCCTAAAAGTAAAGGCTTCGCACCAGAAAGGAAACAGTTACATTCAAAGCCTTGTCAATTTTGATCATAGGGGAATAATAAATGCATGAAGAGAAGCAAAGTAAAAGAAAGAAAAATCGAGACCAAATAAGAAAAGAAGAACAACCAAAGAGCCGCCTTGAAGCCATTTTCACTACGATGCGGCTTATTAGTCCACATCATTCGAAAAGAATTTTCCATCCGGGCAAAAGTATCGGACGAACTACAATGTACAGTATTTCAATGGAACAGTGCACATATTCCAGTCCAAAAATGGCATGCAGATACAGATATTGCCTCCAAACCAGACCTTCACGTCAACAGAATAGATTCACGTCATTAAAAATGAGTCCCATTATTCAATGGCACCGCACATGATAACTAAACTTTCAATCTGGATGCTGATTCGAGGAAAGTCAGCAACGACAAGAATGGGAAAAAATACGAAAATTGTAGAAACGGAGTTGCCTCATTCTTCTCGGAAAGCTAGGTGAACAAGCCATTAGCAAACAACACTATTTTAATTTCCTTCATTTTTGAAGAGACAATACTGTTTTTAATGTGTAGTCCATTCATAAGGAAACGAGATCTGATTGGTATGCATGCGAGTTGATGTACAGCTTTGCGTCATGCATCAGCCGCTTTAAGAAGTATTTCTTGAATGGCACTACATTGACTGAGGCGCAGCGTTCAAAGGGCAAGAACAGGTTATATGCATCCGTGGAGGACTTCCCCGTATCCTTTGCATATAAAAATGCCGCACTTCTAACGGTGTAAACGTGCTTGTAATTGAAATAGGCGCTGCACGATTTAGGTATTCGTAAGCAAGAAAATGCGAGATGCATGCAGCTTCGCGAATACGGAAGCAGTCACTACGAAAACTGTTTGAGCAATTAGCAAGAGATCAAGAAAAACAAGTGGCGCTACAAAAGCAAAATGGATGTTATATCATTTATGCTTTTACTTTGTTGCCCTTTAAAAAAGACGTGAGTAATTTAAAGCGCAAAAGGATCTCCATTAACACTTCCTGTCAGACACTGTAATAGACCGTTGTTGAGAACTAGCAGTGGTATATACACACTGAACTAAAATTCTCTATTACTAATTCCTATGACAACACGGCGCCCTAACGGTACGTAAGATGTCATTACATATACATATCACCGCGGACGCAACCCTAATGCATTTGCATTAGATCTTCCTGTCACCATTGGATATATTCCTGACAGTGAAGTAAGTGCATGCATTAAACAATGGTTGCAAGGTGCAACGGCACGACAGGTGCACAGCAACGTCCTGCCGGTGCAGCCAACTCATCTCTTAAACGCCGTCCTATCATCTTAGACGAAGGACACTTCATATCTCCTCTCAAGTATATAAGATCACCATTTTTCCCTCTAGGATGGATTCTTCTCTAAGGATCATCCCCATCCCGATATATCAATCCCAATACACTTGCTACTCAAATGTCCAACACCTCTGACTCTATTGAAGGTTCCACTCTGTCTGAAGTCTCCTTCAGAGACTCTCATGGATTGATCTCTGGTTTACCAGCAAGAAGCCAAGGTGTGCATAGTGCTGCCACTACTGTACAAAAGGTTTCACAGGTTATGAGCCGCTCTAAAATCAATGAAATTAATCCATTTGATCTTAATGACGAGGTATTCTTCCCAGAATGGTACTACTGCTTCAAGATTAACTTCGTGAAGGCAGTACCTATTGCAGAGGACTACTTCAAGTATTCCCTTGAGGATTACCGACTTAGATTCAATGGACTGGTTGGGTCCATTAATGAGGCAGTTAATGCGGTTGAACAACGGTTTCATGAGTGTATTAGTCATCTTCTCGAAGAACAGTCACTCATCGATCCCTACACGTTCTGCAACCGTGAAAGATCGCGTGAAAATTGCTATACGCTACAATATCTTACGTGCAAAAGCAGTACATGGCGATTATCAACCACTATTGAACCATCTCCTCGCTGCTTCCACTAGTCCTGAGTTAATTTGGCAAACCTTTTTCAGGATCCTTACTACCTCGGTCACCTTCTTGAATCCGACACAACTTGAGGACTTTACTAAGTCTGTTCAACTGGCAATGACGCGTCTGACTGATGTGTCTACTCAAATCCGCAGATGGTACAAGACAACCGAACTCACAAGGAAACTGTTCTGCCCCACTCCTAAGGACACTACACGGAGATCACACTCCAAAAATGATGATAATCGGAACATGGGTAAAACCCGGAATGCCCACACTTATGTCAACAATGGAACTCAAGGAACCCACAAACGGGGACCCTACAAGACCAATTCGGACATGCACTCTAACGCGCAAAACTACCAGAAACTGAACAAGTTCAAGAGCTCTGGTACACCACCTGTCTATCTTGTGTACGACAATGATGATATCTCTGTTTATCCCACCCGTACCTTTATATTAGACACTGGATCAAGCATTCACACTGTGAATGATAAAGCGCTCTCGAGTAATGTATGTTCCACCAATCGCATGATTAATCATGGCGGTCTACGTCCAGTTGACACAGTTGGCACCTTGAAAATACAGTTATTGGACGGCCACCAGTTGATCCTTCCTGATGTGCACTACGTCCCGTACTTGCCCAACATCCTCTCAACCCATAGATTGAGAGATGCTGGTGACAGTATTTTCACTAACGCATCCCTAGATGCAATCAATTCACATACACAACAAGTTGTGAGCAGTGAAACGAGCGAAACTATTAATGTTCCTGCCACAATTCTTCCCTTTGAATCTGAGGATTTACCCTCAGATATCCTGAACACTCCGCACACTTCTACTAGTAAGTTGCCTAGTGTCCTTATTATCTCTACTCAATCATCTGAGGATCACTTTAGTGATGACTCTTCAGACTCTGAGTCCCTTTTCTCGAATGATCCAAGATCAGAAACCGAGTCCTATGATACACTCGATGATGCTTCGACTGGAAAGATAGATGCACTCTCTCAACAATGGCATAGTACTTTAGGCCATCCTGGCGAAACTCAGTTTAAAGCCCTTAAGAAAGTGTTTAATCTACCCAAATCTGTGGTTCATGTACCTTTAATCCAATGTCGTGGGTGCTGCACCTCCAAGACTGTTAATCGCTTTGCGAAGACATCTCGAGGACACACATCTATTACTCGCCCCTTTGAAGTCATCCATGTGGATGTTTGCGGTCCCTTTGATAACCCCAAGGCGCACGACAATGCCCGGTACTTTCTCACTATTGTCGATCGATTCTCCCGGTTCGTTACTGCTATCCCATTAGCTCGCAAAAGTGAAACGTCTACTATGATCCAAGATTTTATTCGTCAAAGCTTCACGGAGCTCCGTGCCACTCACTATCCGAAACAACTTCGGTCGGATAATGGTTCTGAAATTTTCAATGATAATCTCACGGAATTTCTCAAGGCCGAAGGTATCAAACTTTGCCCTACTCATCCTCATAGTTCTGCTGAAAATGGCATTGCCGAACGAATGCATCGCACCCTTCAAGATAAAGTTCGTACACAAATGACACATGGCAATGTTCCCCTATTTTCTGGTCCGAAGCTCTTCGGTACTCCGCTCTCATCCTTAACTGGACACCTCGTGTCAACTTACTAAATGAGACACCCATTCGCCGTTGGTACAACGATGACCTGCTCACACGTCCTGAACTTTACCCCTTTGGATGTACCGCATTTGTCACGATTCCTCTCGACATTCGTACCAACAAGATGGCCCACAACTCCCTTGAGTGTGCCTATCTCGGCCCTGACTCTCAACGACTTGGCCATCGATTCTTCAGCTATGAGCTTATGAAAGTATTTGGCTCTGCTCAGGCCATTTTTCGACCAAACGAATTCTATTTTTTTCCAATATGCCATTAACCCCGATAAACTTCCGGTTAATCACAACCGCCTCCCTACGGCTTATCTTCCGGGCATTAAAGTCCCGCCACCCTTTCAACGTCTTTCCGGACAAGACATTTACAACGATACTAATGCTCTTTCTGAGCTTTTCCTCGAACAGACACCATCTACCACTCTGTCTGTAACTACACCAATTACCGATTCGCCGCCCGTGGTCCCGGCGGCTTCTCCGACTCTCCTGATCCCAGAGTCTTCCCCTATGCCTCCTCGCAAGGTGGCTAAGAAGAAGCGGTCGCTGATCCCTTCTACTTCTTCTGCGCAGTCGCTGACCCCTTCTGCCATCCCACTGACTACGAAGAAATCCACTTCTAAGCAATCTGCTTCCACGAAATCCTCTCTCAAGTCATCCACGACGCTCACCCCGTCTCCACCCACTAAGTCTCCTTCTGAACCCTACTACCGTACTCGGAGTGCTACTGGTTCACTTCCGTCAGATAGGCGGTTATCCACCAAGGGGGGTAGTGACCGCTCTCTCACCTTTCCAGTTACCTTACAATACGTGAAAACTGCCAAATCGAAGAAGCGTCCCCATGAACTAGTTCTCCTAGTTCAACTGGCTAACAAGGTGGATAAACCAAATCTAAAGGAACCCATTCCTACTCCAGCCACAATCTTATATGCTGCGACCGTATATGCTGAAAACAAACTCAATCACTCAAGACCAATACCTAACTCATATACTGAGGCAATGAGAGCCGCAGATAGAGAGTATTGGACCGAAGCTTGCAATCTGGAAATGCAAGCACACTATGAAAATGGCACGTTTACACTTGTTCCGTTGCCATCAAATGTTAAACCCATAGGTTGTCGCTGGGTTTTCAATATCAAAGACAAAGGTCTCTATAAGGCCAGACTAGTAGCGAAAGGCTATACTCAACAGGAAGGAATTGATTATGAGGAAACCTTTTCCCCTGTGATAAAACACACCAGTCTACGTCTTCTCCTTGCTATAGCTGGCAAACACAAGATGCATGTACACCAAATGGATGTTAAAACAGCTTTCTTGAACGGCGTTCTCAAGGAAGAGTTGTACATGAAACAACCTCCAGGATACAAAGCAGTTCCCATGAACGCCAAGGACAAAACAAGTGAGTATGTCCTCAAATTAAATAAGTCCATCTACGGTCTAAAACAAGCTCCCTTGGTCTGGAACCAGACCATTAACAAAACACTCAGATCTCTTGGCTTTACAAGATCTGTTGAAGAGCCATGCATTTACTACAACTTTGAAAATAATGAATCACTCTTCATTGCACTCTATGTTGATGATATGCTACTTATTGGCACAAATCTTAAGAAAATCACTCGACTCAAAATACATCTAGGTCAGGCCTTTCAAATGAAAGATCTTGGTGTTGCTGGTAAATTCCTTGGTATGAACTTGAATGTATCATCCACTGGAATTGTAGTAAACATGGAAGAATATATCAACAATCTTCTACTTGAATATGGTATGGCGGATTGCAATCCCGTCAAAACACCTGCCAACAAAACTAACCTAGATGATCTAGCAGACAGTTCTGACGCAACATGCGATGAACACGAATACCGATCTGTTGTTGGCAAGTTACTCTATGCTGCCAATACTGTTCGATATGACATCAACTATATTGTTCTGAAATTGTCTCGCTATCTTGCATCACCTAAGGAGAAACACATGGAAGCCGCCAAACGTGTTCTAAGGTACCTCAAAGGAACGAAGAAATTTGGCTTGTACTATACTCCAAACTCACCAGATGAACTTATATGTTACTCAGATGCTAATCTTGCCTCTGAAACTGACACAAAGAGTCGCTCAACTACGGGCTCAGTTATTCTTTATGGTGGATCCCCAGTAAGCTGGAGATCTAAACTACAAACTCTTGTGGCTCTTTCTACAGTTAACTCTGAACTCTTTGCCCTATGCTTTACCACTCAGGAATGCGTTTGGTTACAGAACTTAATGGAAGACATAAAGATAACACACAACACAAAACTATACTGTGACAATCAACCAGCTATCAAAACGGTACAGCTGGAAGTCGCACTAGAAGGAACAAAGCATATACGACGCAGAGTTGACTTTGTTAAACAACAAGTACAATTCTCAACTGTACTGCTACAATACGTTCCCACAAAATTGAATTGTGCAGATATATTTACTAAGGCACTACCAGATCCACAGTTCACAACCTTACGTCAACGCTGTGCATCAGGTATAAGACCTACTGATCTTCTATAACCGATACCGAAGTTCACCTTCAAGGGGAGTGTTGAGAACTAGCAGTGGTATATACACACTGAACTAAAATTCTCTATTACTAATTCCTATGACAACACGGCGCCCTAACGGTACGTAAGATGTCATTACATATACATATCACCGCGGACGCAACCCTAATGCATTTGCATTAGATCTTCCTGTCACCATTGGATATATTCCTGACAGTGAAGTAAGTGCATGCATTAAACAATGGTTGCAAGGTGCAACGGCACGACAGGTGCACAGCAACGTCCTGCCGGTGCAGCCAACTCATCTCTTAAACGCCGTCCTATCATCTTAGACGAAGGACACTTCATATCTCCTCTCAAGTATATAAGATCACCATTTTTCCCTCTAGGATGGATTCTTCTCTAAGGATCATCCCCATCCCGATATATCAATCCCAATACACTTGCTACTCAAATGTCCAACACCTCTGACTCTATTGAAGGTTCCACTCTGTCTGAAGTCTCCTTCAGAGACTCTCATGGATTGATCTCTGGTTTACCAGCAAGAAGCCAAGGTGTGCATAGTGCTGCCACTACTGTACAAAAGGTTTCACAACCGTGCGTCCTGTATCATACCGAACCCTGTTACTGGATATAAGTAGTTTGCATTATTCTCACTCAGTCCCAGCACAAGGATGAAATTGACCCTAGTGTTTTTGTCATTCTTGGGAACTGGCTTTTGCTTTGCCTCTCCTATCATGATTGGGGATGCCTCTGATACAGTTCCTCCCATCGTGCTTGAAGATACAGACGGAAACTCCATTACCAGTATGTATATAAGTATAGATCTTGATAGGTACGTCACGATTCCACAGTGGGAAGTCGACCAAACTGACTGCTGGTTGAATGTTTCTTACATCCCGATGGGGAACGTTATTACACCTACAATGGAAGTTTCGAGAGATGGAAGCCGGAGCCTCGCCAATTACGTGACCTGGGTTGATGGAACAGGTGAGTGCAGCGACACATCTGTTGGTCTTCCTTACTCAGCTTGGGATATAGGACACAACATTTGGCTTCATCTGAAGAGCAAAGACTGCGGTATCAAGTTGGGACAAGCCAACAGTTTTTACTGGAAGTACTGGGCAAATTGCGGAGATTATAATACAATAGCAGACCAAAAGACTATTTCAGGGGCCATCATGGATGTCATTGGACGGCTACAAGAAGACTTGATGTGCAACAGCTACTGCATTTCTTTGTCAAAAGGAGAGGCGTGGCTTGGGACTTTGGTTGTGGGACCAACCTCGACTGCTTGGAGAACTTTATGTGTTGGTGCTTATACCGGCGGGTGGAATAATGGGTGCTACTCTTTAAATTGGCCATGCTCGTGCTGGAGCTAAATTCGTGTATTTTTTCAATACGGTTATCTCTATATCTTTTACATTGGTTAACAGGTTTAGTTATGTACAATATGTATCTCGGGCTTTTGTAAGTATGTATTTACGCAGACCAGAACCTTAAACTCGAACAGTTTTCAGGATTCAAATAGACAGTGCCTTTTGAAGGCAAACGGTCTGCTGAGAAAATGTTTACCGGGCCTGTTAAAGGCACTGTTATGGGGAAATATGCTATATTAATGAATGATTTCCAACATTATTTCTGCCTCTTGCCAATGCATCTGGACAGAAAAATATTCCGTGCAATATTGCCTCAGGTTCAAATTTCAAAGTAGAATTTACAACAACTTCAGCAAAGTGAGCTGTTCCAAACACATTTGGTGACTATAAGAGCTGATGAAAGAATTCATAACCGACAAGAAAGACTTGGAGTAGACAAAAAGATAAAATAGAGCTAAGTATCGAGGCTAAGGGAAATGCATATTTATTCTCCCAAAAAGTGTAGGATCTCATAAATTTTGCCCGCCTCCTATACAGTGTTGACTTGAAAACAAAAAAATTCCAGAATTAAGTGGAAACTGCTACCAAGAATTTGCTTTTTCTTTGGGAACAAGCTAAAAGAATGAGAGTATAATACCAATATTTTGGATTTCTCTGGGTGGAGGCTACCAAAAGTTTTCGGGTAAAACGGGCTCTTCAAGCAAACATTTTTAAGCCATAATGCACAGCTTGACCCGTTCAATTATTACTCGACAGCATGTTCTCTTTGATACCCATTCTTCTAGCCTATTCAAATCTTGAATTCTGCGTTGTTACTGACTCGTCCAATATTGATGCTATTAGCAATCCTAACTGTATGAGAAAGGCTACAGTCTATGAATTTGGTATTCTGGGGTACACTAACTACTACGAATCGAAGAGTTGATTATCCTGATTACAAGACTGGTGTTGTGTGCCCCTTTGATATTTCTATGTTCTGTTTGGGTGTGATGCTGGAATGTGTAACAGCGTCTTCATTGGTCAGCTAGAGACGCAAGTTTCAGGAAGGGATTATTTCTTTGATAGGTTTCCCTAGCAAACGTCTTAAGGCTGATGTGGAGAATGACACACATGCGGCGAGAGCTTTAAACAAGAGACTTGACACAACAGCATTTAATAAGATGGGGGCAGTAACTACTTAGTATTAAAACGTTTTATGAGCTGAAACGGAACTTTGTGGTTGTGAAGCACAAAGATGTGGCTAGAATGAAGTTTAGTGTGGCGTATATTGAAGTGCTAAAACTCAACCAATGTAAATTTTTTCCAGATAGAGTAATTCATGCAAAAGCGCAGCTGAAATCGCCTTTTAAAAATTTACTATTATCCACATGCATTGTTTAATGTAGGACGAGGATGCATATGCACTGACAATGTATTTTTTATGCGTGATCTTGCGTGACAATGTTTTTTTGAGTCATAGGCCTACTATACCAGGACCAGATATTGTGCTATACGGAATGTATGACTTTGGAGAATGCATAAATAGATGAGTTTTGTAAGCTAAATGTCATTACACGTGTGAATTCGTGTTTCGCCCATGCTGTACGTAAGATGATTAGCTGCATGAAAGACGCCTCGAAGTTCACGAACGTGCATGATACTCCTTCGTAGAAGAGCGGTTTAAAAAGTGTCCTTCGTATAGAATTTGTAGAGCCTGGAAATCTGGAATGAAAAGACTCTGAGTCACGAAGATCCTAAAATACGTTTAGATTCTTCCACGAGCCTGATAAAATGACTAGTGAAAAGACGCAGATCCAAAGACTGATACGGAACACCTGACATATACCAACTTCTCAACCATAGGACATCGTCTTAGAGCCGATTAGACCACCGATACTGGCTGGAATGAGGACTATTGGCTGGAAAGATGATAATGTCACAAATAACACGATTGGATACTTGTTGTTCGACTGTACTTGGACTGTGACAAGGTTTGTATGGAATCCAGGAAATAGATTGAGCTGTAAACATTGTATTATCTGCCTGTTTGACTCAGTTTGAAGTGCATCTTCGGGTGAGTAGAGTATCTGCAAGAGAAAGAAGAAGGGCGAGTAAAACCATAATTCTACACTAAATACCATGGATAACAAAGACATCAGACTTAGACAAACTGGACAAATAGATAGAACTATAGACTCTTCAAAATGAGAAACCGGAATTGAAATTGAAGATAACGAATTGTCAATTCAAAGGCTAACTAGGAGCTTTTGGAGCTGTTAGCTAAGCTGTATGAATTGCTATCTTTCTGTATTTCTACATCCTCTAACTGAATCTCTATGGAGCTTGATTGTATCAGACGAAACAGATGGTTTCCTTATGCCTTTCCAGTTTTCACACTATCTAGCACAGGTTATCCAGGCACTTGAGAGGGAGCTGGGGCTGAAAGTAGTAGTTTCCTCACATGCTCCAATCCGCTGATACTGATGAAATAGGGCCCATAAGGGACTGACAACAGCAACTAGTAAACAGTCAGTCTGTCACGAAATGAACCAATCTATGGAAAATCAAAAAGCGTTCGATCTAGCTTACTGTTGGTTTTCAAATTCAAGGGCCTCCACAGACTCCAGAACAATCGTGGAAAAAACTTTATTTTCTGTTGTCAATTAAATTCTGTGATAAAATTGTGGACATTGTCAATTCCTCTGTTTGATATCACATCTTATCAAAACGTTTCGCAGTCATCAACGCAGGCATATTCGCTATCTTATCGCGCATCTTTTCTTCATGATCAAGGCCAGATCGTGCGACCGGTGCCACAAGCGAAAAGAAGAGTGCCGCGGCGAGATCCCGTGCGAACGATGCAAGAAGGACGGCGCCGCTTGTTTGTTTGAGCGGACGTTCAAGAAAAACGGCCGGCCGAGAGGGCCGGAGAGGGCCTTGACCAGAGGCAAGTACAGCAAGAACGGATGCGTTGCTTGCCGGAAACAAAAGAAGAAGTGCGACGAAAAGCGGCCGGAATGCGGCAATTGCACCAGGAGGCAGAGACTGTGCTGGTACGAGAGGAGCGGAAGAGAAGATGGACGGACTAACGATAGAGAGGAGAACCGGAGTGGACGGAATGGAAAGAGAGAGGAGAGTTGGAGTGAAAAGGAGCCAAATAACGACCTACAAGAAGAAGGAGTGATAAACGACACACAGCTACAGAGATGTCAGAATCCAACTCTCCAGAACCCAACTCTCCAGAATCCTAATCTCCAGAATCCAAATCTCCAAAACTCTCCCCTACCCGACCTCGCCCTCACGCCGTCTACGTTCTTCAGCGCCACCGAGAAGATGTTTCTCGACTCGTTGCTCGAGGACCCGCACGAGTCCGCCCAGTCGTCGCCGCAGTCTGACACCTACGAGGAACAGAAACTCACGCTCTTGCAATCGTGTATGTTGAGCACGGTCGGAATCCCGGCCAAAGAGGGCGAGCTCTTGTGCTACTTCATCACCAACGTGTCGATGCTCTTGTTTGTGGACAAAACCACCACCCGTTTTTTGAGCACCGTCATTCCGCTCTGTCTCTTTGACTCCCGTGTCCGGTACCCCGTGATAGCCATTGCCAGCTCGCACCGGGCCAACAGCTCGCCCAAGTCCGAGTTCGAGATCATGCGGGACGCCGTCAAGTACAGGGGAATGGCGCAGTGCTGTTTGGCCGGCCGCAACAGCGACTTCTACCACGACACGGAGAATGTGCTTCTCAGCCTTTGTCTCGTGTCGATCCGGGAGATTTTCGAAGGCAACTCGCTTTTCTGGAGCAGCGCCCTCGAAAAGGGCTCCGAGATCATCCGGCTCCGCGGCGGCTTGAAGAAAGTGTCCAGTGTGCTGCCGCTCTCGATCCAGTTGTTCTGCTACCTCGACCACATTTCCTCCTTGAGCACATGTGCCACGCCGCACGTAGACCGGTCGAAAAACAATCCCTACGCCAACTACAACGGCAACCACGTGGAGGACATCTTGAACTGCAAGTTTGGCTTCCGCTACGGCATAGCGGGCGAGCTTTTCAAGATCTTGGGCAACATATCCACCTTGGCCGGTTTGCGGTCGCACCGCCACAAGTCGGCCGAGCACGAAAGGCAGTTCGAGGCTCTCGCCAACTTGATCGAAATGAAGTTGCAAAACTGGTCTCCGTCGCACATTGAGTACATGGAGAGCTTTCTGTTTGACGGAAACGTGGACGCCGACAAAATGGCTCTTTCCTCGTATTGGTTGGCACTACAATGGTCGTCTTTTCTACGTCTCCACCAGATCCGCGAGGGCTACAATCGCAAGGATTCACGAGTGGCCGCGTGCCTCTCGATTATTCTCCGGTCGCTCAAAGCCATCGAAAACAGCACCGAGATCGAAAGCGGGCTTATGTTCCCGTTGATTATGGCAGGCGTCGTTTGCATAGAAAAATCCGACCGAGATTACATCTTATCGCGGATCCGGTCCATCAAGGAGAAATTGCGCTTCAGCTACATTGGCGAATTCGAAAACTTGCTACATGCCGTCTGGGAGCGAGATAACGACGAAGGAGATTGCGTCAATTGGGCCAAGATCCGCTTCTACCAATTTCCGGGCTTGGTTATGTTCTGATAAGCCTGCAGACACTCCCGCCGGCCACTTTCGCCCTTTTCCGACGCATATCTTATATACTCATCACCACTTTCCCGACATGCTTTCGTCCCTCCAAATTATCCATTTCCAGTCATGACAACTTCCTCTTGGAAACAGCTCGATGTCATTGTTTTAGGCGGCGGCCTTGGCGGGCTTTCTGCTGCAATTGCTTTAAGAAGAGCGGGCCACATCGTGAAAATCTACGAACGGTACGACTACGCGGGAGAAGTCGGAGCGTCTCTTTCTTGTGCGTCCAACGGAGGAAAGTGGCTTCACGAGTGGGCAGTGGACCCATATGAGGCCAAACCGGTCATCTTGAAAGACTTGATCAGACACGATTGGAAAACCGGAGAGGTGCAAGGCGTCTACTCTTTGGGAGACTATCAGGCCAAGTTTGGGTTCCCATACTACAATTTCCACAGAGTTGACATCCACGACGTTTTGAAAAAGTATGCCACCTCCAAGGAAGGCAAAGGTGTGCCATGTGAGTTAATTGTCAACCACAAGGCCGTTGAGGTGGATTTCGAGACGGGCCACGTCAAGTTTGAAAATGGCAATGAAGCCACCGCAGATTTAATCATTGCTGCAGACGGAATAAGAACGTTGACAAAGCCTCAATTAGGCATTACCCCCAAATTCCGGAATCAGGACTCGTCTTGTATCCGAGTTTTGTTTGACACCAAAAAGGTCAAAGAGTTGGGACTCGCTGACTTTTCGGAAAACGCAGCCATCGAGTTCTGGGGCGGTGAGGATAAAAATAAAATTGTCTTGTCGCCTTGCTCGGACAAGAATGTTGTGTCTTGTTACTGCTTTTATTCTGCCAACCCTGAAGACGTGAAAGACGGATGGCACAATGAGATTCTGGTGCAGCAACTTTTGGATTCGGTTCCCGGCTTGGATCCCAAGTTGGTGGAGCTTTTTGTAAAATGCGGCTACGACATCAAGCAATGGAGATTGTATGTGCATGAGCCACTTCCATATTTTTACAAAGCCAGCTCGGATGGTTCTAAAGGCGTTGCTTTATTGGGAGATGCATGCCATCCAATGATGCCAGATCAATCTCAAGGTGCCTGTGCCGCATTTGAAGATTCTGGCGCCTTAGGTTACATCTTCTCCAAAAAGTTCAACTTTACCGTTGAGCAGGGGTTGGCTCTTTACGAAAAGGAGAGAAAGCCACGTGTGACAAGAATCCAACAAGCATCTTTGAGAGCAAGGGAGAATCTTAATGAAAGGATTGGCTGGAGCTCCAAGGCATCTGGTCTTGATGACCTGAACAAGCTTACCATTGAAGAGGTTTGCGGATATGACATGAAAAGCCATATCGATGAGCTTGCGGCTCTGGTATAGGAATATGCAAATACTTTATATTGAATATAATATTTGGATAAAACTACTAAGATCAATTGAATCAAAGGTAATAGTTCCTCATCCCTTTAAATGATAATAGAGCAAAAACTGAATAAATGATACAACTAAAGGAAGGAATATAAAATACGTTAATTTTCATACCAACTATAAAGCAAACTGATTGGCTAGTTCATAGACAACAACTGGTGGGCCAAGTCAAGAACGCTGGTCTCCAATTGCCTATAAGGAATCTTAAGCACTCTCGAACCTTTGGACGAATCTGTAGTATAGTGAGTTCCGGTGATTCTTTCCCCAGGTTTGCCCAACGGAACTTTACTAGCACACTCATGCGGTAAGTTTTCTCTTAACACATCGGCAATTTCCTGGTTATCATAGTCGCCGGCCGAAATCAAAAACCGTTGATTGGACGCTTCCTTTTCTGTCAATGCTGCAACATGATATTCGGCCAAGTCACGGACATCAACCCAAACCGGGTTTTTGGTTGGAGGAATCTCCGCCATCGAAGACTTCAAAAGCGACATGATCATCTGGTTACTAAAGTTCAACTCGCTTAAGCTGGAAACCAACCTGGTTGAATAAACAGGACCAAACACCATTGTTGGGCAAAGTACACACAAATCAAATGATGGAGAGTTTTCCAGCATAAAGTCCCAAGCAGCCTTTTCTGCCACTGTTTTCGATGCTCTGTAAGCAACGGCAGGGTCTGTAGTAGAGGCTCCATCGGCCCAAGTCAAAGGACTAAAATTGTCCTCTGTAAGAACAATTCCAGGCTGAATACCTTGGCTAGCATCATAAACGGCGGCAAAAGAAGACGTCAAAACGACTCTCTTGATGGAAGAGTTTACGTTTGCCGCATTCATCACTGCTTCTGTTCCTTTCAACGCTGGAACAAGAAGATCCTGCTCGAAATCTTTTACTGCAAAATTGAATGGTGATGCCAAGTGAAGAACGCCAGTGCATCCTTTCATAAGTTCGGTCAATTCGTCTTGGCTGGTTATATCGGAGCCAAACGCAGGCTCCAACAAATGCCTTTTTTCCTGGGGGACACTATCCTTTAGCTTTAGGTACTTTTCTTGGGATCTTGCATGCGCTTTCACTCTAAAATTCCGCTCCAACAAAAGGCCAACGCAATGGGCGCCAATAAAGCCCGTGGCTCCGGTAACAAAGATGTATTCAGAAACAGTCATGGAAAAGAAAAAAACTGGGTCTGGAGAAATTTTCTTGCTTCAAATAGATAAGCGGAAAGACAGTTGCAAGACTGTTCGCAACGTGATCAAAAGCCCCGGTGATTGCGACTGCCGGCGCCTTTCGCAAATTGCGACGGCTATCTTATCTATGCATCGTGCATGCACATCATGCAGATCCGAAGTTGAAGAAAAAACGTTTCTCTATAAATACGAATGGTTTAGTTCGGTTGGAAGCCAGACAGCAATGCAGCAAGAAAAGTTCCACTTGAAGACAGAAGTGAAAAGCATTGGCAGCTCAACATCCATAGCAGTGCACGAGAACAAAAACTTGGAGTACATTAGGAATTTCGATCTTAATGCACATCCGGAAGATGTCACAATCAAGCAGGTAACGAGAAAATTGGACAAGATGCTAGTCTTACCTATGTTGCTTGTGTATACTCTCCAATTTCTTGACAAGGTCACATTGAACTACTCTAACGTCATGGGAATGCCAAAGGACTTGAAGTTTGAGGGAAACCAGTTTTCCGATCTCGCAACATACTTCTTCGTGGCCTACATTGTTGGCGAGTTTTTCCAGGCCTTTCTTTTGCAGAAGTTCCCTGTTCATCTTGTTTTGGGATGCAATGTTGTGGTGTGGGGCATTTCTACAATGTGTAGCGCAGCAGTGAAGAACTATCATGGTATGCTTGCGTTAAGAGTCATTTTGGGATTCGCTGAAGCGGCCGTTATTCCGTGTCTTGTGCTCATAACCACAAACTTTTACGATAAGGCCCAAGGTGCATTTCGAATCGGAATTTTCTACTCCGGCTTGGGGTTGGGCCAGATTATTGGAGGCTTGTTATCTTTTCTTTTCCAGTTGGTGGAAAGCAGCTTCGAAGGGTGGAAAATCTTGTTTTTGGTGGTGGGTTTTGTGAATATATCATGCGGCTTGTATGTGGTATTTTTCATTCCTCCAGAGCCCTTGGCAGCAAAGCAGCTCACACCAAAAGAGAAATACGTTCTCTTGGAGAAATTGACAGAGGGAAAAGTTGGTGTGAACAGCTACAAGTTCCAGCCTCGGCAAGTTTTGGAGATGATCATCGATCCTCAATGCTGGCTCTACTTGATTATCTCGGCAACCATATCTTTTTCTTCAAACACGATTTCTTCGTTCTCGTCTAAAGACATTATGTCGTTCGGCTTCACTTCCAAGCAGGCTGCTTTGCTCAATATGCCTTCTGGTGTTGTCAGCATCGTGTCATCTTGTCTATCCACATATTTCATTATGAAGGGGATTACAAGATACCTTGCAATTTGTGTTCTTCTAATTCCAGCAATCATCGGAGCTGCGCTAATGTCCTATCTTCCCAAATCCAACAAGGCTGGTCTTTTGGTTGGTATCTATATGATCAATTGCATTACTGCTCCTCTTGCAATTGTTTATTCTTGGGCAGCAGCAAACGTGGCAGGTTCCACAAAGAAGATTGGTGTCACTTCCCTTTACATAAGCATTGGCTTTGCTATTGGAAACATCACCGGCCCTCAGTCCTATCGGGTCAAAGATGCACCATACTTCCAGCCAGCAAAGATTTCCATGTTGGCTACGCAAGCGGCTAGTTTTGGTTTGGCCTTGGTCATTGCTGGTATCTACTATCTCAGAAACAAAGCCAGACAGGGACACATTTCCACTGACTTCAGTGAAGACAAGGAAGCTCTGGACGTCTGGAATGACATGACTGATCTCCAGAACAAAGCTTTTATTTATTCGTACTAGTACATAGTGAGGTGATATGATTTTCTAAGAAGCGTTACTCAAAAGAATAGCATTGTAAGGAAATGAGAGATATGAGACACTTGAAGAGCTGAGGCATAGGGTTTTCAAAAATTGGTTCAATTTTCCCATATTACTGTATGCATAGTCTAATGCGAGATTATGCGCGATTTACCCAAGTTTTGCAAAGTTAGAATGCACTAGCACTTTCACTAGTCTTATCGTATAGAATATTTACAGGCAATCACATTCACTTACAATATTTTATTGAATATATTTTACGTACGCAACCCCTCAACATTTCCCTCATGAGACCAAGTTCATGTTTTCCTCGAAAAGATCGCCGCCAAGTGAATCAAGCCATGTTCCACTTGTCAATTGCCGTAGCATATCATCCACATCCAAATCTCCAGTTTCTGCAAGATTCCCCATCTCGTTGAGATTTGCGCCTTGGGAATCTCCATTGGTATCATATTCTTCAAGCTTGGGCAACTCGTCCTGAGAATATTCCCGAAACCGGCCCATAAGGCCAAAGTTATGTTCGTTCAGATATCCGCGGTGATCGCCAAGATCCACTGACAGCATGAGATCGATTTCTTGCTCAAATCTAATCTTCATGCTTTGCACGCCTTGTGATAGCGCCCAAACACATTCGTTTGCCATAGGATAAAGCAGAGAACCTTCTTCGTTTTCGTAGGATCCAATGCCTTTGAGCATGTTGATGGCCGCTATGTACATTTGTCTTGGCTTGGGGTTGGCAGAGCCGCCGTTGACAAGAATGAGAGAGAAAGTGCCCACACTGAACAAGAGAGAAAGCGTGTTGTACCACGGGGCTTTGTCTTTGCCACACTTGACATTTTTTTCTGCCAAAAAAAGCATTTCGCCCATGTATTTTAAGAGGGCATCGATGCTCATACCCCGGCTAATGTATTTTTTACCGACAAAGTTGAAAAGAATCGGACTGTGGAAGGCGAAGGCAACATCGTAGAAATGAAGCGCAATTTGGTTTTCGGCCAAGGACAAACTACCGTCTGTGATCATCCCGTTAGCTTTGAGCCACTGATATGTAGATTCTAACCTCTCAGCTGTAGACAAAATATGTATGTCTTCTACCTCATCCCATTTTGTTCTTTGTGCATCGTGTGCAATGAGGCCGATCTTAAACATGGCAAAAGGGAGAGTCGGCGGTTTGTTCATGGTCCAAAATACTTCTTTTTCATTGGGAAACGGCACAGTGATTTCTTCGTTTCTCCAGAAACTTGGTCTCCCGAGTTGAATCGAAAAAACCTGGTCGAATGTATACACTGTCCAAAAAAGATGCATTGCCTTGCGTTTTGTGGAGTCTGCTTTTGTTTTCATCACTCGGTTCTGATGCAAGCCCATAGTACGAGCCATGCAATTGGCCAGATCCAATGCTCTCATGAGCGATCTCTGGTTATATGTAATGCGCAAATACAAACTCACAAGCAACCAGCCTTGAATGAGCTCGAGCGAGAAGTATTCTGTTGAAATGGTTTCGATCACCTCGTAAGCGTACAGAAAACATTCTGTTTCTAGTTCCAAACGGCTTTTCCGGGGGCCCTGCGGTCTCGTAAACTCAGTGAACCGTATGGCGATGGCGAAAATCAAATACAAAGTGGCCGAATGCAAATGAACGTCGCTTTTGGTCTTTAGCAGAGGATGTGCCGAGGCACGCATGAACAGGTGGAACTTTGTCTGGAAAAACTCTTGGATTTCTTTAGAAACGATCTCGAAAAGAGGGTTCACCTCTGCAAAAAAATAGTCCATGAGCTCGGCAAAAGACGTGGAGAAGTTGAAGCTGGGCCGTTCTGGAAGGCGCCTTCTCTCCAAGTACTGGATCCCCGACATGTTCCACCCGTAGTTATGTATGCGAGGAACTTTCAAGCCCGGATTCTTTTCGGCGGGGATCTGGTCGAGATTGGATTTGCAAAGTTCCCGGAGAAGAAGAAGCTGGCTGCGGGCATAGACACGCCACTGAATCACGCAGCTAATGAGATCGTAGTTTTTATCTCCAATGTGTTCTCCTGTACTTTGTGGGCTTCCCTTCACCTCTTTGGGTTTTCCAATGGGAGCTGGAACATAAGAAGCAAGTACGCTTGGTTCCAGTGGCATTTCGGCAAAGGAGCATTTGACGCCCATTTTTTCACATTTGGAGCACGGAAAGTCGCCCGAACACTTGATCTTCAGCTTGCGGCATCTGTTGCAGGCAGTTGACACTCTTTGGCGTTTTGTGGGGCGAGACATGGAAAACGGAAGGGGTCAGCGCTGGGATTCTTGGGGATTCTGTACAGGAGAAGAAAGAAAGTAGCGGGAGATTGGTGGTTATATAGAATCGAGCAGGGTCTTGGTCTGGTACCAATGGGCAAGTTAAGCCATTTATTAGTAATTCCCTAGAAGTATATAATGTATGTAGCGGTGTGCGAGGTGCATGGTGCATCATGCCCGTTTTGCAGGCCATGCAAAGAGATGCGCAAACACCTCTCCTGGCCGGACAGACACGCTTAGCGGATCGGTTTCGCTTGGATCCAAGTGGTTTTTCGCCATTTCAACGTCCCGAGCAATGATGTAGCCCCTCATCAATAAGGCTGCCGTGGCGCAAACAAAAAAGGCACACCCGGCAAAAATCGCCGTGTTCTGGTATAGGCCCGGGTCCACCACATTGTGGTTTTTGGGCGTGATGGAAAGACCAATGGGCTCGGCAAAAATGGAAGCGGCCCCTACAAACATCCACAGCATACAAAAGGCCACGTTGAGGCGGTGGAGACCAACTAATCGGGCCGTGATAGGTGCAGTGGTTGGGAAAATAGCGCCGATGAAAGTTCCTTCGAGAAGCCCAAGCATAATAAGCGTCGCATAGTTGCGTGCTGGAATCAACATGCCTAGTGTGAATATACAGCCCATGTAGTAGCAAAAAGCAGTCACTGTGGCCGGACCGAGCTTGTCTGAAATGTACCCGATGAGCGGCCGGCCGTAGCAAAAGCCCACTTGGACCATAGTGGCCACTATAGCACCCTGATGTTGGGAGTAGCCCAAAGATGAAGCCAAGTTGGCCATACTGTAGAGAACAATCACGTATCCGAACATGCACGTAACGTAGTAGAGGCACAAGATCCAGAAACCCACACATTTGAGCGTAGGCACATCGATGGGTGTGAACACAGACGCATGTTTCTTCGTTTTCACGAGGAGAACGCCAATGATAACTAAAGCGGCACTTATAATTGCCTGGGCCCGAAGGGCCCAATGGACACTCCGAACTTCCATAATCTTGTACATTCCCATGGTGAAAACCACGCCTCCGGCTCCGCTTCCCATGACCGAAAGGCCGCTGGCAAGAACCCTTTTTTTGTGGAACCAGGGGCTCACAAGAGGAATGGCAGGCAAACTGATAAACGCCAAGCCGTAAGACTGGAGCAAGCCCTGGGTCAAGTAAAGGTGCCAAAGTTTTGTGGCGTAAGAAGCAAGCATGATGGCCGTGAACTGAATGCAGTTGCCGATCAAAATAGTGGCGTGTGTTCCGATCTTTCCATGGATGAAGTGGATCAAGGGTCCGCTGAACAAACCTACTCCAAACGAGATTCCACCAATATAGGCATAATCCATCTTTGTGGCGCCCTCAAACGTGTTGTTGCGGAGGTACTCGGCAAAGTAGATACCGAAGGCCGAATTGACACCCCAAGTCGAAAACAAAAAGAGAAAGGCGCAAAACACAATCACCCATCCGTATCCACCATCTACATCGTCGTGATGATTGTGGTGGGCGGGCTTTTCTTCTTTATCCGAGGCATTGAATTCCAATTTTTCCACGTCGGCGTTTCTCTGTAAATTTGACGAATCTTCGGGAAGAAGATCAAACTCTCTGATTTCTGGACTCAACATTTCTTGCTTTGTTCAGGGTCTTGTTCAAGATGGGCTTTATAAACTAATTCGCAGCCGATGGCACGTTAGCCGCACATGCATCCGATATGCATCCGATGGTGCTTCCGACATCAGGCACACAAGCCGCTTTTGCCTCTGGTCCCAACCTTCGGACCTCAGACCGCCTTTTAATTGGGCAAACGGTTATTTCCTTGCTTCGGAGATCTTTTGCCATGCGGCTATAACGGTTCGATATCGGAACAATCTTTTGCACGTCATCCTTTGATAAACGTCTTTATACTGTGCACAACTGTGGTCATGTTTCCAGAAACTTTCGCACCTGTCGAATCCGGATACAAGTGATACGGTTGAAAGACAGAACTTTAGAAAGTCGTGGTTAAATGAAGGTAGCTGCATTTGTGAGGTCTTTTCTTTGTTTGTGTTTCGGCCATAGATCTTGAGTTGGCAATTAACTTGAATGCGAAGAATTGATAGTAGCTCTAAAAGGAAATAGATGGCCCAATTGATCTTGAAGGAAGACTTGGCTTTATCTTTGTCCGCCCCTTAACTGGTAAGATAAATTTTCAATGCATATTGTCAGTTCCAAGTCGTTTATTAAACGCCCTATCCCATTGAACTTTAGTGATGTCATAAGGGTTCTGAAGTACCTATTCAGAGGAATATTATCATATCTATAAGGATACGAACAGGTTAACCGATTAGTTAGTTGTATAAGCTAGAAACGGTCTGGTGATTATATTAATTTGGCATACTTTGTGCGAAAGAAGATTCACCCTACAGAATAAGGAATATTAAATTTAGTGAAAATTATACATAGATCGTGAAGAATCAAAGTCGAGAGGAAAAAGAAATGGAATAGAAAGTCCAAAATTGAGGCTCGAAAAAAAGGGTATACGAAGAAAAAGAAAATAATCACAGTGAACCAGTCACTAAAAGAGGAATAGTGTGACGATTGACACAAACACTGCAAAAAGAGTGGTGCCCTGGAAACTTGCACCTGCAGTTACAGAAATCACTGGAGTAGAGCCAGTTGGGACAGAAGCAGATTCTGATTCTCCGGTCTTGGACGAAGGTGCCTTGTAAGTGGATGTTTTCGGTGTTTCGGTGTTTCCAGGCTGATTGTTTGGTGCAGTGTTTGTCGTGGGGTTTTGCAAGTTGCCAGAATTGGTGTGGGCAGATTGTTCAGGCTTGGATTGCTCGGAAACAGCTGGAACACCAGGATGGACGTTTCCAGGCGATGACAGACCGGCAGATCTTGGAACGCCTGAAGTATTAGCACTTGCTAACGTTTCTTTGGTTCCACTAGCAGACCCACCTCCAGGTCTCGTGTTTCCACCATTATTTCCAGGCGTATTGTTTGCCGTAGAAGCTGGTAGAGGGGTATGAGTACTCGTCTTCGTTCCAGAAGATTGTTCTCCTGGTTTCAGTGAAGCTCCAGTTTCGGTATTCTTGGGCGTAGAGGAAAGATCCGCTGTGGGTAAAGTCTCAATAGTACTCTTTGAGGTGTTGAAGTATCCCAGGAAAGAGCTTTGGGAAGTACCAGTGACTGGGCCCAAAGTGGACTCTTGTGGGAAAAGAGAGGTTACGGTAGTTAATTGGCCATTCGAAGCGGTCGTCACAATAACCACCCCAGACTCTGTTTTAACACTTCCCAGTGTAGACAATGTGAATGTGGTGGTGTACTTTGTACAAGCTGGACAAGGAAGCCCACTTGAAGAAAACGTTGATGTGGAAGTTTCTCCAGTGGAGTGTGATGAACCACTGCTAGCGGAACCAGATCCAGACGAACTTGTTTCAGAACCGGAAGAGCTGCCTGAATGTGTAGAGCTTTCAGTTGAGCTCGATTCGGTAAAGGTCTCGGAGGAGCCTGTGGAGCTAAAGCCCGAACTCAAGTCTGTGGAGCTAGATGAGCCGGAACCGGTAGAGGCTGAGCTGGATGAAGAAGTGCCAGATTGAGAGGAAGTGCTTTCAGAAGAAGTGCTTTCAGTCGAGCTAGAGAAACCTGAAGAGTTCGAAAAACCAGTTTCAGAAGAGCTTACGGAGCTCGTTTCTGAAGTGCTGGAAGATCCAGACACTGTAGAAGATCCAGACACAGTGGAAGATCCAGACTCAGACTCAGAGCTTGTTGAACCAGATTCAGTAGACAACGAAGATTCCGACTCGGTAGAGCTTGATGAGCTGGTTTCAGAAGAGCTAGTTCCAGAAGAACTAGACTGGGTGGATGAACCAGATTCAGAGCTGGATCCAGTGGAGCTAGAAGATCCAGAGTCTGTGGAACTCGAAGATCCAGATTCTGTAGCAGTAGATCCAGACTCAGAAGAGCTAGAAAATTCGGTAGAGCTTGATGAGCTGGTTTCAGAAGAGCTAGTTCCAGAAGAACTAGACTGGGTGGATGAACCAGATTCAGAGCTGGATCCAGTGGAGCTAGAAGATCCAGAGTCTGTGGAACTCGAAGATCCAGATTCTGTAGCAGTAGATCCAGACTCAGAAGAGCTAGAAAATTCGGTAGAACTAGAGGATCCAGATTCAGTAGAGGTAGATCCAGATTCTGTGGAACTTGAACCTGACTCAGTAGAGCCCGAGGATCCCGACTCCGTAGGACTAGATGAGCCAGATTCCGTGGAGCCAGAGCTAGATTCAGATGCACTAGATGTACCAGAAGTTTGGGACTCTGTCGTACTTGATGAGCTGAAGTTTGTGCTGGATTCAGCAGAACTAGAAGATTCCGTAGAGCTGGAAGAGTGAGATTCGGTAGAGCTAGACCCAGAAGAGCTTGCGGAGCTCGATTCACTAGAGCTTGATCCAGTGGAGCTGGATTCAGTTGAACTCGATTGCGTAGAAGAAGACTCAGCAGAGCTAGAAGTGCCAGATTCGGTGGAACTAGACTCGGTTGAGCTTGCCTCTGAAGAACTTGAATCAGTAGAACTAGACTCAGTGGAGCTAGAAGATTCAGTTTCAGTAGAAGTAGACTCGGTTGAACTTGATGACTCAGTTTCAGTAGAGCTAGACTCAGTTGAACTAGATTCTGTAGCACTAGACTCGCTTGAGCTAGATTCTGTAGCACTAGAAGATACAGATTCTGTCGAGCTTAATTCTGAAGAGCTCGAGTCAGTGGAACTGGACGCAGCCGAACTTGATGATTCAGTTTCAGTAGAACTAAATTCTGTAGAGCTTGATTCTGAACTTGACTGTGTAGAACTCGACTCAGATGTCACACTAGAGCTGGAAACTGACTCGCTTGTGCTCGAACTCGAGACTGACAGAGAACTGGCTGGACCAGTCGGAAAACCAGGAAGTGGTGGGCATGCCTTGCAAACAGCGGGACTTGACGCAGAAGGTGGGTTCTTGTTGTATGTCACATATGACAGAATAAGAAAGCCGCCAGATGTATAAGCAGAACCAAAAACAATATTCAGCTGTATGTAGCCTGGACCGACTTCAAAACGGTATGTGGAGCTTGCGATTTTGACACTCAAAACGGTTCCTGAAATTGTTGCCGACTGAACAATACCAATAAATCCAATTCGGTTGTTGTTGCCCCATCCGGCTACTGTAAAAGTGTACAGTGGCACCTCCAACCCAATACGGATCTGAGATGTTGAACTGGTGAGATAAATGGTTTGATTGGGTAACAGGTAAAGGATTGGGTTGTCGACAAGCAAAAGAGAGTCTTCTCCAACAGAATAGCACCCAGCACCTTGCACCCTAGAGTGCTGGTACATGTTCATATGAGACAAGCAGATTGTACCGTCATTGAAAACTGTTTGACCATTCTGGCCAAAATATGAGGTTCCTCCTGTCCTAGTACCACTTTGTGCATATGTGATGGTACCATGGTTTACTGGTATAAAGTCCAAACCAGGCCAAATGTCCATGGTAGATCCTCCTGTGTTTCCAATTCCAGCCATGAAAATTTGACCATTGTTGAGAAACGTAGGGCCAAGAAAGTAAAAACTGGGAGCAGAAGTTTCGTTCACCGCATTGAGAACAACCTTACCGTTATTGGTGAAGCATTCATTGAAGTACACAGACATTCCTGTGTGTCTTCCACTATCTCCAATAAACAATTCTCCATTGACTGTGACTTTACCGTTGAAAGTATTCAAGATAAGGCCATTCTTGTTATCAAAGGCGAGGTAAACTCCTGGACTGACAAGAAGATCATCGTGGTAGTTTGCCCTGCCAACAATGTCGGTATTCTGAGAAATGGTAATTAATCCGAAAACGGTGCTGGCAAAAGTGGCCAAAGCGAAGGACAAGCTGAATGGACGCCGCATTTCTTAGAGATTTTACTAGTATAGAAAGAACATTCTACGCTTAAATACTGGTTTTTCTTATGTATTGTTTATGAATACGAATTTTCCCCATTGCAAAATTGAGCAGAAATCCAATGCTCCTCTGACAAAGATCTTTAGGTGGTGTTGCGTTGTGCATGGATCTCGTAATTTCTTGGGTATTGTTTCGTACTTCTGGGTTTTCAGGCCTCTAATTGGCAATCCGGAAATAAAAGATTTCTAATCGTCTACTGTGATGCAATCCTTTACTCTAGCAATGCATTTCGTACCTTCTTTCCCGCTCTGCTTGTGAATGGTCTAGAATGGAAAGTATTAGGTGTTTCAACATAAAACAACAGTTTGACTAAACCTTTTTACGGTGGAGTACCAACAACGCCCAGCACGGATTCGGAAACCCATTTTCGTATATGTACGTTCAATGTAGTGCATTAGTTACTAATTTGTCTAAGTTGCTACTCAGACAGTTAGAGAGATCGTCTTCTTTCCAAAACAAGAATAGGAAGAGACAACTTTTCTTCATAAACTGGTAACAAATACACCAATAATATCTTAACTAATGGCTGAGCTATTAAGGCTCATCGGTGTTGGTAGATATTCTGAAAATTCTTCGTGTAAATTGGTCTTCTCCACAGTGCATAATCGTGCAGAAACGTATTTGCTCTTGCATATGCATCTACACCCTTTATTTTTCGTTCTAACTACCTCTTTACGTTGAAAGTGTATAATACCTAGATATCTTGTGCAATTATCCTGATGTTCTTTTGATGTTCTTTAGGGAGGTACTGATGTTCTTTAGGGAGGTACTGATGTTCTTTAGGGAGGTACTGATGTTCTTTAGGGAGGTACTGATGTTCTTTAGGGAGGTACTGATGTTCTTTAAGGGAGGTACTGATGTTCTTTAGGGAGGTACTGATGTTCTTTAGGGAGGTACTGATGTTCTTTAGGGATGTACTGATGTTCTTTAGGGAGGTACTGATGTTCTTTAGGGAGGTACTGATGTTCTTTAGGGAGGTACTGATGTTCTTTAGGGAGGTACTGATGTTCTTTAGGGAGGTACTGATGTTCTTTAGGGAGGTACTGATGTTCTTTAGGGAGGTACTGATGTTCTTTAGGGAGGTACTGATGTTCTTTAGGGAGGTACTGATGTTCTTTAGGAGGTACTGATGTTCTTTAG